>NC_134705.1:96141238-96741238 GCF_043290135.1 Rhipicephalus microplus
AGAAGGCGTTTGATTCAGTAGAAATATCAGCCATCATGCCGACACTGCGGAATCAGGGCGTAGATGAAGTATATATAAACATTCTGGAAGAAATCTACAGGGGATCAACTGCTACCATAGTGCTTCATAAAGAAAGCAACAGAATACCAATCAAGAAGGGTGTAAGGCAGGGGGACACAATCTCCTTATTGCTATTTACCGCGTGCTTACAGGAGGTTTTCAGAAGCCTAGAATGGGAACAGTTAGGGATAAGAGTTAATGGAGAATACCTTAGTAACCTGCGCTTCGCCGATTTTATTGCATTGTTGAGTAACTCAGGGGACGAATTGCAACTCATGATTACGGAGTTACACAGGGAGAGCAGAAAGGTGGGTCTTAAAATTAATCTGCAGAAAACGAAAGTAATGTACAACAACCTCGGAAAGGAACAGCGCTTCGAGATAGGTAATAGTGCACTTGAAGTTGTAAAAGACTATGTCTACTTAGGGCAGGTAATAACTGCAGAGCCTAACCACGAGATTGAAGTAACTAGAAGAATAAGAATGGGGTAGAGCACATTCGGCAGGCACTTTCAAATTATGACAGGTAGATTGCCATTATCCCTTAAGAGAAAGGTATATAACAGCTGTATCTTGCCGGTACTTAGCTACGGAGCAGAAACCTGGAGACTCACAAAGAGGGTTCAGCTTAAATTGAGGACGACGCAGCGAGCAATGGAAAGAAAAATGGTAGGTGTAACCTTGAGAGACAAGAAGAGAGCGGAGTGGATTAGGGGACAAACGGGGGTTAAGGATATCATAGTTGAAATAAAGAAGAGGAAATGGACACGGGCCGGGTATGTAGCACGTAGACAGGATAACCGCTGGTCATTAAGAGTAATTAACTGGATTCCCAGAGAAGGAAAGCGGGTTAGGGGGAGACAGAAGGTTAGGTGGGCAGATGAAATTAAGATGTTTGCGGGTATCAATTGGCAGCAGCAAGCACAGGACCGGGTTAACTGGCGGAACATGGGAGAGGCCTTTGTCCTGCAGTGGACGTAGCCAGGCTGATGATGACGATGATGATGATGATGATGATGTCTGTCTGTCTGTGCAGTTGTCTGTTTGTCCACTCTTAACGGCACCGAGTGCATGAAACGGTCAACCCCATCCGCAGCGCCCACCAATGTTGCTCAAGATTTAGCGTTCATACTTGTGCAATTATCAATTAAAAAGCAATTATTGCGCATGTCTGGAGCACCATAAACACACGTAAATATTCTGCATGTGCGTCTTTTACTAAAAAAGACATACATAAGTAACTTTAAGGACCGTAGCGCTCATCACGCTGCGCTGACCATGCAACGCTTGCACGAAAACGCGAGTGTTTTCAAAGCTTTGCTAAGATGAGACGGTGGTGGCATCTACCCACCGCCTTGCGTTCTACACCTTATCACCTCTGAGACGGGCGCGCACGCCAGTCTTATTGCCACGCGCTTCGTTTTTCAAAAAGCTGCCAGATGGGGCTCATGTCTCACGTGTGGCGTGACTTGAAGCGCTCGTTCACTTCCGTTGCACGCTTGAGCCACTCTAACGCAGCACCTCCAGAATACCATTCACCGATTTTCTTGCGCAGAACATCAAATAAATTTTTTGTTCACTCTCTCCATATGCAAGCTTATCGTTTTTCGATGACATTTGCAGATTAACATGCAGATACGGGGCCAATTTTCCGATCTCTCATTTTTCTCTTAAGTTTTTAGTTCCAAAAGGTAAGTGTTTCTGCCCGATTAGAGGCAAAAGTACTAGGCAAAATAAGGAACATTTTTTTCGAAATTACTTGCTAGAAGAAGCTCATTGCATTACTTCTCACACCAAAGATATTACAATTTTTGTTGCTGTTGTAGAAGCTCGTAATTTTTTACTTCACACAAATATGTGTACAGATACCTTTACTAATAGCCAGGGCTGGCTATAATTCGGTCCAGTGTTTTCAGGCGTGTTAGGTGCAGAATTCAATGTTGCGGTATTTTATTACATATAATAAGTGATATTATGCAAATGTATCCAAAAATACACCTAATTAGTCAATGTAGGTACGTTAGAGACCCTGGTTCTCATGAAAAGGACCTTTACTACACTGCAAATGTCTTTGATGCATTTCTATTACTGTGACTTCAATACAGTTAAGTCCGATAGATTCTGTCTCAGCATATTCGCTTTCTCCTCACGTACCCATAAAATGTTGTGCAGTGTGGGCCTGTCTGCGTGCGCTGTGAGCCCGAGGGTGGTCATAAAGTCGTATGTAGTGCATGCATTCACTTATGGTGGCGCAGTTGTTGGCCATTGCCCCATTTCGCGAGACTGTGGAACGAAATGTGCTTGTGAGATCACACTGCTCGCCCGCTTTCGAAATTAAGCTGGCCGAGACCGCACTCGACAATTCTGTGAAGGTCAGCTATACTGGTGCGTTGTGGTCTATCGCAAGCACGTCTTTGTTATTTTACACTTGCATTAACTTGTTTACGCATTGTTTACTTGCCAATATTTCGTTTCTCAACACTTTTGATCCACTCAACTGTCAGAGACTTTGTCAGACAAGTGCAGGCCACAACGCAAAAAAAAAAAACGACTACGAGAGAGACAACAACGCAATGCTCAGAAAACGGCCGGCGGGAATGCCGTTTTTATTCGCCTTTAAAGTAAGCCTAACATGGCCGAAGTCATTGAAGCGAAACGAGACAAATGAACTGGACAACTCAAGAGCAGGCAGAGTCGCAGCAAGCAAGTCATTTCCGCCGAGGAACAACGCTCGGACAAAGAAAGGAAAACTTCTCAGGCGAAACGTGAAAAGTGTTCTGGCCCTCTTGACACCAAATAAACATACGCAGCAGACGAGTGGAAAGATGTCCTTGGTCGTGAGATATTGTTTGTAGGAGAAGGTTTGCACCAACATCTCAAAGTTGTCCCAGTGTGCACCACTTAATTTTTTTTCTTTTTTCAATCATTTCTTTAGCTCACAACAAATAAATGAGTCTTTCAGCGTCGAATAAAAACAAGCCCACAGACTGCGAGCGTTGTACCCCAAGAAACTTCCGGTCGCCCTTTCTTTCTTCGGTCACAAGTTTCTTTAAAGGATAAGGAAAAGCCTCTCTTTTTTTTAGATAAAAGAAACGTGCGTAAAGTTGAAGGCACACTCCTACACTTTTTAAAAAGCTCTAAAAACACATTAGATATAATTGTTCAAATAAGGGAAGGAAAGTGTAGAAAATCAGCAGGTTGTTTCCTCAAGCTGTTCTTGCCCACCGATGCTGATTAGCCACGTCGACGGGTGAAACCGGATGTCATCAAGGGCATGTGTTTGTAAACAGTGAAAGGGCCTATAATGAGTGCATTATGTTAAGGGTTGCCAACAAATTTAGGCCGCTTTCAACGGGCACGGAAACGGAGCTGTATGTCAAAGTCGAGAGGCAAAAACATCGTGAAATATAAATAACACGAGGGAGCCTTAAAGGGACCATTAAGGGAAACAATGTCTTGGTTTAGATTGACGAACTGCACTCTGAGAACTTTATTGCCACGTGTTTCACTATCATAAGTTTATTATTACCGGAGAAAATAAAGGTAAAGATTCATTCTTGAACTTCGCGCCAAGTTTGCGCGCATCACGTTTAAAATTTGTAAATGTATTTTTCGTACTTTCGCAATATGTACTTTCGTACTTTTGCCGATGTTCGCTACAGCACGGACCATCCTAGAATCCACCGAAAGGGACACCAAACTGCATATAGTATGTAATGCTGTTCACACATCTACGGCGCAACTACATGCTATTCTCGATTTTGTCAAACATGCTGAGTCCACCACTCGGAACTTGCCAAGTGACATGAAACTTCACTACAGAGTATTTACTGACTCCCAAGAGGCATTTCGCGTTCACATGTACACTCGCACTACCACTCTTGTTGTTCAACTTCTGTGTTTTTACGTGCGTCCTCTGCGGGAACAAAGACATAATTTGCATTTGAGCTGGATTCTGGGCCACGCGGATATACAGGAAATGACCGGGCACATCGAGTGGTACACGCAATGCTACTATTCGTGCAGTCGAACACACCCGATCACATAATGCACAGCGCACCTACAGAAATTGAACACAGCAATTCGTACGATCCCATGGAAGCAATAGCCCAAGCAGAGCGCTAACAGCGGAACTATCTGCTCGATGTATTCAACCCATCGGACATACCTGCATTTCCTTCAAGCGCTGATACCCACGGGAAACAGGTTCTGTTGCGGCAGGTACAGACGGGAACTCTCTTTATCACAATCCTCGTGCAACGTTTTCGCAGAGATCGAGACCTGGGCTCCACGGATATCGGCATCTGCTGCTACCGGGTCAACGCCGTGCGCACTGCTGCTGCTCCGCATCCCATCAGGGTTCCTTTCAGGAGATGGTCCATACTTTTTAGGGTCGAAGCTCCTTATGCCATGGGTCATATGTCCCGCGTCAACGTAGTCGTTGAAGTAGCCAGTTGCACTGCCTTGCGCTTGTCAATAAAAACGGTGTCACAACATATCCTCGTAGTGAATGATGATGAGTGAGGCGAAGCGTCTGTCCATGTGTCCATGCATCCATCTGTCTGTCCACTTCGCCCCTTTTGTCATATTTCACCTCGTTAATATGCTGTGATTTTTCTTTTCACTTTCCTTTTTTTTCATTTATTCCTGTGTCTCCAACTACATTCACCACAGCCCTTTAAAGGCATCAAATGCGAATAAAGACGCATCAACAACGACAACAACGAAAGGGCTCTCAAAAACTTGGACGATGACTTTATCGAGTACCTCACTGAAGAGGTAAATCGGATGTAGGAGCAGAGTTCTGTTCCAGAGTCCTGGAAGTCCTTATCGGTGGTACTCATTCCGAAGCCGGGAAAACCCCCAAGAATCGGAAACCTTCCATCAATCTCCATCACGTCATGAGTGGGGAAGTTTGCAGAGCGCGTCATTCACTAACGTATTAATGCGATAGCATTAAAGAGCTTGCGTCGCAGAAAACCCGCCGCCGGCGTCGGCCCCAGTGGTTGTGAGCAAAAAATCGTTTGTGTGTCTGTGACCAAAAAATCAGGTTTCCGAGATAGCCTTTGGGAGGTCATTACTTGCCCCCGCATGCACGCGCGATCACACGGAAAAGGCGCGCATTCGAAGAAAAAAAAAAGTGCTCAAGGTCACGAGGCGTGGTTGTGTCTTTGCCCTGCCACCCCTCTCTGCTTAGCTTCCAGCGCGGTCGTCGGGACACGAGAAGATATAATGCAATTGCAGCATGTGACAAACATTTCAAACTCCACTAACACTGAAAGGATTGTTAAAATTTTTGCGGCTTTGAATTAGTGAGGCAATAAGCTCTTCTAGTAAATTCCTTCCATGGTTACTTGAAAAAGTGCTTTAGGGCCCCTTTAACGCATTTTGTTCGAAAGGTGCCACGACGAAAACGAGTCCAATTCAGCGATAATAGCGTGCGCTAGTTCAATCTACTGTGTGCATGTTTGTGTACGTGCGAGTGTATGTAACAAAACATATGAATAAGTATGCACTTAGCGTTTGAAGGGTGCACCAGGGGCCAGATTTCGCTATCGCGTTGAACTCTTAAAGGTGAAGCTTAAGGGTTCCCAAATTTTTTCGGACAATGTAGATAAGAGCACTTTATTTCCGTACAACATGGTCGACTTTCATCCGGCTTGTCCTTTGTGCGCTGCTTGTGGCTCCTGCGAAACACTTGAGCATCTCATAGTGCACTGTCCTGCATTTGCTACGCAGCGGGCTTTGCTGATTAAGGAATAAAAATTCCCGGGACTTAAGTACATGACCCTAGACGATTAGCTCTTTACGAGAGGTCATGCTTCCCGGCGCGACCGGGCCTATTGAGCTCTCCTTACTTTTATGAACCAAACGGATCTGGTCACCCGTTTATAGTCAGATTTTTATTTTCTTTATTTATTTCACTTTGTATTTATACTTGTCCAAGTCTCCGTCATATATTTTTAAAACTTCCCTGTTCCCTTTTCTTTTTTCTTCTTTTTTATCTTTCTTTCCTCTGTTTCTTCCCTTTTCCTGAAAGAGAATGAGCAGGCGTTGTGCCCCTCAAGGTGGCAGTTGGCAGCTTGCTCTTTCCCGCTTTCCTTTCTGTCCTTGTGTATCCGTGTATGCAAATCGAATAAATAAATAAATAAACAAATAAATAAATAAATAAATTGCTGACGCACGATGCGATAAAACTCATCAAGTGTCAAATAATCGATAATTCAACCAGAGACTTCCGGGCTATTCTGGATTTAGATTAAAAAAAAAGGTTTTGACAACGTATATCTCGCACACATTCTAAATTCCATATCGCATATCAATTTCGGTGCAGCCTTTCACGATTACATAAGCTCCTTTCTCAATGAGTGGAAAGCGACATTTAAAATCGGTGACTTAACAACAAAGGTTTCCTAGCTTGGCCCTATAGGCAGACCGCAGGAAGCGGTTGTTTCGCCGATAGTATTTAGCATAGCCATGATGGGTCTCTCGGAAAATCTCTCCGCTATAGAAAGTGTTAGTCATACAATCTGTGCAGATTACATAAGTATAAGGTGCCCCAAGGGATGTGAAGGAGATATTGAGGTGAGCCTGCAATCGGCAGTCAATGAGGTTGAATCATACCTGCAAAACACGGAACTAAAATGTTTCCTCAGTAGGTCCGAGTTACTCCTTTATACACCGATCAGACGAGGTCCCAAGCCCAGGTGATGGAAGCCACTCGCAGATGTCGACATAAGGCTAACCAAACGTGATGAAAACTTTATTCCTAAAGTCGAGTCCATGCGCTTGTTAAGCATGGTTATCGAATGTAGTGGATCCAATAGCCTTGCATTAGACCGGGTTACCAAGAAAACAGAAACAGTAATCAGGCTCATTACTAGGGTGTTTAATAGAAGAGGAGGCTTGAAAGGAAACAGTTCACTCCAAAATTTCTATGGCTTCCTCATGAGCCAAATCTTCTACGTAGCGACTATGCACAACTGGTACAACTTCGAGGAAAAGAAGCTTCACAGTTTCATTTAAAAAAGCATCAGAAGGGTGGTTGGTGTTCCCATGAGCGCCAGGAGAACTCCTCTCCCAATTAGGTGTGCACAATACGCTAGGAAAAATCATCGGAGCACAAGAATTGCCCCAGCTGGCTCGACTATCCTGTCCTTTGGCAGGGAGAAGAATCTTAGCCATTCTGGGCCTCAATCTAGTGTTGTTAGAGTAGAGAAGCCATCGAATCACCGAGGAGTGAACAGAAAATATTCTCGCTGCACCGATCTCTCGCAATATGATACACAGCACAGTGAGGGAAGGCGTAGAGCAAGAGCGATTGCGATCCTGAAGAAAATCAAGAATGATCCCCAATCGGCCTGCTTCGTAGGTGCGGAAGAATATGGACGCTCATCTCACTATGCCTTGGTCTCAATAGATAGATAAAAAAGGTAAAATCATCTCGTTAGCCCCATGTCTGGGACCACCTGTTCTGAAATGGAGCAGGTTGCTATTGCGTTGGCACTCTTCGATGACAAGAAGACCCAAATCTTCTCAGATTCTAGATCGGCAGTCGGGGTGTCTGCCTCGGGCTTCAAAGCGGAAGAGGCACGTGACGTTCTTAAGAATAGGATCATAACCATTCGCGCAATCACTTGGTTCTCGGCACACCCAGTTCAGCATTTCTACTCGCCCACCAACCTTAACGACTTCACCCATTCCGAAGCGAGCATACCAACTCTCAGCATAGAAGGAGAAGCCTTGTCACCGCAGGGTTCAAGAGTTCTCAGAGATTTTATTCGCATTTAAATAATTCACAAAGCAGTTCTATCTGGAAAGAAGAGTAGTTCCTTCACCTCACAAAAAGCTCACGAGACCACAGGTGGTGACCACAAAAAGCTCACGAGACCACAGGTGGTGACCGTTAGGATGCTACAAAACTAATTATTCTCTGAATCTTTGTTTCATGCACTGCGTATTTCCATTGATTGATATGTGGGGTTTAACGTCCCAAAACCACTATATGATTATGAGAGACGCCGTAGTGGAGGGCTCCGGAAATTTAGACCACCTGGGGTTCTTTAACGTGCACCCAAATCTGAGCACACGGGCCTACAACATTTCCGCCTCCATCGGAAATGCAGCCGCCGCAGCCGGGATTCGAACCCGCGCCCTGTGGGTCAGCAGCCGAGTACCTTAGCCACTAGACCACCGCGGCGGGGCCACTGCGTATTTCCAAGTGGCTTCAGCTTGCAGTGCACTCGCTGGGGGGGAATGCGTGATTTAGAGCAAATGCTTTGGTGGTTCGCCTCGTTACATGTGAATAAGGACCTCACAAAGAAGAAATGGAGCTCGGCCAAGAACTTGGAATATCAGCATCGGCTTTTGCTGTATAGAGAGCCTGCGATGCGGTAGGTAGGTTAGGCCTTACTCTCCCCACGTGGGAGCATCCCGCGGTTTCGCCCTGAGGGGGCACTTCAACGGATCTTTATAGTTCTTCGTACCGTACGGTTAAAGAATATGCTTCGTAAAAATTCTACGGTGGCTAGTTGGTACAATTTAATATTTTAATATGCAGCCGAGTACAACACGAACTGAAAAAAAGGACAAAACAGTGTGATGCACAAACAAAAGAAAACTTGTTTTATTTAGAGCATAGAGACATATGTAAAGTCTCAAAAAAGAAAAGAGAAATGCAAGAAAGTAAGAAAAAAATTAACAATAATAAAACTCGTCATGTGTTAAGCATGCTTAACACTGCGCCAGTGGCCCCGTCTGACATATGCCTTCTCTAGCACTTGCCATTTCCGATTGTTGAATGTTCCCTTTTATTACCGTGGTTTGCATTTTTTTGCATCCTAGAAGCTTTTCGGTTCCTCACAGAACAAAGTACTCGGAAAAGCAACGGTTACGGCGGACAAACAGAAGTTCGCACTCACGGAACGGCTTCAAGCTCTCCCATAGCAGAGTACCTAGTACTCTAAATCGTTACCTACTTTATATACACACACAGAAGGGACGGCTCACTGCTCTCCCGTAGTTGAGTACGAAGTATTCGAAATCATTGCCCATTTTTCTGTACACACACTTTATCTGTTTCAACCTTCTGTGAGCTTGCTTTATCACAGGTTCTGCCTTATACTCCCTCGTTGACTGCTACTATGAGGGCGAGCTAAGCAGCACGCTTCTGGGCGTCCTTGGGCTCCGAAGAAGCCCAAGGACCGAAGCCACCGAAGAAGACGTTAGTCTTTGATGTCGTCGTCCCTGAGGGTGCAAGTCCTCAAGACGTTGTAGACGCGACGTCTTCAATAGTCAGCATTGAAGAAGTATACTGTGAAGAAGTATACACTTTGTAGGCCCGAACTACCAAGTTACCGTCAGCAATGAGGCCACCGAGGCCCAAATCGCCGACACGTCACACCTCATCATCCGAGGAGAGCACGTCGCAATCGTACTTCTGAGACGCCAAGTTGCCCAAGTGACCATCATGTTCTTGCAAAGCCGCGTACCCTGTGTAGCCCTCGCGCAAGCGTTGTCCTCCTATGGGACAGTGCACACGTCACCAGAGGACTCATGAGAACGCGTCCTGCAGTGACCACTGGGACGCGATACGTCCGAATGAAAATGAAGACCTCGTTTTCTTTGCCCAACAACCTCAAGGTCGCAGGCCATCGTGTGACTTGCGATTACAAAGGAATACAGCGGGTGTGCCATCGATGTGGAGACAGTGGCCACTTCCGCATGGATTGTGCAGCTCCATTTTGTGAAAGGTGCGGTGTTTATGGCCACAACGGGTGAGGCTGTTCATTGCCGTGTCACTGTTGTGGTGATCTGCACGCTACAGTCGCCAGCACCATCAGGCCATCGTACTCGGAGGTGGCATTCAAAGATTTTTCTTCTTCTCAACTACGAACGCAGAGCAAGGGCGACGGTTCCTTGACCTCAGGCCACTGCATCTGCGAGGGCTAAGTTGGGCAAATTGCGACGCCACCATACAGTAACATAGTAAACGTAACGCCATGCCAGACGGCACACCAAACGCCAACAGCGTCTCCAGCCAGCCCAGGCCAGGCAATCCAGGAGGATCAATCTAGCGACCCGCAACCAGTGGTCATTTTTACGGAACCGCACGTCGAGCCCTCGCCAGAGAAGGCGCCTCTCAACGAATGCGTCACAGATGGCGACGTGATAGCAGATACTCACCACACACCGGACATTCCTCTGTTAGTCGTCATATCATTGAGGAGACACTGTCACAAGATGACGAAGTCTCCATCTACGAGTACTCAAACAGCAACACGAGTGAGACGGCCCTGCCCATGGACGATGACATCACCCCAAGTGACATCAGCCGGGACAGTTTAGACGAGTTTGTACCGTCTTCACTGAAGAGTCCTGGCACCAAACGCCACCGGATTTCAAGCAGCGACTCAGAGGACCCTAGCAAAGACAGAAATCCCCTGCGGACTTCAACGCGGTCCCGGAAGCCCCGTGCTTCCGGTGCGTCGCCTGATCGCAAGAAATGACTGAGCCGCTCGCGGGGCACCCGCTTCCGCATCTCTTAAAATTGTGCATCGTCGAGTAACAAGGCTAGTCTCTGCTCATGATGGCTACTTTACTGAACATTATTTCACTGAATGTTCAAGGCTGTCATTGTCCGGTTAAGCAGGCCTAGGTGATTATGTAGCCCATGCTGCATATTGTGATGTTTCGTGCCTGCAAGAAGCGAATTTCTTTCTCTATCTCGCGTGTGCGCTTTCAAACGGAAGCTTAACCTAGATTGCTGTTTCTGTTTTGCTACAACTCACTTTACGCGAGTAGGCCTTATTATATTTAATCAGGCTTTATTGAGGCGTCGTCACGTTTTTATGACGGCGTCGGTAAAATTCGCCTCTAGATTGTACCTACTTTTCATTTCAATTGAGGATACTCTTTGTGCATGTGCCTGCACAAGCTGGGCACACTAATGATCTTTTTCGAAATGTAGATGTTTTTTTTCCTAGGCGGTCATCACGTAATTATAACTGGAGACTTCAACTATGTGCCTAATACGTGAAGCAATGTACAAAGTTCTGGCTGAGGTCGGTCTGCTTGGAATTCACTTGAGCTGCGACGCTTTGTGCATCACTTTTCATTGGTGGATGCACGAAATGTCGTGCAAGTAAATAATTTTGTTCGGACATGGCGTCGCAGACCATCCTCCAGCAGACTCGACCGGACCTATATCCCACGTGCTTTAGATGGCGTTTGTCTCCGACTTGCGTGCTCCGTCTTTCCCACCTTCTCCTGTGTACATCTCTGACCATTGTCCGACCATCTTATAGCTTGAAATTCTATTTTATTTTTCGGAAAAACGATGGCGTCTCGACGTTCACGTCCTCGAGAACGCGCTTGCACTGTTAGCTTTGATCCGTGAAATAACGTGTGTCACTCGCTGCGTCTGGTCCAGATGATTGGAATGCACTTAAAACGCAGTGGCGTTTGCCCTTTTCAGTTGAAGGGCGTTCACTTTGTCGTCGCGTTTCTGGGGAGCTGACCGATACTGCAACAAAACTACGCATCGCTTTAAGCGCCGGAACGCCATCTCCCCAAATGCGAGCTTGGCAACCCCAGCAATGACAAAGTAACTCTCGCACTTGACTTGCGAAGTGCCTTCGACAATGTGGCCCATGAGATCATCCTATACCACCTGTCGCAAACAGGCTGCGTGCGTAATACTTCCCGTCCCACCAAACGATTCCTCACAAATCGCCGATCCTGTATCCGGCTACAAGACACACAACATGGCCCGTATCAATTAGGCACAAGAGGGACCCAACAGGAAACCATCCTGTCCCCACTATTATTTAATCTAGCCATGATGAAGCTCCCTACTGTTATGCCAGCGAGTCCTCGTCAAACGTCCGTGCCTCTGAAAAAGGCAATCTGGGTCAAGGCCAGCCCGCAGTCCGCCTGACACGAACTCAACGGCGTAAACACGCGCGGCGCCTCTCTGGCCCACGTGCAGTGAGTCAGCAGCGCACGTGACAGCGAGCCGGCGTCCTCGTGTCTGGGGGTAACGTGGCCCAGCGGCGATCCCATTGGAGGAATCTGCCCTGACGACCAGCGGCGCTTCTGATTGGACATTTTGGTTGGACCCGGTGCAAATAAAAGAAGCCCTGCGGCGCGTCGCGATCGGCGGTCCTATGAGAGAGGAGTCCCCATGTCGGAGAGCCGACATGTGTGTGAGTCGGCGGTCTTAGGCGAGAAGTTGACCTATGTGTTAGAGAGGAGAGCTCGGCTCTTCGAGTCTCTGTCGGCCCCAGTGCCGAAATTGTAACGCCTCTGTATATATGCTGTACATAAACCTTGTTTAACTCACCGTCGTCTCGTCCGCTCGTCTTATCAGCTCTGCGCAGAAGCAGTCGCGAGCTGAGAAACATACGCTACCAAACGGCTGGTGACCTTCCCGGCGGAGTTGAAAGCAGTGGCGCATTCGGGACCGTGTTGGCGTCCCCGTCTTTCACAACAGTGGTGGCAGCGGTGGGATCAGCCGGCGTCAGCGACATCGATGCGGTGAGTGCCTGATGTTTTCCCCTCAGTTCACCAGACTACTCTAGCTCAGGTTGTAGTAGTTTAGAGAAGGGCTGTGTGAAGCATTGAAGGGAGCTTTGATCGTTTCAAGCCAAGTCGAAGCGCTTTGAAACCAAAGTTAATGCAGAGGGGTTAAACACGGGAGTGTGAAAAAATTGCTTGCGCGTCTTGCTAGTAGGCTTATAGTGGGCACGGCAAGTAGATTCTTAACAGGGGCAAACAGCAAGAGGCTAGTGTGAACGATGGAGAACCTTAAAGTGAAGGAACTCATCGAAATTTGTGAGGAACTCGGCATTACTTTGGGCCGTGCGAAACGAAAGCAAGCGATCCTTGAGATCATGAAGGATGAGGGAGTGTCGGCTGAGGAAGTCGATGAGGCCTGGGTGGATATTAAAGCACGCCGTGAGGAAGCTGAAAGGCGTGAACGTCGCGAGCGCGAGGAGGCCGAGAGACAGGAGCGCCTTGAGATGAAACGACTAGAATTGGCAATCCTACAGTGTTCGCAGGCGCCTAGCGTAGCTTCTCCGACGATTCAGGTCAGCGGTTTTAGAATTCGGGACCAACTGCCACCGTTCGTAGTAGGCGAGGACATGGCGAAGTATCTCGTCAAGTTTGAACACGTCTGTGAGCGAAACGCTTTGGAGCGGTCTCTTTGGGCGCAGAACCTGTTAGCTCTTCTTCCCGGCGAAGTGTCCGACGCGATAACTTGCTTGTCGAGGGAAGCGTTTGAGAGCTATGACGAGGTTAAAGAAGTGCTCTTGAGACGTTATAAGTTGTCACCCGAGGCTTTCAGGCAAAGGTTCCGGTATGCTGAAAAGGGGAATGAGTCACACGTTGACATCGCGTTTCGTCTTAAAGCCGATTTGATTGAATGGCTCAAGGGCAAAGGTGTGTATGACGACCGCGATAAAGAGGTGGAATGCGTTGCATTGGAGCAATTCTACCGCTGCATCGAGGAGGATGTCAAACTTTGGCTGCAGGACAGACTTGGGGAAGTACGGTTAAACAAGGCAGCTGAGTTAGCTGAGGAGTATTATACTCGCCGAAAATTGCATAGCAGGGCAGTGCGCGTTGAAAAGGATGAAAGGAAAGAGGGCTTTTCAAGGAAACCTGATCAACGGAAACCCGCTCCGCACCGTAATTTCAAGAAGGACCCGTCTCTTACGAAGGACAGTGTAGGGGAAGGGCAAACAGAAGCGGAGAAATCGAGTGAGGTTTCTACCACACAGGCATTTGAATCGGAAAACAAACGGAAGCCGCTAATCTGCTACAACTGCAAAAAGGAAGGACACATCGCGAGAAACTGCCAGGAAAAGTTTGCCTTCGCAACGATCCGAGAATCAGAAAAAAACATTCGGTTGTTGGAGCCGTATCTCCAAGAAATAAGGGTCAATGAGAAAACGTGCCGAGCACTTAGAGACTCAGCGGCAACCATGGACGTTGTCCATCCTTCATTGGTGTCTCCGGATGACTTCACAGGAGAATGCGCGTGGATCAGGCAAGTCGCCGAGGAGCAGAGTGTGCGCTTACCAATCGCCACGGTTGTCATTGAAGGCCCGTTCGGTGAGCTTCGCACCGAAGCGGCTGTGTCTGCCGCGCTAAATGATCGTTTTCCTTATCTTTTCTCCAACAACTCGGAGCAGCTTCTCAAAGAGCAGGGCAAATCGTTCTTCCCCAACTTAGCGTGCATGGCTCTCACGCGATCGCAAGCGCGGAAGCTATCGCGGCAGCTTGATCTGGTTCCATGCGGTGAACTCTCAAGTGACCTTGTCGGCGGGTCGATGGAACCCCAGAAAGGAAAGTTTCCGCATGAGTCATGTGAGCAGTCACGCGAGCGGCCCGTCGCCGAACCGACCGGCGCGGTTTCCGTAGAAAGGGGAGACGACATGGCGCCATTGAGTCAGAGCGAGAGGGTTGCAACGCTCTCGCCTGTAGCGGAAAGTTGGAGCGAGCTGCCGAGAGTTGATCGAGAGACGCTCATTCGAGAGCAGCGTGAGGACCTCTCGATTGAAGCGCCAGTGGAAAGCCACAAAAACGCGGCACAAGTGCTGTCGAAGGAGCACTGCGAGAAATCGGTGAAGAAGCGTGCTTTTGAAGTTGATAATCCGGTAAGGCTGCTGCAGCCGTCCAAAAGGAACAAGCTTGAGGTTGATTGGGAAGGGCCCGCAAAAGTAGTATCGAAGCTTTCTGATACCAATTGTGAATTTAAATTAGGAAGGCGGCCGAACAAAGTTTATCACAGTAACTTGAAAGCAGTCGTAAATTTACTTTTAAGTGCTTCAGAGGAAGAGGAAGCAGAAATTTTTAGTTCTAGTGAGATAATCGAAAGGAAATCGGAAGTAATCTGGGAACAGTTGAACCTAGAGCCTAGCTTAAGTGAAGGAGGACCTGAGAAAGAGGACCTGAGAAAGATTGGTTCCGAGTTTGGAGACGTGTTTTCGGACCGCCCCGGAAACACGAGGGTGATCGAACACGATATCGAGCTAAGTGGTGAGGAGTCAATCCGTAGCAAGCCGTATCGTTGTTCCCCTGTGCAACGTCGAAAGTGTGAGCCGCTCTTGGTGCCGCATAGGTATCGTCGCCTAAAAGTGGCCGGTTACTGAAGTGGAGCATGTTGCTCCACAGCGCAACTTTGACGTTCGCTATCAAAAAAAAATAAAGGAAAGGTATACGCTAATGCAGGTGCATTGAGCAGTGCGTTCCAGCTAGTAACTTCTCAACCTTTCGGTTTCTCGCTGGCGATTCGGGGCAAAATTTTGACCTCATCACGACCTGGGCTGAGCGCTCTCGTTCAGAGTGATCTCAAGGGGCCAACTTTATGTGGTATTCTAATTCGTTGCGTTGTTGTAAGTGTGAAAAATTGAAGTTCTTACTTTAAGAGTCTTGTGTCCCACATGTGCCTTTTGATGTAGAGGGAACAAAATTCCGATAGACACGTAGATAGGTATATGTTGTACTATACTTTGTCTGGTGTTCGGTTGGGTGACCGAGGGCACTTGCTTGTGTCGTGTGTTGTCTGTTGTCGAACCGTTCTTAGCAAGTTGCAGAACCATCGACAAGTGCTGAAACCGAAGATGGTCAGAAGAGACGAGCGAAGTTGGCCAGCAAGTTGTGGCGACAAGCCAGTGGAGCTGGGATCCGTCGTCAAAAATGGGATGTGTTTCCGGAACAGTCTGGAGCGGTATTCTCCCCATGGCCCTGGAGACGAACCTGGAGGGACCTGGCGAACGAGCGCACCTGACATCCGAGCCCCGTGGAAGCAGCTCGTCTTTCCGGTGCATTGTCTGGCGGCGGGGGTGCTGTTATGCCAGCGAGTCCTCGTCAAACGTCCGTGCCTCTGAAAAAGGCAATCTGGGTCAAGGCCAGCCCGCAGTCCGCCTGACACGAACTCAACGGCGTAAACACGCGCGGCGCCTCTCTGGCCCACGTGCAGTGAGTCAGCAGCGCACGTGACAGCGAGCCGGCGTCCTCGTGTCTGGGGGTAACGTGGCCCAGCGCCGATCCCATTGGAGGAATCTGCCCTGACGACCAGCGGCGCTTCTGATTGCACATTTTGGTTGGACCCGGTGCAAATAAAAGAAGCCCTGCGGCGCGTCGCGATCGGCGGTCCTATGAGAGAGGAGTCCCCATGTCGGAGAGCCGACATGTGTGTGAGTCGGCGGTCTTAGGCGAGAAGTTGACCTATGTGTTAGAGAGGAGAGCTCGGCTCTTCGAGTCTCTGTCGGCCCCAGTGCCGAAATTGTAACGCCTCTGTATATATGCTGTACATAAACCTTGTTTAACTCACCGTCGTCTCGTCCGCTCGTCTTATCAGCTCTGCGCAGAAGCAGTCGCGAGCTGAGAAACATACGCTACCAAACGGCTGGTGACCTTCCCGGCGGAGTTGAAAGCAGTGGCGCCTTCGGGACCGTGTTGGCGTCCCCGTCTTTCACAACACTACCAAGTTGGCTGAGCTCACCGGTGTGCAGCACGCTCTGTATGCGGGCGAACTCCCCACATGGGCAACACCTGGCTCGGTTGGAGAGATCGAGGCCAACCTCACACAACTGACTACATGCCAGCTGGACAGGTCGGTATCTCTCTAGCGCTGACGACTAGAGATCAATCCACTATTTTTTCCGAATCCATGACGGCCGTCAGGTCCTTTGACACCAACCAAATCTCTTTTGGCTACTTACAGAATTCTCATGAATGGCACAGCATTTCCTCACGAGTTGGCGTGGTTCCCCGCCCACATGGGTGACTACGTCTTCGGCATCGCCAACACCAACGAAATGGCTCACGCGCGGTCGCGAGGACTCATTCTCCGCCCCGGGCTAACGAGCTTCCCTCATACTGAGGAAGGGGGAATGGTGGTGGCGCCGACGGGGACCGGTTGACCACCTTTCATGAGTTATGTTCGCACTACCGATTGGGTAGGAAATCGTTTCCGGATCCACACAGAGAGCTAACAAGGAAACAGCAGATAGCCCACCGACTCCTCCAAACTATCTCCTTTCCGTCACCGGCCATTACGGCACTGTATACGGACATTTCTCCTAACTGCTCGGAATGCGACCAGCTCGCCACCTTTCCTCATTTGATGTGGCGGTGCCCCCGCTTGCGCGTTTCAACAAGGAGGCATCACGTAAACGAGACAAACCCTTTTATAATATATCGCAAGTCCAAAACTTGCGAAACAACTCCGGGCGGTCCAGGGAGCCTGTGAAGCGATCGGGAACCTTTGGTCCCCGACCCCGTCGCGGGTGCAGTGGGTCCTTAGGAACCTTCTTCCCAGGACGCAAATAAAGATCATCTGTCTGTCTGTGAGCAACGCACCTCCCCGTGTGCGGTGCCTATACGAAAAACAGCTCTGACGCCCGCTGACTTCGCCTGGCTTTAACTCCGCGTTTCTAACTCAAGGCCGTTTCACATGACACAGAAAGTAGCGATATTAAGTGCGCGAATTCGCTCGCAGCGAAAAAAAAAAAGGCCAGTTTCGCTCCCGCCGTAGCGGTCCGCGGCGAGCTTCCAACATGTTTGAAATTTTCGCTTTGATCGCAGCGGAGGGAGTGATTTTTATGTAATTTTCGGTCGGTACCCATCGAAATAGGGCAGGGCCGCCAAGCCGTCGAAACAGCGTTGACGTGTGTGTTTTAGTAACGACGCATGCTGTGCATTAAAGAATAATTTAGATTGGAAATTGTTCTTGAATGACAAAACACAATTGTTCTTCGTTACCGTTCATGCAAACTTAATAATATTATAACGCACAGATTGGTACATTATATTTGTTAAAGTCTACAGTGTCTGCCACAACAAACGGTTGCCAAAAAAAAATTGCCCGCAGCTTCCCTCGGGGGACACTGAGGAGGATGCGGAGCATATAATTGGTTAATGGGGTGTTAAAGTGCGACTTACTTGGGTCGATGGCTAAATTGGTTAACGTGGTTGTGAAATGGGGTGTTAAATTGCGACTTACTTGGGTCGATGGCTAAATTGGTTAACGTGGTTGTAGGAGGGGGTGTTAAATGAGTGAACACGTACACACGTATGCGAAAGGGCGGCGCTGGTCGAAGGGACGTCGATCATTGTGTTTGTGGATTCGTTGGAATTCATTTCACCGCGACCTTGGACGTCGACGCGCCGTACAAACCAACCGACGTGCGGCAACTGAGCGAGCGAGCGCCGACCTTGAGTATATATACAGCGCGACGGCGCATGCACTGTCAGCTGTCGAATGTTCGAGAAGGGGGAGAAGCGCAACGGCGCATGCGCGCGCGTCAGCTGCCGATGTTCTCGAAGCGCGACGGCGCATGCGCGCGCGTCAGCTGCCGATGTTCTCGAAGCGTGACGGCGCATGCGCGCTACATTATACAGCTAGCGAATGTTCGCGAAGAGGAGAAGCGCACGCGGTGTGTAGAGGAGGAAGGGTGCACAGATGGTGGAGGAGTGAAGCGCGTGCGGTGTGTAGAGGAGGAAGGGATGCACAGATGGTGGAAGGAGGAGGAGGAAGCTTGCGGACGGCGCCGCACTACAAGCCTCGAGTATTAGATGCTCCGCATCTAAAACGTTTCTCGCCACTTCAGTCGCAGAGCGAAAATCGCGGACCGTTCACAGCTCATGTGAAACGAAACCGCCATTTGTGGCAGTTGCTAACAGATCGCAGCCGGCCAAAGGGCAGACACGGCGCGCGCTGCGTTTCCCTCTATAGTGAGGCAGTGCCGTTCAATACCTTCAACTGCCGCGAGTAGGCGACCTCAGGCTAACGTGGGCGTCGAATCAATCGCGCTTTCCTGGCGGTCACACCCCTTTCTCTGGTCCCACTCTCTGTTGCTACAGCTACCACAATCATCTATGACCACATGGGTTTGTTTAATCATGCATGATGTACGTTAATCGTCGGGATATAAATGTATGACTAAGCGTCAACATGGATGCGTCCACGTTGAGCGGTGCTATTGCTGTCAAACAATAGGAATTGCGCAAAGTTCTGTAAAGAGACATTTTATTTTTGTGTTTTACCGATTTTGGTGAGAAAAAGATCAACCATGTTTTTTGTTTTTTTTTTCAAAGTGCGATGCGCGTATATACCGAAGGTGAACGGCGCCATACGTGGTCACGCAGTTCCAGGCAGAACAGCCACCGAGCTTCACCACTAGGCCGAGAAAGGGCGCCATTATCGCATGAGAAAGACTTTTTTAGGGTTTTGCCATTAGCGGAGACCACATATTCTTGTGCTATGAGGGTGGATATAAGAGCAATGTATTCTCGTCACTGTAGTTTACTTTCCCCTTTGTGTATATTGTAAAAAAAGTATTGTGCTAGTAACGGAGTTATTGCTATTGCTTTGCACCAACTGGGTGATCAATGGGCCACCATTTTGTGACTACAGTCGGGAAATTTTTTCAGTATTTCGAAATAAAAAAGCGTCTCACGGGAAGCAGACAGCTGTGAACACTTGAGCCAAATGTTGCTGCAAAGTGCTTCAGGGCGCCTTCAAAAGCGTAGAGATAAGTTGCCATTTTCTCATGCACTCTCTTTTCTTACAGAGGCATATCCTACCACTCTCAGGAGCTGCCAGTCCGTGCTGTTAGACGTCACAAAACAGATAGCCCGCCATGTGCCAACGGGTGACCGAAGCGCACCAGCCGTTTACCTTCCCGACTAAACAAATATTTCAACTCGAGTACTCTGTTATGATATCCTACGGCGGGGACAACAACCTTGTGATTAATGACGTCAGCGTAGACTTCACGATCATTGGTGCAGGCTTCTGTGAATCCGCCTTTGAGGTTGCTGCCTTCTAAAACCGTATCTGACTATAGGTTGGTAATAAAATCAAAATATGAATACACCGATAATAAATTCGAATTCTCACTTACCTTATGTGAGAGTGCCGTAGTGAAGCCTGCAGTCATGTTGAAAGGTCGATAATAAAACAGGAAACAATAAAACAAACCACGCTGCTTTCTTTTACATTTGCAACGTTTATTCAACGCAAGAAACAGTTTTTGCAAGAAGGCAGCAGTAGCAGTAGCATAAGATGAATTATTTTACAATAACGAACACAGCAAAGCGCGCAGCCCTAAAAGCAGAACCCACACGATACAGTGGAATGCCTAAAAAAAATGTTATACAGTGAGACACGCGAAGAAAACATGCAGAAAGGACTCTAATGGGAACACTGATTCTTCACAAGACAAAGCGTTTTCGAAAAACAAACAAAGCTGCCTCAGACGAGACAGAGACCGCTTTTCACTCAATTTATATTACCGCTAGCCACAGGCCACCATATCTAGCCCAAGAACAGAGCTTCGTTATGAGCTATTACGCTAGTGGTGCACTTCTAGCTTTAAACTTCAAGCACACTACGTGTGCAGAACTCTTACTTCTGGTAATACGTAGTTAGGCGCTTGGCAAGTAAACAGTTACGCCTCTAAAAGCCTTTAGTAAAGTACCAGAGAGCACCACCATTTTTTAAAGATAAATATTGTAATGCGCATTGCACAATATTTACAGAGTCAAAAAGAGCAAATAAAGTGCCAGGATTGAGGCGAGAGAGTCAGCAGTAAACGTAAGCGTGACGCCCGGTTCTTACGATGAAAAACTGGACAACAATGCTTTCATAAATTTGAATGTCGTGCACGTTTTCCATCCCGCGCCATAAAGGGGCGTTTCCACTTTATCTTGTTAAGCGTGACAACACCACTTAACACACCATTATCCACAGTTAGCGTTGCTAAGAAGCATCACTAGCCAATCCCTCACTCACATTCGTCAATGCGCTCATATTTCACACTATCGTATCGCTGTTGCTTTATCTCTTTTCGTCGAACAAACGACGTCCACAGCTTTCATAAGATCCCTCCTAGCGTTTCTCGACACAAGTGTCACTCTTATCACACACATGCATCCACACTAACCGTCTCATTTCACAGTAACGCCCTTTTCCCCGTAACCCATTATCGCTTTTCTTTAGGCAGACGAGTTCCATCCGTTGCATTCCTAACCTTTCAGGTCTAGCCTTCCTTGACACCGGTGTAACGCCTATTACACACGTGACCTGACATCATTCAAATCTTTTAGCGTAAGAAATTACCTCACCGGTAAGCTAGGGCTTTCGCAATAGATTTCACACGCTCCACGTCGGGAAATCGTGAAAGACAAAACCTGCGGGAGCAGCACCATTGCGCCACGTGTTTCAAAATCACAGCAATTAAAACAACACAAGTTGAAACTACTTATTGTATTCGTGTATTTGTGAGTCCGGTTTTCGTGTATTTACACAGCTACACTGCGTGAACATAAGCGTACGCGTGCAAAGTTTATTCAGAGGTGAATATAGAACCTTATCTTACATTGCAGTCCAAGTGATAACAGGAAGGCGACAACAAACGAGAGATACGGAATGCGTTATAACGTTATACTGTAAAGTGATAGACATCGATGACTCTACATGGCGGCAACTAGCAAGAAAACGGGGATATCGTCAGGATAAAGAGGTAAATTAACGAGTCGATAAAAGATAGCCATAAAGCGTAGCAAGCAGGTCGGCGTGTATGACACAGCGAGAGATAGTGTGCCACGGCATTATCTAAACGAGGACTAAAGTAAACCACGCAGTACCACGAGTTAACGAAGTTAACGATCGTACACCGAGGGGGGCACCTGGGCGACGTGTTTGTTTACGATGGATGGAGTGAATATGCTACTCTAGGCGAGAGTGGGAAGATTTAATTAGACTGTGATCACGAGACAAACAATTTACAGGCCTCCGAGAAATGGTATTCCGAGTATCCGAGAAATGGAATAGGAAATGAAAAAAAAAGCGTGCACGTAAAGTAGGAACGTTCGTTCAAAAAGTTTAGAATATTTACACACTAAAACAGACGTAAAATTAAAGGTTACACCAATAAAAGTCCCAGAAATATAACGACAATATATGGATTGAAAGTTGTGAGCGCGGAAACCTGAAATAGACGTGACAAAGCACGAAAACTTTTTGTATTCTAGACAAATCTATATAGCTACGACAAACGGCCAACTACCTCTTATATACAGACATGGCTACACAACCACCACTCTATGTTAAATCTCTTTGCATTCTCAGTGTGTCAGGCTTAATGCCACTAGGTCCTTCCGTCCCGGCGTACTGATCTTCTGGCATACAAGTCAGTCGAGGACTTACTCGCCCAGCTCATGAGAGTTAAGATGAGCGTTATCACAATTCCGCATAGCAAAAAAAAAACTATTCTTGAAGTTACTAATTTCTGAAATTTATTAAGATGTACTCCGTGAGTCAAACGTAAAAAAATATTCCTAAAACTACGAATGCCTAGAGTGATTGAAGGCAAAAGTAACTGAAAATACATATTTAAAATAGAGAAAGCAATCCTTCGCTAAACTCGTGCAAGAAGGTTGTACGACTTATTCCCAGCTTTTCGAGATGAAATTGATATTCCGAATCTGACGCTCTGGGCGTACGTGCGTTAATGACAGCAGAAAACTAAGAACAAAACAATTTACGTTAAATTAGTTATCGTTATGATAACTGGCGTTCAATATTGGAGTGCGGTAATATGCTAATGTGTTTACCTACCCACGAATAAAGCTGCGGCGAAAATTCAACTCCGACAAGAAACTGCAATTTTCGCATAAATACCTTTTCATTATATGAAAAATTTCAGTGGGAGTGCCTACCAGCAGTGAAATTGCATTGATGTATGAACCTACAATTCGCTACCACAAAATTTTCATTTCGTCAAAACAAAAGTTGTAGACCGACCGATTAGTCCTTACGCCTAAATCTGGATCTTGTGTACTACACCATCTGAAAGAAGGTAACCGACACATAATTGAATGAATGCTCGGAAGTACATCGCCAAAAAGCGTCGCAGGCTATATATACAGCAAGCGCTTATAGAAGACCGAGGTCTTCTTGGTTGACGCTTTGCCTATGGTGAGCACAGTGAGGCGCGGTATCCTCACGGGCGTCTTCTCGAGCTACAACAGCAGTGTCATTACGCGCCTAAAACAGTAGCGACAATACTGACCAACACATTATGCAAGACAATCTACAATTACGAGAGATAGACACGTCTCGTACGCACGCGAACAACACATTACACGAGAATGACGTCACCGTTGAAGGAAGATTAAACACCTGACGCACTAACACGATGATTTACGGTAGTCCTAACGCTTATATCACTCCTCTTCGACTCTGATACGTCCTTTCATTGCAATTGAAGGATCCTGGTTGACGAACCGGAAGCCAGAAGCGAGGTCATACGCTTAAAATTGTGACTGCTCTTGACTGCGACTCCTTAGCAACGTCACGGTTACGGGTAATGTAGGTGAAACTACGGAAACACCCACGGCGCGACGGCAGAGCCACCATGCCAAGCACCTCAGCCTCACCTCCTCAGTAAAAAGAAAAGCTCTCAGCAAAACGCCACACCTATAACCTCTCAAGGATGAAGGAAATAAGGTTCACGCTTAGGGTACACTAAGCTCGTCGGGTTCGAAGCGAAACGCACTGGCGGGCAAGGGGGGTCCCGCTTCAGTGACGAGAGATGTGCGAAGGTTGGTGCGTCGCACGATAGGGCTAAACTTGCGTTCGCAATAGACAGCCCAAACCACGAAACCCGGGCGTTTCAAGTCGCCGCCAAGTTCTTCGAAAGAGTCGTCGAGCTTGTGGGATAAAGGAGCCTCCCTTTTCATCGTTCGGAAATTCCCAAGTGTTACAGTTCAATGTGTGCGTAAACGGACGCACTTTGTTGATCTTATCACAGACCACTGCGGGAAACCCACTCACCCACCGAGAACGCATGGGAAGCTCGTTGCTGGAGCAATGGAAAACTGACCAGCCTCCCTAGGGTAGGACATCACGCTTAATGCGTTTGGCGAGTTGTTTTGTCCTGGGAAAATGAAACAGTTCAGAACGTCAAAAAAAAAAAAGTTTGCGAGGAAACGAAATAAGAAAAATACTTGGAGGGAGAAAGGGGTGCTTGGACAGACGCCAAGAATTGGGTTGATGACTCTTTCTGTTTGGAATGTTTGTTTGCAAGTTTGTTTACGAGTAGGACGTGTTCATGACAGAGAAGATACTTGAACAACGCTTGTGACGAAATCAGAGCGGTTGACGACAAATTTTTTATCGACGCTTTTCACTCATAGGCTCCAAGCTGATGAATTAGCAACGCGGCTGTGCAGGCATCACGAAATTTTGAAAATTAAGCGATTGGTTGCCGTCCAGTGAAGCGACAATTACGACCAGGTTTTTTACAAAAATTACCACGCGGTGGTGCTCGCAGACAAAATGCCGTCAACGCTTTCAGATATTGCTCTTAAGTTACGATTTTAATCATCGTTATTAGCCGGAAAGCAAGCTCTTTATGTTCAGGGTGATGTTTGCGTGGTACTGCGGCATAACGGTACGCAAGGTATTCACGGCGAAATGCGAATAATTCAACATTGGGCGCAAATAGACGCAAATATGTAATTTTCGTGATATGTTGTTTCATAAACATCCATCTCCTGTCATCGGCAAGCGTCACCAAGCACTCACTCTGCACGATCACATCAGTGACAGCGTGTGGAATGCTGTTTTATGCGTTAGCCGAAGCCGGGGCCAGATGGCGCCACGCGACACGTCGCTACAGGCGGCGCCGCTCGAAAGCTCGGCGCATATGTGACCTTCGGAGCACATCGGCACGTGACCGCGATGAGGAAATCGTGGCGCATCTTGTCCCAAATCTCTGCATCACTGTATGGACAAGTTGATATGTTGCCAGGCTGCCCTTACAATTAAAAAAAAGGAAAATTGAAATACCTGCGTTAGCCAATAGCAGTGTAGTCCTCGAGCAACATTTTACAACATCAGCCTTTGTTTTACTAGCAGAAGTATTAGATTACTTTGTTGCTTTAAGGTTATTTATTTACAATGTTGCATTGCTCAGTTATTTTACCTCGCGAGGCTTTTAAATCAGCTTGCGAATGCTCCTTCGTTTTCCTGAGAGATGTACTGTAATATTTGCTTTGTTATTCGAGTGCATGAAGACCACCGTTTTCTTTTTAAGTTTGTTGCTCACCGGTGTATGTGGCATTACTGCAGCAGCAATGAATGAGACTTCGAACTTTCGCAACGCTTTCAATGTGGTGCCGCGTCGATATCACGAAACGAAAATTTAACGAGAAACTTAGAAAATGTAAACTAAACTGAGCGTGATGAATACAGACTAGTTGATGCAATGCAGGCAGCTATAAGCAATCTGAAACCATGCGCCGGCCTATTGTGAATCTGGGCCACGCGCTTTGGTGAGAACAGAGGGACCCAGCAACCATCTTTTTGACGAGACAGGAGCTTGTCCCAGACTTGTTCAGTCACCTGATCAATCACGTTCTATGGAAGGCCGCGAGTATACAGTGGTCATCGCCGAGTACAAGACACTCGAAAACTCAGCTAGGGGACAAGGAAGGCCTTGCGAAATAAAGCCTTTCCAAACCAGTACGTTTGCAAAACAACAAACCACTATGGGCAGCAACTGTTACGGTAAAGTTTATCTGTCCAAGTCTCGCTGCCAGGCAACACACCTCGTACCATACGTTCATTTCGCGATTACGATTTCGGCAAATAAGCCAGGTGACCGGTGTCTCCAAGGTCGCGATAAGCCCTCCAGCGGCGCCGCGATTCAAATCTGAAGCTACGTATGCAGTCACTTAGTGAGACAAATGAAAAAAAAAAAAATCCTCGGTGCGATCGTACCGAGGGACTTAAGCGTTGTTTGAAGGTAGGCTTAAATGGAATGCAAACTCCTGCTGAAGGACATTAAAGAGACGAGTGCATTCTGAAGGAACCGAAGTTAGCTCGAAAGTTAAAAATTGTTTTAGGTATGCAGGAACCAGCTCCTCGGAGGAGAAACACGGCGTATAGTTTAAGTGCACTTACGCAGAACTTAGTGAAGCACATAGTAGTAGTAATAGCAGAAGCAGTGCCGTCTTGAAGTGGACAGCACATGTATATCGTCAAATTAAACAGGGTGACGGGGGATCGTTGTAGCATGTCGTGTATAGTTAACGGTGTATTGCAGTGTTTCACAGTTGTCATGGTGACACAGCCGAGAATATGAACGCTTCACACCGGCATGTACATAGCTTGCCTCCCTTTTTTCGTTGTGGTCATCACGCAGTCCTGTTTCAAGACAGGCCCTTCAAACGTCCACGTTCCCCAGCCATGGCCAACATTATTTACAAGAACGTAAAGAAAAAAATCCATGCGGTTCCAAACGTGAGTAGAAGCCACCACAGTCTCATTGGAATTCGTGTTTTAAGCTAAATAATCACCAAAGGACGCGGTCGAATAAGACATTTCGAAAAAGGAATGCATGTTCGGAAACCTTACCGTCAACATTTTTTCTGGGAATCAATACAAACAAAAAACATACGCGCTCGAATCCTTTATGCATAAACGCTTTAGGAATGTGCCTAAATCACATGTCAAATAAATCACGCTAAGTAGTTCAAAATTAATTCAAAGGACTGCCTGATGCAATTACACTGCTTTCGAACACGAACAGTTATTACAGGACGTTTCACGGGTGTCGGAACAAGAACGACAGTGAGCACAGATGGAAACAACTTTTTTGTTCGTTTTTGTCAACATGTCTTTCTGGACGTTTGACCGAGACAGGGATCCGTTTACAGGGGACTCAATAATGTCACATTTGTCAATCCACAACCTTGGTTACGTTCAGTTCATTACGTTGTGTATGTTTAACATGCTCGACAATATGTTTTTATTTTTCTCTTTCGTAAACACTGCGCTACAAAAAGAGCTTCTGCTAAAACATAATGAGGGTGAGACAAAGGAGTTTAGGCGAACACCAATACAGCAGACGACACATAGCAGACGACAATTTTGCGTTGACACGCGGTACAGATAACGACGATGACGACGACGCGGTCGCTGGCGGCGCCACCTTGGCACCGCACTTCCGGACTCTCCACCACACCAACGCCTGACCACCATCGTCGGGAACGTACACCGCCATGTGCCGCTCAGTCCTTGAGCAGCTTGGTGGCGCGCTGATTGGCCGCCGAGATGCGCGACTCGTTGGACTGCGCCTGCGCAAACGGAGTAGCATTGGCCCGGTGCCAAGGGAGACGGCGTCGTCTGCTCGAGGGTGTCGTCTGCTCCGGGCGCCATCTTTCCTCCTCCTCCACCACCACAAGCGCAGCGCTGCGTTCATGCTTCATTTGAGCAGCTTTGTGGCTCGTTTGTTGGCCTCCTCGATGCGGAGCTTGTTGGACTCCGTCTGTGAGTGTGCGGTGGAGTTCGAATGGTTTGGGGGGAAGAAAGAGATGGCGAGCATGAATGAAGTTGTGAGTGAATGAGGCTATGAATGATAGCGTGCGTGTACGCGGTCTGGGGACGTTGTTGTTGCCGGCCGTTCCGATACAACGGCAAGGCGTTACTGCCTGTGACGTAATCAATCTCTAAGGTACTATAGACGTTGTACTTGTGGCAAAATACTCACCTTGCAGCGACGAATTCGAGTATCTCATCACCTACCTGGTTTCACGTCATTACCCACATGACACGTGAAAAGGACCAGATAATATAACGCAAGGGTAAGCTTACCATGCACGATCATTGCAGAACCGTTAGCGTACCTATCGCAATATCGCAACCACCTCGTCTGAGACGTTCTTGACAAGTTATGTAACCATTGCGTTGACTGCATTTTTTTCTTGAATGGCTGTCAATACAGTGAAGCCCAAAGCTAGTGAAAATGCCGGTTGTATCAGTCGTGAAAACTCCACAAAGCTTTTTTTTTTTCTCCCACGCTTCAGGCGTTGCCTTACCAAAGTAGCGTTGGGCTAGTTGAAAACGCAATATGGCGCGGAAGACCATGAAAGGCACAATATGCAAGAAGGAAAAACAGCAAGCTACGATCAAGCACTAAATAGAACTACAAAGAAGAGTAAGAGATATAAAAGGCGCAAATGCGCCAAGCACTGCTTGCGAGGAAGGCAGCGGCGGATGATACTTTGAACATAAAGCACAATGAGCGGGGAGCTGGACGTCTGGTTCTATGGTGAAGAAGATGGTTTAGATTAACATCTAAAAGGAGAAATACATGTGACTGATATCAAAACGTTAACCTGATCAACTACAGAAGAAGAGGATTAGGCTCAGAAAAAGCAATAGAGATGTGGTATATGAACAATGCAGAGAGAGAGAGAGAACAAAATGAGGGAAAGGCAGGGAGGTTAACTGGAAAGTGGGGTCTCCGGTTTGCTACCTCGCACTACGGGAAATGAAAGTGGAGAAGAAAGACGAGAAAAAAACAACGAAGAAATAGACGCGCGAAAAAGAAAAAAAAAAGAGATTGGGGTGCTACAGCCTATACAATAGGCCACTACCACGCAAAGAGTTCAATAAGGTCTTCACTGATTTTCTGCGCGAAGACAGTTCATGTATATGACTAGGCCAGTAATGATTGAGATGGTAACTATGCTTACCGCGATGACGCTGGCGGGAGCAAGAAAGCACCCAAAAGATATGTAGCACTCGGCGAAGCTAGCTCAAAGTAAAAACCCTACTGCAAAAACCAGTGGCGCTGACACTGGGGCACTGGCACGCTGCACAAGCCACGCTGGCGCTGCACGCTGGACGCCCATTATTGGCTGAAATCCGACTTTTAAACTGTTTTTAAAAATTTTGGTGATGCGCACATCGTAATTAAGGCTCAAACACGCATACAGCGAAAAAAAAAAAGAAAAAGAAAAGAAAAAAAAAGTCGGCGAGCCGGAATCCAACCCATCACCGTAACACGTCAACCATCTTGATCCCGACACGCTGCGAACTACACCACACCTAAAAGACGAAAGTGAATGTTTTTTTTTATTTGAAAACTAATTCACGTATCCTATATTTTGATTTTGTCGCTTAGAAACGGTGTGTTTCGTCTCGGTGTTCGTGCCAAATTAACAGGTAATTGCTGGCTTATTTTTTTTTTTCGCATTGCCTCAAATCAGAGCCATCTGGTGCGTTTTGCCGCAAAGCTTGTTAGCGTAGCCGCATATGTCTTACGGCAATCGCAGTGACTCGCCATGTGGTTAGTCATACCTATGTAGAAAACAGTGTTCATCTGAACTGCTCACTGAACACTGTACATTTTGTCCCTCGATAGTTTGAAAGTATTTTCTGTCCTCCTTGTTTACGTTCCGCGTGCGACAGCAGCAGTTCACTCTAGCCGAAACGACCATTAGGCTTAGGGCCGTACTTCGCCTGCCACGGTTGCTGTGAAGATCGTAGATATTCATTAGAAGAAAGAGTATAATAACCGTTAAAATGTAGCTTCGATCGTAACTGACCCACGAGTTGTCATAATTTCACCTTCGACCACACAAACCAGAAGCTAAAAACACCGAGATTGAGCATTGCAGCGGATAACTGCTGCCGGGGACGTGCGGCTTTCTGCGGTATACGAGCCGGAACGACTCATTGCTAGAGCACGTTAGTCTTGATTATAAGACTATAAGACTGATACTAATGTGATACAGTATTACGAATGACCAGTTCTATCGATGTCGTTTATGAAATACATTGACGAAACTCGATCAAACTTCAAGGAAAGAGCACCCACGCCAGGGGGGGGGGGCATTCATGGGCGGGCTGCAGTTTTTTCCCCCCAAAATTCTCTCATGACCCCTTTTGCACCCTTCCCAAGAGCTAGAATAATCAAAACACGACGTATAAGTTGTGTGCATCCCTGCCCCTACAGGAACACAATTGTCATTGGTGCCCCCCCCCCCCCCCCCTAAAACAAAATTATGGCGGCGTTCCCTGCCCTCCGCGCTCGACATATGATTGCTTTAGCGTATTCGCACATACATCCATTGCATACCTTAAAAGCTAAAGCATTATACGTGTAGCACATATATGAGAATACCATCATATTCGTTAAGTTTTAAGCTCGACATCTCGCGATTCAATATAAAGTCTTACAGTAAGTGCGCCGATCGCGCCTAGTTTCTTCCAATGTGCCGCTTAGGTTCTCAGTGTGCGGTAGAGACTGTACAGCGTGACCAGTGCCTCCCAGCGCGCTTTAAGACTCTGGGCTACGCTCTGCAGTGTGGCCCAGTGCGTTTCAGCGCACTGGGCGACACTGGCCACGCTGTAAAATGTGTCCCAGTGGCTCGCAGTGAGCTGTAGTACACTGGGATACACTGTGCAGCATTTACAGTGTCACTCAGCACGCTGAAACGCACTGGGAGACACTGGAAACGCTGTTTTTTTTTGCGAAAGAAAAGGTAGAAAAATACAAAAAAACAGCCAAACAGAACACGAATCGGGCTTCGTTTCAAATTTCTTTATCAGAGCATCAAAAAAACCAAACCAAAAACACATAAAAAACACATTGTTCAGATAACTGCAGCCGTACAGAAAATGGCGATGATATGTCATTCGAATGTACGGTAACACACATGCTGATTTCAATATAAGAAGAAAAGGATTGTCAGTGCAGAAAAGCAACCAACAAAACGTTGCCTTATGTCAAAAACCCCAGCCGAACATATATCAACGATCCCTGCCACCTGATGCAAATGAATTTGCTAGATGAAACAAACGTCAAGCTTAACAGCCAAGAAAGGTTAAAATTTAAGGAGATAAATAAAGGTGGCGTAACCTGCGAGCTAAGCCATATTAAAGTTATCCGTTACTTTCGTAACCCATTTAGGCGACACAGAACTAAGCTCAACAACGTTAAAATCAACCAACAACTTCCGTGACAATCATAAAAAAAAGAACAAGCGGCCATTTCATAAACGTGCATCAAAGCCAACCCCAAGCAAGCTCTTAACAGTAGCATAAAAATTTCACAACAAAACACACGCCTATACCAAGCGCTTTTTATCGCGACAAAACAACTGCCTAGAGTAACGATACAGGCGCAATAAACGAAACATATTTGTAGACGGAATGAATTGATGCGCGCTGTTTCCATCCACTTCCTATCAGACCACTCGCTTAAGGCCCAACTCCACGTAGCCGTCGCAGCGCGTCGGCACGCGTCTTTTTGACGCGGCGCTGAGCTCTCTCACATATTGAGAGAGAGAGAGAGAGAAAGGGCGCAACTTCGGGAAGCCAAGCGCGCTTTCTCTTGAAAGGGAGAGGGCACGACGCCGCCTCAAGATGCCACGCGCTGCGACGGATATGTGGGGTCAGGCCTTTACTTCTTATAGCACACACCACAGCGACGCTGCACAACAATAAAACTCCCAGTTGAGATCAGTACAGCGCAAAATATTGAATCGACACGGCGTCACATGCGGAAAGGGGACTGTTGCCTTAAGCACTTACCGCACGCGGAACAGACCCTACGCCTTCCCCGGCTCCACGAGTTGTCAGCAACCATAACACACAGCCGGCTTGTACCGCATCCCAATCCACGCTGAGGAAGCCAGCCTCGCACACCCACCCATCTCTCAAAACATTGCATGCGCTCGAGAATTCCGGCGACGCAATCATCTAAATGACACGGCGAGCATGCGGCACAGTAAAAGCCCACACCACGCCACAGATGTTGCCAGCAGTAAGCCTACAGTGCATACTACACGCGCCATACAACCCCGAAAGTAGCCGTCGTAAAGCCTGCTTCAATAGACGTCATGCCAGCGAAGAATCGCTTCATCTATGCACGGATCCGTGTCGTGCTATGTGCGCAGGCGACCGGGCATGTTTGCCCAGCCAAGCGCGCGCCCGCCCAAATGCATTTCCTATGTGGTGCTCTGAATAGTACCGCCCGCGTGTATTGATGGCTGAATCTACTGATCCAACCTAAATTGAGAGCCGTGTTTTTCGTTACAGAGGTTTGTATCAATCTACAGCCTCATTAGGTAGTCATTTTAGTACAGGATCATGATACAGGACGTGCGTGCCCAAGCCTGCGGCTGAAGTGAGAGATGCTGTTAAAAAATGGTCATTACTTCATACAGGCTAAAACTGAAGGAAGTGAAACTATATTGTTTTTTTTTGCACACAAAAAGCCGACATTTGAAGTTTTTATGCCTCCTTTTATAAAACTATACCCGTGTAGAGAGAAAAAAAACTATTCTAGCCAACAACGCGACCCTAAAACCACCATGTTTCATTGCGCGAGCAATGGGACAAACCGGTAAGTTTACGGGTACAAGGTCTGTTTGCTGCAGATCTTAGAAGTGCTGTTTAGAACTTTAGGCATCACACAACAACCTGTCATCAGTCCCACAAATGGGTAATGCGAACCACCTGGAATCCGCAAATTGCCGGGTTGCGCTTGGTCATCACACCAATATTAAAGCCAACATATTTGTAACTCACAGCGTGCCTGCTTTTGAGAAATTTCGACGAGCCTGTGAGCAATAGCACTTACGAAATTAGCAGTCCTAAAGTAAGCGTGTTTGCAGCACAGTCAATCACACGTGGTACACAGAGCGACATTCAATTTCCACGACGAATCACCTGAAACTATGCTCTCTACGAATCATTACTAGCAGTTCTGCTGGCAAATAGCTCCAGCATTGCTCCGTTGTAGACACATAACATCTTAGCCGCAAAGCCCATCCAAGGCATAGCTATTCAGCGCGCAATCAGCCACGACTTTTATATAGGCTTATGGCCTCAGTAAAACTACCCTGCAGCGTACACTGACCCAGTCGCTCTGCGACGCGCTTCCTTGCGCGAGCTCCACGCCCTGCCGTAAGCAATACCACTTCAAGTCAACCCTGCAAAAAAAAAAAAAAAAAACCTCGTAGGCCGGGTAACACACTCACGCACGGAAACTCCGCCAAAGAAGCTGTTTCTAAAGTCACACTTAGCTCACTCGAGACCCCACCACGCTCGTTAAGAACGAACACTGGCACGACAAAAAATAACGGGACTTTCGAACAAGTTACAGGAATGCATCGCTAGTGACTACATAGTCGTGTCTAAAAACTACATACGGGTACACTCGGTGAATTTACACGGGCGACCACCACTTCTCGTGAGAGGTAACGGGCCAGTGCCCGGCTGACGAAAAAAAAAAAACTACACTCAAGGGCGCTCTGCTATAGTATTTTCTACAGTGGTATAGTACAAGTAAGATGTCAGTTCAGTAACGATGTCAGCAAGTGATATTACAAACAGAGTTAAGAGTGTAACGCTACCTAGTAAGCAAACGAAGACGAGCTGTCGAAACAACGAAAGTGAAAACATTGAAGGCAGATTAGTTTATTGAAGTAACCGATGTTCTTAAGCGGTGAACTACGAAAGCGACATAACTAAGCCCATTAAAGAGGATCGAAACGCAAAAAGAACACGGTTGCAAAACCTGATTCAAAGGATTCAAGATCGCGTAGGTATAGCTGGCGAGAAATACTGCTAAGTAGAAGGTTGCCGATCCGAAACAAACCTAAAACTCGACGCTTGTAAGAACCGAATGCCAAAGCAAGTGGTATGGTATATAATTATGTATTGAATTTATATTTTGATTTATGAGCATTCATTCTCAGGATACCTGCTCACTTGAATACAGCGAAGCGGTGCTGCATTAACAATTCAATACGTTGCTTCTTACACTGGAGGTTCCATGTCATAGGATTTATATATTACAGCCATGCTAAGTTCGCGTTTCGTATAAGCCACGACAGCACGCATCCCACTTAAGAAAAAGCTCAATATTCTATTGCAAAAAAGGGGCGATTATCAAGCAGCGTTACGAAAATTACGAGGGGGGGGGAACAAAAACGGCACGGTGATTATGAGGGATAAAAACCTGTACGTGAGACAAAATTTATCTACATACATGCCAAAGATCAGAAAACAAATATTTATGTAATCGGTACTTCGCGCAGAATACGGAACGTGAAGTATAGTTTCTGCACCCTTACAGTGGTACACTTTACTTTTCTAATGTTTTTTTTGCTATAAAACACTCAAGGTTTTCAAGCTATTACTAAGCAATATGCCACACTAGTAACCTTTCTGAAAAGCCTTTCTGGACACAGAATCGGCTCCATACCTAGTTATCCAACAAAGCCACAGCCTCTGCAGACAACCCTGCACATTTCGAACAAGCGAAACCCGAGCTCACCGGTATCCAACGCAGCCCACAAACGAATCGCCCACAGACAGCGCCCACAAACACAGCGCCGTCACAGACCTCACCGCTTCAAGACAAATCACTTACAGCTCATCTGACCGACGAGATCTTCGTTGCAGCGCCTCCTGCCTGGTGTAAAACGAAGCAGGGCAAAAACGATCTCATTTCAGGAACATTCGAGTGACCCGAACAGCCGATAAAGTGAAGTTCACAACAGGCAGGAACTCGGGATCTACCTAACAGTTTACTTCTTCACGCAACTCGACGAGCTAGATGAACTGCGAATCACGAGTCAACCACGACATCACGTTCTAAATGTCAAGACATATGCGGACGCGGAATACCAGAGAACCCACAAAAAATCTGCACTTAGGGATGCTAAGCCTTTCGTGACACATAAAACAAAAGTAAAATTGCAGAAAACAAAATTTCAAAGCTTGCTCTTTTCTATGAAAATAAAGAAACACAGACACAGATTCAATGTAGGTGACTTTTATGCAAGCGCCGATATGAGGTACGAGAAGGATAGCAGCAGTGTTTTTCTATGCGTGATGACAGCTTCCTCGAAAAAGCTACACCAATCGCGATCATTAAGTACAAAGACATAATGAAACAAAACGAAAATTTATAACAAGCTGCGAAGTGAAGGTCCTGCTTGTCCGGTGAGAGGCAAAGTGGAAAAATAAACGTTTACTGCTGTCGTCTCAAGAGACACCTTTGCCTTGTTTCTCACCTCAGTACAGATAAAGTCAGCGTAAAAGCTGACGCGACAAGAATATCAGGGAGCGAAATCGGAGCACAAAAAAAGTGTTCCTGAAAGCCAACCAGCTCTATCGAAATTAATCTTCAAGCGCCGTGAAAAAGAAGAGCGAGTTCCCAGTGGACGACTAAGAGAAAGCTAACAAACTCGAAAACCAAGAGACGTGTCCAAACAGATCTGGATACTTTGCAAGAAAGTACGGGCGTAAAATCTCAGAAAAACGGAGCACTTGTTTTAAAACGTGAAGTTCACAACGGATCAACGAAAAATAGAATGCTGAAAAGAAGACCAATCGCTACTGTGTACGCTTGACGTTTCCAAACTTTTAAACAGATCCAAACTGTAAAGAGGCGCCATTGGGACTACGCCGCGGTATACATGAAACAGATGATACTTTAATTCGCGCCAACCTCATTTTGTCTGAAGTTGAATATATATATATATATATATATATATATATATATATATATATATATATATATATATATATATATATATATATATATATATATATATATATATATATATATAGATAGCTCGGGCAGAAATGACGACCCTTGGCATTAAAATAAAAAAAGCGGAAGGCACTCCAGCTTGCCTAAGAAGCTCGGAGTACGTGCGGTCACGTCGCGTTCAGATCCAAGCCCATCCAAAAAAAAAAAAAAAATCCTCCTCTCAAAGAGCCAAAGAAAGCCGACGAGTAAAATAACCTTGACGAAATGTGGAAGAAAAAAGCACATCGTGGAAAAAATTGGAGGCGTTAAAGTCGAGGGAGCGTCTGGAAAAGATCATTGAAGAATTTAGGGTCAATTTTCCTGAGTGCTTCGTCGAATGAAATACTGAAGAAAAGCGTTAAATTAAAGAAGAATAATGGAAACAAGTTTTCGTAAGAATCAGCGATTCGACCTTGACATTCTCCTCTAATTTTTTTTTTTGCTTTCATAAACATATCGGGCAAATAATATTAACAATATTTTAGCGCGGTAATGCACGACCCACCGAGAAAGAAAAAAAAAAGAAGTGAAGAAATATGACTTTAATCTGCTCGTCCCAAACGGGCAAGTTATTAATCATGGGCTTTATAAAGAAGTCACCCTCAATAAAAAAAAAAAAACATCGTGCCGAGTGCTGTGACGCTCGCGTCACGCGCTGGTATATAACATCTACATCGGAACGTTTTTAAAACAACACCAAAAGCAATGACAACTAGAAAAAACCCGAACCCTAAACCGCAGTTCTGTTTTATTATTACTTTATTCAAACTAAAATGCAAGGAGTAGGCTATCGGAGAAAAATAATGTTCAAGACAAGAAATGAATAACAATAAAAGACCTTCAAAAGCCCGAGTTTGACAGGCCCTTGAAAAGGATGAAGACGTGGGTCGTTCCGCAGAGCCACCAAGCGCATGCTCCGGAGATCCCGAAGTTTTTGTTAAACAAAGAAAGCAGATGCCCAAACGCTAAAAGAGGGAGGTAAATTGGAAAAAGAACGTCTACAAAAACAATACTTTTGATCTTAGCTAAAACTCGAACTCTCAAAGGAGCCTCCGGAAGGCCGTTTTGCCGGAAAGGAAGAAGGTGAAGAAGCAGGTTAGCTTTAAAAAGAATAACAACGCTTTAAAGATGGGGTTAGAAACATAAAAACGATGAGATGGACGGCTATGGCTATGACATATGCACGTCCATTTTGGTGGGATCTCTGCGAGCGGCTTTGCAACGTGAGAAGTGCGCAGAAAACGATTCGCGTGTTGCCCAAACGAAATAAGAAGTAACCCAGTTAAAAACGAAGGTGCGAAATACAAAACGAGCGATATGCTGTAATCAAAAAAACATGAAATTAACGGTGACACCTGCTTCACAACACACAACGCGCCGGTAAACAGCGGGTGGACTCACGGGTGGTGCTTTACAATAGTGACCAAACACATACACACAAAAACACAAGTGCTAGCACAAAAAATAAAACGTAAAAATTAGTAGAAACCAAATTTCATTCAATCACAGCAACAAAACAAGAAAAAAAAAGGTAATCTTCGAACGGTGCCGTTAGTAAATAAAAGACAAACTAAACACAACGTGCCCGATAATTGTAAGACTTCGACACGATGGAAATGGCGGTGGGTAAAAACACTAACAAAAGCCCCCAAACACCCATTTTGGTGTTTTCTTATGTTTTTTTTTAGGATCAACGTTTCACTATGACAACTTAAGTCCCCATAAAAAAGCTCGACCCAGCGCAGCCCCAAGACGTAGTTTAGCCCGTTGGAGTGCGACTTTAGCACGAAAAGTAAAAATCTACATATTAAGTTGGCAAGCTGTCACTTGTACATTAAACGGCACCTATCCACGCCGCTTCTCATATAAAAGCCAGAATAACCGGGACCAGCTTAACACTATATTTAGACTTTTTTCAGATAACTACAGTGAATTTAGAAGTTATCACGAGAATATAATCTTCTTCAACGTGTCGGTCTGATATGCCTGCGCTGAACTTTTTTTTTTTTTTGTGCGGAAACCGAGACAATCAACGAACTCCCAACGTTATAAAAGTAATTCGCGCAATATATAAACCTTTAGTATTAACTGTGACAAAACCTATGAAGATCTGAACGTAGATTAAACTGCACATTTTTTACACGCCTACATATGTTCCTGCCCATAGTAAAAAAAAAAAAGGAACCGCACCGCCGGCACTGCAGTTTATATCACATAATAGACAGGACTTTAAAAAACAAAACAATCACGCCCCATGGCCGAGAAAAAAAAAAGAAAAAAAGATGCCGTGCTCATAAAAGCAAGTGTAAAACACTCGTGAAGCGTGTCTATTTAGGTCGTGGGTGCGTATCATGTGCAAGTCACGACACACTGAAATAGAGGAAAAAAAAAACATCTGTACAATCCGAAGAGAATGATTAAGAAAATAAAAAAAAATATTATGACACGAAATCATGCGACATATTTGAAGACATTTCGCCAGTAATTTCTTCTTTGTTTCCTTTTCCTTCAGTCTATCCCCAAAGTCCGCAGGTAGGTAGGCCAGGTGCATCGAATCCCGGATCATCTCCGCGATCATCTGTCGATCGCAGCCCTCATCGCATGAAGAGAGGCGGTGGGGGAAGGGGGCATCCATTGTGTGTGTTTTGAGTGTTGATCTCCTGATACGCTTCGTATGCCGTTCTAATGATTTCATATATTTCTACATACATATGGAGACCATCCAAGAAGAGTCCACACAGGTTCCTTATAAACTCCATACGTTACGCACGTATGTACTCCATATGTCTACATGTGGTGTGTAAGAATTTTCCGTAAAATCTTTGCCGTAAAATTTTTACCTAGGAATTTACTGAAATATATCGAATCATTGAACTGGTTTACGAATCGCGTCAGTAGAGTCGTGAAAATCTTTTAAAGGACCGGGCGTGCGATAAGTGTGTGTGTGAGTCGAGGGTGCGGAGGAAGTGCCGAAGAATAGGATGCCGAGGAATAGGCCGTTCAACTCTTCATAAGCTTGGCGGCCCTCTCTTGCGCGCCTTTGACGCGAACCACGTTGGAAGTTCCCTGTACGCGAAAAAGTAGTGTTGAGGAAGAAGTAAAAAAAAGAGGAAGGTGGGGGATGGGGAGAGAGAAAAGAAACGAAAAAGCGAAATAAATATAAGCAAATAAACACGGAAACAGTAAAACGAGATACAACCGAAATAAAAAAAAAGAAACACGCTATATAATCCTCGCGCAAGATGCCTCTGGGGACGGTTTCTAGCACTTAAAAAATCAGAAATAAGAAAAAGAAAGCCGCAATCGCAACTGGTTTATGGATTGATATATCGGATGGAATTTATACGGCTGTACCCTTTAGATAGGGTGTCGGCTAACGCCACCTAGCCGTAATATTTAGTGAACAAAAACTAGATTTATCTTTTTTCCCTTTAAATAGTGAAGTTAAGGACTGGTACTTTGCAGTGAATTATTTAATTTTCACTCGGGCCTGGATTGAAGCCACCAATCAGATAACCTCCTCCTAGTTATAAGTCTATTATGATCCCATTCCACGCTCGCTGGTGGCCAGTCCCGAAACCTTAGGACACTGGAGATTTACAGTGCTACGTCACTTGTCTACAAAAAACAACCTGTAAATGTTGTCTACAATAACGCATTAGGTATCCGCCACGACAATGCATGTCAGTGAGCTGGCAACCTGCAGTTACGCTATACTACAGTAGCGTGAAGCAAATGACTATCATTATGAACATAAACACTACATATCGCAACTTGTTTTTAACTACGACAGTGGACAGGGAGAAGGCCAAAGGCGTTTACTGGCGGCATGTGAAACCTACTACAAATGTAGCAGGAAAATCGACACAGCCAGGAAATCAGGTGGCGGGTTTTACGGCACTGGTACCTAATTCCCGAAAGAATGTTTCTTCGGGCCATGATCTATTTCACTTGAAAAACTCCAGCTCACATAATGATTATTGACGGTGGCGGTTTCTCATTGGCATCGCCGAAGATAAGCGTTAACTGCTGTAAAGGCCTGAACACACGTTTGCGTAGCAGCGCGTGACTTTTTGACGCGGCGCCGTGCCCTGTCTATGAAGAGAGGGGAGATAGAACCCTTTCTCCCTATGGGGAGAGAGCTTTTTCATGCGGTGCCGCGCTCTCTCCATAGGGAAAGAGCGCGGCGCCACATGAAGTCCCGCGCTGCAACGCGAACGTGTGTTCAGGTCTTAAGGCACGCCTGGTGAAAGTGACCCTAAGCCTGAAGGAGACAAGCCTTCACCCTGCAAGAGCACCGGCCCCAGAGGCATCCTGCGTGGAGACACTAACTACAAGAGTGTCGAGTTTGCGCGGTTTCTATACGAGCACTGGTTGCAACAGACAAGTGCTATAGAGTAGGGTTGAAGCTAGAGAAACACGCTAAGCATTTTAGGCTAAGAAGAAGCAACATTTTTTCAAAAAAATAAACGGCAGAAATGTCAAGCAGACAACTAACGCTCTAGTTTCGTAGCTACACACGCAGCTTGACTGCATAGACAAAATCCACGGTAGCTTGAAGCTGGATGCTTCTACGAGAACCCCGGAAGTGTTAAATTTAACAATAGAAAACTGCTAATAAGAATAATAAGAACAGACTAATTCTGAGAATGAAAGTACTTAAACTACACATGCAAGATGGCTACACACCAGGTAGCTTCTACATGATTACATTAAAAAAACAAATTTACTAATAACTAGATTACTAACGAAACAAGGCTTACAATGTATAAGAATGAACTAACGATGACATTATAATAGACAAATACAGGCCAAGTAATCATGCTGATCACGTGCGTCGCTGACTACTAACCGTGTTTCTACGTAAACTAACACTGATACTACTAATACTACTGCTATTAGTGCTGCTACTACTACTACTACTACTACTACTACTACTACTACTACTAGTAATGCTATTACTAAGTGCTAAGGCTTTCTAAGATTTTCCAAGATGCCGGTAGCGATAGTGAGACTTGTCGCTATCGCCAGTGCTTGGTGAAAAGTTTTTCAGCCGCAACCTTTATTTAAGTACATTGACCGAACCAAAACAGGTAAAATTTGCGATAATCAACGCAGAATCACTAACAAGGGAAAAAAAACAAGAGAGCAAAGGTGGTGCAAAGTAAAAGGTCATAAAGACACCAATATATAACAAAGCTAGCGAACAGAAACAGATGACTACATAACTGAAAAACAAGAAAAGATCAACAGGAGGGACACATGAACGTAAAAAGAAATAAAACGTCTGCCTAAGATGGTGGAGTAGTCAACCGAGTCAGCATGTTTGGTTATTTCTGCTTCTCTTCGAAGTTCAGTGAACACTTTCGTTTCAAGTACGAGCAAGGCCAGCGATGCCATAAAGTTCGCTTGAACGCACAACCATTTGTAGCTTCTCGTGTTGCAAATTCAACAAGGTTCTCGTGAAAGCTACATCGTTTTGCACCCCGTAAGAACATTGTCTGCACGTTTAAAAGCTGCCTGTGCGCTTATGAGGATTGAAAACAACTGTTTTACAGGCAAGCTGGCCTTCATGTAGGAAAAGCCTTAGAACAATCCTGGACGCCGTCACGAATATTAAGCCGATATGAGTTAACCAGTGGAATCATCACAAAAGAAGGCGAGACTTGTTCTTACTGAGAAGTAGGAATGTTATAGCACGGAATGACGTTGCAGTGCAAATCGTAAGCACCGACGTGGGCGAGTTTTACTTGGAGACAATAAAAAGAAGAAAAAAAAAAGACGTTGAGAAACAGAGAAGCGAAAACGAACAAAAAATAAACGAAAGAAATGTCGCGATATTAAAGCCCTACGCTAATACAAAACAAAGTAGCTTGTTGGTGCGCACGCGCCCAATACACGAGTAAGGACCTGTCAGTGCGTGTGCATAGAGGCAGACGAACGTGCCCAAGATGCGCTTCACGGTGCAAGGAGCAGGCAACGTGTGCCCGCATTGTGTAACTTGTAACCACTTGCGTTGCGGCGCAGTTGACAACGCCGTCTGACGCGCCCCAGCCACTGCGCAGTCGACATATGGGGGCTCAGTCAAGAGTCCAGGAGGATTAACATCCAGAGCGGCGACACCAAAGCATAAATAAAAAGCAACGCAGTCGAAGATACGCAGAAACACCCTTCTGTAAGGTGCGATTGTTGCGCAAGAAAGTCTCCGAAGAAACCCAATACGATATCAGTCTTTCGAGGACCAGTCAGGATCAATACGAATCCGTTATTCTTATTAAAAATCTGGCTACTTGCTACTTCATGTGTAAACCTTGAAAAATAACAGCTTGTCGGGTGAATAGTTCTAATGAATCACTAACAAAATTAGCCTGACAGTGCTTGTTGTCATCTGCAGTCTTTTCATGCATCCGCGACCCAAGTTATTAAAGATAAATTTTGTTAACAGCACACTTGGGCACGCGGGGTGAAATTCAAGAGGGCACACGACACTGAGGATGTGTTTATGCTACGACAAACATGATCAATGACTAAAGGGCCGTAACCTGGAAAGCGCGCAAGCTGGCTTAAAACACATATTCCTTATGCACACTCCTTAAGAGAAGAGGGAAAATAGGGCACCCACTAAAGTAGCTACACTCATAACGCATCCGCCTTTTCTTGTTTTCAAATGCGCTGCTGGATGAATGTCTTGAGGCTCTTGCTTGAGGTCAATGCTCCGCAGCTTTACAAGCCTGATCTGAAGACCTACTGCAGAGTTCGCACTATTCTATTCTTTTCTTCAAAGCGCGTCCAAGTTAAAAGGGGCTTCTCGCTGAACTAGTTGGTTCATTACTCGAGAGACAATCGCTATGGTGCAACGAGCACGTATGGCGCGAAGCAGCCGTATTGAAAGGAAGGCCACTAGGGCATTCCTAATGAAAAGGGCAAGCAGAGAGTGCCTCAACTAAATTTAGGTGAGAAAGAAGCGATTACTTTTTCAAAAGATATCCTGTAAACATGTAAAGCTTAGTCCGTGCGTTGGCATGATTTTACAGCTACGGTCAGTTCAGTGTCATGCCCCGACTCTGTTTCAGTAGCTCATGATGAGTTTTTAGTTCTCTACTGTTTCTGTATCTGCAATGAGATGACACTGTTTGGCGGCCTACATAAATGGGAGTGGTTTCTGTTAACACGCAGTTGGAAGCTGGCGACCATATCTGTCGCTTCAAGTATTCACTTCGCCCCATTCTCTCATACACCATGTCATTTTTTTTTTCACGTATAACTCCGTGCTTTGATTCAGTCTGTGATGAAGCGACACCTAGACGATGCCCAAATTTATGATTGTCACCACCTACGCACTAAACATAAAACCTAGCATAAAAATACACAAACTACAAATATTCCTCCGATTATGACACTAGACAGTTATAGTTTAGCGTTAGCATGATAGCGTAGGTTAAGGGAATGGCGTTACCATGGAGCAAACGTTCGTTGTGGGCAGCGTCTTATAGTTTAGCGGGATATCGTTAACGTGGTTTACGTGCCCCAGCTGGGGTGGTGGCGCCACCTATTAGCTGGTTAATAAGTTAAACAGTGAAAATGAAAAGAAAACGAGAATGTTTGCCTATGCCACCACACGAAGCATTGTTAGAAGTTTATTTTAGTGATAACAAAAGTAAATAAATATGAACCACGCACCAAACGCGAAAACATCTACGTCGCCAATTCATTTACATCGATCTTGTAGTTAGGCCTAGGCGCGTTCAAGATGAGAAGCCATCTCAAAAACTACGCCAACTTATCCGTAATACTCGGTCATCGAAGCTAACTGAAGGCAAGCGAAGCCACTTTGAACAGTCGTTTGCGGCGGACAAGGCGAATTTTTCAACAACTACGCCAAAATCACTTTGAAGCAGGCGTCCGAGGGCGCCGCCATGTTAACGTACACTACGTACATCTACGCTACCACGGTAACGTGAAACCTGAAAAACACCGCGCGTACGGGAAGATGTACGGGTTACGTACGTATCTGCGCATGCGCACTTCGATTCCGGTATCACGGTACACCCGGTAAACCCGGTATACTATAACTCTCTACTGTGTCGCTAAGGGACTTTGCACGCGCTTCCCGCACAGCCGCAACACACGTGCCAGAACCCCTACCGCACGCAAGCGGGGGACACATAAGCCAATTGGCGACGCTCTTTCACTCCTCACAGCGTCGCCGATTGGCTTACCTGTCCCCCGCTTGCGTGCGGTAGGGGTCACGGCACGTGCGTTGCGGCAGTGCGGGAAGCGCGTGGAACGGCCCCAAGAGGGCCCATAATGCCAGTCCAGCAAAATGTAAACTAGGGATAGACCTGTCCCAGCAAGTTGGCAGGCCGCCAAACAGCGTTGACGTCTACAGCTATATGAAACGTTTCAAAACATTGGAGAGCATGCTTCCGCGGAGATATGGCCGGCATAACACAAACTGCGGAGTGTTAGAAAAAAACACGGACACAGTGCCTCAACGGAGCTCGCCCCAACGTCACGGCATGACGCGTAAACCTGAGCCTACGTGCATCAACAGAGGTTTACCTAACGAGCTTCTGGCTGTTTCAGGAAACTTCCAAAAACTACTGCCTGTAAAGCGTGCTCTCTCTGTAAGATAACTATGCATTGCAAAGAAGCTACCTTGTAAAACACCAATTTTTTTTAATTGTTGCTTGTAAAGCGTGCTGTCACTGTGAGGCAACCATACTATGCAAAAAAGCTCATTCTTTAGGTTACATTGAGCCTACACTCACTTCAAAATATCCATAGAACGCTACCTGTGAGCGTGCTCTCAATGTAAATCAATGGCGCAAGGTGAAAACGCTACCTATTTTACTTAAACTAATGCAGCGGTTAATTGCGAATATCCGTAAATGATAATTCACAAAGCACACTCACGGCTTAAAAGAAAGATAACGAGAATAAGCGATACATAAGACACTCGTGATTATCACTCGCAAAGATTTAGCAAACAAATTACTTACTAAAATTACTAAACGAATTACTCACTAAAACGCTACGACTGTTTACGTGAGAGGAATGCCAGCCCCTCGTGTACCACCGATACGAAGCAGAAGCTAATATGAAGACATGCTACAAATATTTACATGGCATAGATATATACAGTACTCCGCGGCCGGTTTCTAATCATTGCTCAGTTACAAATAAGCATTTCGGAAGACAAATCAATAGGGAAAGAAAACCACTTGTACACGCATCCTCGACTGAAAAAAAAGAGAAAGCATTATAGTCGCCTACGGCTCGTTCTCATCTGAATACGTCAACTTATCGATGTTGTTACAATGTTAGCAGATGTAGGGAAAAGTAAATTACGGCTGCGATTCCGAACTTACGGTGACAGAGTCAAGTTTTACGAAGCTGCAATGTTTTAGTCCTACAGGGCAACCATTGCTATTATGAATGCTAAAGGGACTGCATAAAAATGTCAGGTCAACACGGGACAAAAAAAAAAAAAGGCCAGACATTTACCAATAAACACTATCGCACTGATCATTTCCAAAGTTCCCTGTTGAAGTGCATGAGCAGCAAAGCCCGTTATTCAAGAACTCAGGGTCTGTTTAGATTAAAAGAAACGACAGGAAGTGTGCCAGGGGAGATTACAGCCTGTAGTAAAAATAAAAAAAAAACATCACGAATCTTGATACCTCATAAACACAACTCGTAAAAATAAAAATAAAAAGCTATTTCAATGTCGAGGTCATGTACAACAACTGGGGTGAGATCTCCAGTTATACGAAGGGGTAAACAACGAAGACAGCACCATCAGTCGGTTCGAAGCATAGCGGTTCGCTTTGAGAAGACGTTGTTCCATGTATATGCGAGTTGAACAGAACAAAAGCAGTGGTCTTGTAAACACGATTCAAGAAATTCTACGACCATTCTTTTAAGTGAAAAAAAAAACATGGACGAAGAAACTGACGGGGACAACTTTTTTATAAACGAACAAAGAAATGGCCTTTGCACTTGCGAAACTTGCATTATTGTATCGCGCCTGCCAATCTATGTCGAGAATGGTGTTGACGCTTCCCGTTCGGTAGATCTTTCTCCACTCGGCTGGTGCGTAAACACGCACACTCTTTTATATAAAAAAAGAGAAGATTGTAATTGATCACAACTCCGACGTTCCAGCGTTCAGTAAACACAGAGAAGTGAAGAATAAAGAGAAAAAAAAAGACATTATAACGCACCCAGCAGTGGTGGTTTGCACTGCGACAGCAAACAGTAAGGTGAACCGTCTATAACGCGCGTATGCCTCAGCGCTGGGGGTTTCGATATTTCGATACATACATTTTCCTATTTCCAAACCCGAACAACAGCCGCGATCAAAGTGGCGAAAGACCCAGAGGCCGATCAAATTGTTTTTCCGGGAAGATATTTTTTTTTTCGTTTTACTACGAGACAGCTTGTAAATGTATGGAAAGTTAGGGAGAAGGGAAGAAAGATTGCGATACTGCAATCTTGAAAAACGCGCAGCGATAAAAGATTAAAACGTATGCGTACAATTAAAGGACGTCTAGGGGATATCTGAAATACGTACGTCTAGAAGACGTCTAAAACAGACATTAAAAACGTCGCGGTAAATCTCGACGCGAGGACGAGGTACTCTCAAAAGCAGAAAAGCAGAGAGAGAGAAAGAGAAGCAAAAGATGCATGCGGAGTAAGCGATGAAGGGCATGCCGAGAATGGGTCGCGTCATAATAAGGTATGACGGAGAGAAAAAAAAAGAGAGTCATAGATATTTTAAAAAAGTAGTCCAGATAGGCAAATACGTCACCCTGGGGTAGTCCGCGCAGCTTCTGGTGGTGGGGAACACACTTTGGAAGACTTGACAGTAAAATACGGCATGCAGAAAATGATTTCGTGCAGGTGCAGAGAAGAGAGAAAAATACAGAGGAAGATGCAGACAGAGGAACGTGTACACACTTACAGGTGACGTAAGACATCGGTGCAGGAGGTCACGAGACAGTTGTTGACGTCCAGTGCCGTGCGTGCGTTGAAGGACGCGGACTATATATAGAGACTAGTTTTCTTTCCTCTTTGCTAGCTAGAGAGTACATTCTTTCGAAAATTTTAACTAGAACAGCGTTAAGTAGAAGAGTATAGTGTTAAAGGGACTGCATTGGATACTGTGGTATGCGACACATGGATGATGCCGCGATTGCATGGAAGAGAACGTTTGCAAGAGAAAACTGCGGAACACGTTGCCAGCTATCAAAATGAGAAATACACGAAGTTATTGCTTTCGTGTAGTTCTGTTGGCTATAACTAATCAAAATATCAATAAGACTACAGCCCTATCTTCCCGTCAACAATTTCTGCTTCAGAAAAAAAAAGTATTCATCGATCACATAGAAGTACTTCTACCTGAGGGCTCAATTGAAGATTGGACGGAAATTTAAAATATTTATTGCAGGAGTTTGAAATAGCAGTATTTGCACTAATGCCAAGTTTGTTCCAAATGAAGACTTTGACGGCAAAAAAAAAAAAGCCCCTGGGGCTTCTTTTCATTGTTAATAAAAACACACGCATGAACAAGCAGCACCCTTTTTCTGGGAAAAGTACGAAGCGGTAAGCTGCCGGTCCCCGCACGAAAACTCCCTGAAGGAGCCTACCCGTGACCTCTCCAACAAGCGGTCCCAAAAACTTTCTTCTTTAAAGCCTGCTGCTCTAGACTTAAGCGTCGCCGTCGCTCTATAGGCCTTTGCCTGGTGTCGAAGGCTTTACGACCACGTAATACTCCTTTTTGGATTGAGGCGACCAAGCGTACAATGAAGGAACGAAGAAGAGGCACCAACTAAGACTGGAAGGTCGCCAGTAAATTCAATTTTCGCCCAGCTTGTTCCAAGAATAATATGGCAGAGTCCGGGCGATTAAAGTATCTTTGGATTCAGGGGATGCTTACATTTTGTTAGTTTCTTTTCGCTACACTGAAAATGACGTTTTGACTGAGCCATACTTGATCATATCGAGACGGGCACAAAAGCAACGTCCCTTTGTTAAAATAGAAGCATTATTCATGTATATTTCCGTACTTAATTTGCCGAAAGGTTGTCCTTCGAAGAGTTCGAAGCTGTTAAATTCTGAAACAAAATAGTTTTCCGCCGCTCAAATTTGCCTCTATGCAGCTTCTTCCGCTTCCGTTTATCACGGTCTGCGTATTATAAAAAAACATCAAAACTGCTCTAATATATTGTGACGATGACCCCATACTAAATGAACCTGCCTCATACATCATTCTGCACTACATGTACTGCTCACCTATAAAACACTCTCGACATGCTAGGCAACGTTATTCTGTTTCGCAGACTTACTATTCACTGCCGGATTACAAGACTCTGCGATATTAATCCCCCGATTGGCATAGGAACGAAACATCCTCTTACAATATCCTCACGTCACCTGCATCATCGGTGATCCAAAGTTTTATGAAACCGGCTCATCAAAAGAAATAAATGACAGCGATGCTAAGAGCGCCAGCCAACGTCCTCAGCATCCTGCTTTTAAGCGAAAAAAAAAAACCCGGAAAACGTTGTCTCGTGACGCACGTCAGTGATGTGAGGATGACGTGATAGTGACGTGACGGGGCGTCTGACAGCTGTGGCAACGAGAATTGTGAACTGGAACATTGATATGGGGCTACAATGAGTCGTAGTAACTACTTATACGAGTCGCATTTTTAAAGACTTCTATAGCCTTGTTATAGAATTATACAGGCTGTGAAAAATACCTCGGCGTCACGAGGGAGGGTGAAGGTGAATGAGGAGGGTATGAGTGAGTGGGTAAACAGTGAGCTAGTGTGTGAGTGAGTGAGTGAGGGAAAATAGACGTCTGTGTGAGAGACTTGAGGGCAGACGACAACGCACGCCATCAGCGAGGAGGAAGAGGAGGAGGAAGAGGCACAGGTGCAGACGACGACCACATCCACCTCGATGACAGCGCCCTCGCTCGTCACCACGTAGAGTGAAGGTGCGCAGAAAGGGGGTTATATAGGTACAGAGATGTCGAGAGGTAGAAGGTCAGAGAGAGAAAGAGGGGGGGGGGGAAGAAGAAGAATAACAGCAACACACACGAGACAAGACACCAACGCCACCACACCTCCACCACCACCAGCAGCGGTAGCCAAATGGATCGCCACCATTTACATCCACGCACATGTGTATAGGGTATAGTAAACGGCGGCTACGTTGGGAAGTGGGTAAGAAACACCAACGTTAGTTGCGGCGCCACTCTGCAGATATCGAATCATCTTTCCATGTAACGTCAATAATTTCTGAAACTCCCGCATGGTGTTAAATCGTTTGATGCGTTAATATATTTAGCAAGCAAACACCAGCTGACAGTAGCCATAATTTAGCCAACGTTTAACTGGCATACGCCTGTGCTGGTAGTAAGCGCGTAAATGTCGTTAACTAGCTTAGGAAAGCCTCTACTGGAAAATAGTGTAATCGACCGCTATTAACGCCACGCTGACGTCATCAGCGGCGAAAAAACTTGCCAGCTAAATCTTGAAACTTACTCATTACTTCCTCTTTGTACATGATGAATAAAAATATTAAAAAAAAAACGTAGTCTTGAGAGGAGAACGTTAGATTTAAACCAACTTGGCGTAAGTACGCGTCCGAGTTCGAAGAAAGAGCGTCACAATCGAAAAAACATAGAAGAATGAAAGAGAGAGAGAAAACATCGTAAATCTCGTGATTGCCGGTAAAGTAAGCACCAACTCAAAAGAGTAATCAAATTGCGGCGCCTATCAACAGACCCGGGGCTCACTGCAACTAGCGCTGCCCGAAGGAAAAAAAAAAGAAGGTGAGGAAAGAAAAAGAAAGAGGCCGCCGGAGAGATAGCGAAGGTCGCGCCAAACCGAGAGTTCTCGAGCGTTTCGGTCCGCGTTAGGATAACGTAACGCGAGTCGCGCAAAGCAAACACCGCCACGTTGTCGACGGCGCCGCGACAGACGGATGTGGACAGAACAAGCAACACTGACGACAACGGCTAGGAGACTGTAATTAGAACCGTGTTTACGAACTAGCCTGCCGGAACATCCCATTAGGCAAAGGAAGGAGCTCGCCATTAACTCCCTAGCATATTAGCGCGCTAACCAAAAATCCCGGAAGTAAATGTCGAATTCGAAATGCGGATTTTTTTTTAAACGCATTTGATTTAGACGAAATTATCTGGTGACAGATTAGCTGTGTGTAACGTGACTGAGTGTATACGCAAAAAACAAAAGTGTGCCTGTCTCTCTTTCCGGTAAATGCATTATATTAAAGATAACATCTACGGTTTTGCGTCCCAAAACCAGCAGGTGATTATGAGAGAGGCCGTAGCGGAGGGCTCCCAAAATTTCGACCTTCTGATGTTCTTTCACGAACATTAACATCGCACAGAACACGGGCTTCTACCATTTAAATAACTCCAATCGAAATGCGATTGCTATGGCCGGAATCGAACCCACGACCTAGGCGTGAGCAGCCGCGCAACTCAGCCCCTGATTATCGTGACGGATAGTCTCTTTCTTTTTAGGCATACAACTCTTTTTTTTTAATTTACACCTCGAGAGATGCACTCTGACGGCTCTCTTAAACGAGTATAACGACATCCAAAAGAAGTTAACCTGTATATTAAGAAATAGTTATGTATATTATAAATAGTGACTCACCAGGTAAAAGTAAAATGACTCTCTTCTTTTAAAATTTAGATTGCCCGAGGGTAAATGTGTTTGAAACGAAACGCCCGTAACTTTACAGCCCCGTGCGAGAGCCGCTTCCCCCATCCGCGGCGTCCAGAGGCGACAACGAAACGTGCAGCAGTATTCCAGAAGCGTCGCGATGCTGGTTCATGCTTCCTCTAATGTGCACGCCGTAGACGGCGCGCACTAATAAATTTCTAGCGTGCAATGTTGTGCTGCATTCAGAAAGAGAGAAACAAATTAACGACACTTTGTAATCATGAACACGCCTCGTTACGATGACGTCATTTCTGCCGTAACGGTAAAAATATATTTCGTGGTCGCCACCAGAACACAGGCCCGCAGTTTTTTTTCTCTTTTTACTGTAATTCTGAGAGACATTATATGTAGCATATATATGTCAAACGTGTTATTTTCATTACTCGCAATGCTACTGCCGCCCCCCCCCCCTTCCCCCTAATGCTTTCATCGCGATGCAGGTAATCTGTACATAAATTGTTTTTCGTTGATAATGTTACAGTGCCATTTGTATATGTGTGCATGTTACGCATCTTGTTTTTATTTATATACATACAATTTCGTCACCCCCCTTACCTCCAACGTAAGTCTCTGCAGCGATGTAGGTAATCTGCACATAAACAAACTTGGGCGACGTCTTTATGATCTCGTTGTGCGAATCAATATCTTAGCTGCGCGTGCGAACTGCTTACTCCGAACGTTTCTACCCTTGACGCATATTTTGACATAGAGGATTGGCCGAAAATCCGATAGTATGTGTCCAGAGCGATTTGCATAATAATAAGGCCCCACCTTCCACCAACCCACCACCCGCCTTGCGAAATCGAGACTCGTAAATGCGGTGCCGGCTCGTCGACTTTCAAGCTCACCGTGGCGAATCCCTTAAAATAAAGCTGTTATCCCAACCTGTCGCGAGTTCAATTATACACCGCAGTTAGGCGAGCGCCGTTACAAAATCGCGAAGCCGTAAGCCCCGTTCGAAGACACGGCGGATTATGGAGTCGAAATCGGATCGCGCTGCTTTCCCGCTGCGTCGGTCGCCAGAAGAGATTCGAGTCACGACTGAATTTCGGGGGCGTCGCGCGACAGGAAACGCGACGCAATTACGAGGCACGTCCCATGATGGGAGAGACCTTCAGTTAACGTTGCTTACCCTGAGGTTCTTGGACGTTGCGGCGACACGTTAGGCGCACGAGTCTATTTTGCAGTTCGTGCAGATCGTAGTAATGAATGTTGCCGTTTATCATCCCAGAACGGCTGTATGGTTATGAGGGACGCCGTATATAGCGGAAGGTACAGGAAATTTAGACCACCTCGTGTTCTTTAACGTAACCCTAGGTCTAAGTACACGGTCTTGGATCATTTTCGCCCACGTCGAAATAAGGCCACCGCGGCCGGGATTTCGTCGGGCGGCTTTCGGGTCAGCAGTGAATCTCCAACTCCGCCTAAGTTTCAAGTACGAGCTTTGCGGCCATAATTAAGTAATCGCCACACCGTATTAGACAACGAGTTGCGCAGCACACGCCCCTCGTGGCCACCGTGTTTCTCCGACATTCAGCGTTCTCATCTGAAGCTGCGCTGCCATTTGATGACAATGAACGTGCACCAACTCATCCACATGCCATTTCCACCTAAGGCGGGAGGTCCTGGATTCGGCTACTCCTAGGATCAAGTCGTTTTAGAAGTCCACTCCAACCTAACGATTTCTTGAGGCGTGCTTCCCGTTTGACCTTGCACTCGAGTTCAACGCGTCATCTTGTTCCCTTCAGTCGTGTCCGTGTTCGCAACGCCCCCCCCCCCCCCCCCCCCTGTTGAATACTAACCTCCTATCTGCCCTTTCTGTCGTTCTATAAGGTCGCCCGCTATATTCCTAAAGTGCGGGCTGAGGCTCAATTCTTTTTCTACCTCATATTAAAGAATGTCGTTTGGAGATAACTTCGCTCGCGAAATGCGACAGGGCCTCTGAAGCCTGACCTTATTCGGGCACTTGTTAGCCGTCTTTAAAGGCTCAATGCGTACCAGCAGCTTGCAACCGCATGCGTTTCGCTACATGGGGACCTATACCCAACGTTTTCCTTGCTGCGCGAGGGTCCCTAATAATACGAGTTTGCAAGAATCGTGGGCATACAGCGAGCCGTCCGCAGCATAGCCTCACAGCATACGAAAGAACGGGGGGAGGGAGTAAGAGAGAGAGAGAGAAAGGACTGAATAAATTGAAATAAGCCCCTTCACGCCGGCAAACGCGGCGGTCCGACTAGCTAAATTATTTACATTCGAAAACCACGAGGCCTGGCTCGCGCGAGGAATGCGCAGCACCGGTCGTTATGCCTCAACGTCGAGGTTGAAGGGAATAAGGGAGGCGTCATTAAAGCTCCATCCGTAGGCCGAAGCGCGCCACGTGCTGCCCAGTTGCGTCGTTAGCGAGCCGAGACAGACGCGCCACACCATCCTCCCCATTCCTTTTCTCGAGGAATCATCGCCTTCATTTCCCAACACGCACAGAAGCACGTCAGCTATGCCGCGTCGTTCCCCTTAATGCGAGCGCCGGTTTAATGATTTGTTTTGCGACATAGGCGAGATAACGGGAGACCACTAGAGCACTCGTTATAAATCATTGCACGTCAGTAAAACAAATTATTAGCCAAGCAAGAAAGAATTTCGGAAATAACGTTAAGGTTTAACCCCAGCGGATCAACGTCACATTAATCGAGCTTACAATGACAAGCCATCTGATTACCTGGGCTGGCGGTATCGACCGGTTGTCGCTTTATGAGACATGTACGCGCCTTTTCTTGATCGGAACGAAAGATATAAATGATCAATAGGCTCATTGTTATGCGAACACAGTCAAGCTTACTGCGGGTGTATGCCTGGCATTAATCAATATTGCAACAATTCGATGAATTATCGAATACTTTATTAAAGAAAGTTATAGCCTGATGCGACTGTTTGGCATGTAATTTGCTTCAATGAGTGACACACAGTATGTTATTAAAATAATTTTCTTTTGAGCAAGTTAGACAAGAAAATGCAATAATGAAGGTGCGATATGAAAACAGTTACAAAAACATCCAAATCGGCACGCCACACTTAAGAAAGCCAATCGTGATCTATCGCACCTTAATAACAGTACAACACTGTCGTAATAAACGAGCGATTAAAAAAAACTACAAATTCTTGCGGTAATCTATTTCAGATATTGCCTTAAACGGGTAGCATACATGGAACACATCGAGAGAAAAAGAAAAGCAATCACGTCTAGTCTAAGAAGGAAAAAAAAAATGATGAACGTTATGAAGGAGCTTTTCGCTCAGAGTATGATTATGGGGAAGAAAGGGGGAAAAGGTGTCAACCTAGAAACCAAAACTTTGGTCCCTTCATGTCTTGTTTCTTTTTTTCTTTGTTCTAACTGCATGGTGAGACGTCTTGTTTCTTTTTTTTTTTCTTCTAACTGCATGGCGAGTCGATTGCATGCTCACCGGTGAATAGAAGCAGCGGTGTTGTTTGTGTGACGTGCGCGTGCCAAGAGTTATACGCTCCGTCTCAAACTAGCGCAACAAGGCCCGCAGGATTTACTAAAAATATGCCAGTCACTTTATAGGCGGCCCGAGACGCGCTGGAAGTACGAACGCGCCTCGCTGCTGTCGTGAAACAAAATACAATGTGCTCTCGCGTAAAAGTCGTACACTTTACGCAGAAATATGGACCTTAAGTCGGCGTGCACGTTATGCAATATATATATATATATATATATATATATATATATATATATATATATATATATATATATATATATATATATATATATATATATATATATATATATAAGTACGCATACAAAAAGTACGTCTTTTTAGATGCGAAGCAGCTCCTAGATTAGCCTATGTAACGCTGTCCCTCCGTACACCTCCACTGCGCATGCTCGCGTCACGACGTGCCGACCCAGGAAGACGCCCGAAAAACTGTCGCCTCGCAAGGCCGACGCATGCAGTGTCTGCTAGTAAAAAAACGACTCCTCGCGCTGCACAGCCATTCACTGGCGACCCCGTATTTGTATACGCACTGAATCGCGCGTTCAGAACTCAGTCGAGAACATTTTGCTTGATGAGCGCCAGCGTCAACGTCGCCGCCAGTGTAAGCGCTATAGCGCCCACAGCTTCGCATCTACATACGCTTCACTTTAGCGGGAGATGGTTCAAGTTTTTGTTTGTTTGGTTGTTTTTTCCAGCAGCTGGCAAGTGAGGGGTGCCGGTTATACACGATAAGATACGGTATGCTATTTGCATAAGTCACCAATAGTTTATGTCGTTTGCGCCGTGACACTTGAGCCGAAGTGCCGTCAAAGAAGCGGGACTAGACAGGAAAAGATGTTTAGACGCGTTTGTTTCATCTCTGCAAACCGTAGGACTAAGCTTCACGTGCGGCACGTTCTCGAAAAAGAAGCGCGCTTTTGAATATCGAAACACGTCTGGCGAGAGCCTGCACGGATGCTTGAATGAACGACGTTACAACATTGCATCTTCAGTGACATAGCTGGATTTATTACGTGCTCACGTACGCGGTCACATATATAATGAGGCGTGAATTATGCAGCGTCACCACGCTGCTCGCGCAAGCGTATCATGATCTGAGGCGAATCGCCAGCGAGGATCGCGACGTGCGCGAACGAGAGAAAAGAAAGATTACCAGCATCCTCTTGTCGTATTGTTTGCGTGCGATCGCATTTCCTTACGCTAAAATCTCGCAATCGTCGAGAACGCGTACCGGGTACCTCACTAACGCGGGGAGGCACCATCGGTTTGTAGGTCGAGCCCATCTGAAAAGCGAGCTACCTACTGGTTTCAAGAAACCACAGAAAAAAAAAGAAGTTGAAATAGCAAAGCTATTTGTCGCTTGGGTGACACACTTTTACTGCGCTTGGACAAAACAAGTTAGTAGGCACCGCTTTGAAGCCACTGGCTGAGTTGCCTTTCTCTCATTGCCTCAGTAAACAAAAAAAGTGTAAAAAAGAAAGAGCCGAAAAAACGAACGTAGCAAATTGTGCATTTAGTGCGCTGGTATTAACAAGCTCAAGCTAAAGGAAAAAAAGCAAAAGCCTGAGATATACTCAGCACTCGCCTGTGTTCTTCCTATCCTTAGTCCTTTGCTGCGCTGTTGTCAGTTTTATAATAGACCACCAACTTGCCCAACGAATTGCTCTTTTGCGAAGCCCAAGTTTGAGGATGATGACATACACATTATTCCTGGCATAGAAAATTACGAGCACAATTCTAGCCACTGCTGGCTAAAGTTGGCTGCTGTTAGCCAGTGTTGGGCTTATTGATTCCGAAGGTTGTACTATCAGCGTCAAATGAAACCCCAACAGCAAGCCTTCGCAGCAGTGTGGTGCGGGCCGTCCAGTTATCACCGCTGATAGGCGCGCCCATACTGTTAAGCAGCTATGCCCGTATATGCGTGCCTGTCCGCGGTGACAGCTGGACGGCGCGCACCATAACATCGCGAAGGCTTGCCGCTGCTCGGGTTCCACTTGACGCTGACAGTACACGCCGATGCCACTACACAAGGGACGCGGATGTGCGGGACTGTCAGTCAATTTCGAAAAGCCGGTTTTGACGAGCACGCACCTGAGAGGGGGAGAAAGTGCGCGGGCGTTACATTTCGGCTGCTACGTATGTGCGAATTGAGCTACCGCAGCCCGCTTCGTCGAGCCTAGCTGAATCAGCTTAACTTGGTTGAGCAGCTGCGGATCAGCTGGATAAATGAAGGTATCTAAAGCTAGCGCATTCAGTTAAAACTACCGCAATATTCCCAAAATATCGAGTCGTGCGCACGTCGACTTACGCCAGTTTTTTTATTTTATTGTTCTATTCCTCCGCCCCTCTCCCCTCAAAGAAAAAAAAGACGTCTGTGTGCAGTCTTGCAATCTTGTTATGTATCACGTTAAGCATGTTGAATATTCGGCTAATTGGTATTTTGACAATACTTCCATTGCGGAATGGCGCCACAGAACGAAACGCCAGATAGGAAAACAAACACGGTGCGCCCGCGTTCGTCTTCCCTAATGTCGGTCAGTTTATTCTCGCTACTTGCTATGTATATTAACACGTGTTACAGCCAATACACACTCACTTACGGCAATAAAGTGAAGCGTTGAGACGGAGCGTATATAGGTGTACGCAAACGCGTGAGTATCAGCGTGAGCATGTTCCGATTGTACGCGCGTGTTCGCGTGCAGGTGGACGTAGCAGAATCCGGAAGCACATACGTACCTTCTGGTTGATCCTGTCGATCTGCCGATTTTGCGACTCAATCTCGCTGCCCATGTCGATTGCCATATTGCGCAGGTTCCCGATCATGGTGGACACTTGAACCATGTTATCCTCCATCTCGTTCTCACGGTCGTCGTTTGTGATTCTGTAGAGATAGAAAAAAAAAGAGAAGGAGGGAGAGGGAGAGAAAGAACAGAATTATTCCCGTCACACGCACGTACTACAAGACGGCTCGCTAACTTCCATAGCGTAAGCACGTAATGAATGAAACGGGCTGAAATAGCAGCGAAGCCTGTGGCCGACATTAATTATTAGCAGGTTTTTAAGTAGAAGGGTACCAACTAAATGCGCTAATTAACACGGTTTTAGTATAAATTCCCTCTGGAGGAACGAACTATTCAACACCACATTATTGCAGCCATGATTAAAAACCTCCCAAGCGTGATATAAGTTAGATCATATTAATTATATAAGTCTTAATTTAAGCAGCCATACTCCGAATATCTTAATTAGTGTGGTCATAATGAGCAATATTTTGATTATTAAGGTATCACGCAACATGATACTAATTAGCATGATCAGATCCTAGCAACGCGAGACGCCATATAAGGTGGAGACCATTCATGACAACACTTTTCTGGCTACGGGAACCAGCGGAACGAAAACCTCAAAAAGCTCCGTTGTCAAGGAAAAAAAAAAAAACACGACTACAGAAAATAGAATAGACACGCAAACTGCGTTAGTTTCCGTCATACCACGTGCCACGTGATACACGCTTTGATCTAATTTGCATCGAGCCACCGCGAGCAGCAGCTGGTGCAATCGATCAGGCTCTGCAATAAAGAAAAGGTATCCCGGTCGGCGCCGGTGCACCACGCCAACATTGCGGAATAATTAAACGTTGAAGTACCGGTACTGTAGCTTTTCCGGCACACGAGGCACGCGCTGCGCACGTTCGTTAGCTCGTTGACACGCGGTGCGCCGCCACTGCTTTCTGGGACCCTTTAGCACGTGTACGTCTTCGCATCGATCGACGCACTACCTTCGGGCAAAGCCGCTTGCATAAAACAGAGCGACAACGAGGAACGAGAGGCAACCTTGTCGCCTGCGGAGCTTGAACTTGATTAACGTTACGCCGAACTCAGTGTTGTTTTTTTCGTCGTCATTGTTGTATGCCACATTTGTTAAACGAACAGCAGTAGTATAGCAACAACAACACTCGGATAGAAGGTCGGAGCAACCACGACGAGCTTAAACCGCTTTTCCCCCCGCTTAATTAAGGAGCTCGCAAATAGCACATAAAGGCAATAACGTGCTTGAGGAAACCGCGTAAACAATCCCACCCCGGGAGATAAAAATAAAACATAAAAAAGTCGGAAAAAGTGAAAGCTTTGAAAGTCAGGCACGTGGGTTTTACATTTTTCCGCAGGTTTCGCGCGCCCGACGAAGCTCCGAAAAAACGCTGCGATCGGCGTTTGAACACACACACACACACACACACACACACACACACACACACACACACACACACACACACACACACACACACACACACACACACACACACACACACACACACACACACACACACACACACACACACACACACACACACACACACACACACACACACACACACACACACACACACACACACACACACACACACACACACACACACACACACACACACACACACACACACACACACACACACACACACACAGACAGACAGACAGACAGACAGACAGACAGACAGACAGACAGACAGACAGACAGACAGACAGACAGACAGACAGACAGAAGCAGCCATGTGCAAAAACTGTTCGCGCGGAGCAAAAACAGAAGCAAGAAGAACTAAAAAAAATCAGATAACGCGCAAGACGAATGAACACAAAACAATGACTGCCGGCCGGTGTAGACGCGGGTATATAGTTGCGGCCGCTACGGGCTGGCCAACCATCAGCCGAAGCCGATATCGAACCGCGGTAAGCCGCAAAACTAGCCGACAACACCCGTCTGGGCCGCGAGGCGGAATCAATGGCGTCGTGGCATTCAAGTTTATGATGCCGCAGCACGCACATACCGCGCTCCACTCTTTTCAGGATTTAGAGAGAGAGAGAGAGAGAGAGAGAATGAGAGTACACGGGCTGGATGGTTGTGTTCTCCCGATTTCGTTACCGCTTGCGACTCGGTGCTGGTATGGCGTGACCGCATTGCGCGTGCCTTCGCAACGAAGCGAGTTAAACTTAGCGGAGTTCGATTCGCCAGTCGCACAAAGAACGACAGCCACAACGCTGCGCTCGGTAGATGGGCGTATCTAGCTCGATAACGCTGCCATTGACTGACTATCGCCCACACACGCAAATAGAATAATAAGAAATCGGGAGATGTGCATTCGAATGTAAGGCTAAGGAAAAACTCTGCTTCACCGATCCGCACAGCAGAGCGAAAGACACAACTCGGGCGAACCACTCCGAGTACGGGTACTTATTGACGTCATCGAGGTATCCATATTGTCGAACAGACTGGTTCAAAGGAAGGAGGAAGCTTCTTCATTTCGAATAGTTGCACGAGAATACAATACAGCGCCCAAGAAGTCAGAGGAGACAAAGTTTATATATTGATGATTAATATGTAAGGTTTAACGTCCCAAAACCACCATATGATTACGAGAGACGCCGTAGTCGAGGGATCCGGAAATCTCGACCACCTGGGGTTCTTTAACGTGCACCCAAATCTGAGCACCCGGGCCTACAACAGTTCCGCCTCCATCGAAAATGCAGCCGCCGCAGCATTTCGATGCCGCGACCTGCGGGTCAGCAGCCGAGTACCTTAGCCACTAGACCACCGCGGCGTGGTAAGGTTTATATATCAGGCACTGAGCAGAAAAGGGAAAGCTTGCCGTAGGGAGCATTCAAGTGAGGCCATTTCGCTGCACCGGTCGCATCTTCCACTGTACTTCTTGGACACAGACTGATGAAGGTACGGCACAGCGTTTACTTGAGCTTTGCTGTCCGAGAATACGCCAGTGTCGATTACGTCATAGGGGTACTATATAGTGCAGATGACGTCATTATTGTTGAATGACGTCATAGAGATTGCTGCAGTGTTGTACAGTACAGTCATCACAGCTAAAAAACTCAGTTTTATATCGGTGCGCACACGTAAAGCTGCAAACCGAAAGTAGTGATTATGCGTGACTGCAGAACTGCACACGTCACTTCCTTCGCGGTCTTCAATGACGTCACGGACCTCGTACCGAGAGCTGAGGGTGCGTCGTGGAAAGAGCGTGAGATCAGCCGTTTGCGCGCCGCTAATTCTTCCAAGTAGCTAACGAAGATACCCGTTTTTATCAACATAATCTTTTAAACGTGCCGGCGACAAATCGTCACACAGTGTCATCATTCTAATTATCATATATAAGCGCTATTGCGGCGGAAGATTTTAAACCTCTCTTCTTATCTCATCTTTTGTTAACACAAACAAGCCTACAGCTCTGTATCATAGTGCTACTACGGATGCAACAGTAAAGACTTCGATTCTACGAATATTCGCCCACCGATGTGCTTATCATGACTGAAGCCCGTTCAGTATGAATAACGAAACGAGATAATGACAAGATCTAGGGTTTTACGAGCCGAAACCATATATCATTATGAGAGACGCCGTAGAGGAGGGTTCCGAAAAATTCGACCATCTGGTGTTCTTTAACGCGAACTGGCACCGCAAAGCACACGCGCCTAAACTATTTCACCTCCAACGAAATGGCATCATCCCGGCCAGGATCAAGCCAGCGACCTTCTGGCCATTAGCAGAATATACCGCAGCCACTGAACCACCATGACATACAGTACGCATAATGTGGCAATACGCATAACGCCATCCCGCAGGCTAATAATGAAATAGCCCCTTTCGTACGGTTCCCTATTCTGATTCGCTGATGCGACCTCGTCAACAAGACTGGGCCTCACTGCGCTGACGTTGATGAGACAAGACGCTAGAACCGAGAGCGCGTGAAGTCAGAGTGCGTTGACGCTATAGCGTCAACGCACTCTGACTCTCGGTTCTTCGCGCATCATCTTGTCGCTATATATATATATATATATATATATATATATATATATATATATATATATATATATATATATATATATATATATATATATATATATATATATATATATATATATATATATATATATATATATATATATTTGTGTATTTGTGACGAACGGCGTCATCGTGTCGCTATATATATATATATATATATATATATATATATATATATATATATATATATATATATATATATATATAGCGACAAGATGACGCCGTTCGTCACAAATACGGCGGCGAATCCGTAGTGTGTACATGACGCCCACGAGCGCCCAAACATGGCCCCGCAAGTAAACACGAGCGAGGGTGCACCACACGTAAATTACCCGGAGTTGCCACGAATAAAGGATCGGTTTTGCCGGAACAGGCGAAAACAACGGGAAAGGAAGCGACGGGAACATAAACAAGGCACCGAAAGCCGACACACAGACATGGCGTGCAAGAAACGGCGACCCGAACGACGCCTGTCTGGTCACCGAGCTAAATGAAGACTCTATACGAAACATTTTAAACATTTTACTTTTACGGCTTTTACGGGATCATTCACCGGGACACAGACGATGATCTGTATGCGTCCGGCCGCAATTTATTTTCGGCATCGTCGATATAATAAGGCATCCTTTAGTGCGGCGCCATTAGTCAAACAAGGTCACTTGCCGACTATATTAAAATATACCGAGTATATAATGCGTTCTATTTCTAAAGCATGATGGACGTTACAGTTGGTCATTGAACTCGCGTTATCATTCGCTACAATACGGCAACATAACCAGTAAGCTACCATGAAGGGTATTCTATGCCTTGCAAACATCGACAGCTTAAAGGAATTGACAGACTAAAATAACACGAATACAATATAGGCGTGCCTAAAAAGAAAAAAAAAAGAAAAGCATAGCTTGAACTCAAGCGCAATGCTAGCCGGTCGAGACCGTGTCCTTACGGCTTTGCCAAGTTCTGTAATTTTCGTGTCTTTCCCACTCTAGCTCTTTCTTTTATTTCACTACCATTTTTTGGTATATGTATTGTTTGTGTCTATTTCTAATACTTTCCTTCCCCATCGTTCTGTTTCTCGGTCTTTCTTTCTGTATCGAGTGTGTTATCTGACGCGAGACCGTGCTATGTGCAGACGGTGCTTCGCGCAGGCTGTCACCCTTGCCACTCACATGTATATAAGCACACTCGATTAAAGGCAGTGGGTCGTTCTCCAGCAACCCGAGGCTGGCGTCTTGCTTTATCGCATCGCGCGATACACCTTCTTCCTATCTCCGATTACCTGCAGTGAACTCCTTCCTACTCTTTATATCCTTCGTCAGTTGGTCTCTATGTGCTGTGCTTTACACTTTCCTTTTTTCCTTCCTCTTTTCACTCACTTCCATGTCTCATACCCTTGTTGCACTAAACTATACAAGGCTATGCTACACTAAGCTAGCCTACCTGAACAGCCAAGTAGTCAAGACGCTCTCCTTCGAATCGTGGGTGGGCACGTTCGAATCTCTGCCCGCGAAGAAAATTTTCCCCTATAGTTCATCTCCTTACCTTTATTTTACACGAAAGCATCTTATGCCGTGGTCAGCCAAGATTTCACTGACGTATTTGCGTGACGGAAATATCTTAAAAAATAAAGATGACAAAGAAAATTAGAAGAAAAAATTTGGCTGCTTTGGGTGACCTAGTAGTTGGAACTTGAGCCCACTCGGCACGCGACCACAGGTGCCAGCCGCTGTAACCATTTCGCCACGGACGCTCGTGCACGACGCTTTGCAAACGCGCCTTGTATCTATCGTACATCAACGCACTGTACACTCTCAGCTATACATCTGCGCTGTTATACCACTTCCTGTGATGGAGGAATCATGCGTATTTCTCCCCTCTCCTTCAGTACTCATTATACGGCCACTTAGGGTTACTGTTATTAGGGAGTTTTAGAATAGCACACCGCGGGCTCTTGCGGTGCGGTCGCTGCCACTGCGCATGCGTCGTAACGCGAGTCGGCGTTTGCGTTCGCGGACCACACGCAAAAGATCTGAAATTGCGTGCGGTAATGGCGGCACGCATGTGGCCCGCAAGCGCTGGTTTCGAGGCTACGGTGTCGCTGCGATCGTGCGTTGCGGTTCGCAGCCGGGCAAACGCTATTCTAAAACTCATATGGCGCCCGGAACGCCCGCAACGCCCGCAGCGCTTACGAACGGTAATCTAAAACTCCCTATTGTGTCCCACGCCGCAGAAATCTGCGCATGTGTTCCGAGAATGAAGAAGAAAATGAAGAGAACAAAGAGAGCGTGTGCCGATAAATGATGATTACCAGTTTGACGCCACAGTTCACACACTAACGGCCATCATTAAACAGATCCAGCGTTAAAAAGAAAGCGTGTTTTGAAAGGCCACGTAATTGGGCTAGCTAATACAGGCCGACTCGAGCTATCACAAAACAACACTTGAAAAGACCTCATACAAGGCGATGAAACAAGCAGCGCGAACGTACATTGTCTCTGTTTTTTGGTCTCACTCATCGTCTTGTCATGCACTATTTTGCTGCGTCATGTTTCGATCAATCGCCAATGATACAGCCGATTGCGCGAAAATGCCTACGGAAATTCAGAGCGGAAAAACTGCCACACCACCGAATTTGCCAAGCAGCTCGCATAAGTACTCAAAACAAGGTCAGGTGGTTCCGGGAGGCGTCATTCACTAGATTTTTTCGGTAACAATCGAAAAAACTTGCCGGCGCGAAGCACCACGCATCACCTCGAGCTACCTCTGTTGACAAGGCTTCTTATAGATCGGCAACGCCATTATTCGACGCTTCGTTAAGTCGCGACATAGGAAATAAGCACGAAGCAGAAAAAAAAAAGACGGAAGAAGATGCCAAGCTACGCCCTAAATATAGCCCTGAGTGCAGCGAAAGCAATTTCGGCCACTACGAAGAAAAAACGAAATATTCGTGGAAGTAACGCTCGCGTCATGGCCACTTCCGAAAGCCCCCTTCCGCTGCCGGGAACGCGGGAAGTGGCAGCGGCGAACGCCACCACGGAAGAGCTAGGCGGCGCAGAATGAAGTGCGTCTAACGATTTCCGATCGCGAGAGAAAAAACATTGCTACCCCCCCCCCCCCTCCTTCTCTTCCTTCCAGCTCCACTCACCCCTTTCTCCACATTTACTCTTGCTTTTGAAAGCACGTGGACTACTCTAGCTCGCGAACGACAACCAAGCAACTCTTTTGCTCTCTCTCTCTCTCTCTCTCCTCCAGCTGCTATTTGTGAAAAGCTGAAAGGACAAAGGTGCGTTTTTTTTTTTTCGGCTAACCGTTGTTGGCTGACGAGCGGAGGGTGGGAATGGAAACTGTAAGCAGTGGGTGGCCGTAAGCTGGCGGAGGAGAACGCGGCGCCAAATGGTGTTTCTGTCGAAAACGGGCAGTCAGCCATGAGCGTTGAAAACAGAATCAATCATCAATCTGGAGGGGAAGATTGGGGGCAGCAGGGAAGCAGACTCTGGATAACCGGCGCGTAAATTGAGCAATTGTGACCCTCTACCGGCACCCCCTCCTCCTCTTTATTTTGCCTCCTTGCAAGCATCGCCTCCCTGCAGGTCGCCTACACGTCGGCGGGGCACTATGATTACACGCATTGCATCTGCGTCGAAGATGATGCCACCGGAAGTGCAGTCAGCGCAGAGGCCGAGCGCCAGCTGGGGGAAGATAAGCGACCCTCTCCATAATGGTGGGTGCGATTCGAAAGAGAACGGGATTGGTACGGCCGTAGGTTGGAAAAAGAGAAAGGTAAGAGTGAGAATGTCCCACGATTCGATACGACCGAAGGAAGAGAGTTCAGCTCAGCTGCGCATAAAGGAAAATGCACGCGCGACCAAAGTAGGGGGTCCGGGAAGTCGGTTTGCGGCACGTTGCGGAAGTTCACCCGTTAACATACGTCGACCGACCTGTGATGCTGCGATTGAGTGGGAAAATAATTCCCCAAATGCGAGCCAGATAAACACCACTACGAACTGTTCCGAGAGCGCTTCGTAATCCTGCGATTCTTGAACGTGCAACAACCCGCTAACACGCTGGAGGATTGGTAGTTAGGAGCCAAAGAGCTGAGACGACAAATAGTTGAAGCGGTGCCTTCACGGCCTAAATATCAGACGAGCATCTACCGAGTCACCGCGATTAGTCTGAAAGCCTTCGCGCCTAATGCTGCTAAGCAAGACTAGCATCCATCGAGTTAGCAGTAATGTAGTGTTACGATTACCCCTTTTAACTTCGCAAAGTTCTAATTCGAGGCACACCATAGCGGGGCGCCTGTGTAATTATCGCCACGACTTTTTGAAAGTTCGCGTATACATCTAGGAACGGTGGTATTTTTCGCATTTACAAACAACGTAAATGATGCTGCAGTGACAAGGCATCGGTCGCGCACCCTCGCGGTTAGTAGCGCAACACCACAATCGCTAAACTACGACCCCCACACACGCGGACCCCACCAGAAACGAAGCTGCAAGTGGCCGCCTGCCTACACACTGAAAAATATATCGAAAAACATAAACAGCGCCCTGTCTGTTTCACGGCAAGTTCTGCTTTGATACGTACGTGAATCTTTTTTTAAAAACGACACGTCAACTTTGGAGACCATTAAACTGTCGTCGCAGAGTCCTGGATACCAAGACAGACTTAACGTGACTCTTTGAAGGGAGTCACGTGCGTGGCATTTCAGTACTCACAAAGAAAGGTAACTCGCTTTTTTTCCTCTTTTTTGTTCGAGTGTAGGGTAACTCTGAAGAGTCCTAGGTAATCACCCCAGGAAGAGCAATGCTTAACTGTAATGAGAACTCCTTCAACGAACGAATAGTCTAATCATAACTGTCGGAGTTTAACGTCCCAAAACCACCATATGTTTATGAAAGACGCTGAAGCGTCAGGCTCAGAAAATTTCGACCATTTGGGATTCATCAATCATCATCATCATCATTATCATCATCAACCTGACTACGTCCACTGCAGGACAAAGGCCTCTCCCATGTTCCGCCAGTTAACCCGGGGTTCTTCAACGTGCACCTAAATCTAAAGCACTCGCACCTCAAGCATTTTCGCCTCTAACAAAAATGCGGCCGCCACGGCCGGTGTCGAATCACGCGAGCTCCGCGTGAGCAGCCTTAGCCGGTAGACCACCGTGGCGGGTGATAGTCTAGACCACAATGCACTCACCTGGCGATGTATCCGCTGGTTGGACCGGCTCCGTTGCGGTCGTCCATAACCCTAGCAGGCTGACTATTCACCACCTTCCCGTCCTCGTTGGCCTTCCACGTGCTGGCGTCTTCCTTGAACTCCTTGCCCCTGTAGCGAGGGAAACATCGCGAAGACAGCGTCGTCTTGTTAGCACCATCGTCATCACTGAACTCGTCTGTAAGAACGGACGCTCCCAATGAACGCTTCGCCCCTATTCACGAGCTCGCTTCAACGAAATTGTTCCTCCACGTGCATCGGATGGCTTTTCCCGAGTGCTTCCGAACATGCGTGTGTACGCACTAAACACAGCTTCACCGCAAGAATAGACGCTAGGCAGCAAAACAAGCTTTACAGCAAGCTTCCGTTCACCTCGCTACCTGGAATACACTGTGCGAAATTTACGATTGGGGCCCACAAATTTGGCTACATTGCGCAAAGGAAGGTACAAATTTATTTGTTAGGTGTGAATGAAACGACAAGCACTAGGCTTCACAATCAGTATGAAAGCGCCTTTACACACAAATATTGGGGCCGTACATAACGATGACGATATACTTTCCTCCAACTTAGAGGTGTATGCGGAGGAGACGTACATCGATCCCACGGAGACAAATTACACATTACAAGCTCAAGCGATACAAGGAGCCAAATTTACATTAGGGAAAAAGAAACTACTAAAACCTGTAGCAAACCTCAATCGAAAACACAGCGGCTCATTTCTACCTGCTATCTATTTCTTCATGTAATAGTAAGAAAAAGACAGATGGAGGAATACCTTAGTTAAATGTCCTAAGGATGTGTTTAAGTCTGAAGTTGGCTGTGTACTCAAAACACAGTAACGTTACCAGTGTCTAGTGTGAATATTGTTCATATAGATCAGTACTGTACAGTTAGTTTACTTTAGAAACTTGGAAAACGGAGCTAAGTGGTTACTGGTTGTTTCAAATGAACACCGCGGAAACACGCGAACCAAACTGTTGAACTAATGCAAATGTTATCACCAAACATACAAAACAGCGAGATGACCAAGACGTACCCGAGAAGAAAGGGTTCAAATATTAAACTCCACACACTCACTCAAGCCCGCTCACCAAGGATATAACCCGCACCAGCCAAAACAGCAAAGCGTCAGACGCCCATTGAAAGCAAAACACAGCAAGCGAGGTGAGTTGCAAGCCCGTCACCGGCAACAAACCACAATAGTCCCTCCACACGTGCCTCCTTCACCGACATTTCACATTCGGGTAAGAACCGTGCGTGTAAAGTTCTTTAAATGCAGCCCGACAAGAAAAGCCTACACCAGTGTGCATTACCCACGCAACCCCCAAACATTGTGCAAGACATTTACGTGAGTGTCATGGCCACTTCCTCAGCCCTAAACAACACTCTGAAAGAACAAAAGACGACGCGAGGCAGACAATTAGAGATTAAGGCAACGTGCACTAAAGAGGCGAGAGAGCACAACTAATTTAAAGCCGCGCAATTGATTATGTATGAGAAAACAAAATTTAGATTAGGCAAGATGAATTAGGACATAAAGTAGGATAAGGCAAAGCGAAGACTTGTTGAAGCACCACAGAAGACGAGGAGATGAAATAAATCGTGCACGTTATGGAGCTACAAGCAATATTAGGCTGCAGCGTGTGCGAAAATAAATATTATTACTTCTCAGATGATAACTAAGGTAGCGAGGAGTTGATCGAAAGAAATTCCTAGTTACAGCAGGCATCATATAAGTGTACACACAGAAAACTAAACAACAAATGCGCCACTACGTTTGCACTGCGACCCACAAGACACCACAGGCAACACAGACCAGAAACTATAACCAGTGTTAGTAACCAAAGGACTTAATCAACAAGGCACGCATATATGACAGCAAAGAGAACGACACCTCCACCCAAAGCACTGATGGCAGGCTAACTGACAGAGGCAACAGCAACGTTGTGGAATTCACAAACAGCAAACACATTTATGTCCACAAAATTTAACGAATAAAAAGCAACGCACCGTGTCACATCAGCACGAAAACCTCGCACACAACTTTTAGTGACCAGGGGCACTACATCGACGTACTTACCGCACTAATGGACGTTACCTGTCTCGTTAAAGAGAGACAAAAACGTTCCGCATCCGGGACCAGCTCTTTCGAAGTCTCTCAAAGCCATTCGGATCACTGTATCGAAAGGGGGTCTGTCTAGGAAGATTGTTTTACCCCGCCCCGAAAGAAGAGAAGCCGCTACGGTAAAGTTTCCACTACCACGCGTTAGTAGTCTGCCATTCCGAGAGGTTTTAGTTAGAAGAAAGATCTACCGAAGAAGCGCGAGAGGCCTAGGGACACCGGGAGAAAAGATGAACTTTTATGCTTCTGTGCGTCATTAGTGCGAAGGTCACGTATGCAGGTTCGATAGAGAGAAGTGGGAAAAAAATAGAGAGAATCACCCGATAATTTCTCGTGCTTTATTAACACATGCAAGTGTCAGCACGCATACTTCCGCCAGCTTTCGTAACTCTGGGAAAAACCCGAACTAATGAAATTCTGGCACTACCGGTTCCTTTTTCGCTACATTCAGAGCTTCGAACTTTTCGACTACGGATGTGTCAGCGTGAAGAGATAGTTACAACTTTACGCGAAATACTCTCAGGAGACGTTATTTGAAAGTGGGGTAGAGCAGATCTCTTTCAAAATACGCATCTTACAATGTAGACCTTTTTTCACGTAGCGTAGCATACGGAAGAAACACGAACAAATGGGAAATACAGGCAAGGAAGTCAGAATGTTAGCTGACATGAAGAAATTACAAATCCTCGAAGGACTCAAATGAAATCTATTTGAACAAGTGATGACAAGCTGGATATCTGCGTACGTCTTCGTCATTCACAGCCCATAATGATGGATGACGATACTAGTTAACTAGGCCCCAGCGTAATGGCCTACGAACGGAAAAAATGTGTTGACAATACGGGACATTTGAAATATGGACATTTATTTCTCTGGCGGCTGATTTCTAAAGAAGTGTTCAATGGAGTAGGATTAACAACCACATACTTCTCTCCCGACAAAGCTCAATGTCTGCCAACAATAGTGGAAAATCTATCGAGGAGGACAACACGTTTTGACGTGTTTAAGGGCTTCTACACAGACAATCCTATAAAAATATTTTATATTATCAGCCTAGCTAAGAGACAGCAGCCCCACATTTTTTTTCTTCTAGAGGTTGCCACCACAGGGAGCTCTACAAAGTTCACCAGCCTAGGAAGCTGTTTTTTGTTTTTTTTCAAGTACGAGCATTCGTCGTCAGGCCACCACTAAAGCAAGCCGGCGGCCACTGAATCTACCGCGCTAAGTAACAATGGGCGGAATAAACAATTGTTTCGCGAGACGTCGACGGGAGTGCTCGAGCCACGGACTCCTAAGAAGCTGGAGTCGGAAACCGTTTGCGTCCTGTCCAGTTGACGACCACCACAGGCACCGCACCGCGAATGGAATGGCGTTCCAAAAGTAAACCACACTGAACCACACGCCAGTAGAGTTGGCGAGGGTAGAAATAGTGGGAAAGCGTTCATTTTCTCAAGACGCGAGTGGTGCGCAATGTTTCGTCGTCTCAAGTCATTAGGGAGAGGGCAATGGCCATTAGCGCGAGACACTTGCCGGGTCAAGAACGACGGGGTCGTGAAAAAAGAATAAGAAAAGAACAAATTGCTCCGCGCAACGGAGAAAGAGGGCTGCGAGAAAGTGCCGCTCGCTTTCTACGACGACCAGACTCACCGCAGGAGGCGGGAACGCAAGACGGCGGAAACGACTCCCGAGACAGGACTCCCGCGCGGACCGAGAACTCCAAAATTTACTCGAAGAAAATTGTTGAAAATCGAGTTTGAGCACCGGATCACAGAAAGGACGCGATGTTCTCTCAAGACTCAGCGGCATCGTCTCCAGTGCTGGTTAATCGTACAATCACTTCTATTTTATTTCTCGCGAAAGTAATATCCCAACTGTTGTTTGCAACTATCGCATCAAGAACATGCCCTCCGGTGAACTCGTCACCGAGACTACGAGCACCTGATCACAGCGACACGCTTCGAATATATGTGTATTCCTTTGCGCTATCATGTGATGGGGAGAGCGTGGGGCAGACGAAACGATGTGTCAATGTTTCGCAGAGAGAGCACGAGCTGTTACTTCAAGGGGTGGCCCGGCTTCGTCTGCCGGACCATTGTAGGTAATGCCTTGGTCCTCTCTTCTGTAACAAAACCACCTCCATTTTTGAACGAGCAAACCAATCGACAAGGGGAATTGCTGAGGCCTTCAACATATCAATTGGAAACAACACCTGTATCAGTGAAGCGCCAGTTTTCTTCAAAAGAGGGCGCTGTTGCGTGACAGCCGGTTCGCGGACTCTGTCCAAAATATAACGGTGTTACAGCCGTGGAATCCTTCACACCGTTTCCCCGCACCCAACGAGCCGGAGGCACCGCGACAGTCGTTAAACTGATCCAGAACAGACCACGGGTCTTCGTTCGAATGGTTACGGAAAGCGAGAGGTATTTGCCTGTAAACGCACATCTCGCTTACGAGCCGAGCGTCGTTGTGTTTCGACCTTCGACCCCGGTGGCTGGCGTCGGGAAGGTCACGGCCGGGTCACGTGATCGCATCGGATGCGGGAGAACATCATGCAAGCGACGGGAATCAAACTCCGGCAGCCAGCGAGACAAGCTGCTCGAGAAATCCACTTGTGTTTTTATACGGGCCTGGGGCTCTTTGTTTAGGGTCGCGTAGTACAATAAAGACCCTTCATAACCTTCACCGAGTCCGGAGTCTTGTACATCCCCAACAGCGCTCTTTTATCTGTGTCGTTCTTGAACATCCGTATTCACGACAACGCTGCCAAGATGCTTCCTCGTGTTTTGCGTATGTCACGGTTTTTTTTTTACAAGTGCTACGTACACGTTTTAAAATTTAATTTATCAGTTGAGAGTCAGCGCCATGTTGTTTTGTTTCCTACTCCTTTGCGTGCGTGCCTCCAGTGTTGCACTGTTATTAAGGTTCAAGATGGATCCCAACCAACTGGCCCAATATATGCCGTCTTACTGCTTTCCATATCCTCCAAAATGGGTCCATTTCACTGTGGCTTGTTGTACCGCTATCCACAAATGCAAGGAAAGTGTAAAATTAAGGACTCTTTTTCTCTTTTAGACACATTATCAGCGGGGACTAACAGACAATGATGCCAAAGAAAGCATAGGGTATGTTATTACAAATATTTGCAATGTAAATGTAAAGAAAACAAGCAAGTGGACGAAAAGATAACTTGCCGCTGGGAAGGACCAAACTTGCGACCTTCGAATAACGCGTCTGATGCTCTAGCACTGAGCTACTGCGGCGGCCATCCGTCCATCCATTTTTACAGGATCAATATCTGTCAGTTCTCATTAGTAAGTGCAGATTAGACGCACTGAACGCGGTGGGCCTATCTTAGATACGGCGCGATTCGGAACGGAACTTCACTCGCCGGAGACTGAAATGGTGTACCTAACTGCAAACTCAGGGATCGAGATTTTGGTTTCTAAAACGATTAGACGTCTTGATGCCTGTACGCCTTACACCAAGGCCACTTAACTACCGTTTGTACCTATTACTACGTTATTCCACAGAGAATCAAGCCGATAACCAGTTCACACGGGGAGGCTACATTATATGCCAATTCGAATGATTTGCTAAATCCTGCACGAACGGTCTCGAGTTAAAGGAAAGAAAAATTACGGCACAACCAAGCCCCCAAGTCTCGTTGGAGTAAGAAAAGAAGTAATTGAAATTAACTTATTTTGTAATCATGTTGAAAAGAAGTGATTACACCAGCTATAACGTATACGACTTCATTATAAGGTATGCCACACAGCTGGATAAGATGAATTGTGACCAAATATGTTTTCTTTTTTTTTTAAGTGAGCCCACGCGTAAGTACACGGTCACTTTTTGTTTGCTTGTTTTTTAATTCGCCCTTATTGAAACGCTGCCGCCGTAGCCTGGATTCGAACCCTCGTCCCCGCGCATTAAAACACCACACCACGACTGCTAAGCAACTGGGGCGTGCGCTTCTGAAAACCAACCAAACAATTTTGCGCCTCAAGAACGTCACAGAACACCCACAAAAAAAAAGAGGAAGTGCTTTCTCGACTGCACGCAACTTGGAACTCAAGCGCAGACACGAAAGTGCTGCGTCATTCACGTGTTCACGGCGTGACGAAGGACCAGCGAGATGGAACTGACAGGTCCCAGTCGCGTGGATCCGGGTCTCACAATTCGACGTAAGTCTCCGTGTGTGATTGATCGGCCACTCTGGCGAAAAGCAGCTATGTATGCGTCATTTGGCACAACAACGACAATTAAGAAAAAAAAAAGAACGTGGACTAACCACACGCACAAGCAACCGCACGAGTGACAGCGTCGTGGTCTATAGGAACGGGAGAACGACCCGCCATCTATCGGTTTCCCTGTCAATGACCCGAGCTGATGCTACGTCGTCTATAGAGTGTCGTTGAATCGGGATAACCTATTTCTTTCATATCCCACAAGCTGGGACTCGAAGTCGTGCGAACAACCCGGAAGTTTTGGTTAACTTCCCATTCGCGAAATACATAGTGAAATTTCGTGGCTTTGGTGACGGGAAAAACACGCAAAATGAGGATTGATACAGCGGGTCCCGAAAAACGAACGCACGGCAACGCTGACGTGTAAAGCCTTCATATAGTTCCCAAAAGAAGCTTCGCGCATACACATGATTCTATAAAAGACTGAAGTTTACCGAAAACAAAATTTGTTCTTCTATAGTGACGGCAATGAGCGAATTCCCGCGAAAGAAAGAAACGGTAAAATGTCATTCAAAATCAAGAACTAAGTTGCATAACGAAGACACCATTATGAAGGAAGCCGCAGCGGGCTGCTCTAGAATAATTGGATCACCACCTGTGCTTTTTCGTTCCATCATTCTACAGCTCGTGTCATATCGGCGTTATATGGACTCGATCACTTACACTGTAAGCAAAAGTTAGCCGAGATGGGAGTTTCTCCAGCACATAAGCCCACAAAACTCCCCTGCCCCAATTATTTACTCCCTGGGAGGGAGTGAACTTGGCACATGTCATCGTAAAACGCCCCCTCCTTAATCACAGAGTTTATGAACGACATGACCTTGTTAAACTCCCCAGGGAGTTTCAGGTCACGTGGTTACAAACTCCCTATAGGAGCTTTAAAAACCCTCTTTGGGCGTGACGTGTGTGTGTGTGTGTGTGTGTGCGTGTGCGTGTGTTTGTGTGTGTGTATGTGTGTGTACGGGCATATGTTTGCACGTCGGTGTGAAACACATGTGCTTTGTGTGGCTAACCGTGTAAGCATCTGTCAACAGGCAACGATATTATAAGTGCACTGAAGAATAGTAACGACTGGTTGGTATTTACTGGGAACATTTCAATATATTTCGCACCGTTAAACCACGCTGCACATCGGTCTGATTCCTTAACGAAACGTCGTGAATGCCGTGCTTCAAAGGGCCGAGTAACAAAAAACTTCGAAGAATAAATTAATGGTAGCAAAAGTAAGCTGTTACGATCGTCAGCGGCTGCTCCTGGAGTTTCACCATCAGAAACTTCTAAGTGGTCTGAAGTAGGCTTCGCTCGACTACGGCAGGCTGGCCGGCAACCGGTCTGAGAGTTGCGCCGGCGACGCGCTCGCCCCGTCTCCGCCGATAGTAGCTTCTCGGAGTGTCACCGGTATTTCATCGCGGTTGTAACATCTAAGTGGTAAGAAGGCCTCGCTATGCCGTCGGTATCAAGCCGGCATCGTATCGAACTCGCACTGCGCGCCGGCCACCGCGGCAAGCGCTACGAGCTAGCACCGACCACCGGCGATGCAAAGAATGTGTTTCACAAAAAAATGAAGGCTGCTGGGATGTATAACAGTCTTCTGCGCCTTGCGACCGCAGCTGTCAATAACTAACTACAAGGCGAGCGCCGAACGAGGCGGAGTACGATCGTCAGCGATTGCACCGTAAAACTTCGAAGCGGTTCGAAGTAGGCTTCGCTCGACTACGGCAGGCTGGCCGGCAACCAGTCTGAGAGTTGCGCCGGCGACGCGCTCGCCCCGTCTCCGCCGATAGTAGCTTCTCGGAGTGTCACCGGTATTTCACTGGCTGCAACATCTAAGCGGTAGGAAGGCCTCGCTATGTCGTCGGTATCGAGCCGGCATCGTATCGAGCTCGCACTGCGCACCGGCCGCCGTGGCGAGCTCTGCGAGCTATACATGCAATGCATGCGAGCAACGGGAACAGCGACTGCGAACCGTCTCATTCGTTTAAGTCTATCGCTCCGTAGCTTAAACTGCGTGGATAGCGGACACCTATTTCTGTGCATGGGAAAAACGAAACGTAAACTACACATCAGCAAGCATTTTGTGATCGCCAGCTGTCATTCATCGAATCACCGTGCCGTACTCGTGAGTGAGGCCTAGTCGTCGAATGCGGTAGCGGCGGTCTACCTCGGTTCATCGCTGGAGCTGCTAAATGTGCCTCGTTAATGTGTTCATTCAAGGCCGCGCGCACTTTGTGTATGATTCCATGCATTTTACGGGTCCACAAACAGTACTGCTAATGCAAATTCAGCCCGTACGACAGAGCGTCAACTGATGAAACTTTTTCGCTATTGTAAAAAAATAATAAATATTAGGCAGGCTTTGGATAAAAGGCATGTGTGTTGAAGTGCTTACATCAGACCACCGCAAGTTCGTACTTACGCCGTGCGTATTTATTGCCTAATTAATAGCGAAAAAAGGCTTTCACCTGGGCTACATGGGAGGTAAAAATGTGGTGCATATATACACCCGGTGACTATATGGTAGGTGTGTACTGCGTGTGGCAAGCTGTGGTGAGTGCGAGTGTTTTGATATAACGTGAACGTTGTGATAATGTTTGTGTACTGTAATCGTTGTTGTGCGCATTAAATGTTATGTAATTAAGGTTACGCTTGCGCATGGTATGGCTGCTGACGTAATTTTTTTTCTTTGTCGATGCAAAAAATTTACTCCCATACTGACCTGAAAAAGCTCCCCAATGGATGTAAATAAAAACCCCCCTGGCACCATGCAAAAACCCCCTACTGATGGGGAGTAAATTTTTTACTCCCTCCGGACGGTTTTTTAAAACTCCCATCTGGGCGTGCGCTAGAGGACAAGGTCATTTACTCCCATCTCGGCTTATTTCTCTTTACAGTGTACGTTATGGCACACAATACGTTCAACATCCGTGCACCTCAAAAAACGTCGATGCGCCTTAATTAAGTGCACGGGCGCGCTTTTATTTCGTATCTACAAAATTGTGGTCGTTAGCGGCTGACGTTGAACAAACAACCTCGAGACGAGCCAACAGACGCCACGAACTCTAGAATGCGGAGGCACCTGAAAGTCTAATATAATAACTGCTGGAGTTGAACGTCCAAAGACCACGACATGATTATGCGAGACGCCGTAGTGGAGGATTCCAGAAATTCCGATCACTTGGGAGTCTTTAAGGTGCACATTTATATAAGTACACGGGTCTGATGCATTTTCACCTTCATCAGAAATGTGGCCTCCACAGGCGGGATTCGATCTCGCGATCTGCGGGTAACAGGTAAAAGTCTCAAAGATAGTCAACAGTAACTACGCAAGTCAATTGCAACGGACTACGCAAGTCATTGGAGACTCCGTAATCACGCAAGGGTCAACTGAAACTTAGCGAGAGCTAACGAACAGTCTAAACTTTATTTCGAAAATCGTTGTAAATTGAAGGGTGGTGGCCCGTAAATTACAGTATTTAATCAGCTAGAAGTTACATTGATAAAGTAACGGCGATGACAACACGGCATAATTCATCCATTTTTGTATATTTCCCTGCGCGAGCCTTAATCCGAGAAAAGCGGTATAATTCTAGACATCCAGAAGTCTGATTAAGGAGCATGAAGCTTAACGCATACCACATAACATCGTTATTACGAAGCGGCTGGGCGGCGTTTTGAGCAGCGTACAGTCCGTCTACCTCATTTCGATTTATTTGTATGGCAACCGAGGCTTTGTTCGAATTCAACTTGATAGTTTGAGATACAAGGAAGGGTACACAGCTGAAACTTTCTGACGAACGCACAAGACGCGGAAAACTATCTCATACTCTGCACTCGTCGACGACCCTTCATATTCTTATAATTGTCTTTGAACCAGCATTCCAACAAATAGCAGCCCTCGCTTCCCACCTTCGCCTCCGGTTCCCGAACACTATCTCGGGTCACTAGGTCATCCCAATTTGCCGTTAACAATGCCATCCCTCAGACTGCCAGAACGATTATCGTCGGACTAGCATATAACCCTGATGTTTTGGCCTATCACCGTCTTAGAGTCTTAAGACGCATTACCATTACTCTCTGCACCCCCTCCCCATCCCTAAAATAAAGAGTGCCCTCCATAAACGGCACGAGTCCATGTCCTTTCTTCCGTCTACTTCTTCCGTTAATTTCGGGGGCCACCGCAGCGAGCCTTTCCTAATCACTGATGACCAAGTCAGAGCGGAAATGCGATCTACCAATCGGTGCTCGCCATCTTTGCTCCATCTCCCCCTTCTCTAACAGTCATCGAGAGCCATTAGTTCGAGCTATATCCAAATGAAGCTCCATTCGCGGCCATGACACCATTGCCAGCACGTGGCGCTGCCTGGCGGCCACTCCTCCCCTTCAACAAAAAGTTCCTCCTACAAACTGGCACGCGTGTACCTCCGGCAATTACGGGTGCTTGCGTGCGAACTCCGATACCACGTGGAAACGCGATACCGCAAACGGAAACGCGATACGACCCCGGCGACAGGCAGAGAAGGGCGAGGTATGCGGTACACGCACAAGCCGGTAGAAAACGGAAATGCCATTCCGTGCGGGCTTGGCAAATGCCAGAAGGTCGCGAGTGCGTATAAGGCAATGGCACAGGAATAAACCCAAGAACGAGCGACAAAAAAAAACCGAATCGAAGAAGACTAATGGGACCACATTACGACACCAGCCGTGACGCGACCTCCAACAACACTGGGGATATGCTTCTCCTGCGTGCACCCACGCGCTGCGGGATAATCACCTAACGAAGCCGGACGGAAAGAGCTACAAGACTCAATCTGGAATCGAGCCGTGCCAGGTACCTTTTGCCATTTGGGCATCCTGTACCGGTATCTATCGTGAGAGGGCCTACACCAACTGCGTGCAGAGTGGGGAGGATCGTTGAACATTGTAGAACTGCGTGCGGCGGTCATACTTAGTTGGCTATTCGTAGTTCTGCAACTGTTAAGGTCGTGTTAGTTATTATTGCGTTCTCTGGCACTCGTTCATCATTCCCACCACTGCAACCATCACTCCAAGCCAAGCAGCACTAAGGCTAAGCAACGATGCACGCTTATTTTTTTTAGCACATCGTTTTCGCAGGCTTATTTCATGCCCTCTAAACAACAGTGTGTCCCAATAGTTAGTACTTTTATTTGACTGAATTTATCTAACGTGTTCTAGTCGTGAATTTAACTACCATGGGCCTAGTTGAACTCACGACAAACGTTCACTTGCACTCAATGTTGGCAAAAAGGGCTATCTTCTGTTATTACTACATCATAATCTCCCCTCGCAATTAGCGGCTTTCTAGCGCAACGAAGAAACGTTCTCTTTTTATTTCAATCATTATGACTGATGAGTCAGTGCTGTCTCGTTGCATTTTTTTTTGTATTTATGAGTAAGTATTTTCGTAACAGCCAATCCTCCTTCAACCATGTGTCATGAGACCTCCTTCTCGGCATGTACACCAGTGTATGCATTTGAATTTGAATAACGATACCATTTGATTTGTTGACTGAAAATAGGACCGCCAACAAATTGTGTGCTGCATTCCAAAAAAGAAGATTTAGTGTAAGCGAGTGTGACTTTATCTGAGTGCTAATATAGAGCACAGAAAAAAAATAACAATGAGGATGATTGACAAATTTCAGGTATAAGATTTTCTTGCATAAAATCATAGCGAAGCCCTACGACTATCAGGATGCCTACATGCCATCCGTGTTCCTCGCGCGGGCAGACACCGATTTTTGCGGCGTTAATAAACCAGACGGACAAATTTAGAGTTTTCATTCACTATCAACTATAACAATCAGTTGTGATTTTTTTTTTCGTCGCTGCTTATAGTCACGTCAAAACTCGACATTTCTGATGCGAAGCGTGGTCTACCGACTCCCAGAACTTGACACATCGCCACTTTCAAAAATGAGGCGCCTACCGTATAATTTATACATAAAGGACACGGCACCCAAATATATTGATCGCCTACAAATACTGCACAAAAACCTCCGAAAGCAAACAAAAATATTAAAAAAAACCTTACGCCTTACATAAATAAGGACTCTTCGAGCTGAAAGTCAGTGAATGACTTGCTTAACGCCGCACTACTTTCATTCAATGCTGTAGCGCCCACTCACTCAGAAGCCAATCGTGATATGTAAATCAGTCGCACGCTACAGGGCCGTTTTCCAAGCAGGTACTATTGATTTAGCCTTAGTGGAAAGCGCGAACGACATGTCGTATTCAGAATGGAAGATATATACCGACACTGTGTAAGTATACTGGCTTTTAAAAATCTGCGACTACGTTACGCTTCTGACAGGCTACAAAGCCCGTGACCGGAAATAGACAAAGAAACAAGACGAAACGGAAATACTTTAGTGGAGACCCTTCAGAATTCTGAAGGAAACTTCACGTGAAGTCAGTGTTTCGTCAGAGATTTGATGATTGATATGTGGGGTTTAACGTCCCAAAACCACCATACGATTATGAGAGACGCCGTAGTGGAGGGCTCCGGAAATTTCGACCGCCTGGGGTTATTTAACGTGCACCCAAATCTGAGCACACGGGCCTACAACATTTCCGCCTCCATCGGAAATGCAGCCACCGCAGCCGGGATTCGATCCCGTGACCTGCGGATCAGCAGCCGAGCACCTTAGCCACTAGACCACTAACCACTAGACCACAAAATTTTACAAAAATATATTTTACAATCGTAAAGTGATTCAGCATTAGTTGTCTGAGCCATATTCAATGTGCGTGAAATGGCGATGATACGAGCCGCATTCGTGCGCATACGAAATCTAGTCGCTGCACGGAACTGTGCAGCCGTAGCGGTTAATGCACACCGAGAAGGCCGCGCAGTCGAGCACGTCGCAGATGCCGGATCCTAGTTGCACTAGAAGTGGCTTTGCCCTGCGGCTCGCTCCAGATTCGCCCTGTTTACTGGTCAGGAGACAAAACAGGATAACCGCGTCGAGGTCGGACGGCCGTCTGCACATACTTAAGCACCCACGTCGAGCGAAGGAATTCGGGCGAAGAGGTGCCCGAGCAAGCAGCGGAAAAAAAAATACAAGAACAACTGGGAGGAAGCATTGCGCAACGCGATTAGTGTCGAAAGTGAACGGAAAGCCAATACGCGTGATCATCAAGTAGGTTAAGCGTGCGATAGGTTTTTACGGTACTTCCGCTCTGGCAGACACATGTAGAGGGTATACGGGTGGGCAAAGCACATCGAGTAAAAAAGTTAACAGGAACCAAACCTTTGAGAGCTTACAAGTTTGTTCACAAACTTCATGCCGTTTGCGCATTACAGTGTTTACAGAAGGACACAGATCGGCAAAGGCAGCTAACTCAGACTCGCAGTCAAGCAGTTTCCTCAGCGGAACTTCCACGGCCTCACGTTGATTAAAATTTATCTCAACTGGACTCCCTCGGACTTCGATCTCCCCAACCTGTTATACTAACCCGGACTCCCATTGACGGCTCGACTTGAGTGTCAGTGATTGAGCGTGTCGATTTTTGAGTGCGTTTGCCGACTAATGAAGGAGGACGTTTTAACCGGTTTGTCAGCTGTAGTGGGTATTCTGGTTGATATTAAGCAAAATATGTGGGCCTGGCCCGGTCACGTAATGCTTGGGACAGACGACGAGTGGATATAGTTGGAGCGACAGAGTGGATACCAAGAAAACAGGAAAAGAGCCAAGGGTTGCTTGTATATATATATATATATATATATATATATATGTTTACCCCAGCATAGTGCAAAATAACAAAAACAAAAACGCCGACCAAGGTGAATACACAAAACTTAAAAAACAACGTTGTTATTGGAAGCGATGAAAGAACGCACCTCACAAATCGAAAGGGGCTGAAATCTAATACACAATGGGAGAAATTTCGCGGAACAATGCACGTAGGAACCCTCCAATCAAGGTGCAACCATCGATCGCTTGAGTTGCGCGCACGCACAGACAATTGCCGCCCTGGAAATTCCGGGCAATCATTAGAGTGCGCGTGCAGGAACAACACCGCCTACAACTCCTTCCAATCAGGAAACAAAAGCTTGAGCGTATAATGCGATGTTGTGCCACTTGGGTCATGCTTGAAACGAGAGCGCAAAAAAAAAAAAAAAAAACTCCACGCAAGATCTTCTGGCCCTTATATTCTACGTCATGGTTTTTTTTTTTTTTGTGTGTCAATACCTCGTTTCGAGCAAAACTTCGGACCCTGTTTCTCGAGGGACTTGCTCGAAACCGAAGTGGTTACTCCCAGGCGACTGCGACAATACGGGGGAACGCCGTAGAATGCCCTAAGGGGGCGCCACTGACGCTCACACTAGGTAAACAATTGCATTCGCGTTGAAAAATACGGTCGTTCTAATGAAGAGGCCGTTAAACAATGGCGCCCCACACGAAGTAACAAGGGTGCCTAGGGAATGTGGGAATAATTTTATTAACGAAGAACAAACCAAGCTTGATTAGGGCGTAAATATACGGCAAAGATAACGAAAACTCGAAGAGTTAAAAGATTCAGATTGTGCTGTAGGGATTCGCGTGACGAAACCGAAAAGTATGAATACAAGGCACGGCAAAGTATCGGGCTCCGAATTAATTGAAGCATGTTTTTATCTATCCGGTATTACACTATAGGCAAAATGATTTACGTATACTGAAATACCGACTGTTGACTACGCATGCACACGCCCAGAAAACATGGCCGCACCACCGAAAGCAGTTGATGTACACCTCAAATCTACCAAGTTACTATCACACGTTTTGTAGTTCGTTATCTCAGACTTGATGCTTTTAATTCCTTCCGACTCATGTCCTTAAGTTTTCGCGACACACTATTTGTGTCGATTCGGCTCCGTTTTTGCTAGTTATAGTCAAATAATAGATGCTGTAAGCTTGGCGAGCGGCCTGGGCCGCGTCTGCAATCTCGGAGGACGTAAACCACGCGTTTGCTGTGTTTTTTTTATTTCCGCCGTTGGCACAACGTGACGTGGCGGCAACTAAGCCAAACACTATCTGGCATTACGCTACGCCTTTAGATGGATCAAAATACGCTACTGTGACTAGTTGGGAAAATTAACGTTCAATTGTGTTGCTCACAGATGGCGGCACTACCCCGAGGCGCGTTCGTATGGAGTTTAACAACTAAGTCGATAGATCAGTCGGCATAACACTGTGCCATTGTCTCTTGCCAAAGAGTGAGAGGCTTGACGCCCGGTGGAGGGAACCTTTTCGTGAACATTTTTCCATGCCCATTTAGTAGCGTGAATTTTGCGACATCACATCCATGACGGAAATACGTCACTGTAGTCTTCGTGGATCCCGGAATATAGCACTTTCGCGTTAAAAAAAAAACAAAAGCAGAAAGCTAGATCGTACCACTGTTTATTCACTGGTAATGTAAGCAACATCCCCTTAAGCACTGCTCGCCGCCACCAACACGTTGATCTGCGGCGTTGTGAAGTAACGGACGCGCCTTACCATTGAGTAAGTACGGTACTATATATGCGAGTGATACATGGTACCTCTAACAATTAGCGACGTGGTTAATAAAGCCATCACGCCAGCGCGATTAGGAGAAACGGATGAATACCATCGGATATATAAATAAACGAAGCCTTTTTTTTTAATATAATGGTAGACATAAAGACTTTTGCGGAGACACGATGCTCGGATAGAGGGAAAAACAAAAAGAGCAGAAGAAGAATATTCATGGCGAAAATTTGCCTGTAGCGAAACTTGCGATAGCACCTGTATGCGCCTGGGGAAAAGAAAACTTTGTAACTTCTTCCGGTTCTACCAGTGACAATAATATCGAATAAACTGAGCGAGAAAAAAAGTATAAAAGGGAAAGAAAAATCATGGCCGTTGTTCAAATGGCACCCTGGGGACACATAAAGGCGAAAACTGTTGGTTCCAGACAACAAACCAGAAGAAAGCAAAACGATGTATAGAACGCTTACGAAAGCACGAGGCGCGGTCAGTGACTGCAACCTTTGCGTTCGCTGGCTATACTGGTGCTGCTTTTTACTACTTCATATACGCATAGTAAAAAAGAAAAAGGATCCCGCATCATCAATGCTGGCATTTGTGGGAAGCAGCCCGGTTCGGTTTAAAAGAAACAGGTACGTAAGCAATTCATGCCCAGTAATAACAGCGCGAAAGTCGGGGAAGAAAAAGAAGGCTCTCGGTGGAATTGAGAAAAGCCAACGAAACATCCAGGAAAAAAAAAAAAATGAACTAAGGCTGATGTGCTTCTTTGTTGATTGCTTTTTTCATGGGGACTCGCACAGAAAGAATGTTAAACGTGTCTTCGCAGAAGTGAGCAGGACTTTGCTGGATGTCAACAAATAGAAGTGCGTATATCCAGTTCCACGGTGTGCAATGCAAAATGTTGAGGGAGACCTATAAAAGGCGCTCTTTTAGAATCTACATACGGCAACTCCCCTTGGTGCTTTCCTCCTCGACGCAACACTTAAAGGCCTACACGATGTCACACGTCTTCAGCGGCACCTTCCGCCCACTTCATGCGTTGGTGGATTATTATCTGTGACATGGGCGATCGTTTCCAACGAAACCTTTTCTAAAAAAAAAATATGCCCTAGCCAGAATTTAGAAGTAAATGGCGTGAAGACGAGAGGTCAACCAAGATACCGCAAGTAGAAAAAAAATGCGTATTAAGAGAAGTTATCTGAGCGATATTCAGGGCACGTGCCGCAAATCTGGCAGGCACTTCCACTGGGGTTTTTTTTTTTGAGTGACGAAAATTACTTGAATTACAGAACCGACGTTATTTCCGAGACGGAAATGACGTCAGAACACCGCAAGTGGAATCAAGAAAAAAATAAACAATCACTCTCATCGAAATTCAACTGAGCGATATCCCATGCATGTGCTACAAATCTGACACGCACTTTTGCTGAAGTGATTTTCGTGATGGAAGTGTCGTCGCTAAATTACAGGCAAAGCCAGGTATTAAACACTCCTCTGTTTTAAAATATCAAGAGTCATGACAGCAGTCTATGTACACATTGACAAAGGAGTTGAAGATATTTTATAGTACAAGCAGACATTGCAACAAAGGGGCATAACCTCACATTACCGAACTTGGCCACGCCTAAACGTCGCTTTTCGTGATTAAAAGAAAAAAAAAAGCTTCACGTTCTTGAATTATGCCCGCGCCATCAAGAACCGGAGTGCGATACAAAAATAACTCCGTATTCAGTATCGTTAGGGCACGCTTCCGTGGAATAGGCATTCTATACCACCTCGAGAAAAAAACAATAGCACGAAGTAACCTTACAAGGCTGAATTGTGCGAATGCTGCGGAGATAAAGGAGAACACCTTAGCTATCAGACAAAGTGGCATGAAACTCGTAAAGAGCACTCTCGGATCTAGAAGAGACGTAGCACAGAGGAAACTTTTTTTTTGTCTAATGACACTACAAAGCATCGCAGTTTAGAAGGTTGTTCTCTTCATTTCCCTGCTTGCAGATGACGGCAACTTACTTAAACTTTTCTCCACTTTGTGGGCCACTGCAGCACTGATTTGTTCTTTTAAAGTGTCACTCACTAAGCTCTCAAAATACAAAAAAGAGCGTAATATTCTGTCACGATATTATTTTCTTCCTCGCGCGCACTTCTGTGACGCAGACAGAACTTCCCGTGATGTCGATGGTGTACATACTCTCGATTGGTCCATTTAGGCGAAAATATCAAATGTGATTTGTCTTCTGCACTGCTTTTCCATGCAGCCGCCCAGGCGTTCTTCTCAGTCTTGCACGAATATAGAGCAGGATCAACCGTTTACACTTCTTTAAGGCACTGCGCCATGCTCCCCACCAGGCTGCAGAAATTAGGTGCGTTTTTCTTCTTCTAACCACTGCCACCACCACCACCACCACATTTCTTTGATGCGTTTACAACAGCGTAAGCAGCGACAACAAAGTTAAGTCGAGAAGCGCGAAATACTGATAGGTTCTAGCGCTTAGTGCCGACATTATTCACGTTCCCTTAAGAACAAGAGGGGCGAACAGGATGCATCGCTTGTGCGAAGGGTAGCGAAGGAGAGGAGAAAACAACAACCCCTCGTCCTTCACCACGGGTTCATGAGTGGCCCTTTAAAAGGCCGATTGGCTATCTCAGAATCCAAGAGTTTAACAAGAAAAACACCATGATACGGAAAGTCCGAACGATGTACAAAGCAGGTACCTGTACAACGCAAGGCTATATGGAGACCACAGTGGCAACAAGCGGGACCGCTTCGACCAGCTGCGGAATAAACGACAACGAGGCGAGCGACGAAACGAAACCAAACGGATAGACTTTTCCCGAGAGACACTCTGATTAATCGCTGTTTGTCGTAATTTAAATCGCGACAAAAGCTTCAGGCATTCATTAGCATCGCGTTTCGTTTTTTTTTTCCGTAGCTTGAAAGAAAGGTAAGCAAAAAAAAAAAAGCAACCAGAGATACGCGCTGGAGCGACGCTTAATCTGCCGGACAAAGAATTCACCCCCAGCGACCCTCCGCCCCCAGACGGGCGGGATACGAAGTAATCCAGCCGGAGAGCTCGTTAACTGAGCATAAAATTTGCAAGCCAGATCCGCGGTCTAGGCAGGCAACCAACCGAGTTGGATCTCCATGCAAGTGACAGGGTTCAACAAAGGACCCCGACAAGCACAAAAGGAACGGACGGAGAGGGGTCGCTACACCGTATTTCCGAGAAAGTCCGATAAGTGCGACAGGAGTTCTAATTGAACCAAACCCACGATAAATCAACGCAACCGGGAACAAAACCAGACAGATCGAAAAGCAAAGTGATGGTTCCTGTTTCTTTACAAAGTTTTCAGACTGTATGATTAACAGCTGCCAATCGATGTTGGTGTTGAGATGTTTAAATATAATATGAGAATGAGGACGTACACATCAATGGGGCTGCAATAAATCCACATTTACGAACGCGAAAGCGTTAAAAAATTAAGACAATTTAGAATTAAGGGAAAGTCGATTGGTGATGGAATTTAAAACAGCAAGGATACAACGTTACGAGGGGGGCGGCCAGTAAATAGCGTGGAAGTGCAGGAAGTTAGTGATACAAGTAAGAATGTAAAAATGAAGATCGGGGTACGAAGAATAAGAGAAAGAGAGGAGGGCATGGGGGTGGGGAAAAGAACAAAAGGAAAAACAAAAAAAGAAATCAGTGACACTAGAAATAATATAATAAAAAACAACACTGCTGCAGAAACTAATATTGAAATAAATAACAAACACACCAAAACAACAGAAAATCAGAAAAGCATACCTGTAACTGAAATAGAAACAAAACAGCAGTTAAACAAGCACATGTTCAACAAACAGTCAACGATCTACGAAAACAGCAGCTGGTATGCAACCAGTGCAAGGCACCAGTATGAATATCCAAGTATGATCACTTCCTCCATTTAAATGGAAATCAAAGCCGCAAAGCAGCGTACTAACAACTTCCTAACGTAGAGGAATTCTTTCGAATGTAGCAAATCACATACCGTCATTACTGAGGACACAAAGAACAATTCAGTGTATTCATTGGTAAAGCCACCAAACTGTTTGTTGTTGGGAACGCGGGTCACAGATAAAGTCGTAGCAAGTCTAGTTTCTTGGTTCTGTCAGCACTTCAAAGAAGATCATAATTAATAATCGCTACATTCTCAAATGCCGAGAAAATTACTAGCTATAACAAATAAGCGAAAACGTTTGGCATATAGTTGGCTGGCTCCAACAAATATTTTTAAGCAGCCACCAAACGAAAATACTAGACTCTATACAGCGTTGGATGGTATGCATGAAACGAGGCTATATAATTACGGTAGTGGCACGTCCTATTTACAAAGCCACACACGAAACATCAGAAATGTGGGAGTGTTTTCGCTTCTCGACGATCATGGAACGAGATTAATTTAAGGACACATGATATCGTGTAAACTTTTTGCGCGCCACAATAAAAGAAAATCGTTGTCACGTTTCGTCCATCGTTCATCGATTTTCTTGAATAGTATAGCGCGCAATAAGTTTAGACACCATGTACCACTGGCCTCTATCCTGGTTCTTCTTAATCGATCTCATCTCTTCGCTGTCGTTTCCTCGTCCACGTGGCGTATGTTCCATTCAAGCTAAAGCACTTTGACGCACATCACCGTGCAAATACGTATACAGGCAGCAATATGAAAGTAAACAGGCCACAAACACGTTTGCGCACTCGGGTCCGTCAGCCCTCACCACCCATTCTGGACGAGGTGCACGTGTGTTTTCTCCGACAACACTCCGAGAAGCATCACAAAACACAGAAATTCACCAAACGTACGGCACGTGTAGACCAACGAATGTGAAGCATAGAAAAGACGATGCACTGCATGTAGTATAAATAGAGATCAGAAATAATCTATCTTGACTCTACGGGGGTTCAGACACGTGCCCTCATCAAATTACACCGTTACAACGTGCAACAAAAAAGGCATAAAAATATCGTGAATAGGCGTGCCACCCGGCATCGCGAAGGTCGAAGAAAAAGGACAACATCGGTGCACGCGGCTGCGACAATAACATAAAAGCGCATAGCGTGCTCGAAACGATCACATCACATCAGCGCAAATATTTTTCGAGGCCGCAGATGACAATATTTTGGGGGGCTACATCGAGGTCATTTAGTGCAAATCTGACCAGAACATTTCTTTCGCCAGCTGCTCTCTTTATTTATTTGCCCCCTGCGTCTTCTCATTTCATATTTAGTTCTTTTTAGATAAAACCACTCCGAAAAAGAGATCGCGCAGATACTTCAGATGGTCATTCAATGCCGAAAGGACTCGGCTCCACTGTTTACTTTGTCATCGGGAACAAACATGCGGGTCCATATCAAGACCGTGCATACGTTATGCAAATGATCCCGATCGGGAGCGCTAAATTTGCGTACGCTTACGCTATATATTCGCCACAGTGGCGTGACCGCGACCACTATCCGATAGAGAACGAGTCTTTTGCAGATGTCTTATAGGGCTACTGAGTATGCGGGTCTTACGCCTAAGGGACCTAAAACTCGGCCTTAGACCTAACCCAAAGATTCGGTTGTCTTCTAAGACACTGTGCGACCAGCAGCGGATACTTGAAACGCGTTAATCGGCTACTGTACGCAATCACGGTCCTACCAACAGTGGCTTTCTTGCAGGCATCTTACATATGAGAACTAAGTAAGCAGGCCTGAGGTCTAACGGCCCATGACTAACATACAAAGCCTTTGGCCTAAGGACGTTAAATATTTATCGAATGAGTCGTATTGAAGGCCCTCTACGACCGCGCCACAAGCCTAATATGGGTTAAGTCTGTGACCATGCTAACCACAGTACACTGAACCTCTGATCGGGCTATAGTGCACTTAGTTTTCAAGACAGTGCTTTGCTTGCCAAGCAATAAAAAAAGAAAAAGAGAGAGGAAAAGGACACCAACTGAGTCACTGCTGACAGTAAGAGGTCATCACCCTGCCTAAACAAATAAAGAGAAGTACCTAAAAACCGAATGCAAGTATAAAAGTCGCCTGTGCTTGTGACGCGATCTGTGTCTTTCAGCGTGGAAAGACAGACCCAAGTACATGCGATAGGTCATTCGATCCCACCACCGAGCCTCCATTCACTTCTCTTCTTTGAATGACTGAGCTGTTGAATATAAGGGTTAAGTATACGCGTATCAGTAACGTGGAACTCTTGCAAACGTGGCTCTATACAGACGCTAGTTCTTACTCTTTTTTTTTTTCTTCAAGTGTGGGGTCGAAAGAAAAGAAAAGTTCTAAATGGCCGCGGGTCGTAGTTTGCATAGGGCGATGAAGGGTCTGCAACGCACGCTGAACGGTTGACGCAGTTGGGCAACACTTAAATGCGAAAAGAAGTCCAATGCCGTCGCATCGATGCACAAAAGAGTACGCTGCATTTTTGCAGCCGTTTCAGCTATATCGAGTTGCATATCGATGCGTTCTTTGGGGCGCTTATAAAAGAGGGAAAGGTGGGTCGTTCCTCCGCTTCCCGAAAAAACACGTGCAGCAGTGAGAATACTTCAAAAGGTCACCGTATAGTAATAGGGGGCGCGACTGCATCGGTCCGAACTGCGCGTGTCCAGAGTAGGTGATGAAGTCGATTCGAGCACGCTATAAGCAGTGATCGCGAAAAAAAATTTTTTTCGAGTGTCGATGTTCATTATATAGGCATCTTTCGACATACGCAAATAAAACACTCGTGGCGCAGAGGCGCGGTGTTGCGACAGTCTCCGGCAAGAGACCCCTCTGAGACGGTTCCACGCTATCTCTACCAACATTTTACATTTTAAAACGTCACTTATTTAAGCGGAGTGTGAATACATGCACGAGGGTCAATGAACACATGAATGCCTATAGAAGCGCGGCACTTGCCAAAGGTCTACGGAGCTTTCATAGAGATTATGCAACCATACATATGCGAAATAGTGCGTGCTGATGGTGCTTTTCTTACAAAAATGCTAAATTTCGCAAAGGTTTTTCCTTTTATCAACTATTTTCTCTCCTGCACGTGCCAAATAAAACGGACTGCGAAGGTTATCGACTGGAGCACAGTGGCGGCAACGACACTATGGGAATTAAAGTTCTAGCATAAGCGGTAGTGGCACGATATTGTTGCGAGAGCACGGAACATTCAACATTCTACACATATAAAGTATATTCCTTCAGGCGACATGTACATACATATTACGGCGCGGCTAATATTAAATTTCCAATGATCGTGACTATTCGCGGGCCAGGGCGACGTTAATACGAACTGCTGGAGTCCAGAGCCACTTAAAAGAGGCGGGTTTCGAATCTCCCTGACTCGAGAATAGCTTGACCCCTGCATTCTGGAACGTCCCTACACTCAAGCTTCACTTTCACTTGAGAAAAACAAATGGGAGCGCCATCTCTAGGCACGGCAAGTCATAATATGCTGCGATTCTTGAGTAGCGCAACTTCCTTCTAAGTTGAGTGGTGGCGCAGTACTCAACTCTGTCAAGCGAAGGTCGAGGAGCGTTTGTGAATACGGGGGTTAGATTTATTTTCACCTTCACGTGGCACAACAGCGATTCGACTCCGAAACGTGTAGTAAAGCAGGACTACGAATTAATATACACAACTTGGGGAGCTTAAATTTGAGCACATAGGTGTTATCTGCATGTCGTAACAAGCGGCCGCTGCCAGGTATCAAACCAGATCCTTTGAGTTTGAGTGCGACGGTGTTCGCCAACAGTAAAAAAAAAAAAAAAAACACCCCACAAACGACTACACGAAGGTATAAAAGTAAAAAAAGTTTGAAAAAACAAATGAATAAAACACCCCTACCAACAGGAAAGCTACTCAAGGTACGCTATGGGGAGTGCCACCCAATGCAACACTTTTCATTTCTGCTTCTTCGTAAGCTTGAGGAAAAAGAGCATGGCAAAACAGGAACAATACCGGCGTCAAATGAAACGCGAACGGCGGCAAGCATCATCAACGGTATGGCGTCACAGTCATCACCACCGACAGGTGCGCAGCACACCAGTTTGACAGCACTGCGCATGTCCAAGGTGACGAAATCTGAACGGCTAACGCTTACTGCTGTTCACGTTCAGTGCGACACCAATAGTACAGAGTAGAAAACTTTAAGCGTGACACAAGGAGGAGGAAATACTCACTTCTGGCAAGGACAGACGCAGATGCCACAGCACTTCTCCATACCAGTGAGGTTCTTCTCGGCCTCTTTCATGTCGGCGTTGATTTTGTCCATGTCTTCTTCGATGCGGTCCAGTTGCTCTGCGCAGGCACAGCAACAAGGCATCGCGCGCCAGATGGCGTTCACGCATACGCGGCAGCACTAGCCGACGGGGCGATCTCTTAAAGCGTGACATTGTACACTCTACGCATTGAAATTTTCCGCAAGGTAAGTGCAGAATAAAATACATTCCAGCAAGATGAAGAGAGCTGAGCACGCTAGGCCCTTTAGTGATATTAACGCTTCCCAGCAGTGTTGAGCGAATGATTCGTTAGGATAGTCATCCAAGAGCACAATGATAATGCTACTTAATTGTAACGCAAGAGTAAGTGCATCAAAAGACGCTAAGGGTACTTCATTGTCGTCATGAAAACACATAGAGTTTAAGTGAAAATATGAGTTTTGTGTGCACGAGATTCGCAGGTTATATTAGGAAGCCGAAAGAAAAAAAATATAGCAGCACTACGGTGGAGATAAAATTGTCTCTGCAAGCCACACAGATCATAATATTATTCGCTGTAGTTCAATAGAACTTGCTCTTGAGCGACTTGTGGTTATATCACCCAGGCCACTTTTTTACCACTCGTTCTGTGGATTACTTTTCTTTCTTCGGATTCTTTGAATCATTTCTTTCGCGCTACAAAAATAGACATCGCATGTCGACTGCGCACACTAATCTGTCGTAATAGGGCTACGGTTCACTAGAAATTGCCCAGTACAACTTGGCGCGATATTCTACTGCTGTGCCACGCTCTACGTGACGTTTGACGCAAAGTGGATGCATTAAAGGCATGTTCACACCGAGCACGAATCCGGAAAGCGGAGAGGCGGATCCGTAAAGCGGACGCAGATTATCCACCAAAGCGGAAAATCCACGGACGCTTCTCGGGATCGCGCCTGGACCGGTTTTCTCCGAGCGGAAAAGTTGGCCGCTTTGGCCGCAGCCAATCAGCGCCCGAAACGCATGGGCGCAGTATAGTATAGTATAGTATAGTATAGTATACATAGTATAGTATAGTATAGTCTAGTATAGTATAGTATATATAGTATAGTACCTTGAATGGGTGGATTGCCTCGTGCCCGCCACGGAGAAAGCGATCGGTCTGAACACATCTGCAGACTTTTAATGCGGTTTTATTATGATCAACGTCTACTTTCTCACTGATTTACCGACAGGCGATTATTTTACACCTGCAATGCTGCTTTTCTGTACTATCGATTTGGGAAAGCTCTTCAGGAAAAAAAAAATCTTGCGTAACTCAACGAAAATGCGAACACAAAGACAGGTTGTCATACCGCACATGCCACTATAGAGCAAGCAGAGAATAACTTATCGTTGCGCTACAATTAGCTTTTCAAAAATCCCGCCATACATTTTCAACTAATACAAAAGAGTGTCTCGGGAAAAAAAATCCAGCAGGCGAACTAAAGCTAATCACGTTGTACAGCATAAGGACGTTGTCAGCATTAGGTGCCTGAGGTTCAATTAGCGAAAAATCAGGCAATGCTCAGTAATCATTTTTTGAAGAACTGCATAGCGTTAGGCCCAGCGCTTCCCTTTGGGGTCGGCTTGGCCGCACTAGTTGATGTCCCAGATTGGTGGACATGCTTGCGGGCTCCGTGCTCGGTGGGAACGCGCCTTAAGCGGCAGTGAATGAATAGTATTACGCTCATTGAGGTTGAGGTCCCCATCATACAGCGTGACGCAACGCTAGTTATTAGAGCTGTGACAGTCTATTATCCACAAAGCTGGCAAGCTGGCGCGTTCTTGCGACTGCAATGTTGTCAGTAGCCCTTACCGCCTTGCTTGTCAAGTTCTACGATTGTTTTGACACCAGCGTCCTGTGCCTAATGTATGCGGCATACGATATTGCATGACGCACACACACACACACAATAAGTTCCAAGCCAGTGCGTGGAGGTGCAGTTTTCAACCGCAGCATTGTACATTTCACAGAACAAAGCAGAATTGCATAACCCGATTTTCAAACGTCGCAAACACATTCAAAACGTAGAGGTGTTTGGGAAAGCGATGTTCCAAAAGCCATGCAGACATTGAAAAAAAAAATGGTCCGAAAAAAATACGTCAAAACAAAGCCACGGGTGCATCCACCAAAGCAGGTGCCGATTGCGACGCATGGGTGGGAAAGCACATTGGTGTAATCCCAGCCGTGATAAACGAAATAACCAAATAAAAGAAACAAAAGATACGGCCGGGGCGAAACAGGCGTGCATTGATGTGGCAGGCGCAGTGCGGGTCCGGTGCGCAGAGGTAATCAACGGCGGTGCAGCACAGCGCAGGATGAACCAAGGTGCGGCGATTGAGAACCATGAAAAGATAAGAAAAAAAAAAAGAAAAAGAAGAAAAGGCAAAAATGAGAAAGCGCGAACTACAAAACTACAGCGTTTGCCGCAGTGATCGAGCTTGCGTAGTGCGTAGGGCTTCCTTTCGATTTCGAACTGCCAAAGGCCCCATCGCGATAATTTAATAAATCCAGCCTGACACGATAAGGTAGTACGGGTCGGCCTGCAGAATGGCTCTCCGGCAAGAAGACGCAATCTACAAGTGCCTCTGCAGACAAGCTACATATGTCTGTTCGGCTCGTTCAAACCTTTATTAGATTAACATTGACACATGTTGAATTCACGGACGCCGGCACTGTAAAGTGCTACAAGATGGCGCCCAACGCCTGGCAACAGCACTCGTAAAAAAAAAAAAAGAAATGCGAGAGCCGTATTTGTTGAGCTGCGGAATACTACAAATGATAGTTCTTGCGCGGAAGATTTGCCGGATTTGTTTCAAAGACAGAAAAGCGTAATGTTACTCAACATTAAATAATCATAAAAGAGATAAATACCGCACTACGCAAGCAGACACTGGCGGCATGCATTGAAGTAATGGAACAAAAGGTGCGAACTTCAACATGGTAAACAAATAAAAAAAACACTACACCACCAAAGGGGCTACAGACATAGCAGCAACACAAGTATGACACAGGCAAATAAATAATCATATATGTGCTTCACTATAACTATATAAAGGAAATTGAAAATCTGAGAGCAAGAGAGGTGGCAGTGCTCGCGTGCAGGTCAAATAAAATCTCCAAAGCACGACGTCACACCATCCGGAGCGTGACGTCACAAGCATCAATGCTTACCTCCTTGTTCGTCAAGAGCAACTAAAGTTCGTATGCCAGCTTCCTTGCTCTGGGAGAGAGAAGGTTTCGACCGATAGGAAGAGGGTGAAGGGGTGGCAGAATGGGAAAGAGTAACGGCACAGACAGTTAGTAATAGGGAAAAAGTGCCACGAAAGGCACAGGGTTGAAGCACCCGGACAATCGCACAATGTGAGCTTTATACTAAGCATGCATAGAGGACATTTTAAGACTTGATAAGTATGACGACACCACCTGTAGGTTACACTACATTCACCTTTCCGATTCACCTTTCCTCGCAATAAACATGTCTTGGTGGAAGTCGCCAAGCACGGGAGTGATGGGCGGTACATGGACTTCCACTATCAGCCGAAAATTTGCAGCTGTATCTAGAAATTCCTCCACAGAAGTGACGAAAAATTGAAGATTATACTTCCGTCCTGCAGTGCGTGGACATTAAAATGCAGCAATGATGCATATTCGAATCAAACGCGATTTATCGTTTTGATGAACACAATGACATTTCGTCTTACTCCGTTGTCGAGTAATTTTGTGAGGTTTAACGTTTAAAGAACGCACAGCCGAGGACATCGCGTACCGTGGCACTGTATTAAATTCCTACACCTGCGGCATAGTAAGATGTCTAATTATTCTAAACGTGCGCCGTCAAACGTAGCCGTCGCAGCCAGGAATCGAACCCACGGTCCTGTGTTAAATATTGCAAACTCCTTCTTCAACAGCTTCAAATTATGCAGTCAATAATTACGTCAAATCTCCTGAAAGGCTGGTCTTTCATCGCAATATCAACCTATATAAGGGGCGAAATGGTCATGTTCCGATCTACAAGAACAACACTAAGGTTTCAATAAATGGGATGACGCTAAGCGCACAGAACATCATACACGATCATGCATTATGAAGTTCATCTATAACGAATATTTATCAATAGGTGCGTCAATTAAGGTACCGTACATGTAAGAACTCCTGTTGTGACATGTTTCGTCACATACATTTAGCCCCAGTAATAATCTATCATATAAGTTACACTTAGCCTTGCCCATCATAAATAATTTGAGTAAAATCCACGTACACCCCGCGAATCCCGTGGTGATTGATTGAACCAATGGTGCTGCGAAGCTGCTTGTGCCCACGGGTAAAAACATCGAGTTGTTCCCAAAAACAACAAATACAAATGAACACACAGAGCATCACACGAAAAGGAAAATAATAAAACATTCACATTACGTTTTCTTGAAAAAATCTGGGCACCGTGACGCCCAAAACGACAGCACCAAAATCAACTAGGACGCACAGAAGTTCACGCAAGGCAAGCGTCAGAATCATTACAGGCTTCGATAGGCAGCGGCGCGATGATTTCACAAGTGTAGCAGCCATCTAGATTCCAGAGAGTGCTTTCTTTATTCCGACGTACACAGACATTAACAACGCGGAGATTGGCGAAAACACAGCGCTCTTTCATCAAATTCAGCCCTGGCGCCACAAAACAAAAATACACCACGAGCGTTTGCAGTAAAGCCCGCGCCAGTTGCGGCTGCGCAGATCGCAACAGCGAGGGCACTCATACCCAACAGAAGGTTCGAGAACAGACTGCTGCGATGCCTAGCGAATGTCGCAGCAGGGTGTGTTGCATATATGAAAAATCACAGAAAAGAAACTGCCGTTGCCCAATTTCTCCAGCACATACATACTTACGATGATGACAGTTTTTAACCAGGCTGCACGCACAAATTAAGGCTATAGTTCAGCTTCACAGTTAAAACTAACCGGCAGCGAGAAATCAGTGGGACCGGCGAGAGTCCATAAACAAAGGTTAAAAGCAAGCAAAAAAAAAATGAACAAAATGAGCGAGACAATAGTTGACCACCATGAAGTAAAAAATGCTCCCCCCACCTATACAATGCTAAGCAGTTGCGACAAGAACATAAAATTCTCGATATTGCCGCTCTTGTATAGTACAATCACGCAACTTTCACGTTTAAATTAATTAAAGAAAACATCTCATTGTCATTATTTCTTTCATCATCTTTACTTAATACTAACCCAACTCATTTCGCGCAGCTTAAATTCATTTTGCCCCAAGTGCGAACTAATTATGGCAAACAGACCGTTCACACCACCGCCATAGCATTTTGGAATCTATTACTATTTCTAATAAAAACCCTAAAATCTATAAACATTGTCAAGTATAGAAAAAGTTTTTGTTATGAGGCATTCATTCCGTATAGCCTACTTTTTATCGACTTATCATTCTCTTCTCAAATTGTTCTTTTCTTTTTTTGTTTCAGCTAACTTTTTATACTGATAGTTTACATTACCGATGACACACAGCTGATTATAACCTTGTCGTTTCATTGTACCTGTATGTCGTTATTTGTACCTTGAAATCTTACCATCCTTGCTATACTGTTATTGCGAATCAAATATTTATGCTTATATTGCATAGGAGGTCCGATTTCAGTTTACACTATACGACATCCTTCTTTATATCGTTATCTTGTACATTGTGTGGTGAATAAGTAAAAGTATTTGATAAAGCGGCGCTCCGAAGTGTTCTTTTGTACATCTTGTGTCTGCGTCGGTTTCTTGCGCCGCGCCTTTTTTTTTTTAATCTGTTCAAAATTACGAACTACAAAAAGCTGCGCATATAAGCGTATGCAGAACCAACGCGCGACACAATGTACCCTTCAGAAGCGCGTCCTCCACCTTAAGCCGGCAGGTAACCCCAGCTTTCCAACCATTCATCATACCCCTCCCCCTTCTGCAAAGCCATCCGCGCTACATAGTTACTTCCTCCTACACAGCGGCCGCGTATTGCCTCTACAAGCACCAGGTATCCTGACCGCAAGTAAGCCGGAAGCAAAGAACACCCGTGCCACTCGAGATGAGTTTAATTTGCATACGTCAGGGGCGAATGAAGATTTGTAGGCTGGCGGTGGCAGGCGCTGTGCGTTTCGCCGAACCGTACGCAGCCGAACTCGGGTGCAAACGCCACGCCGAGACCATAAATTTGCAAACGCGCGAAATAAAGCTCTCTCTAACAGTGGCGTCATGACGACCATAGTCCAAACATAAATCTTTATTTGCTTGCTTACACCTCGAATGTGCCGTAAAAAGCTCGAAGCTTGAATCACCAAACGTCGTCAGAGAACGTTTCACGTTCCTAGAATATGCATATTGCCACGGTCGCTGAGCTCCGTTTTACACGACGACGAATGAGTTCAGTTAGCCCTAAAAGCCCTGGCGGCGATGTTAATGTTCAGTCTGACGTCACATGGTCGGGCTGAGTTAGAACAAAGCATCTACAATTATATATATCGAAAACAAATACACGCATATCTACGAAGTGAATGATGAGTGGATCAAGCTAGGCCCGAAGATTCTCAAATCCCTACGTTGAAATCACCGACAAGTATAAAGGACGGACAGGTAGACGAAGCGACGGACGCACAGATGGACGGACAGACAGATGCCGGAACGCACGGACAGACCGACGGACAACGCAAGCGATGCATTGTCCTGTCATATACTCGTACTTGACTGATGTGCACATAAAGTCCGTTTCTTACGCAGATGTTCTGGTTTCTCGTCAGCAGCAGTTCGGTTTCGATTTTGTGTAGCGTGACGGACACCGACAAGGCTAGGTCTTTAGGACCTTCATCCCTCAAAAGTGTGCAGCTTGCCTTAAAAAAAACTAGAACCATCAGCGGAGCTATAGCGTTCGACTTAGCTAACTTTTGTTGCAAACGCCGAGCATTTGCTAGAGATGCTAAGTTTTAGATGCGACCCGCAGGTCGCGGGATCAAATCCCGGCTGTGGCGGCTGCATTTCCAATGGAGGCGGAAATGTTGTAGGCCCGTGTACTCAGATTTGGGTGCACGTTAAAGAACCCCTGGTGGTCAAATTTTCCAGAGCCCTCCACTACGGCGTCTCTCATAATCAAATGGTGGTTTTGGGACTTTAAACCCCACAAATCAATCAAAGTTCTGGATGCGAAGCAGCTTATGGTGAAGCTCAATGCGGTGTGCATAGCCCCCTTTACTGCATGCGCATGTGCAACAGCTTGTTCAAGCACTGTTGCAACGCGCTCATGCGCTAGCGCCTTACACTCTCTCAGCAATCATGTGATGGCGTCAGGGAACGAGATTCTGCCGATGAAACTACAGTGAATTCGTGGTGTGGCCCCCCTTGCAAGGACATGGGGCAAGGTGCCCGTGCCAAGCCTAACTTTACGTCGACCCACGAGCTGCTTCGCATGCTACTCATAGTTCCCTTTAGAGGGGGACGGTGTAGTTTTTTTTTTTTTTGGCAGTACTAAGTATGGCTACATTTAGAGAGACATGCCATGCGACTACTTGTTGCCTCACGTTGCGATTTAAGTGACGTGACCACCTGTTACGCGGTTTATGACGAGAAAATCTTCTTTGACTATAGCTATTACGCAATCTTGCGTGATATTACGCGACTATCGATGTTGCGTGGTATTACGAAATTTCTAGTGACGCGACCAGTCACATGATGTTGCTCATCGTAGACTATTCTACAGCGCAACGGGTTAGGGACGGCCAGAGGAGAGACATAGCGCTGAAATCACAAGTGAAATTTACTTAAAAAAAGAAAGAACATATATAGAAAACAATGACTCATGAAAAACTGTGCGCATGTGTTTAATTTAATGTCTTGTCTAACAAGCAGTTATATTCTTCATCTTGAAGAGTGATAGATGCATGAATTATGCACTTATTTGATCTAATGAAAAATGCTTGACAAAAACGAGCCGCTGATAACCGCCTCCTATGTAACAGACGCGATCTTCGGTAAATGAGCGAGTTTGGTACACCGCCAGTGAATATGTTCTAGAGAAGCTCTTTCCCCACCATGTCGGCAAAGATGCTTGGGTAAATGATGCGTAACATATACAAAATAGGGTATACGTCCGAGTTTGCAATAGCCTAAGTGTAAGTGCTTGTAGTCGAGTTTGACTTTCGGAAGGTAGAGGCAGAACGCCCCGATGCGCCTCACACTCGCACAGCCGAGCAGCAGACAAACCGTATGCGACACGCGCAGCCTTGCATTTGCGTACAAACGCTAAGCCGTTCTTGCGCGCTGCCCGTTGGCGCGAAAGGTGATGTGGCGCGTTATACCCTGTCAGCCGCATACACGTGCGTCCTAATGAAATAATTTAAAAAGGCGTGAGGAACCTCTGGAGCACCGAATACAAACACGCGTGAATGCGTCTTTCGAGCAGCTTTGCCGAGACGCACGAAAGCGCCGAACGAAGGCGACGCCGGATTAGCCCTGCCGCTAAGGCCTGACCAGACGCGCTGGTTGCAGCGCGTCAGCGCGCGCCTTTTAAAGACGATAGTCTTTCTTAGGGAACTGCGACGAAAAAAAATTTGGTGTGTCTGTCTGTACATTTGTCTGTTCGTCCGCCCTTAACGATACCTCAACAGGCACTGAACGGCCAACCCCATCCGCAGCGCCCACCAATATTGCTCAAGCTTCAGCGTTCATATTTGTGCGATTGTCGATTGAAAATGAATTACTGCTCATATCTGAGGCACCGCAACAAACGTCGATGTTTTGTATGTGTGCCTTTATACTAGAGAATGCACACACCAGTTATTCTAAGGACCGTAGCGTTTATCACGCTGCGCGGACGGTGCAACGCAGTGCTCAAAAAGGCAAACATTTCCAACGCTTCGCTAAAACGGCACGGTCGTGGCACCTGCCCGTCGCTTTGCGTTCTACACCTTATCAGCTCCGAGACAGGCGCGCATCTTTCCCCGCGGGCGCGCACGCCTTCCTTCGTTTTCGAAGATAACTGCCAGATGGCGCTTGTGTCTAACGTGCCTCGATGTGCTCGTTCGCCTCCGTTACACGCTCGAGGCACTCTAACACACCGCCTCCAGAATACCATTCACCAATTTTCTTGCGCAGCACATAAAATTAATGTTTTGTTCACACTTTCGAGACGCGAGTCTTTCGACGACATTTGCAGTGTAGCATGCAGATTCGGGGCCAATGTTTTTCACGCGGCATCGTGCGCTCTCGCCGCGGAGAGAAAAGGTGCGTGGCTGCGCGATTCTGCACGCCCCGTTTCTCCGTCGAGAGAGGACGCGGCGACGCGTCAAGAAAGACGCGCTCCGACGCGCTTCACAAGCGCATGTGGTCAGGCCCTTAGCGCGTACACTCGGAGGTCAGGTTTGCACGTCGCCTGTGCGTGCCGCGCGTTCTTTGCGAGCAGTATCGATAGAATACTAACAGTGACAGTGTGGTGAAAATTTCACATTAAGACATAACGCGCAACCAATTCGAGGTACATTACATATCCACCCCGTAGCGGCGAATAAGCCCTGCAACACGTTGTGAAGCGGCAGACAACGTCTCGACGAGTAGCCACACGCTCTTCAGGGATGCAAGAAAGCAAGATCACTGCATGAAACTCTGGCTGCAGCGGCATTCCGTCTTCTAAGAATTTCTTTTTTCACCGTTTCAAGCTTCCGCCTACCCCTAGACTTTTACTATACGTTTTTAGATCTGTCTTGTGTATTACGTGTCTACGAACCATTGTATGTACAGGCGTCAGCGAAATTAAAGCAAGCGCTGCGCAGCGTGGTCTGGATAGGCCAGCGTGGCGAAGCATTCGATGCCGTTGCCGGGATATTACCGATACACAGAGAGACATTATCGAAAGTTCGAAGGTGTTGTCTCGACAAAAGCACTCATACATTTCCTGGCTGGCGCGTCAGTCGAAGCAGTGCAGGTGATTGTTCCCGTTAAGCTTGTTGACCGTAGTACATCGACAAAACCAAACAATGCCAAAAGATATTTATGCACGTACATTGAAACAAAGAAAACATTAAAAGAAAGCAAGCAAGAAAAAAAGAAAAAAAAGACAGACAGACAAACAGACAGATAGACAGACGGATGGAAAAACAGAACAGAGACAGAACAGAAAGAGAGAGAGAATAAAAGAAAGAATAAATCTGCGTAACCGCCTTCACTTACATACTAAAGGGATATGATCGCGAGGACACATGGCACATTTTCCAAATCGGATACGCTTCTGAAGGAAACTCGACCCCGAAGAAAAGGAATGCGCGGAACGTGGCCATCGTCGCGAATGACGCATAAATTTGAGACGACGGGCCTGTCGACTTCAATGGAGAGATCGAGTTCCCTCGAAAGCTCGCTGTTGCTGCCCGAAAAAAATGTCGCACCAACGGAGCTTTCCGGGTGGTAAGGAAGGACTTAGTAGTAGTGCGGGGACGCATCTGCATGGAAAAGTTTGGAGTGCCCTTTCGAGACCGTATTCCTTCGGAATGTCGACACTTCGAAGTAGCCCTCTTCAAAACGGAATGCACTCGGCGCGACGAGGCCGGAAAGCATATAAGCAAATGGACCCGCTGGAGGGACCAGAACGCACAAAACAATGAAACGACGTCAAAATGGTGGAGAAGTAAATGCGCGTTTACGTGGGGGAGATATGCTTAAAATTTAAACGCGCTTGACTTCAAAAGAAGCGGGAAAGATTCGAATGAACATCTGAGCATGCAGACTAGAGGGTTAACTTGCAGGCGGCACTTTGAATCGCCAGCGATAAGCCACCCAGCAGTACTCCCCTTCACCTTTTAATAAAACAATGCCTCCGCGGGTCTTTTTCAGCGCCGTCTATGATGGATGATGTCCGATAGTGATGACGTATGACCAAATCCAAATAGCGTAATAACTAGCGCACTGCCTTTCCTAACTTACTGTTATTAATAATGATTAATGCGACTTTACATTCAAAACTTTCGACCATCTGGATTTATTTTCACGTTATTTTTTAACGTGCGTCAAAATCCAAGCACACGCGACTCTAGTTTTTCGCCTCCCTCGATATGCGGCCGGGATGCGATTCTGCTACTTTCGGGTCGGCAGTCAAACACGATAACCACTAGTCAACCGCGGCGGGTGGCGGGTGAATGTCGAATAGTGCTCGCCGTGTGATGCCTGTCAGCAAACAGTTGGTACCGTTGGCTAGCGTTAGCTGCGACTGCTGGCCACCCGGCCAAAAAAAAAAAAAATCTCATCCTACATGTGACTGACAATTAACCATCCCACATGAACGTATACAAATCGCGCATGTTCTCATATGACCATACGAAGTAGTGCAATATGAGAACTTTTGATAGGGTAACGTCAGCGCAGATTTAAAGTTCGTCTTTCATCCGGTCGCAATTCACTGATTGAATTATCCGCTAGTTTTTTCAACGCATCCTGACAGAAATGGCTAAAGAAGGGTGTAAGAATAACGTGACAAAAGAAGCTAAAAAAAGGTAAAAAAACGAGTAAACACTGAAGCCAAAGAGAAGATGGAATGCTTTGATTGATATGTTGGGTTTAACGTCCCAAAACCACCATATGGTTAAGAGAGACGCCGTAGTGAAGGGCTCCGGAAATTTCGACCACCTGGTGTTCTTTAAAGTGCACCCAAACCTGAGCACACGGACCTACAACACTTCCGCCTCAATGGGAAATGCAGCCGCCGTAGCCGGGATTCGATCCCGCGACCTGCGGGTCAGCAGCCGAGTACCTTAGCCACTAGACCACCGCGGCGGGGCAAGATGGAAAGCTTTGAGAAGAGGGGGAAAAAGCGTGTGTGAAACGGGAATGCTTTTAGCGCAGACGATCGAAACACGAAAATGTGCTCGTATGGCTCTTTTCATCCCGTGTAAATAAAGAAACGAAAAGTGAACTACGACAAAGATGCGAGGATCGCGGGGGAAGTTGATGGGTGGCTGTGGCTTTTTCAAGATGGCGGCGGTGACGAATGCGAGCGGTACGCGGAAGCAGTTATTGCCAAACCCCGCCAAGGCCAGATGGGAAAACATCTCATCTATCTATGTATATATATGTAGACACACACTGCCCACTTCTACTACAGAGTCCATAAGAGAGAGCCTAGTGTGCAGCAAGCTTTGCGCACGCTCACTTGATTTAAAGTGGCAGTAGCGGGCCGTAAAATAAGAGGCGGCAAACCATTAAAGGAAACGCTACGTACGCATAAAAAAGGCTGTTATACTTGAATTGTTTCGCTCTAATATTGATGGGGTTTAAGGAGATAGCTTTTAAGTCAATGTAGCTAAAAAAAACGAACAAACAAGAAATGTCTGAGAGGCGGTGAAGATTGAGACAGCATATTTCTGGAACGCCACATGGGACCAGCACCGTGAATATTAACATGGTTTCAACGCTCTGAAATTTTCTGATCATTTTCGTTTCATTTATTTCATGGCGCAATTTTGCGCGTTCCTCTCGAGCCAAACAAACTGACCGCTAAGCGCAAGAAAATAATTTCAACAAACAAGAGGCGATGAAATAAAAGCTCGGACTTTCCCAAGATCGAGTCTGACAGTCTTTTTAAGGTAAATCCCACGCTTTGCAGTAAGACAAATGAAATCACTTAAATGTACTGCAAAATGGAGAAGGCGTACGATGCAAAAACGTAAGGTCGATTTCGCAGCAGGGACTATCGTTGTGGCGAAACCTTCCGAGCGCATTGAAGAACTCTGCGAGTTTAGAGAGCGTAGCGATGGTGGAAAACATTGGCCCATTTAAATGATAACGACAAACCCTTCAGAGAGACATTTAATTTATAAAACTCTAAGATTGGTATCATTATTAAACAGAGGGTATATGCGCATAACTGTAGAAGCATCAGCGGTCGGAAGATTCAACCATCATTACGTGCTATCGCATTCTGACTAATATTGGGAACGTGAGAACACACTCTCCTGCAGGTGCACGCGTGACCATGCCTTTTCATTAAAGTGATAGCTCACAACCAGAATTGCCTATATATAATTGGCAAGAATTCACTGCGCGCTACTACAAAAAAAAAATCTGGTTGAATTCATTAACCAATAAAAATGAATGATCTAAAGGTGCGAAAAGGAAAAAAACTTCAACTATTTCCCCGAAGGGAAGCCTGATGGGATGCTAAGCAGCAACTTTGCGCTCGGGTGGCGTCTTGGGTTGAACGGTGCTGTGGCCCATTACGGTTATTCTTCTATAATTTTCGTTATAGCGTATATTGCTATATTTTACTATTTAGTTTTTCGGTAGTTCTTGTATAACACTGCATAATTGATCCTGCTTTTCTAACGATTAGCGTATGCACATTTTAATACATGCATTCTTCATAGTGGGTTCTCCAAGAGAGATCAGATTACGGGAACATAGTCTGCGAAACGACTCCATTTTGTGCATTACCGTTGACCGTTTCGTGAACAACAAACTTTAAATTTGAAAAAAAAAACAAGAAAATAGAACCCTAACTTTTCATCTGTCGGTATGTTTTGGAGGCTGAAAATGGGAAAGATCCGTACGAAAATGCACATTTCTAAAAGGGTTTGCGCAGTAAGTGGCTGTACATGATGAAGACATATTGACGAACCATCATACCGCGCATGTTATCATGTCGCTTTCACTGCCGCCAAAGCGAACGCTGTCAACTTTAGCTTCAAATAAACGACTCGTCAGATGGTGACCCTGAGAATTCGTCGCGATGTACACAGAAAGTGCAGCTCCGCTCGGTGGGAACTTGCTTGGTTTCATGACGTCATCGCGTGAGGTCATCAAGACGACAATACTTAGTGACGAGTCGCAATAAATTACACGCAGTCTCGTACAGTATAAGCCTGAACACGGTGTCAGCGATCAAAATGGTAAACGCTACAAGGCGACGCCAACGTTAAAAAAAAGGCAAAAGAAAGAAAGAAAGCTTTAAGTCAGCCAAGTTTAGATCTGTTCTCGGTTAAATTTCTAGTAATAGCCGGGTAACCAAGTGCAAAAAAAGACCCAGCGTCCTTATTTAACGTTTGCCAGAGTTTCTGAGTACACTTGATCGCTGTTCAACCTAGGAATTAAAACCTTCACTGAACGTGACTGTAAACGCCCTCTTTATTGTAACTGCGCTATTTACGATCTTTATATATATATATATATATATATATATATTTTTTTTTTTCGGGCAGAGTCTGACCTTCTTCAGGAATTCCTGAGAAAGGCCAGCACATTACCGTTCTCACAGAGGATCTACTTGACTATTTGCAATGCTAGGGCCACTTCCGCCACCATGCCTATTTATATAAGAAAGAAAAGCAAAAACATTACATTGGCCCCGTATCTGCATGTTTCACTTCAAATGTCGTCGAAAGATACAGTCGTGCGTCTGGAGAGAGTGAACAAAACGTTTTTTTGATGTTCTGCGCGAGAAAATCGGTGAATTGTATACTGGAGGCGCTGCGAGGGTCTCGAACCGTGCAGCGAAGGTAAACGAGCGCATCTAGGCACTTTAGACACAAGCACTATCTGGCAGTTATCTTCGAAAACGAAGGAACGCGTGCGCGCCTGTCTCGGAGGCGATAAGATGTAGAACGCAAAGCGGCGGGTGGGTGCCACCACCACGCCGTCTCAGCAAAGCGTTGGAAACACTTGCCTTTTTGAGCATAGCGTCGCATTGTCAGCGGAGCATGATATGGGATACGCTCCTTAGAATTACTTATGTGTGCCTTCTCTAGTATAAAGACACACATACAGAATATGTACGCGTTGTTAGGTGCATCAGATATGCCCAATAACTGCTTTTTAATTGGCAATCCCACAAGTATGAACGCTGACAATTGCTCAATATTGGTCGGCGCTGCGGTTGGGGTTGGCCGTTTCGGCCATTTTTAGGGCCGTTTGGAGCATCGTTACGGTGGACAAGCAGACAAACGTACCGACAGATAGACAAAAATTTTAATAACGATAGCCTTTCTTGGGGACCTTCGACGCGAAAAATTTGGCCTATCTGTCTATCTGTACATTTGTCTGTTTGTTCAATTGATTGATTGATTGATATGTGTCTGCCGGGGCGAGCGAAAAGGGAAAAAAAAAACCACGTCAGCCGGGGCTAAAAAAAAAAACGCGTCAGTCGGGGCGAATGCAAAAGAAAACAAAAAAAAAAGCCCGCGCTTAAGTTCCAGAACCACCATGTGATTATGAGAGACGCCGTAGTGGAGGGCTACGGAACATTCGACCACCTGGGGTTTTTTAACGTGCACCCAAACCTGAGCACACGGGCCTACAACATTTCCACCTCCATCGGAAACGCAGCCGCCGCAGCCGGGATGTCTGTTTGTTCATCCTTAACGGTACCCTAAAAGGCACCAGAATCACCGGCCGATACCCCAAACCGCCGACCACATCAGCACCGCCCACCAATATTGCTCAAGGTCCAGCATTCATACTTGTGCAATTGTCAATTAAAAAATTATTGCGCATATCTGAGACACCATAACAATACGTCAATATTTTATGTATATCTTTTACTAGACAAGACATACGTAAGCAATTATAAGGACCGCAGCATCTATCACGCTGCGCTGACCATGCAACGCTTGCACGAAAGGTAAGCGTTTTCAACGCTTTGCTAAGACGACACGGCGGTGGCACCTACCCGTCGCCTTGCGTTCTACAACTTATCAGCTCCGAGACGGGCGCGCACGCCGCGCGCTCGTGCTTCGTTTTGCAAGATAACTGCCAGATGGCGCTCGTATCACACGTGTGACGTGACTTGATGCACTCGTTCGCCTTCCGCTGCAGGCTCGAGGCACTCTAACGCTGCACCTCCAGAACAACATTTGCCGATTTTCATGCGCAGACCATTAAATAAACGTTTTGTTCACTCTCTCCAGACGCAAAACTCTCGACGACATTTGCAGTGTAACATGCAGATACGGGGCCAATTTTTCGCGTCTAAGTAGCCCTATCGTTTTCAAAAGCAGAGGCCTTACATTGACAGGCAATAAAATAAGTAAATCCAAGATAGTCGAATTTATTTTTATTTTTCTTTTCACTTCTTTCATCCGATCGAAACAATAAGAAAGAGATCGATCACGGCTGGGAAGATACAACATAACAAGAAAAAGAACGCCTCCCCCTTTTTATTACGTATTTTAAACAAGCGCTGTAAACGGTATTAAACTCAGCCATCTATATAAGCGAAGCGCATTTTGATCGCCAGCTTATACACGACACGTCCGATCGAAAGCTCATACTTGACCTTGCGCGTACTATTCAAATAACGCGTTTCGATTTATTTTGTTCTCGATCCTGTTGACCACCGGAAACAAAAGGCTTCCACGAAGTCATCCACCCAGCTCTTCGGACGACACGACATTCAAATCGCATCGGACGCGAGAGGAAAGCCTGCTTTACTGGGGATTCTAGGTACGCAAACGGCCCGGGCTGACGGACAAGTTCACTGAACAGTTTTGTCTGCTGCGCCGAGCGCTTTTCGGAGACGGAAAGCTTTTGCGAGCGAAAAATGCAACGCGACATTGCTAACAGGATGAAGACCCTCCTCTTAGCATTTTTTCCTCTTCCTGCACTTTTTGTTTCTTTTGCAAAGGGTCAAAAAGAAAGCTGATGGGGCAACCCTTTTATTGTCTCAATGCGTCGTCGAAAATCCCGGCTCAGACGGTTACTGACCGGACCACGTCTGCTGACAAGCGCGCACGTGTACAATGTGTTGTACACGAATCACTGATTCAGATAAGAAACTTCTCGAACGCAATAAGATATATCTCGAGTACTGGTTCAAAGAGCGTTTAAATGAGCGTATTGATTAGGTTTTTGCGAATAGACTACTGAAAACAACCCAGTTTAAACCAATAATAACTAAAGCAGGAAAGTGTAAATTTTAAGGGCTCGTTTCCTGTGTTGGACACAGTAATAATGAAAACTAACGTACAATAACGTCAAGAAAAGTACAGGAGCTGTTATTTATTTTTTTTGTAAATATGAAGAAAGGAAAGTGGACTAAAAGAACAAACGCCTATTGTGACAAGGTGTAGGTCATTATTGGTGACGAAAGGACCTATGATACAGCCCGAAATATAAGCTCTCTTCCTAAGCTTGTGCGAGGCTTTCTTAATCGACGCTGCAATGAATAAAAAAAATAAAAAAATTACAGGGCAGCACTACAGCGTTTTTGAATAAGTATTCAGGTGTTGTGTCGTTTGGATACGCACGCTATTTTTGAAAGGTAAAGCGATACTGTAAAGGCCAGCGCACGACGCAAGCGCAAGGATACCAAACGTAACCAAGGGCTCACGCAAAGCTTATAGTGCCCCATTATAAAACTGTCTATACCGTCCACAATATATTAAGTAACCGCTTATATTATCTGCTTTCATTTAATGAAAGGTATCTTGGTCGAGTAACCCTGCCCTTGATATATACATATTAATATGTCGTCACGAATACACGCACACAGTGTGCTTGCAAATTATGTAGTGTCATGACAGAAGTGACCGCAGTGACAAAGAAGGAACACTTCACAAACAATAATGAGCGGGACGTAACAAACGGCTGACGTGAAAAAAAAAAAAAACAAAATAACAAAACTAGTGGCAACAATTTTTTCTCGAACCTTCTGTATGTATGAGTGCGTAACCAGCAGGCTCTGTCAATAAACGCCCTGCGTCATTCGCGAAAGAAAATACATCAACAAAAAGTTAAAGAAGGGACATTTGCTGTGCCCTCGTGTGAGGTAAAATGATGATCATACACAAACCCAAACTCAGCCGAGCCAGAACGCCGACACTCATCGCAGAAGGCAACCCTGAACTTACACTATTAACCAAGCCGCGTTTATAGAGCCCGATTTAGCCAGGAAACTCGGCATTTTTCGTTTTGTTTCCGAGATACCATTTAAGCAGGACCCGATTAAGAGTGGTGGAGCACAGCCGGTGCACCATGCAGATAAAGCACATAGTTAACACACTTACAGGACGCGTCCTACTGGACAGAATGTTCGTCAAGCCAATGTTTTAATGTTAGAAGTACAGTCGTTAACAATACGAGATGGAACGCTGAAGGTACCTTCTAAAAGTCACACAAGTCACAGACAAGGTCTCGGAACCGCATCAGCGGTGGGTGCCCAGGCCCACTAAAAAACGCCGGACCCGAATCGTCTGGATTCGACAAATAAAGTTTATGTTCTTCTTATCAGTACATTGCAAGTATATTCGTTGGCAAACAGACATATGTCGGTCCATCTCATATTGTTCGCGGCTTTATGTCATGTGGCCTTCCATAATTAGGGGATCGAAATACTTCGCCAGTATGCTAGCGTTCACGGAGGCTGAAATTTGTAGCATACCGGTAGTAGGAAATAGAGTGCACCTACTGTATAATACTCTTACTGCTGTTTGCTCGCTGAATTACCACAAAATATCTATTTGCACCTGATATATACTAACGACATTAAAACAGACATGTAACCACGAGATTCAACATCACTAATCTCCTCAGACGGATCGACCAGCTCAACTATAGACAATTTTTTTCTTTGAACATTAAGTTCCCGGAAGATGGCGGCTTTATTTGTGCACCCAACAGCAAAAGACTACACAATAAATGGGATTTTTTTTCTTTTAGTGCGCAATGCTAGTAATTTACCTAGTGACTACACGTTACAAGCAACGTGAAAAATATCAAGTTTTCGAATGATTCACGCTCCACCAACGTTTGCCGCGCAACAGATGCCCCTGCACAATAATTTACCACACACCCTCAAAATCAGTACAGCAAGAGCGTTCGTTAATATCGGTAACCCCTCAATAACGTTACAGAAATTTAGTTTCGAAAGCAAACACCAAGCAACACGCTGCCTCAACGTGAACACGTGTATCGGAAACCATAACCAACGTCGCAAAAGCAAAATGACGACCGTCTAAATGGCTTACAAACGTTAAGGCACGGTATTTCCGGTATTAAGTGCTGACACAGCAGCATAATTTGCAAGAAAAGAACGAAAAAAAAAACAACCCTAAACAGGCGCGAATCCAGCGAATACTGCCCATAATACGGCAGAAGTTAATATAGGCCAAACCTGTGTCCGTGATAGTTTTAGGAAACAACGAAATATTAAAGTTGTCATTCTTTTTAGGTACCTATATAAATGAAGAAAGGTGAGGAAATGCTGAAGCATGAAAAATTCAACAATGGCCTCCCAGGATAATATTCTGGATTACTATTTGCGATACTTTGACCGCAGGGCGAAATCAAATTAGTATTGGCCTCTTATCTGCATTGGCTTTCTGTTTAGTTAGTTTCTTTTTTATTCCATGGTATACGGTAGCCAGCCAGCAGCCAAAGGGCGTAACAAGAGAACGGCTTCGCTAGCGACATTATACTGGCGAGGTACTTTAGGTCCCGCACGGCTTATACCCTCGAGCCTTCAGTTTAGGAGGCTTGCGGGAAGAGTTTAATATGCCGTGGAGGGAAATGCATCGAAACTACATATATGGCACGTGTATCGGGACCCCTCGTCAAATGCGCACGCTAGGAGAATACACATAAACACACATAAAAGTGAAGAAAAACAACACTGAAAAAAGGGTAAGAAAAGGATCACTTACCTCTTCGCATAGTGCTATCATATTCCGTGTCCTCTCCAACGACTGCATGTGAGAGAAAAAGCAAAAAAAAAAGGGCGGTTAGAAATTGAAGGCCCCAAAATTAACAAGCACACATTAAAAAGTCACATAAGGATCACATCTTCTGAGGTTACAGAATTAAGTAAAACCAAGGCGATGTTAGTCGAAAGTCAATCAAAGAATCGATCAACCAATCAATCAATCAATTCGTCCACAGATGAAGATGGCTACGAACCAATCATTAGAATCACGTAAATTAACCGTGTACCGATGTACACAGCTCCCAGCTAATTAATCAATGGATCAAAACACACAAATCGCTGTATTCGTGTACACATGTACACGGCTACGAAAGTATCAATCAATGCATCAATCAGTGATGCGATGACGTGGTGGTAGTGGTTAGAAGATGAGGAAAGGGACCTAATTTCTGCAACCCGGTCGGGAGCACGGCGCAGTGCCTGCGTGAGGAAGATGCGGAGCTCTTGACGCTGCCCTTCATACCCTCACTCTTTTTTCACCCCTTTATGCCATAATATACACGGCCACAGGCTCGTTCTCCAGTGATGTTCCTTGGAGAGAATTTTCCCTGTTTCGGGGAATTTCCACCTGTGATTTTGAGCCAAAGGGAGAGAGGAAATCTTCGTGATATTGCAGGGCATTTCAGGAATGGTTACATTTTTCAATGGTGACCGATAATTAGCGGTCACAGTACGCCTACATCTGCCGTAATCGGTTCTGGCGCATGCACCACGCAAGTATAACCTTTGATATTTGTTTCTGATATTTACGTGGAGCGATTTCTAGTTCACTATTTGTGTTAGACTTGAAGCCCACAGTGTGCAGTGTACTAACACTATGTAAATTAATAAAGTCATGCTTTTGTTGTTCTTTTATGGAGGGTCTAGTTCTAATTTCAAAGGTCGCCAGTACGTGAGACACGTGTAAATATAGTATGTGTGTGCATAGATGGGGGCGGAAATTAGTACTGTTGTGCAGAGAACTATGCTGAGAATTCTGTCAACGTTTTCAGGCAAAAATCTTCGAAGCAGGGAATTTTCTTGTCTTTGAATGAGAAAACATCCCTGTTGTTCTCTATTCTTCTTTTCATTCTCCATTAGTTTCCTTCTTTGTGTTCTTTTTTTCTCGTTTTTCATTTTTGTTACTACACCATTTATTTCTCTCTCTCTCTTTCTGTACTCGTTCTATCGCCTTTTATTTTGTTCCCCCCCTCTCTCTTCCCTTCATTTCTCAGTTTCTGTTTTTTACTATTACTTAATTCGTTTCTCTACGTCCGCACTTGTTCTTTTTAAGTGTTTTTCTCAAGAACCCCGGGATGAGAAGGAATGAAGCAGCAGAAATCCCCCCCCCCTCCGTGCTAACGATGCCGGATCCCGCACTGCTCATTGTGTCATCGTATACGAGGTTAAGGAAATAACAAACAAAGAGCAAATAAATAAGGAACACCAGTATCTGGTGTTCGGCATTAAATCAACGAACAACGAAAGGTACACTGAACGGTCCTCCAGGTGTGGCAGCTTGGGCTAGTTGGTGTGGCATGACGATAGTTATAGCGCGAGAACAAAACGACGACACAAAGACAAGAAGGATACGAAGGACACGAGCGCTTGTGTTTTTCGTGTCCGTCTTGTCTCTGTGTCGTCGTTCTGTTCTCAAGCTGTAGCTATGGTCCTCCAGGATCGGCAAGATCCGCACCTGCTCCCGAACCATTCACTCGGTTTTCAGAAACGAGAAATCCCGTGAACGGGAGGAGAGAGAGAGAAAAAAATGACCAGGGAAAGGAGCGCGCGCTCGAAAACGAGCAGCGTTCATTAAGGGGCTTAATTAAAAACAGCGGCCACACAGCGGCGCCTATGTGCCTGGAGACCGAGATATGCGGAACACAAAGGGAAGGGCTGGACGATTCGAAAGGCGGAGAATGTTCGGAATCTGCCAGGCGAAGAGCTAGGAGGTTAAAAAGATAAAGAGAAAATGCCAAAGGGTTTTTTTTTCCTTCAGTGCCAGCACGAGGAGGAAATGTTGAGGAAACCAAAATGCGCTGTTACCCTCTCCTTCACTACTCCTCACCTTGGCTTGAGGCTTTGAAGCGAGGACGCTGAGCGCCCAAATGAGAGAGCGCACTTCGGCGCGTGCATGAATAGGCCAACCACGCAGGATAAGGCTAAACGCGCAGATACAAGGACCAATATAGAGGGAGCTATGAGGCTGTGTTTATTTACAGAGAGAGCAAAACATCTCAGTTAAGAGACATGCGAATGACAACTGAAGGGCCAGAACGGTTAGCTATTTCAAGCATGACGACAAAGAACGCACCTGTAAAACTGCGTGAGGATTAAAGCATGCAAGAGTAAACGCTAACAGGAAGCGGCATGCATATATATTGCGAGAAAAATGCGGAAACTATACTGAACACATTGCAATGATAAGCCAGGATATTCAGTCAGCAAGAAATCACCGAGATTTCCGCAACTCGCCGCATGCGTTATACATGTGCACTGTATTCACAAACTACAAAAATGAGGAAGCCATTGCATGCTTGGAGGGCATGAAGATGGGAAAAAATTTATTTGCACACTAAGTCAAGCAGTCAGTCGTGCAAATATAATAGCTACGTTTCGGGTTGAACTTCCCGAAAACCACGATATGCTTATGAGAGCATGCCGCGGAGAAGGGCTCAGCAAATTTCGACCACATGGGGATTCTGAACGCACACCTGAACCTACCAATGCCCCCTAAAAAATTATGCCTAGAACGTGAGCCGCGAACGTGCTGCCGTACCCTCACAGTTTACCCTCCCCCTCGGGTGCCCTCCGGTACGAAGGTGAACGCCTCTGGCGGCCGCCCCCTGTAAACACAGCAATGCTCTCTCAGTTGCCTCCGAGCAGCTGTGATGTCACGTGACAGAGCGGCACGGTAATATCACGTGACTGAACAGTATTGAGTTACTGTATATGCTACCTTTAGGTAGCATTTACAGTAATTCTAGAGCGGTGCGGAAGCGAGCGTTCCCACACGGCGGACGGTCGAAACACGCGGCAGAAAACATGGCCTCCGAGATTGCGTGCTGGCAGGAAGCTCCCAAATAAAAAGAGAGCGACATTCCAGGCATAGTTTTTCTAGGAAGCGTTGAACCTACGTACGCGGACCTCGAGCATTCTAACCTTCACCAAAAATGCGGCTGCCCCAGCCGAGATTCCATCCCGCGACCTTGAAGTCAGCCGTCGGCAAATGGTTGTGCAACTAATAAGCCCGCTATTGTTCGCGCATCTCCTGCGTGCGACGTACTACCCTATGTCGCAATGACAAAAAACAAGTCACAGCCTTGCCGGACAGGCAAAGAAATGAGCACGATAGCAACAAATTGGAAGGTCACGCGCAGAATGACAAGCATAACGACAGGTGCTCCACATTTTTCATGCAGAAATAACGCACCAAACGTCCTCACAGGTACAGATGAACGCGAATAAGCGTCTCAGTGTTTACTTCGCTGGGTCTGAAAAGTGCGTTCTTTTCGCAAGCAGTGATTGTGCAACGACTGCAGTGACCTTTGTGCGCCCGGTAACTACAACAGAATCGTTCCAGGTAAAGCCCGAGGCCAGCCAAGACGTACGATTCTCCCCACAGCGAGATAAGGGCAGGCGACGGAGCATCCACCTCCTCCTTTCCACGGGGCCAAGTACGCGTGGGAGATGAGAGCGCGCGCCGCCGCGTCGTGACGATGTGGCGACACGTGCTCATTGCGCCGTCTTGCTGGTAATTCTAAAAACACGAATTTCCCTCCCCCCTAGATGCTCATCACCAGCAGTAAGTAGTAGATATTCATAGCTTGCCATTTGAACGTTCAAGGACGTGCTCCTTCGTGGCTCAGTGATTAACAGCTCGCATTCACGACTCAGAGGTACCACGTTCGATTCCACGCACGCCAGTCTATTTCAGAATGTTTTTTCTTTCTTCTGTTTTCATATATATATAGATACGTATGCAGATACGGCGAGTGACGTCGATGCCCACGGCAAAATTTAGCCGAGTGTCCATATAATTTCTATCGCAATAAAAAAAATCACGAGGCTTGCGCAGAACTCGCAGCCCTCTCACAGCGAAAGCAGAAAGAGCAGCCTTTCAGACTTTTTTTTTTTACCTCTTTTTAGGTAGGTGCTGCAAGCGCACTTGCAGAGTACCCACTATGCTCTAAATCAATGTGTAGCTGGCAGGCATTAACTATGCCATCCTTCGTCATTCTTCAGAAAAGCGCAGTACCCATTCCACACTTGCAAGGAATTTTGTAATTCTTTCATGCTGTGAGTGACAACGATGAAGAATTATGCCAAAAGCTTTCGTAATCTCCCCCATCCCCCGAAATGGGCATGCGCCAGAGTTAATAGGTGAACAGGATGAAGCTTTTGTAAGTGGTTGGAGCAATCGACGACGCGCTCATCGGATGCATTATGCGAGACCTGACTGTTCCTTTGATGGTGTAAAACGCTTCATTACTCATATTAACGCGATTACTTTCCCGACATCGAGCCTGAATAAGGCCAGTTTGCAAAGGAGTTTTGAAGCACAGGCATGGTTCAGTGGTAGAATACTGGGCTGGCACGCTGGCGAACCGGATTTGAATCCCACAGTGTTTAAAAATGGAAACTTGAACGAGTTGGTATGCGTTCATCTTGGCTGAACAGCACACCCAGGACGACGAAGTTTATGTATATTTCTCTTTTTTTCTTATTCGTGAAATAGTGGTTACTGAGACCTGCGGCGGCGGCAGCGAACAGCGACAGCGCACCCGACCTTAGTTGCGATTTCACAGCTAGAGACCGGAACTTCAGGAACGAAAAAATAATGTTTTAGACGCCTATAATAGGCCCTAAAGCTGTCATTTAGGCACAAATATGCGTGAAAACCTATCGTTTATGAATGTACAGGCACAATTAATAATTACTTCAGTAGCATGCTCAGGACAATTATTCAACTTCCAACAAACACAGCAGGCATTTCGCTTGCTTTGCATGTATGCCGTGCCGTCCATTTTCCAAACGCGTTCGAGAATAGGTGCCCACATACAAAAAAAAAGAAGAAAAAGGGCAAAAAGAAAGAAAGGCTGACCCGAGGTCTGCGGTTCTTCAATACCCTTCAGGATGCATAAGAAAAGCAACCACAAGAATGCAAGAAAAATGAAAAAGAAAGCGTCGGCGTAACTCAGAACAGGTACTACAGTAAAAAAAAAACGAGAACAAAGAAAAAAAAAGCGAAAGGCAGAACAGCTACTCAGCAAAGAGACGTTCGAACAGCCGTCTACACAACACACACACGCTCAGGCCTCGTGACTTGGCTACAGCACACCAAAATTGCAGTATTGGAAACGGTAACACAACTAAAGTAATAATAAACAGGAACAGAAACAGGAAGTAACACAAGTGAAAGGGAGATCGATCGGCAGCGCCAGCCCAGTACCCTGCTTATAGAACACTCCCTCCATATGCACCCTCCGCTTCCCTTTCTCTCGAACTTGCTGCCGATGCCTTTCGCCATCTGCGATATTTCCGGAATGCGGAACGCGTACTCCACTCAAGCCAGAGTGGCCCGTACATCTCGTAAACAGCCGCACGGGGCCCCGCCGTGCGAGCTCCACGGCCAAAACGCCGGTGCTGAAACAATGCATCTACACCTACAGCCCCCCTCCTCCAAGCAAGGCGGGAGCTTAAAGCGTAAAAAGGGCGTGTTTGCAAAACCTATAGAGTGCACGACAATGGCGCAGTGAATGGCGGGCCCGGCATGTGTTGTGTCGGACCTAGAGGTCATGGGTTCGACTCTCTTTGCAAAACTTTTTTTACCAGGTCTCTCTTTGCCATCTCAGTGTGCGCAATATTCGCCGTCATTTCCGTGCCGGAAATACGTCATGATGTCTCCGTGGGCCTCGGCATAAAACACTTCCGTGCTGTATGCTGGGCCCTTATTTAGCCCAGACAAAGCTCCGCGTACGTGCGCGACACCATCGCGATGAGAGAGATGCGCCTGGAGAATATGCTTTCATTTCGATACTTAAAAGGCAATACAAGGAGCTGTATCAGACGTACCTGTATGTTTTATATTTTAACCTATCACGCTGTTAAACCATATTATGTTTCGTATGCTAATCATCAACGTTATTAAAAGGATGCATAAAAATACTGGAAGTAACAGTTCCATTTCGTACGCAATCCTCAAACTGGTAAATTGTTGGGTATAATAGAGTTGTTTTCACTACGTTTTGCATGATAAGCTGACATTTGATCAAGTTATTATAAGTTTGTCTCCTACTCGCTCTTTTATGTATGTAATAGTTGCGAGGATCCACACTAGCACTTTTCAACATCCAGATGCCTGTAACATGTTTCGTTTCGACCACATTTCATTTAGAAAAAGTTCCAAAAGGCGAGGGATGAAAAGCGAGAGGGAAGAAATTAAGTACAGACACGAGACACTGCGCGGGCTGAATTTTCGTACGACGCAAATGTCTCGCTTATTCCGGGGAGTGCACCACCGTAAATCACCACCATGGGCGCCGCATGTCAAGCGGGTAAGCGAGCGAGGCTTTTGTTTTAAGCAACGGTGGACAGACACGCTGCATGCAGCCCAGGTAAACCGTCGAGATAAAGCGAGAATGTCAATGAATGGTACGCGCTCTTGCAGAAAAAAGCCGGGTGTCCCTGATCATCAGAGAAAAAAAAAGTATAGAATGGTTACACGAACACAAATATAGAACAACTCTTATAGAGTCACTTGGTGGCGCGACGGTGGTGCCCCCACGTGAACATCGCAAACACACACCCCCTCCCGCCCCCCCCCCCCCCCCAAGCCGGGAGCTCACCTCAAATACCAGCGAATGTGTACGTACATCCTATGACCGCAGGGATGACGTCATGCGTGGTGAATACAGTGTTCCCGAGAATGTCACATAATATCCAATGAGTGTGTATAGCGACAACGCGTTTTCAAGATTCCTGTTGAGCTGAGCATTAAATGAACCTTACATACGAAATGATTCGGCTGCGCATAAAATACTATTAGAGTTTTGACGTCCCACAAGCAGGGCATGGTTAAGAGAGACGCCATTGTGAAGGGCTCCAGAAATTTCCACTACCTAAGGTTCTCTAACTATTCAGTGGTGCAGTTGCTACTAAATTAATGCGTCAAAGAAGTAAAAGCAATGCATTGAGCTGTTTTACCTAGGAATAAGGTCAACTGCAGGCAAAACACCACCTCAGGCAAAAATTACAGGCCGTGCGATACAGCCAGAGCACACCACTATACCGAGAGTCTAGAAAGGTCTATTTGCAACCATTCTTTCACATTCCTGGTCAATCAGGGTTACTTTACAGGGCACTGCCAAATTCCTCCAAATCGTCGAGTTCTATAATGACGACCACTTCAAGCCAGTAAGAGAGGCCATCGCAGCCTCTCTAGACCAATCACAGCTCAATATCTGGGGTGCTGTTCCGAAGAATCGCGCCAAGACAACCAAACACAACGCTGCAAGCAAGGCACCCGCGTTTGTGCACGCGCTTTTCCTCACGGGATGATATATAGGCCTGCACGAGCATTATAGCGCGATAGCGTTATAGAGCCCGTGTCGCGGAAATTCCGCCGTTGGTTGTGAGCAAAAAATCGTCCGTGAGCGAAAAAAGCAAATAAAACAAGGAATGAAAATGATCAAAACCGGGCCGTTCGCGTAGCAAACAGGTGTCCAGTCACAAAGCCAGGAAGTTACTTGCAGGCACTTCGGGAAAAAACACTACATAAATGCCATGTAGTTGAAGGAGTATCCTTAACACATTTTGTTCGACAGGTGTCACGACTAAAGCGATCCTATTCGGCGATTTGTAGGAGCCTTTAGGAAGCCATCAAACTACTCCAGAAAAAGGCTGGCATAGTGCAGCCATCGCCGCTAAAAACACACAGGAACTTTCAAACAGTTCTAAAATGGACAACTATGTCCATAGTTTGAAGGTCCCAAAACTACGATATGATTATGAGAGACGCCCAACTATGTCCATCTAGCGGAAAACATATCAAACCTTTCCAGAGGCGTTGATCAAGCAAACAGCGAACGCTAGATAAAGTGCTGCCATCTGTGAGGCATTGTGAGACTCTTTGTTGCCTCTGAGATAGCGAGCGCGCGGCGTGTACCTTGGACGCCATGCGACTCTTGCTTTAGATAAAAAAAATTGCCCGCAGCTTCCCTCGGGGGAACACTGAGGAGGATGCGGAGCATATAATTGGTTAACGGGGTGTTAAAGTGCGACTTACTTGGGTCGATGGCTAAATTGGTTAACGTGGTTGTGAAATGGGGTGTTAAATTGCGACTTACTTGCGTCGATGGCTAAATTGGTTAACGTGGTTGTAGGAGGGGGTGTTAAATGAGTGAACACGTACACACGTATGCGAAAGGGCGGCGCTGGTCGAAGGGACGTCGATTATTGTGTTTGTGGATTCATTGGAATTCATTTCACCGCGACCTTGGACGTCGACGCGCCGTACAAACCAACCGACGAGCGGCAACTGAGCGAGCGAGCACCGACCTTGAGTATATATACAGCGCGACGGCGCATGCACTGTCAGCTGTCGAATGTTCAAGAAGGGGGAGAAGCGCAACGGCGCATGCGCGCGCGTCAGCTGCCGATGTTCTCGAAGCGTGACGGCGCATGCGCGCTACATTATACAGCTAGCGAATGTTCGTGAAGAGGAGAAGCGCACGCGGTGTGTAGAGGAGGAAGGGTGCACAGATGGTGGAGGAGTGAAGCGCGCGCGGTGTGTAGAGGAGGAAGGGATGCACAGATGGTAGAAGAAGGAGGAGGAAGCTTGCGGACGGCGCCGCACTACAAGCCTTGAGTATTAGATGCTCCGCATCTAAAATCTGTCTTTCGCCTCATACCTGCACCACGCAAAAAAGAACGCCCCTTACTCGGCAAGCACGCGGTCACCAAGGAAACCGGAGAGTTGCTCCTGCTAGGGACTTGCTCAGAAGTCACGGTTGCGAAGATACATCAAGCTCAAGATTTAGAACTGAACCAGAGCCTAGACAACAACAAGGTTAGCGCAAGATTTCGTTCTCGCTGTTGATGTCGAAGGCCCTGACTCGCGGAACGGGAGCCACAGGCTTCCCGATGCTAACCACCGTAATCAAAATTGTGCCTAACGTAAAGCAAAGACTTGGCTCGTTCAAATCGTCCGGATGGCCAAGGCTCTCAATGCATTTCACTTGGCCTGTTCATGAAAAGGGTTGGGATGAGGTCAGCCATAAAGTCAAGTCGTGGCTTAAAGGCTGAAGATGATGGTATATTTTGGTTAATAGCCTAAGGGTCATGTGATGGCCAAGGAGCACCGTGATGGTATGGTGTGTATGGTAGTGTAAGGTGGCTGTATAAGGGACTCAATATCATGGGCACTAAGTGCTCGTAAAATACACCGACTAGTTAAAACAATTTCAGTGACGTGAAATGTGTGCAATAGGTTAAAAAGAATGTCATGAATGAGATATACCTACAGGATGTTGTGGCTCGAACCTAAGTCGCATTTATCAATGCGGAGGGCAAATATCAAATACGACCCCCCCCCTCACCCCCTTGACACCACATAGGAGGAGCAGGATGAGAAGTACAGTACGAAATTCCAGCGATATTTAATTGGAACTTGCAGCAGTGTGGCCATTATTTCGTTCACGCTGTTGCGATACCAGACATGTTTAAAAAAAGTGTCGGCACTGCGCTTTTGTATGAATTTCGAGTGGTGCCCTTCAGAATGAGATTTACCAAAGGACAGCAAAATTTCAAGCACTGATCTGCGATGCAAAAGCTTAAACGCAACGTTTCACATCAATAAGCCCCATCAATTTTTATGGCAAGGCGATTTAGCGGCATGAAGCTTTAGAAAGCAAGGTTTCTCAAAGAGACGATCAAGTGAAGAAATCGCTAGGCCGAAATATAAGCTAAGGTCATGCTCGCGATAATCTGGAAAAAATAAAAGAAATATTTCGAACTAAAAAAAAGAAAGCCGTTTTATTTCCAGCGACTTGAACTCTTCCATCACTTGAAACGAGCGTCTCGAATTCCAGCAGAATAAAAATGGGAACACCAAGAGTACCGCCTGTCACCAACGGAGAGAGCTGAACCTATAATTTAGTCTGACTGCAGCTTGCGACCAAGGTCAGGTCAGCAACGCACAACTGATGTCCAGGCCACGCCCAACCAAGGTCAAGTACATGAAGGATGAAAAGAAGCCAACGTCTGATTCTTCTTTTTTTAACGTTTCTTTTGTTTTACATGCGCCACCCTCTTTCCATTTTCCCTCGCCACATTCCTTACACGGAGAGTTGCATGTTAGCGATCCCCATACGGCGGCTAAATTCACTGCATTTCAGCAACGACCTCTACCTCGCTATTTCTCATGCCAGGTAAGGCCTCGTCCACCAGACTACGTCTGACATACCGAACGTTCCTCTTGCTTTCTACAGTTATCACCTCTGAGCAGCAGCCGTATACAGTTTACGGTCACCGAGTGTACCCAGCCGAGTCGTAGACATCTTACCCAAGAGTGAACCTCTGATACACCGGCCAAAAAAAAAAAAAACGCGCAAGCTATTTTTAAGCTCCCCAAATGGAAGCAATCTGAAAAAATATAAAAATAAACTAAGCAAAGATGCAGGTGCGGGCCACATTCAGCGGGAGTCGAGTAAAGTTAAGGCGTGCCCTGTACACAATTTCAGCATCTCGTTTTCTAACCTTACTTCAACAAGAAGAAAAAAAGAAAAATAAGAGAAAATAGGTAACAAAATAAATTGGCTGTAGATATGCGGACGAACATCAAAGTACCCGACGCCGTCTTAGTAGTGTGGCAGTTTGGGCTAGCTGGTATATCGCCGTCTTAGTGGCATGCGGTCGTTTACGAAAATCCCGACTCTTTCCTACTCGGCAGTCCAGAGTCTCTTTTACAACGTGGACATTTTAGGTACATTGAAAAACAACTTCACCACTCCGTATAGAACGTCGGGAGAGGTGGCGAGTTAAAGGAATCTGTGGGAAGCAGTCAACTGTCGCCGTTCAGTATACGACTGCCGTGGCGAAACGGTCAGCCGCAGTATATATGAGCCCATTCCCAGAGCGACGCAATTTTCTTCGCAGCTTCTTCGTCCCTCTCTCCATGATCCGGTATCATCAGTGCAAGTCACGAAATACGGAAAGATCTTCGTCTCTGCTTCTTTCGCACTTACCGTCTTTCCACGTATACGGAACCACTATCCGGCGAGGTATTTTGTTTCCAGGACGAACCGTGGAATGCTTAATGCATGCAGTGACAGACGGTGTCAAAAACTATCTAACCTACAGAGTCAGCATGAATATCTCGGTTTCATTTTTGGTACTTTCTCGCTAATTCTGCGTCTGTCTCAAGTAAACCGTCAGTTACCGAGTCAGCATTTTCATTCGCCGTTTTCTTTTAGGCGTGCGTAGTTTCTCCGCTCCGTTTTTGTGTTGTTCGTTACAGAGCTATCGAGCATGGTGCTGTGTTTAGCAGCACTTTCTACAAGTAGGATCAAAATAGAATGCCACTGAGAAGAAGGCTAGAGATGAGACTATGCCAGAGGGACCTTCGGCTGCATGCACTACCCCCTCCCCATTTACTTTCTCACCTCTGAGTGTACTGTTGAACGCTAACAAAAAAATAACACGCGTAATAGTAACACCGCCAAACGTGAAATCAATAAATCTACAGAAGACTCATAGACTGTGCCTTCTTTGAATGAATATAATCATCTCATATGTAATACTTGTAGCTTTACGGACGCATCATACACTCGAACGTATATGTTGTTACGTACGTTTCTTGCTGCATTTAGATGTATTTAGGTTTCATCTCGATGTAAGCAACGGTCGGTGCAGACCAGGTCACTATGTTCGCGAAGCTTCCCGGTTGAAATAATCAAAGAGTGCGCCAGGCGAGCACTGGCGATAACGTTGGAAGATTCGATGACTGACGTATGAAAGAACGACGCGTTCCGACGATGACCAGATATAGTCGACGGCAGAAGAATATTCTCGCCAATATCAATTTATACAGCGTGAATTGATTTTACTATCAGCGTCGAATGAAACCACGACAGCAGCAAGCATACACGATAGTATAGAGCGCACCGCCAATTGATCGCTATGCACAGGCGCTAGCGCATCCCGTTCGGCAGCTCTGCGCATATACGCGTGCCTGTACGCGGCGATAAGTGGACCGCGCGCACTATACCATCAAGAAGGCTTGCCGCTGTTCGTGTTTCATTTGACGCTGATAGTACGTCGACTTTTCAACTTCTGGGCACAATATTGGCCAGATAAAGAGCTCCGCACTTTCAAGTCTTGGTGCAGCCTTCGTGAGCGTCACAACGACGACACATATTATGCGCAAGGTTTCTTGGGGCAACATTCCATCGACTTAACTGATTTATTCGTACACTACTAAAAGATCCCTAGAATTTCGCGCCACAACAACGGCATGGTTACGAGACGCGCCGGAGCGAGGAAAATGGATTCGCTCCGACAACCTGGGCTTGAAGATAGAAGTAAGCCCCGTAACTGTCCCTCAGGAAGAGGGCACCTCCACAGTAGCTCACAAGGGGTAGGGGTAAGGAGAGATTAAAAGGATAGGATTAAAAGGTATAGAGATAGAGAGAGGAGGAGAGAGGCGCAGGGACAGGCACGCACGGAAGTAAGCAGAAGATAGGAAAGATGGACACGGTCGCAGGAGTCCGAGGACGGAGCACCACTCGGCGAGAGTTCTTGTCGGCGGCAGGAGATGGCGTAGGGCGAGCCAGTCGGCCAGAGCTGCGCTGCCGTCGGAGATCGCGGGCGCACAACCGGTCGGCACGAAATCCAGCGAGCGAGTACTGCTTGCTTAGCGCAAGCCTAAGCTTATATATAGCTGCACGAGTGTTTTTGCATATGCCCTTCACCGAAATTGACCATATGCACGGAAAAGAAAAAAAATATACATGTTAATACGTGTTTGCGAATGTTGTAAAAGTGGAAGCAGCTTTGCATTTAAATTTACAGGGGCTTAGGCGGAACGATACCTTCACGGCAGAGCACAATGAACAATACGAGAAATTCTCCATTGGTTCTGTGAGCATGTGAGCAGTGCTAGTAATAATAACTGGGGTTTTACGTCCAAAAAGCACGATATGATTGAGAGGGACGCCGTATGTGGATAGCTCCGGGAATTTCGACCGTCTCGTATTTTTTTTTAACGTGCACTCACATCTCAGCATACTCGACCTCTAGGGTTTCGCCTCGATCGAAATGCGACCGCCACAACCGGAATCGAACGCGCGACCTTCGGATCAGCAGTGCAGCACCGCATTTGTCAAACCAGTGCGGCGGACTTCAAACAATAAGTTGAAGTGTGGCGTCAGGTGAATACGATTCACAAAAAAATCGATAGCTGTACTTTCGCCTTCACCCCTGCTTCTGACGAATGTATAGACGGAATTGTTCTGGTGTTCGAACACGGACACACGTGTTGAGACGTCAATGGGACTGGCCGATACTTCTCGAACTGATGCACGTGTTTTATGCTGCGCGGGCCTCGGTAAGAAAAAAAAGAAAAACGTTGCTAGTCAGCGTTGGTGTAGCAACCATCACGTTTCTCACGCATTCATTAACATAATGGGAAGATTCCATGCAAGCATAGAAAGAGAGCCAATAATATGACTAACACAAAGCGAAAAAAAAAGGAAAGAAGCTTCCGAGACTATAAGCTCTCCTGACGGAGTTTTTTTCCGTACTCAGATAAAGTTCATTACGGGAAAACTTTCAGGGCACCGGAAGCAATGTGCAAGGTCAGGACTTCCGCAAACGTGGGCGCTATTTGAAGTAAAAGACCAAAGAACACGACAGCAAAAAAGTACAAATAAAATTCCCTACGGGGTCGTTCCGTGAGTTGTTCGGCACGAAAGCAGCGCACACTTTTCTTACTGGCCGTCACATTCTGCTACACGGAGAGATTCAAACGCGGTTGCGGCTTTTACAGATACAAGAAAGTTACTACATTCCGAGCAGCCGCGCAATAAAAACAAAACACCTGAACGAATAACATCGGCAGGCAAACTAGGTTCCCGTTCTCCCCAATTATGTCTCATTTTTTTCTTGTTGTATTCCCGGAACTGTGTGGAAGAGAAACCGTTACATTCGATTATCCCGTACGGCAAAGAAAGTTCGGAAGTAAAGCAGTAATTTTCTTTTTTTGGAAGGTTATTCCCACCGTGGCATTTTTACTGCAGATCGAAATTAAAGAAATGTTAGAAAGAAAAAAAAAACACGCAAGAAAAACGTCGGAAATTTCCGAGCAACCAAATTAGCCCCAGTTCCGATTTCTCGAACGACAAGCAAGAAAAAAAAAACTGAGTATAAGCAAAATAAGATAGAGAGCACGGCAAGCGAAGAGTTTCTAATTTCCAGTTCCGAAAGAGGAAAAGCGCGTACCAGAAGCGAATCACACAGGAACCACTGATCTGAAGCGCGTTTTTTTTTCTCTTCGAGTATACGCATATCAGTGTACAAAGTGCGGAGAAAAGTTTCGCCAAGGGAACTCGAGAGCGAAGTGCGATCGCGTTAACGCCGAAATCAGCGAATGTTAACAAATCAGGCGAAAGGCCAATTTCGACGTCGGCTCGTGATATAAGGTAACTTCCCGAAGAGAATTTTCAAAGGTATGCGAAGCAAGATAGCGCGCCGAGATGAGAGCAGCTGGCTCCGAATCACACGCATCGCAAAATTAGAAATCGAAGATATAATGACTCGTCGCCTGAACCGCAAACTCGAGAATGCGTCCTCACTGCGCTGCTATTATTTGTTTTTTTGGGGCGGAGGGGGAGGGGGATAAATACGCAGAAGAGGAAGATAAGTATCAGCGGCCATGCGGGAGCACCAGACTGTACTGTTGGCAAACACACACCTACAGCTGTACAAAACACTTCGATTAGAGAACATTGTTATGAAAATGAAATCTACCAAAGAATAAGAATCATTGGATGACATCCTTTAATGAAAGGTGATATTAACTATGTTTAGAAAAAAGTGCTTAACGATTAAGAGTACAGTGACACTCTACTATGAGAGAGCAGAAAGCCGCCGCAGTTACCAGGGCAAACGCATTAAAGCCTTGTTTAGAGAAAGTAATGACTGCGAATCACCCCAAGGTGCTTGAAAACTTTGCACAATCGCCGCTTCTACCCCCTGATTTTCCCCCGTCAAGTTGAGCTGCAGAATCGCAATCGTGTCACTGATTTCACTACGGGAACTTCAACGTCCTGGTACGTTTTGATTGGTTATATGGCATCAATGCTAAGCCGAACAGAATGTATTGAACAGTAACGACGAACTTATAACTCATAGTATATCCGTAGCACCTGAATTCGCATACAAACAGCCCTTGCTGTTTGAGCGGAAACCAGATAGAGCGACTGTCTTACACACGAGTAGGGTAGGCGCTCATGTGAAACAAACTTTATACATGCAATAAAAAAAAATTACAGCATATCCACGGAGTGCATGATGATGAGTGGGGCGAAGCATCCGTCAGTCCGTCCGTGAGTCCAATCATTCATGCGTTTATCCATCCGTCCGTCGTTCTAGTGAACACTCCAAGTGCCACCATCTCGTATTTTTTCATATTTTAGTTAACATATGGAAGTACCGCCATCCAGCGGACATTCCAAGGACTATACGAGAAGTGGCACGGCCGGACTATGCCCGCGCGCACTTTCTCACGGCCTGCGCTTCGTGTCTATAGTTCCCACCTTTTACCGCCGCTAGTTCATGGCACTGCGGCCCAACCCTCGCTAAACCTGTGTGTGTTTAGAGAAATTGGTTAACGATTCAGAGTATACTTAGAACTCTACTATGGGACAGCTGAAAGCCGTTCCTGAAAGTTCGCCCTCCCCAAGATACTTAAGCAATGAGACCATACATCGCTAAACGTTGCTGAAAAACCAAGGTGATTACGCCTAGCGAGTTTAAAGTGACAACCCCCTTTTGATCCGATAGTGTTCAAAGTGCGTCCTTCTGATACCACTTTTTTTTAGTAAGCATCAAATTCAAGGCAAATTTTATTGGAGATTAAGTCACCGATACTCGTCGCTGTGAGTTATTGTATAAGAAACAATGATCTGTTCATTTATGATTAACGTGCGCGGGTTTCCTCCTCAATTGAAGTGAGTGAGCGCGTGCCGCTCCTCTAGTGCAGCCGTGGAGGCGGCTACCTACTACTACGACGCACTTATAAATCGCGGATCCACGACCCACGGCTTCAGGAGCTTTGCCCTTAAACATGGCATGGCCCCAGTCATATGGCCACAGGCTTTCACCAAACACACCTCCGAATTTAAATAGTGTCCGACTTTGACGTCCAGAAACCACGATATGACATTAAAGACCCCAAGTGGAGAGCGCCGGATATTTCGACCTTTTGAGGTTCTAAAGCGACCCTGTAACGAAACAATAAATTGCTTCAGATTGATAGAGTGTTCTCTGAAAGCTCTAACGTCGTTAGCCTTATCCGAATAAATTCATTTATCAGAGAAGAAAATCAAGGTCAAAATACCATTCTTTAATTTCACGCCGCAACCAGCGCGCGTGGGGTAACGAAATACCAAATGTGTCATCCGTATACTTCTTGTTATCCACCAAGTTTCTGTTTCATCTAAATGTATTGGTAGTATAGCCTCCACTCTGAGGACGACGGTACGTTGCCGAACATGGTTTAGAAATAACCCCGTGTGCTTAGATTCAATCGAGCGCACATTAAAAGAACACTAGAGAGAAAACCGTTTCTTTTTTTTTTTTGTGATCAGACAACTACGCTTTCACGATTCAATATTATATCACGCATTTTTCGAAACTTGGTATGCCATGTTCCTAGCCCCATCTCAAGACACTGTGCTTCATTTTTTTTTCTTATCAAGCGGTACGTAGGGTCCAAATGAACACCATAAAAATTTATGACGTCACCTGACTATACGTGCGAGATTACGGCGCCACCGCCAACATTTTCTTTTTGCGCATTTTCTCACTGCAAGCGCAGTGATCTTAAAATTATGAAAGGGGAATTGACTGAAAAGAAAAAAAAAACGTTTTCTTCTTCAGTGTCCTCTTAATGTGCGCTTAAATCTAAGCATACGAGGTTATTTCTGAATCACGTTCGGTAATGTACCATCGTCCTCAGAGCGGAGAATATACTACCATCGCATTTAGATGAGACAGAAACTTGGTAGATAACAAGGAAGCCCCAGAAAAACAAAAATTAGACGTCATGTGCAATGGAACAAGATATGTAATGTTAAGCGATAGGAATAAAGCGATGTCGATCATAGAACCAAGAATTTTGGTTGATATAGTTGTTGAAACTAATAAACAAAACAAAAATAAACCTGGGTGGTTCTGCAATGCATATAGCAGGTAATCACTGGTCAGTAAAAGCGAAGCCATTGACACCAAAAGGTCCAAGACGCAACCAAAGCATATTCTAGGCAAGTAGGTAATTCAATAATCGATTATGATTGCACGTCAGCAAAGAAACGGGCATAAGGTAAGAAGGCGCACCACGCACCTTTATTCGCATAATAAACTTAGTGCAAGGTTCGAGGTAATTTTTCTACTCTAATACGTTCGTTCATTTTTAGTTGCCCAATCGTACTATAGTAGTGGAACACACGGCCAACGGCGGAGGACATGTAGGTGGACCGTCACCTAGCGCGAGAGAGGTTAAATAGGAAATAAATGAGAGAAGCTTTCACGCTGTTGTAGGCTGAAAGGCTGGTGAATAGAGTTCACCACTAAACCAGTGAGTGACTCCGAGAAGTTATTTTTAGTCCGCAGCGAAATGAAACCACTACAGTCCTATCATAAAAATACGATGTACATTTGCGCGACTGTATACTTTGCTTGGTCATTACGGGTAACTGAATGGATTCCCAGAGAAGGTAAACGCACGAACGGGAGACGAAAAGTCAGGTGGGCCGATGAGATTAAAAAGTTCGCAAGTATTACGAGGCAGCAGAAAGCACGAAATCGGCTTGATTGGCGGATCATGGGAGAGGCCTTCGCCCTGCAGTGGGCGTATGCTGACGATAATGAAGATAATGGTGACACTTTGCTCTACAAAATTGTCAAGTATAGCGACACATTGTTGCATCATTAAAGAGACTTACAGGAAATACGGTCAAATAGAGATAAAAGTCTTAATTTCACGTCCTGTAGCCCATGAAAATCGGTATAAACATGCAAACGAGAAGTAATGTTCTGATCTGAAATAAGCGAGACGAATCCTTACGTCTGGTGCAATATACAGTCTGCGCACATTAACATCGAAACGTAAAGGTGAAACGGTCGGCTTCGTTGATCTCGCCGCTAACTACAGGCCGAAAGGGCCCACAGCTATCTTAGATCAACGGTGGTTCAGCATGAAAGTCATCAAAACCTCGCGGTTGCGCAAATAGGTCGGGATCTGGATTCCGACACGTGTTGGCTGAGGCTAGAAAAATATAAAAGGAGATGAAAGAAACTCGACTCTACAGCGCCATTATTATGTATAGATAGTTTAGCCTGCACCTCCATGCGCAGCGCACTCTTAAGTCTCAAAGGGAGCCGACACTGTACAAAATGTAAATGAAGTAAAGAACGCATTTTTCATCCTGTGGTTAAGGTTGACGCGTTCACAACCACTGAAGCGTGTGGCGATGTAGCCAACACCTTTAAAAGCAAGGAAGCCATCAAGCGGGCGAGATAGGACGCAGTGAACCTGACTATACGATAACGCATCACGAAATCCCTCGAGTGAGACTTGAGAACGCGATGCTCCGTATCCATAGGATACGGAGCACATCTGCTCGTTAGGAATATATCACACGCTTCAAGGGTTCCAGCCAGGCCTTGGAACCAGTCGCGCTTCCGGGCGAAACTATTACTGGGCCTTTATTTGGATTTATTTTCGTCATGCCGTTCTCCCTGGACAAGCGGTGTCGAAAGCACAGCTTTTGTAATGCATTTTTTAAAATTATTTCTCTGGTGTAGCTTCTGACAAGAGCAGTCAGGAAAACGCGTTTCCTGCGAATAACTAGCCGAGCTTTATGCCGTTTCGTAGCATTCGAGATCCGTTTCTGCTATCGTGAGGTATTATTTAATGAAGAGTGAGTGCGGTGACCAGCATTGCAACGAAACCACCAAGAGAACGAATGAAAGAAAGAGAGAGAAAAGGAGAACACGCGTTGCAGATAATCCCGCGCATCAAGCCGCCACGGAAAACAGAATGTCGGTGTTTGCGTGCCTCAGACGAAAAAAAAAGTTAAAGAAGCATATATAACAAAGAAGCAACACAAAAACGGTATGGTTAACCTAATGAACGACAAACAAAGTACAAAAACAGATTCTAACAATCACACGACTATGTATACCTATACAAGTCATCAGTGAGAAAAAAAAATAGCTAGGTATGTCCTCCACTTGAAACGGTGATGAAGTCGGACTAGAAAGAAACAGAAAAAGAGAGAAAAAGGAAAACCCGAAAAGAACGACCGCTAACAAGCGCATCACGAGAGCCGTGATCAAGTCTAATGCATTTATTAAAGACGCTGAACCAGCGTTCCCAGCTGAGTCTGTCGAAATAGCGTATTTTCCCCTTCTCCTCAGCTTTATCTCTGTTTCCTGAATGAGTGCAGGACGAATAGGCTCCCCCTCATCCATGCATGTCCAGCGAAGCTCCCATGCAAGGATGCTTACGACGTCTACATGAAGAACGCGCAGCCACGCACGCAATTTTCGCTTTTGTTCAGCCAAGGGCCGTACCTCTTCATCCCTCGTCAAACTAGAGACGAACAAGGCGAATCTCCATTTCGCGGGCGACGCGCACGGAAACAAAAAAAAAAAAGAATGAGGCAGGCTCACGTGCTTCTAGAGGTCTGTTCGCGAAGGCTCAAAAGGGAGACAGCACGGTGCCCGAGGGGGGAGCGTAATTCAATAACACGTTACTCAAGCTTTCTGCTTTTTTCTTTCTTAGTAACAAGGCGATCCCGTCTGCTCTCTTTCGTTGTTTTGTACGCAGCAAGACGGTCACTAGATTCGCCTCGGTTTCTCCACCTACGTGGAGTTCACTCCATTCAAGATTGAAGCAGCGCAAACAACGAAGACAAAAATGTCAGACGCAGTCAAAAGCCAGTCCCGTATAGTCAGCCTCGCTAAAGTATACTTTCGCTAAAAGCGTCGTGCCTGGCCTCATCTCCTCCGCCCCGTCAAAGTCTATGGTGCCACGGGAGGCCACACGTGGAATCAACTAATGTCATTAGCGCGAGAATACAGAACCGAGTCGGGTGGAGTCGCAACAGAGTCCTAACACGACGCACGTGCAGTTTCACGAAGCATTAAAGCTTGGCAATTGTACTCAGAAGTTGAGAGAACTCATTTACGGGATGTCAGCCTGAGCCATAGCTCGCTTTGGCATCGACAAAGTACATCGACGAAAACCTTGTTACTCCATAGCGCAACGGAGACAAAGGTAGAATAGGTCGAAATGCGCAAGTTCCTGAAGGATCTCGGTGGCGGCTACCGTTTCCCATTATATTATTTAGACCCGCAACATCATAACAATGCATTTGTAGTGAGGATTACGATTATCATGATTATCAACATCATCACCATCATCATTATGAGCCTGACTAAGGGCGAATGCCTCTCCCATGCTGCGCCAATGAACCCGGCCCTTTGCCTACTGCTGCCACGTCGTATATACGCAAACTTCTTAATCGCATCTGCCCAACAAATTTTGTCTTCCCTTCGTGCATTTGCCTTCTGTGGGAATCCAGTCAGTTACCCTTTATGGCCAGCGGTTATCTTGCCTACGTGCAACTCACCCGGCCCACGTTCATTTCCTCTTCTTAATTTCAACTATGATGTCCTTAACACCCATTTGTCCCCTCACCTACTCTTTTCTCTTTCTGTCTCATCAAGTTAACGTATTTTACGAGTAGGTCAGAAAATTAATATGCATGAAACTAAAGTAATGTTGCTACAGTATCGGCAGAGAACAGCATCTAGTGATAAGCGGCGAAACAGTGAAAGTTGTGAAGGAATACGTCTAATTAGGGCAGGTAGTAACCACGGAGAGAACTAGAAGAATAAGCATCAGGTGGAGCCAACTCGGAAAGCATTCTCAATCCTTAATGGTAGTCTACATCTCTGAATAGCAAACTATATAGCAGGTGCATGTTACCGGTAATTGTAGAGCGTCGAAAAGAGGCTTACGAAGGGAGTTCAACTCAAATTCAAGACGATTCAAATTCAAAACGTGACGTTGCTGCGTTTGGTGAGGCAATTTAAGGGTGGCGTCACCACCCGCGCTTTTTATTTGTAGATGTTCTCACTTATCAAGAGTCTTTTCAAGGCAACAATAGTGATTTTGGAAATGTGAAAAAATAGTTAAGTATTATAAAAAATATGGTTGATCCACCCCTTCCATAGAACGAGTGGATCAACCATGTTTTTTTTTTCACCTTTTCCTATGGGAATAGGCAAAACTCGAAAGTTAAGAGAGCCCTTACAAAAGTAGTTTAAGGTTTATGCATATCGATGTAACAGAGCTTGCGCACCGCCATAGCACCACTTAACGTGGACGCATCCCCATTAACGCACAGTCATATATCTCCATCCCGACGACTGACGTCCACCGTTAACGATTGAACAAACCCTGGTGATCTTAGATGCTTGTGGTAGAGCTGAAGGAGTTAAAGGTGAGAGTGGAACGTAAGAAAATGATGTGACGACCAGAAGAGAGTGACTGATTGGACGCCGAACATGGGCTAAGGTCGCCTATATATTCGCGGCATGTTGGAGTTACTGAACATCACTGCCCGACCAGAGGGAAACGCAACGCCCGTCGTGTCTTCCCTTTGACACGCCGTAATTATTCGCGGGGCGAACGCAAGTGAGGGACGCGGAGCTAAAACGAGGCGAAGGCGGCGGGCACTGCAGAGCTATTTAAGGCATAGATGGATGCTATGAGTGACGCCGACGCTTGGGGTAAGTTTTTCTCGGAAGAGAAGATTCATAGACGTGACCAAGTTTTTTTTTTTTTTTTTCAAAGGCTTCTTGGCGAAAAATTGTTCCAAACGGCTTACAGCGAAGATGGAATGTTGGTGTAATCGTGAGTCCTCAAGATCAGGCTGATATTTTTAGAGTGCTCATGTGTAATTCTCGGAGGGCGATTTTTGTTCGCCCCTCTTGGCCAATGCTAGATATTTACCTATCACCCGTTTTGTTCTGCTATTTTCGTTTATTGCGATAGTAATTATATGGACACCCTCCGTTCAATTTTTCCGCCAGCGTCGACGTCACCGTCACTGACTGTTTATGTATACGTATCTATATATAAGCAAGCACAGGACCAGGTTAACTGGCGGAACATGGGAGAGGCCTTTGTCCTGCAGTGGACGTAGTCTGGCTGATGATGATGATGATGATGATGATGATATATATATGTAACCGCACGAAAGAAAGATAATCGAGAAAAAGACTCCGGCACGCGGAATCGAACGTGACACCTCTGAATTGTGAATGCAAGGCGTTAGCCTCTGAGCCACCGAGGAGCACCTCCCCGAACGTTCAAACGGCAAGCTATTTATCTCTATCACCGCTGTTGACGGGCATCTCGGGAGGTGGGGGCGCTATCATGTTTTATGCATTATCAACAAGATGGTGTCATCAGCACGCGGCGGCGCGCGCTCTCATTGCCGACGTATACTTTGGACCGCGGAGAAGAGGGGAGTGGACGCTCTCCCGCGCGCTTTTATCTCGTGGTGGAGAAGATAGTACGCCATGGCTGGCGTTGGGCTTTCAGTGGAAGGATGCTGTTGTAATTAACGGACGCACAAGGGTCACTGCAATTGTTACATAGTCTCCGTTTGCGAAAAGGGCGCGTTTTTTTTTCAAAGCGAAGTAACAACTGAGACGCTTATTTGCGTTCATCTGTATCTGTGAGTACGTTTCGTGGGTTATTTGTGCACGATAAACGCTGAGCACGTTTCAATCTGGTTGCCATTCTGCGCGCGACTTTCCAATTCGTTGTCATCGCGGTCACTGCTTCGCCTTTGCAGCAAAGCTGGGACTTTTTCTTCACGTCTCCCCTTACCGCTTCCGGCACTACAGAGGAACAGAGGAGGCGAAATATTGGAGAGCCATGTACTGAGCAATGTCAGCACACGTTAAAGAAAACCAGATGGTCGAAATTTCCGGAGCCCTCCACTATGATGTCCCTCACGATCACACCATGGTTTCGTGACGCATAAACACCAATATTTCATTATTATTACAGGGGAGCCAGTTAGGTATACACCATTCGTTTAACTTGTAAAACGGGTTTGAAAGCGTAGACTGGAAGCAAGGATTAAAAAAGCACGAATGATGAAATTCGTAAGCTAATGTCACTTGACGCGCAACCGCACCTCGGCGACAAACAAAAGTGCGTAATGGAAAGCAGTGCCAACGCACGAAAACCGAATAATAGGCGTGATGTGAAGTGCGGGGATTCGCTACAGAAAAACGCATTTTCGCGGCGGAATCAACTGTTGTGAAGCCGCCAACGATCTATTCGCACGCGATCGTGCGATACTCACAGCGTATACAAGAAAGGCGATAGGATATGAATAATGAAAAAGAGTTGTTTGTCCAATACTCAACATGAAGCTAATGTCGGCGCATTTTGTTGTTTCCGTTTCTATACTCGTCGAAACGCTTTAGAGCAGAGAGACTTACGGAGCCGCATTGCAGCGCTAACAGAACGCCGTCATCATCTCGTTCTTATAGCAGCGTTAAAACTTCTCAGCACGTAGCAAGCTATTTGAAAAACAAACTAACACGAAAGAGAAGCCTAATTCGATTATACTGATAAATGTTGTTATTTAAGAATTGTATTGACTAATTGGCATGATAAGTTTATTATTGAGGAATAAACAACGTCAAAGCTGAAATATTTTAATTTTGCACTAGACTCCAACAACCGAATGGCAGCGGAACACAACAGATTTCAAAGTGTAACTATTTCGCATTCTAGCAATATCGCCTGAATAAAATTGTCGAATAATTTTTTTAACTTGTGAGCCTAAGTCCATGGGGACCACATTTGTACATAATTGGCGAAAAAGAATTACGCGGGACCTAACAAATGCCGTTAAAAATCTATGTCGTCCAGGTGAGTGATTGCATTTCAGTTATCATTCATCAAGAATGATGAATGGTAGAGTAATCGAACTGATGCGTGCGCGGAAGGTACAAAAAAGAAATAAAAAAGCGCCTTTTTTGATGAAGAGAGCGAGGTAGAGATGAAATATGCAGCTCTATATCTTTTTTTTTTTCACAGGCGGTTAACCCTACAATTTCCTGATGTAGCGCGCAATACATTGCAATTTAAACCTCGCTATATCCGAAAATTCATCATGAAAGTATATTCCTAACACTGTATCTGTCGCAAAAGTATTCATTTGCTTCGGTATATACGATATTTTGTTATATCGAGGTTTTAGAGTAGAACAGTACGCAAAGAAAAGAGAGTATCAATGGATCTGAACGGATACATCGCTCACCGACTAGAACTACATGGACTTAATAAAAGCACTCTCATGATTAATGTGTCATTACCACATGCACTTATGCTACATATTACACCATGCGTTCTAAGTACAAACGTCCACACTTCCATCAAGAGCGAAAAAAAAGCTCGTTATGAAAAAAAAAGAATACATGAACTAACTGAACAAACGAGTAAGCCTGCACGAGGTAGCGCATTAAGAAACAAATAGTGCCGCGAACATTGGGCTCAACGGCTGCGGTTTATTGTCACTTGATTCATACGGTCTAAAAACCACTGACTAGCATGTGCACTTGAGCACAATAATGACTTTGCGCAACTGACATCGACCACGTAGCCAGCTCTCAGATAGTCACCCAGGAACAAGTAACATGAAGAATACCACACGTTATTATTCGCTGTACAAGTATATGACTAATAAATTGCACGAACGGTAACAGTTTTGAAAGCCCTAAAGCTAAAAGCCCTCGTACTTATGTAGTTTTTATGTGACCAAACTGATCTGTCTTAGAAAAGGAAAGAAAGAAAGAAAAAAGAAAAAAGGAAAGAAAGAAAGAGCAGCCGGTTATAACGAACGGCGTTGCGGTCTGCTTGAGACGCAAATGCGCCTTAGCTAGGCAAGCACGGCTGAACGAATTAAATTTTCAAGAGTTTCGCTTTCACGCTGCACGCACTACAGACTTCACCCGGGCGGGTTCCGGCCAATTACGCAGAGCGGACAATAACTCTTAGTTACGTGCGTATGGGGCCCTACCGACACCACCAGTACTACACTTGCATATCAGTGATGCCTAGCTAAGTTGGCAGCGAGAATGCTTGCCCATTTTGTAGCCATGGGTACACGTGCGCTCCAAAACATCCGCTACCACCGCTTTGTATATGCGCCGCTCTCGTAGAGATGAACTCGATTTAGTGCAGCCAAGCCCCGTAAATATCGCATGCTACGCAAACCTATTACGCGGCAGGACATTAGGACATTACAAAACGTCCAATAAGTACTTAGGCAACAGTTCCTTAACGCTTGTTTTTTTTTTTCACGAGCACTATGTTATCGCACAGTAGGGCAAGTGAGCTACTGAAGGCGTACCTAAATAATGAACCGAAGAATATTACGAGACGTATAATATTTTTTAGTACATCATTACCTAACTATTATTACAAAACTGGATCGGAAGCTAACCTGTTCTATCCACGGCACAGGAATTTTCCGAAGAAACAAAAAAAAAAAAAACAGTGCACGCGGTATCATCAATGCGCACATATATGACAAGGTAAGAAGACAGCACTGCGTATAATATGCACGCGCTGCGCCGAACAACACCTCCAGGAACGCTCAAATGTGAAATTCTCTACACGCGCTGTTACATTGGAAGGCACCTGTACAAGAATGTCCTCTCTGCAGTTGCGAGCAACGACAAAGGTTTTGTATTCCAACGGCATGATGATGATGATCACTACGGCCATGCGGAGTTTTGTGAACAACGACAACGACAAAAACAATAATAATAATAATAATAATAATAATATAATTATTGTTATTATTAATTTTCCATTTCAAAAGCAAAAAAAAACGCATATCAGCCGTGCCAAAGCCACGAAGGGCTTCAGCGGCAGCGCCTGACAGAAGGAGTATGCAACAATAGTTTGAAGTAGTACTAGGTAATACAATTGCACATAAAAACAAAAAAGCACAGTAGGCGGCCCAACTAACATTCTTAAGACGGTGAATACATGATTTTTCAGAGAGATTCTTCAAGTTGTGTTTCGTATCGCAGAGCCCAGCGCATTTGTGGGCAACTTCCGAAAGTACAGAGAAGAAGGAACGAAACACGAAAGAGAAATAGCAGTTACAGCAATCTCTAATTACCGCGGTAATAGGCGAGCAATTATAGCACTGCAGGGATGCCAAGCAGCGCTGCTATATTATTAGGATCCGCCTAATGGCTTACCTTTTAGGCTACCTGTCTCTCCCTCCACAAGTAATAGTGAATGCGAACCAATTGGTACGTATCCATAGCGAAGAACAGGGCCACGTGGACACGCACAAGAATCAATCAATCAATCAATCAATAAAATTTTATTCCTTTCGATAGGAGGATCACGCCGGACTGCACTCAGGACCAGCGCTGAATCTGTGTGCATCCTCGTGAGTGCCTATACATCGCGCTGTCTTTGACTATCAATAACAAATTCCCACCTATTTATTAGCCTGCTGATGCTAGTCGACTCCGTTCTGTCCAATATTGCGTGTTCCTTATATTAGAGCAGTCGCTTCGCAGCTGCGCAAGCAGTTGGCTGTACTCACCTGATATGTGACCACCCCAAATACAAGTTACTAGTCCTATACATCTAGTTGAATTCAAATGAGAAGTACTACATATACATCGATGATGTTCATGAATTCGTGGCTTCACCGAGAGTCATAAGCGGTTCCATGACAGGCACAAACAACAATCATCCAATCAATTATCCCGGTTTTTCATCCTTCCGTTCGTTTTTTTAATTTTTTAATGATCTATGTTACTAGCGCAAGAAGGCAGTAACTCAAGACGGCGTTTCTTACGTTTTAACGCTAGTATCTACTTTTCATTTCACGCTTCAATGCCCGAAACTTAGCCAAAGGTGTTTACACGTTTCAAATAAAATAGCAGGAGACATCAGAAACAGGCACGCTCACAATAAAGATAAAAGCAGACATGACACTACGTTTCCCGGGCCGAGTGTGACACGAATTTCCAAGAAGAGAAAAGACACATAAAAAAAATGTGCCGTGCAAAGGTGTTCTGGAACGAAAATCGAACTCGAGCTCCGTCTCGACTAGGTTTGCGTCTTTGCGAAAATTTGGTTTCCTTTACATCTTTTTGCCTCCTTTGGGTGGCACGTGGCGACGCTTAAGGGTGTTTACACCGCATCACTTCGGACGGCGCCCACGCGAGTAGACGTAAATGACGACGTCGCATGCACACTGCCCGGGCCACGCATGTCTCGTATGTAGTACAGGTAAAGCACGAAGAGCCACCATAACCCCTTCCGTGAAGGTTCGTAGTTATACGCCACACAGCCGGTCAGTGTGACTTTCACAGTTTTTTTTCTTCACATTGCCGCAGCAATTTCCGCAGTTTTTGCTTTTCCGCCAACGCCAGCCAAGACAGAAAAAGAAGAGAAAGCGAATAATAATAAAACACGAAAAAGCAAGCTTTGCGTTTGAACAGACAACGGCCAAGGTATACACGCACGGACGAACCACACAACGACCCACTTTCTGTCGTCCCAAACACACATACACACACACACACTTTATATATATATATATATATATATATATATATATATATATATATATATATATATATATATATATTACCCGTCCGAAGCACCAATTTGTAAATTTGTAGTTTTGATTTGCGTGAAGGGGCCAGTCAAGCTGTGAAATGCAGCTTTTTTTTTTTTTACCTTCGCACCAAACCACGTATACAGTATTTTTCTGTACTTGTTACGTGGCTGAATAAATTTAAACTCAAACTCAAGAAAGGAAGTCTTTCCCCTCCTTTTTCTCTACTCTATTTCCCTCGAAGTACAATCGACACCCGCGCACTAGCCGGACGACAAATTTCCTAGTGCAGTCCATTTCCCTTTCAACGACCGTCGACCATGAAACGTAATAATGACCATAAATAAGGAAAAACAGAAATACGCACATGGAGGGGGGGGGGGATGTAGTACGCTGAGCGCCCGCCATATGCAAGGGAAAGAGGCTTGCGAAACGCGAAAGCGTTGGCCCAGCTTCCGAACTAAGACGGCCCGCACTGCGTGCTTGCTAAAGGTCATATTCATTTTCAGTTCTAGATATAGATCAACAGAAAAAAATGAAGGAATTCGAGGAAAAGGCCGGAAGGATTCGCTCGCAAAGCACTTCTGTTTGTCCGCCCCACCCCCCCCTTTTTTTTTCTTTCTCGCTCTATTTTACGCCTCACCGAGAAAGACTCGAGTTTTTATTCTTTTAGTCGGTAAGCCCTTTCATCGCTACCCAGACAAGAAAAAAAAAGACAGGAATGAAAACGGGTGTGTAGAGAAGGAAGAACTACCCCGGGCGCGAGAAGGTCGCGTAAATGCCACGTGCCAGCGGAGGCGGTCGATAGACCACGAGTACCATAAGGAACACCATGTGCAGCCGGCAACAAAGGTTCGCAGCAAATACGAATTGGAGCTGTGAGTGGATGACGGTACTAGTTTAGCGAGAGTAACTCTATATGTCGCAGTAACTACTACAGGCTAGAACACTTCTTTGCCTGGTACCATAACCTGCAATGAAGAAATATAGCCAAAATGACAAGCCGTCTCACATGGCGACACAGCAAGGCATAAGCAGGAGGAGGGGGTGGGGCACGCTGTTAAGGCATGGGGGTGGAGTCGGGATGAGGAGCAAATGCCTCTTTTGCACCCGGCCTCCTCCCCACTTTTGCTGGCACCCATGTTTGAATATTTCGCGTTCCGCACACTTCCACTTGAGAATGTACACTACATCGCAAACAGCCAAAATACTTTCAAAGCAATAGAATAGCTGAGTACCGGAACGTTTAGGCAAGAACGGAACCAAAAAACATGCTAGCTTCGAGCTGGCTTTTTTTTTTTTTTCAACAGAGACAATCTTTGGATTTGGTCACGACAAGATTCGATGGAATAGGATTCGTAGCGTTTGCCTGTTTGTACGGTAAACGAGAAAAAAAAAATGAGAGAGGGCCTCGCTTTCCTCATTAGACACAAGTCAATCAAGCCAGCAGACAATATGCGAAGCAAGATGCGGAAAAAAAAATTATTCGTGTATTTTTGCGCAACAGCGTAGAAAATTTGCAAATGAGCTACTTTTGTATGTGTAATCAGCATCAAGGGACGGTAGGCCAGCGATTGAGAACAAAGAGAGATAATGAGTGTGTGTGTGTGTGCATGTGTCTGAGCGTGTGTCTGTGCAAGTGTGTGTGTGTGTGTGAGTGTGTGTGTGTGTCTGTACGCGTGTGTGGTTAGATGGACGACTGACAGTGTGTAGTCTGTCTGAAAATATCATTTTGCCACAAGCTCTACAGCTTACAGGATTATAACGAAAAAGCTCAGAATTCACAAAGTGAGTGCAAGCTGGGTACAAAAAATGCTTACGGACCAACTCAAACAGAGAAAACTTACAGGCGGCGAACGTTTCTACAGAGAGACTGAATAAACTAGTGCAGCGTTTAAAACACTCCCTATAGGTTGATGGTGATTACATAGAAAACTGAATAGGGTTGTATTAAACTGAACCCGCCAAGAGAAACTTTTGCGTGCGAATGTTTTATTGCGATAGCAATGATATGGACACACCGGCGTCGGCGTCGCCGTCATTCAGCGTGTATATTATATATATATATATATATATATATATATATATATATATATATATAGAAACAAGAAAAAGTAATCCAGCAAAGGAGGACTCCAGCTCGCGGAATCGAACGTCGGACATCTAAGTTGCGAGTGCGAGGCGTTAGCCACTGAGCCACGAAAGAACACCTCCTACGACGTTCGAACGGCAAGCTATTTATATTTACCCCTTAACCCTTTACTACGGGAATCTTGAAGGAACGTGTTTTCAGCATTACCAGCGAGATGGCGCAATAAACGCGCCTCGCCAGATCGTCACGATGCGGCGGCGCGCGCTCTCATTCCCAACGCGTACTTTGCCCCGTAGAGAAGGGACGCTGACGCGTGCGCTGGGCTTTGGCTTTAACTGGAACGATTCTGTTGCAGTAACCGGGCGCACAAAGGTCATTGCACTCGTTGCACAATCTCCGTTTACATAAAGGGCGCGCTTTTCAGACACTGCGAAGTAAGAACCGAGACGCTCATTGGCGTTCACCTGTACCCGTAAGTACATTTCGTACGTCATTTGTGCGTGAGAAACGCTGGGCACGTTTCGATCTGCTTGACATTCCTCGCGTGATCTTCCAGGCAAAGCTGTGACTTTTTCGCGCGAAAGGGGGGGGGGTACAAAACAACCATTACTTTATTAATTAAAATGCCAATAAATAAACAACCCAGAGGCAAAAATTTTTAATGAGAAGAAATATGCGCACAATTTCTATGTAAACAACCTATAGCTAGAATTTTGCGAATACGTGCTAGAATAAGGAAGTTACAGGGGCTACAACATCTGTTTCAGCCAGTTTCGAATATTGGCGCGGGCGCTCGCCACACATGAATAGGCCGTCGTCGTGACTCCGCCCACTTCAGCAACGTACCATGACGTTCGCGATACGTCCTCAGCGCTCAACCAACGACCGAGCAGGGCTTGCCCCCCTTAATGTTGTGTCATGGCGGCACGGGCAGGAAAGACTGAGCTAGGACAACGTTTCGCCTCGCAGTAATTGTCAGACGCCCTTTATCTCAGAGGCTTTCGTTCTGGCAACAACGCTTCTCCTTGAGTCTTGGCCTCTACACAACAGCAGAGAACCGCATAGAACCACGAAAACATGGACTGCCCAGCTGAAGCACTCCAAGGGCCAAGGCGCCATTTCGTAGGGTAAATAACCAATTGACGAGCTCAGTTGAGCATAACGCTCCCCATGGACACGCTTTCATCAGACTGCGCGTAAGATGGCGGTTGGTCAGGCGAGGGAAAAAAAAGGCACGGAATTGTTTTTCGAAGTGGAGGGTCTGCGCGGCGCATAGCAATGTAATATTCGGCAAATGTGCTCACCGCTGTCTACTGTGCGATCTGGCGAGCTTGTTTGGAGAGTGTAAAAAAAAAGAAGGTCGCAGCCGATTTACTACCCCTTTTAAGGGTTCATCATTCGTGATTTGGAATAAGGCCACACATATAGATGCACTTCAGCTGCTGGCACAGCACGCCTCAACGACTCCTCTTCACAGCTTAGTCGTCAAATATGGAGAAATGTGGAGTCTGTCGGAGAGAGGAAAAAGATGGATCGCACGACTGCGACAGCTCAACGCTGCTTTCGCCCTTTCTTCACTTTTTTTTTTATTTCGCAAGCATCCAGACACTTCGTGCCGACGCGCCACCCGATTCTCTCGATACTCGGAAACGCAGCAACAACAACAACAAAAAAAACGCACGAAAACGCGGCAACCACGCTGCATATAGAAATAAATAAATAAAGAAAGAAAGAAAGAAAGAAAGAAAGAAAGAAAGAAAGAAAGAAAGAAAGAAAGAAAGAAAAACTGAGGAAGCCGGCGAAATATAGTTGGAGGCGGCAAACAATGCCCCGTCGCGCCGCTGTACTTCGCGCGGAAGCGGCACTTTCTCGTCTCCTAGCAGCATTCGTTCGTATAACGCAGGAAGCTCTCGGCTGCATCCCAGAGAAGAGCACCGGCAGATGCAACGCTCCCACGAGTCAATATTGGCACCACGCACACGCCGTTTCCACTGCGTACTTACTACGTAGCTAGCAGCTGGTCGAGGTGACACAACGGCGGAAGTCCAAACGGAGGCTGCAACAAATTTAAAAAAGGGCCTAACCAACCACAGCGAGTGAAGTGCGAGACACGAAGAAAGAATAGAAAAAAATGCGCACACAACTGTCCGTTATGCATAATTATCTTGTGGTTCTCTTCTTGCTCTTTTTTTATTCTCCTCTTTTCTGCCACCCCCTGCTCGTCTTTTTCTTCAAGGCATTAGTAACGTATCTAGAGACGGTTTCAAGATTGCTAGCGTTGTGCCCCAAAAAAACTTTCGGTCACCTCTTTTACCAGCTCCTAAAGTCGAAACTGAAAGGACGTTTGCAGGATTTTTTAAGGGTAAGAAAAGTCTTTTATTAGTTTTTCAAATAAGAAGAACGTGCGTAATGTCCAAGAGAATCTCTTAGACTTTTTATGTAGCTCAAGAGAACATTTGTTTGAATATATTTTGCCACATAGGGTAAGGGAACTCTAGACAATCAGCAGGCTATTTTCTAAGGCTCTTTTTACACACCAACGCTAATAAGGCCCATCGGTGTAGGAAATAGGATGTCATCAAGAGCCTGTGTTTGTAAACAGAGAAAGGATCTATATCTCAGTTACAGTTATCCCGCTACTCGTGGTACGCGGGCTAACCCGTATTCTTCATCCCTTCTGGGCACGGGCCTGCCACACTTTATACATGCGGCGTTCGTATCACTTCGTGGCACTGAATTTTAGATCTGGCGTAGAACGGGCTCCTCCCGGAAAACGTGGGTATTCTTAGAAGTGTAGTAAACAGCCACAGTGCGGTTGCAGAGTTTATATTTACATATACTACACGCGTCGTTCGATACTTATTTCGTAAAAAAAAAAAAGAGAGACATGGACCATCTCCCCGAAGGAAACCACAATGGAATGTGAAGCACGGCAAAAATTTCTGGAGCTCTCCCCTACGGCGTCTCTCACAATCATATAGTAGTTTTGGGACGTTAAACGCCACATATCAATCAATCAATACCCTCCGCCTCGAAACATCATAATTCTGGCCTAATCAATTAGGGAAAACAGGACACAACGCTGACCGGGAATTTTCGATAAGTCGGGGCGAGTTTGCAGTCGCAATACAAACATACTCGTTTGCGTTTGCCGAAAGAATCAAATCACAAAGCGTACACACAGACAACAATTTAGGTGTTTATTGTATAATTATTTGCACTTTATAAGCGGGTAATGTAGTTGAACAAGCTAACTTTGCCCCGCACAGAAATGCATCGAAAGACTGATGCACAAAGGGAGAAATTATAGCACGTTTTCTCACTCTGCTTTTTTATTTATGTTGTCTCTTTCTACTTTTCTTTATTTATTCGTCTTTTGTGTACACGTAAGGTTTTATTTTAATTCGCTCGTTCTCTGCCACGTTGTCGTCGACTTTTTCAAGAACGCCACCTGCACCGACACATCCTTGTCTTGTATGTCAGCTTTCGCTGACCGATCTCGGCGAGAAACATTTAAGTCCTTGCCACGTATGCAACAATTAATAAAAATTTCCCACGCCAACAAGCACCATCGGTTAGCTGCGTCATCCAAAACAGCGCAGTAGAAAAGTCACTTGCTAAGCGCGCACAATAAAGCATTCCTCTGACGCAAGGAAGCCAATAAACAGGCTCAGACTGTACTTCTAAATTAAAAAAAAAAAACGAGTTTGCTGATGTGCTGGAACTGGGTAGACGAGATACAGTATGTACGATGCACTCCTTAAGTGGGGCAAGGCGAAAAGTAAAGCAATAACCAAGCTAATCAAACCACCCTTCCCATCAGCTGACTGTCTCCCCGTGTAAAAATCGAATGAGAGCAAAATCACAGACCATAGGCGGCACAAGGACTGCACGGCGTACTAGTCGTTTGCTTCAGCCATGAGCCAGTACCGAAAACCAATGAACGATCGAAATGGCGAAATCTGTAGAGAATGACTAGAGAAAATGTTACGGATACGTGAACGGCAATTAGATACACAGTGCATGTATAGAGATGTCGGACCTTTCTTTTTTTTTTCTTCCAGAAAACATAAACAGAAAGTAGGATACAGTTACGATTTCCGACACTTTCAGCATCTCAATATCGAAGAAAGTCTCGAGGCTATGCTAATCTATCGGGGAAGCGGTGATTTGTAGAGAAAGCGGTTAATGTTCTAGGCGGCTGAATGACCGCATCAAAAAGATCTGCGTCTGCACAATTTCAAATGCGAGGAAACACGAGCAAAAAGAACTCGCTCGTCAGGGCACATCATATCCTTAGTCCAAGAAAATAAAAATGCACCAATCAGAACGAACAAGTCGATTTCAAGTTTATTTACGTCGTGGTATACGTAGCAAGTGGAAACGGAGTTAAAAAGGGCAGACTAATGAAACGCTGACGTAGCGGAAGTTACATGAAAGGTACATACGTAGATGAGGTTAGAAAATCTTCGGGTATGCGTCTTTGACCGCGATTGGCGCCGAGGGTAGGAATTCGGAAAGAGGCAAAGTGCTGTTATAGAGTATCGAGGATCTTGATATGGGGTAGCGCTAATGGGGGAAAAAGGCGCGTACTATTCTTGCTTGGAAGGAGGCATCATGTTTCCTGATAGAATTTGTTTTTTAACAGCTCCAAGCTGCGGTACATATATTAGACTTAAGTAGTGACGTCAGCATTTTTAGTAGATCCCGGAAGGAGCGCGAGTTGATACACGTACAAAAAAAAAATTCCACTCAGCCCAGTAACGCAGAATGTCCCAGTTAAGCTGGAAAAAGGAGGTGATGATAATGGCGACCATAATGATGATGATGACTGCATGTCTAGCTAAACTAACGTCAGCCCAAAAAAGAACTAGCAGAAATAATAAAGAAACTCTAATATACAGATTGAAGGCATTCGTGATGTTTCGTAATCAGTCCTCTTGCGCCAACAATTAATTCCGTACAGCAATTACACCAAGATTAGTAATTATTGATTATTCTAACGACAGGCGGTCACTCATGTATTTGCATAAAAACTCGTAGGCGAAAACTATCTTCTTTTTCAAAGTCAAATGTATATTGAGCCTCCCAGTCGTTCTGCATGTAGTACAATAATACGGAACATACGAGCACCGGGTAATGGCGAATCGCCGATCAGGTAGACACTGAAAACGAACAAACAAGGAGACGGACAATCGATATGGTGAACAATGTGTACGATATAAATTTGCTACTTTTTGTAAATAAACTTTAGTTTTAATTGAGCAGTAGTCCTGTATATAGTTCTTGCGTATTAGGTGTGTTTCGCGCTTCCAAGTACATTCATGGTCCCGTACAAACTCGCCCAAATTTCTGTTAGTCCTGACAGGAGGTAATTCAGGCACAAATGTCCCAGCTCTGTCGTGCCGCTTTATATTCTGTCCACGCGCCTCTCTGTGTCACAGTCAGCCAGCGCTCATGCTCGAACGATCTCAGACAGTCGAGTCTCTGACGTCACACGTGTGCCTTTTATAAGGCTTCATGGACGTCAAATTCGGCCAATGATCCACGAGCTGTCACCTGAAATTCTAGCAGTTCAGGGTAAACGGGGTCATCACGACGAACAAGCCACCTCGAATGAACATTAATGAAGGAATGAGAACGAAACGAACGTAACGAGATGACCACGAAAGGGGTCAGTGCTTCCAGCGGCACTCGATCGGTCACTTCGCAAAACGGTTCCCGAGGGCCTCGTCGTGTAATCCTGACAGTGACAGAATGTCCTGACGTCAGACTCTCTGAAGAATCGCTTTACGTAACGTCAGTGTCACTCCCTCCCTCCGAACTTTACCTGCCCTGTATGTATTCTTCTCCATCCAATCCATTTCCATTTATGCATTTCACGCCACACGAGTGTACAATGACATGGCACCCGTAGCTTATTACTTTAGCCGACCTGAGCGAGGTGTGCGGAACGTTACAACAGATCGATAGCACGCAGCCGAAGAGTGCGCGGATGGAATCCGCCAGTGACGTCATCAGTAGCAGCCATGCACGCGGCGTAATGGCACTTCCTTCCGGTCACGTCCGACATGACACTGTTCCTCGAGGCATGCCGGAGACGTGAGCGGGTCCCAAATAAAAAGTGGGCCTCATCGAACAGGGCTGGCGCATTGCAGGCGGCCGGAGCAATCATCGTTGGCCGGCGGGGTCTACGGTGAAAGCTCGCCATAAAAGGATGCAGCGTTGAAAAGGCTGTATCCAAGAGTCCAACCCTCAAAGATGAACCAGAAGGTTCGATAGGACTCGACTGGTACCAATCAAAGGTCGCCCGATGAGAAAACGCGATTGGTAAACCAATTATGCATCGATTCATAGATATGAGGTCGTAACCATGAAAGATGCTAAAACCAGTTGCTGCCTTTCGAAGGAACATTCTGTCGAAATGAGGGCTCCAGACAGTTCCCCCTCTTCGAGTTATTAACGTTGGGTTTCGCGGCACAAAGGCGATTAAAGCTACGTAGCACTAGACACAAGGCGAAAAAAGAAAAGCACCTATCGTGAACGAGGCCATGACTACGAAACTTTTAATGTCTTCCACTTCAACCTTCACCTGAGCTTCTGCCTAGTTTTCACAATGTTCACGAACATAAGGCACTACCAACTGGTCCCAAATTTCGAGAGGTGAATATCATGAACATTGTTAAAAGGCTCTTTGGGAGAATTGGTGATTAGTGATACCTAAAAAGAAGGCAGCACATAACTTGAACAGGGACTTGGAAAAACTAAGAGAAAGGCCTTGTCTTTGTAAGTCCCTGTTTAATTTTGCATACCAACAGAGGGTCATTTTACACATATACATTAAGTAAATTCGTGTTCACATGTACACTTACGTTGAGAATTGCAATGTGCGCGTGTGTGCGTGCGTGTACAGATGCATAACTGCATTTCATTTGTTGTCAGGCCACTTGGTTTTTGTTCACGCCAATCATGTGACCCACTCGCGCCTAATTGTGTTACTTATTTCGTTGAACCAGGTCACGTATTGTCATTCTATTTCTACCAAAATCTTTATTAGTGATTGTATCATTAACAAATCAAATAAATGAATAAATAAATAATAAAATGAATGAATGAAATACCTTAAATAACAAATAAATAATAAATAAATAAAGAGCCACGATCTCCCTTCTCAAGTATACCCGCTTTGCATGCTAAGATCGACGACGGGGGGATTTGTAGTCTTATCGAATGAGCCTATCTGTACAAGGATATACAGCGACTGAATCTCGGCTGACAGATCGGGCTCAAAAAGCAGAAGGGTCACTCATTGTTCATGCCACTAAATACCAGTGCCGCGTCGTGCCCCTCATCGCATCGTCAGGACGAAGCCTTAGCCGCCCTGATTACCGACGTCCGGCCCGTGCTGCAGCGTCCGATATTCTGAGTAGATTAGCGGCGGCTTAGCTCCCGAATTGCCTCCGACAGGTATACGAGGCGTCATCGCTCTCTGACCAACCAGGACGGCCACCGCGGAGCGATATCCGCCACTACCAATAGACTTCCCGGGCGCTCGTCACGAGCAAACAGGTCTTCCCTATCAGACTTGTAATTAGATGACCACCAGCGTGCCCGCTTCAGGCAGTTCAGCCTAAGCTGCCCCTAAGCTGAGACGGTCGACTGTCAAATTATTCGAGAGACTTACGGCGTGCCCCAAGAAGTTTCGTCGAGAGCTTCAGCTTCTATCTATAGTCATCATCCCCGATGTTACCTACTCGTCTCCTGCGAAGATTGTTCCCGAGCTAACGGGCTCAAACGGCATAGCTTCGCCAAAGTGCGAAGCAGCTCGAGGTTCTGGTACGAAGATTCTAAGTTAACTTAACCTTCCGATTCCCGACCCAGCCCTCACTAGAAGCTTATGGGCGCTACCTAGCCGAAATGTAACTACAGTTTCCACATTTATGACGGGATTCTCAGCAATATTCTTGGCAGCAGCGCGCCTGCGGCCTCGAGACACTTCACGTGGGGAGGAAGCTGTTGGCTAGGGACTTTCAAAGTAAGCTCAACAAAACAAAACAAAACAAAAACTCGGCGAGCAAACAAAATCACCATGTGTCACGAAAGAAGGTGTGAGGCTATCGGGCAATCGCACAAGAGATGAAAACCAGACAACAGAGTCGGTCGAGTCGTTTGGCATTTTTCTATAGTGCACAATTTGTGCGTCAAGCACACATGCAGAAAAATTATATATGGAGAAAAAACTGGATGAATGAATGAATTAACTATCTTTGTTGCCTGCTCTCTTGCTTTTACAAGCGAGAAAAACTCTACATTCTTCAGGGTTCCAGTAAATAAAGAAATACTGAGCCAAGAAAAATTAGCTTTGCTTTAATTATTACTTATCGTAGCACCACGGCAGCCGTCAGTACACCGGCAGAACCAAATAGCGCCGCAATCCCAAAATTTACAGTCAACAATAAAGGCCTGACCAGAAAGGTGGTATGCGTATGCCAGAGCTGGTGTTTCGACGCCAAAATGTGGAGAAAACGGCATTTATTTAGCTAATCTAACAGACTTTCTCACGCTTATTGATCAAAATTACCATTTTTGCAAGAGTATCTGTCCAACGCACCTTAATCATAGCAGCATATATCCCCTGCTGGCCGAAATTATTTCGGGCTCATTCAAAAGGAGAGCAGCTGAAGTGTTCAATCAACGAATGAACCAATAAAGTCAATCAATGAAAGCCACTCGGAAAGGCGTAACGAATAGCTTTAAGTCACACGCTCTCAGTAAACAAACGTTGAGGAACGCTAACCGCCAGGTCCCAACATACACTTGAGATGGCTGTGGCACTTTCCGTGCGCAAAAGATTCTTTGAATAGCCCAATGCGTTAGAAGTATACTGCAGAAACCTGAGACAGCAAGTGTAGGTGTCGATGCCAAAGAGACAGAGCAGGCACGCGAGGGCTCACGAGGGAAGTCGAGAGAAAAGAAACGCCGCTTGTGTTGTCTAAACTTGTTTCTTCTGCCAGTGTTTGCACGCCCAGTTTTTCAACATGAAACGTGTCGGCGTAGGTCAAATTTCGATCTCCCTGTAAACGTTGAGGCTATAAGCCGCACGTGAAAAGGATGCAAAGTGAAGATGCTTCACCCTTAAAATCGTACCGGCTACAAGAGCAACTCGCGTGATCTACAGCGTTGCACGCTATTAGTGAAGCTCAATAGAACAAAAGCAGCGACGGCGGCAACCCGAAGGTCAAGAGGCGTGATCGGGTCGCTGCGTTTGCGATGGAGGCGGACACTCTCGGCGGCGAAAGCCCGCACAACGATGCAATGATGAAGGCCCCTGCACCATCTGTTACGTAGCTACAGTAACACTGGGCGGTTCATATAAAGCAACAAAGCAGGAACAAACCAGACAAAAGAATTACATGGACGTGCGCCTCCTTCCAGGCGCAGAATCCCACAAGCATCGCGATCACGGGTGGACAACACAAAGTGAATCGGCTGCGCCATTACTCGAAGCAGTCGTCGGAACAGTTCTTGGGCGGCTGAACACCGCTGCTATCATAAAGCACCCTTATGTATATTCTACTGAACATGTTTTTACAACGGACTTCCGAGACAGCTTTGGGTCTTCAGGGACTTCGCGTCTAGCAGGCGAGACGTGTTTGTAGATTCTACAGCCAGTGAAAGCAGAGCCTCCGAGATTCACGGAAACGATCTACGATGTGCCAACGCAACACCAGCTATTACAACACTTATGAAAGAAGATTGAAAGTATACCTGGTCTATGGCTATGATTACGCGGAGAACCGAACCTAATATTCACCACCTATTTTCGGCCAATCTTTGTAAACGCGACCTTTTCCGTGGTAGCCTAAATTTATGATGTTCATGCGATTCCTTCGCAATTAACTATATATACAGCATTTACTAGCTTACTTGCTTTTTTTTTGTCAACAGACGATATAGTCCTGCCATTAACAAAGGCGCGGTACAGCCCCAGTGGAACTAAGGACGATTCAGCCTGAATCTAAGTAATTAACGGACTTAGTTAATACGGGAGCGGTACTTACTTCAAACATAGCCGCGAGCCCCGTTTACGAAATTAACATATAGTCTGTGCCATCACCAGGACAGACAACTGAACTTCTGAAATATATATATAAGCAAAGGTACACAGAGCACCATACAACTAAACGTACGAAGAACACCAAGAAGCATAGCAACAGAACGCGAATGAATGCCACTACAGCCAGAGGTCAAGTTCATGCGTAATTCTTTAGATATACTAATTGTTACATCCCGAAACCACTATGTGATCATAATGGGGTTCTTGAGAGAGCCGTTAAATCAAATTCCATGGGCTTCCACTATTGTGCCTGCGTAATGAACGTGGCCGCAACGACCGGGATTCGATCCCGCGACCTGTATACGGGTCACCAGCCAAGCACCGTAACACGTAGATTAAGTTATCACTGCGGTGGAAATACCGTAAAAATATTTACGTTAATTTATGAACATTCTTAAGGTAGTGTGCATTTATTTTGCAACAATGCAATTACGTATCCTAACAGATTCGCGTTTTATATGGCTCATACCAACACGAGTGTAACTGCAGCTATGTGAGACGTCATGCATATTCAAGCTGCTTCACACAGCTTCTCGCCAGGACAAATCGACAGGTTTGTTGGAATATAGCATATATGCATATTTCCGATTCCGGTTCAATTTATAAAACGAAGCGGTCGGGACTTGCCGAAAACTACGTCATAAAAGGTCACTTTTCTGTAAATAACGCGCAGCATAACATTCGCAAAACAGACCACCGCCTGACGACCAAATGTTTTATACACGACCAACACGATTAGGTCAATACATATCCTGCCAGTGTGCCACCATATGGAACCAGAAGGTTGAAACGTCGATACATAGTCCCCGATCAATAGAGTATATGCAGGGAACCGAAAAGGCAAACACACGTGGGGAGCTGGTTTGGATGAGACAGTGAAGTCTATAGCGTGCACAGCTATGACGAAGAGCTATATATACGGAGACGAGACAAGTCAACCTTCCAGCCAGGGCGAGCGAGAGGGGGTTACAACGGCGACCGACGCCAGACAACGCCGGTCAAGCTACGCTGACCATCGATTGACTCGTCGCCGCCGCTTTCGCGAGAGGCGCAGCGAGCCAAGCAAAGGGCACGCGCGTTATACGCTCCCGTTAACGCACTCACGCCCGCACCGCCTGGGTTTGCGAAACATACTATATACCCCCGTCGTTTTATAAATAGAGTTCCCTGCGTCATATGTGGCCCTTCTACGCGGCAGATAGCGCGTTGAACCAAAACGCGGCCTCGCCGTCTTTTTTTAGGGGCGAAGCTCCTTAAGCCGCGAGTCGTGCGTCCACGATGTATGTATGTTGTTGTAGTAGTAGTAGTAGTAGTAGTAGTAGTAGTAGTAGTAGTAGTAGTAGTAGTACGTAGTACGTAGCCACCTACACGGTCAGACTTGAGAAGCGGCACGCGCGCACTCATTTTAATTTACGAGAAAAACCGCGCACCTTAATTAAGAATAAAGAGATAGTTGTTTTTGATGAAACAACCTACGGAGACGAGTATCGATGACGTAATATGCAATAAAGTTTGGCTTAAATTTGATGCTTACAAAAAAAGAACTAGTACCAGAAGGAGGCAATCTCAGCGCTATCAGGTTGCACGTTGAACTCGCTGGGGGTAACCCCCTTGGTTTTAGCAAGGTTTAGCGAGCGCTGGGCCCATAAACAGGCAGCGGTGAAAGGTGGGAACCAGACACGAAGCGCAGGCCGTAAGAACGGGCGCGCGTGCCTCTCCTCTAGTCCGGCCATGCCACCTCTCATTTAGTCCTTGGAATGTCCGCTGGATGGCGGTACTTTTATATGATGAATATATGATGAAAAGATGCGAGATGGCGATACTTGGAGTGTTCACTAGATGAACACACAGATGGACGGACACACGGACGGAGAGACAGACAGATGCACGGTCGAACGGGCACTAAATGGATAGACGGACGGAAGCACGTAGGAATGCACGGATGGATGCACAGACGGACGGACGGTAGCGCAGATGGACGCACGAACGGACGGCAGCGCAGACGAACTGACGGATGCATCGCGCCGCTCATCATCATGCCCTCTGTGGACGTGCTGTGTTTTTTTTTAAAGCAAGTTCTTGGAAAGCGTACGAGAACATTTGTGTTGTGACACAGCAGATGAACGCACAGGAACAGGTAGTATGCGGCATCACATGAGATCGCGCTAAAGATATGTGTGACGTTTTTTCGAGTTAGCAGACACTGCTACAAATAAGCAGGCAAAATAACATAAAGATCAGATAACAGTGCGAGAAACTTCCAGAGAGAGTGAGAAAAAAAAACTCGTGTTAAAAACGCCCATTTCATAGAGGCCTTAAATAAGAGCGTCTTCTTCAGAGGTGGTAACAGTGATAATTGTTGGGGTTTCACGCATCGAAACCACCATGGGATTATGAGGAACGCTATGCACATAGTGGAGAGCTCCGGAAACCTTGGCCACACCCAGTTATTTAACGTGTACTTATATCCAAGCACACGGACTTCCAGCATTTCGCCTCCATCGTGATGCGGCCGCCGCAGCCGGGATTCGATCCCGCGACCTCCGGGCCAGCAGTCGAGTACCATAACCACCAGACCACCGCGGAGGAGGTGCCGCCAGAGGTGGTCTGGACCACTGACCACTCGCTAACGGTCGTTTTCAGTTGTCCGTTTCTATGACGCGCCCTTCTTTGTCATGTACCTCAACCTAAGTACGCGGACCATGAAGAATTTCACCCTCGTCATATTGAAGCCAACGATCAAACCCGCGTCCACCACAAAGAACTTGCACGCCAAGCCAATACGGTGAGTTAATCAGTATAATTTTGGGTGAGAAACTTTGTTGCAAAAGCAAGGGACATCGAGAGAACCTAAGTAATTCACTAAAGACTAAATCAGCGATTCACGAAATACGCTGATTAGATTCTCCGCATGCCTCGGACGGGCTATAGCAAATACGACTGGCTCCGGACTTGAATGGCTGACGGTTAGTAGACACGTCGACGTTTTCGACGTTTGCACTCCGTCACTATCTTACTAATTATACGTACCGCCATTTTCACATGATATATTCCAACTTTTTTTTCTCGTGTGAGCACGTCTTTGGAACTTTGCTGGACGTCTTTGCACTACGTTTTCACGCGTCAAAATTAAAGGCTCGACCTTCATATGAACGTTGCCACGTGACTTCGATGGGCGTTTGCACATTTCATTCTGCGAGAGCCGGGTTAACACTTGCGAAATATGACCAAGACAGCCATCGTCTGTTCGTAAAGCTTTAGCTCTTTCTATCATACGTGTGTGTGCGTGTGTGTCCGATTGCGAAGCTCGTAAAGCCACGAACTAGCGAAACTATGCGCAGCTTTTGCAAAGATCTCGCGCACTCAGCACGGCTCGTCGATAGACTATCGACTAGCGCCCGTCAGCGCAACGTTCCGTCGCCGTTCGGGTGTTGAGGGTAAAGGGTAAGTATAAGGCCCTTTGTTACAGTCGCTACCCTGAGATGCTTACGCAGACACGCCGAAGGAGATAGACTGACGAAAAAATACCAGAACGAAGATGAACACGCTTGCAATTTGCGATGAAGTACCAATTACTTGCTGAGTCATCTCACGAAAGGTAACTGTCGACATCCCATTCGACAGCAATCAGAAAGCTTGTCTTCTGTGCTTGACTACATACTTCACGTATTTCGCAGCTTGCGCTACAATCACAGCCGAGTGGCTGGGCTCGCGCTGTCATCACGGCGGCATAGACTGAACTGTGCGTATACCGTCTATACCATTTGCGGAACAGCGCTGAAGGATGTGGCTAGGGATGCCGTTACGTGGACCTACGTACGCCTTTAACAGAGGCGTCCACGACAAAAAACTGCAACACAAGAATTCCCTAAGCGTGAAAAATAACGTGGCCTGTTTGTGCCAATGGTATCTCTTTCCAAGTTTGAAGATTGGGTTCACTGGTTAAACATGTTAAACACTGTTTACACTGGTTAAACACTGGTTACTATAAAATGACGGCGCAAATACAACACGCACAAGAACGCAGTAGGCACGAAAACACAGCTGTGACAATGTACAGTATTAACGTAAGGCCTCAACAGTTCCACTGTTCGCACTCTAATGACGCGCTCTAATTTGATGAAAATCACAACTAATGTCGACTAGTGCGCACTAGTGCTGTCGAATGTCGTCAAATTTTGGCCAATAAACGCGTTTAGAAATAATTACTATACCACAATTCGCTAGTGCGGAGTTTACACTGCGATTTACGGCCTCTTAGTAGCACGAATGCAGGTTAGCGCTGCATAGTCTTCAGAATAATTAAGGTTAGACAGCACGTACAATCGTCAGTGCGTGTTTCCTGTTTACGAAAAGAAACAATGAGACGTGTCAACCTTAACCATAACCTGGTTTATTTTTTACAGCCATGACTACGAGGTGAAAAAATGCGACGACCCGTGAGTGCGCGGAAGCAACAAAGATCAAACGCTACTAGGGTAAGTAACCTCGAAAAGTCTCTTTACTCCTTTATTTTCCGGCTTTGTCGGCATTTAAAGCTATAAATGATCTTCACCGAAGCATGCACGAACCAATACCTATTAAGTCCCTGTGGCTTCCTCAGGCTGACATCCCCAAACGTAGCCCCACCGCGGTGGTCTAGTGGCTAAGGTACTCGCCTGCTGACCCGCAGGTCGCCGAATCGAATCCCGGCTGCGGCGGCTGCATTTCCAATGGAGGCGGAAATGTTGCAGGCCCATGTGTTCTGACTTGGGTGCACGTTAAAGAACCCCAGGTGGTCTAAATTTCCGGAGCCCTCCACTACGGCGTCTCTCATAATCATATGGTGGTTTTGGAACGTTAAACCCCACAAGCCAATCAATCCCCAACGTGAAGTTGCGCGCATGTCTTAAGCGTGGTGACAAAGAACTGGAAAGCTATAACAAAACGCACTTCAATGGAGCCCTCTAATAAAAAAAAATAATAATGTCTGGCGTTTAACATCCCGAAACGCCGATATGATTATGCGAGACGCCGCAGTGGAGGACTCCGGAAATTTCGACCACCTTGAGTTTCTTTAACGTGCACCTGAATCTAAGCCCACGGGCCTCAATTGTTTTCATCTCCAAATGAACCCCACCTCGTACTAGACACCGGTTCGGCACGTTTCGGTTTCGATAACTTTGATATACCTCATGCACTAAGAAAGCTCATTGCACAACCGGAACAATTCCCAACTTGACGTTGTAACCGTTCAAGGGTTATTACGCATAATAATGTATCCGGAGAATTAACACGCGCGCGATGTCAGGGCGGGTATTCTGCGATAGCAGGCAGCGCATCGGAGAAACTTCTGACATCCTAATTGGATGGAGTCGCGCAAGATAAGAACGAGCGATAGCTGTACGCCCGCGGCAGCTCGGAGGCCCATTTTTTTCTTTTCTATAAAACCCACAGAACTTCCAAACACTAGAACAACAGCGGTCATACACCCCTACCCCCCAAATACACAAAAACGACAATAGGAAGCACTAAAAACAGACAAAAAAGAGGAAGCCAGACAGCCTTTCGCAACAGTGCAGCGGTTATCGACGCGACGAAACTCGCGCAATATCTCAAAAAGCGCCCGTGCAACGTTACCAAGCTTTGCGCAAAACCCCGAAGCGTCACTAGAAAGCCGACTAACCAGGTAGGCTCCGAATGTGCTAGCACGAGCCGTTGGTCTCAGATCCACGAGCTCTTCAATCTATCAAAATCTTTGCACGCAGATCCTGTTAATTGGTCATCGTTTTATTGCTACTCAAGAAAGGAGGGGTGGAGGGCGCTGCCTTGTACGCACACGTATAGGTACCTTCGGCATATCGCTATTTGTTAAAACCACCGCAATACTAAACAAGCAGTTATTGACAGTCTACAAAAAAAAAAGAAAAACGGTTTACCTAGCTTTCAATAGTCTGCTTTCAAATTTATCAGCCTCGCCATACAACCAGAAACCAGCAAGCTATAGCCCCTCATGACTTCTTCCTGGCTTAGTTCATCAATCACTAACGAATGGCAGCGCGCGCGAACTTCATAGTGAACAGTCCCGCTAGTCTTCCGATCACCTAATAAAACAGTCGCGAGTACGAAACCCGTGGTTTTCACGTACCGTGTTCTTTATAACTTCTACTTAGCGTCCCAACGGTTTGATTAAAGCTATGGTGGTCAGTCGTCTTCTGACCCCGTTCTTTTTCTTTTTACCTGAAGAGCCAGCCTAACACGCAGTGTACAACTAGCCCCTAAATAATGCGCCCAGAGCCCCTTCACCCACAAACACAGCACGCGTCTGTCGGTTGTTGATGCAAGAGGTGCCAGGTGATCCTTTCGCTAAGCAGGCACCCCTTTCGCCGCAAGCATGTACACCCTTTCCAAAATGAAACAACCTCCTCGCCCGTTAGACGAGGCGGACATTGTTTAGGGTCGCCAATGGCAACACGTCGCATCGCAGAACACCACGCCGGCCAGCCGAAAGCGGAGCATCTCCGTTTGCAGTCTATAAAAAGAAAGCGAAATAAAATAAAGGAAGCGTGCCGCTGACAACCTTCTGTCGGTCGTGGTAGTTTATGTGTACGTGTATCTTGCAGCACATGGAAGAGCAAAATCGATTGCGCATGCTTCGACAGACTTTTTCTCGCGTAACTAGATATTTATGAAGAAGACGTTTGTCCTTGGTTTGCACAGAATAGTACGTGAAATGGCTTTTTTGCCGTTATGCGGTGCCTCATAATAGGTTTGACGTCCGCCAAATAGCACCGGAACAACAACAACAACAACAACAACAACAACAACAACAACAACAACAACAACAACAACACACACGCACGCACGCACGCACACACACACACACACACACACACACACACACTCACACACACACACACACACGCACGCACACACAATCTCAGATGCTCAGTGCCAACGCATACACGTAATCAACGGCGAGTCCATTGCTCGCCCCACGCGCACGTGTTTGCCTCATGGCGTACATGCCCACTTCGTTTCGTTATGTAAGCAGAAACGCCTCTCCGGCGAGACCAAACACCGGCTTGTGTGGCCAGCAAGCTATGTGCACGCCCAACTAGCGCGATGCATCTGACCGAAGGCTCCGCACGTTCCGAGAATGATCAAAACGCGAAATATAGATGATAACCGAAGGCCCGCCCGTCCGTCACCGGAAATAACTATAGTCATAAAAAGCATGCTATTCAACCCAGAATGCTGCTAAAAAAAATCAGCCTGTTAACTAGTCGTTCAAACAAAAACAAAGTGACCTTAATGTGAGACGTTGGGTGTGAGAGGGGAAGTCGCCCTATGTATGTTTGTAAACATGCAATAAACTGCGGGCCCTCTTTTTTTTTTTTTTTCTCCGGCGGTGTACTGACTCAGTCATGATATCGAGCCTAAGGAAATGCGAGTTATATACAGAAAGAAGAACGCGGAGAGCAAACAAACAAAAGAAATTGCAAGCGAACGGCGAACAATAATACACTGTCCAGACGATTTTATCTGATGAGTAAACATGTGAATAAGCTTGGGTAATCTGAGATTGTACATGTCCTGAAACCCCGACATGTCCTTGAGGAACGCTGCAGTGGAAGGCTAATAAAATTTCGACCATGTGGCGTCCGCTAACGTGCACTTACAACACGCAGTACACGATGCACTACCTTTGCACCTCCATCAAAATGCGAGCGTGGCGGCAGGTATCGAACCTACGACCTTTTCACGTATAGGCAGCCGAGCAGCGTAACCGCTACATCACCGCGATGAACATCAGATGGAGTTGGAGCTAAAGCAACACTCTTGAAAACACGATAACCAGTCTAATTACCGGCCAGCCACACAGCTTCCTAAAGCTGGGCCTCCCACAAGGACAGCAGCTCTGGTATTATGTGTCGCCCACAACAAGTCAACGTAGGCTTTACTCAGTGACTGACTGCTTCCGCTATAACACGACAGTGACTATAGCTGTCGCGTCCGCTTACGTATGCTGTGTGTCTGCGTTATGAAATTGAATGCGACACGTAAATTTCTTGACATCTGCTAGAGGAAGCTATGGGCCCCATTGTCACGCATGCATTACCAGCACCCACCAAAGCACGAATGGACTCGTTTCAAAATTTGCGTTATCTTTTTGAAACACCAGATGAGTACCCGCAGAAACCAGCCTTAAACAAGCGTAGAAAAAAAAATCACCAAAACGTTTCGTCCTCACTTTAGCCGGGCGTTAAAACGAGCCGCGAGAAATTTGCATGCGTCACACGGACGGCTGCTTAAAGCAAGAGAACCGACGCGCGATTCAGCCGCAATATTCTGCTGGAAATAGAAACTACCATCCGGTAGATAGCCTAATTACGCGCAGGACAAGAAAACACTTGCTCACTTGGTTCATCGTACACAGCGGCCTCCGACAAAGACAAGTCGCGATCGTGCACACGCAAAGTGTAAACAATCACGAAGCACGGAGTGAGAACGAGTATTCGCGGGTGCTTTGGAAATGTCAACTTGCGTTAGCATTTCAAGTGAAAGCGGCTCGCCACTTTGGTGACATGTAAAAAATGTCGCATAGCAACTGTCGTTAGGCACGTGTACTTGCGGAGTAAATAACTCACAACACTGTGTACAACTTGCAGTGTGAAATCCCACAGCGCCACGAAAAATGTCACATGTTGGTAAACCAGCAAAAAAAAAAAAAAATCTAGCCGTAACACAACGGCGCGCAAGTTTGTTAGCTCTTCCTTGACAGCCTATATATAGGCTTAGACTTGGTTAAATGATGAATATAATGTGCGAAATGACACACGCCTAGGTGCATATCTTGACCTTAGACGCCTCGTGGAAATAACATGACCATGCGAGCTGGAATACAAACCTCGGCATGCACTTGGCACACGCACAATCCTATGCAGTAAGCAGTTCCCGAAGAGACATCCGGGAAATTAAACAAAGGTGATCAGTGAACGTTCGCAGATTATTGTTAGCGCCACCCTCCCTCGCCACTCTGTCTTTCGCATCCTGTAAAGAAAAGTACTTACAAAGTCAAGACGGATATTTCTCTCTCTCACTGTGCCCATACGCACGCACGCGTAATCAACTATGAAAAAGAAGATTAAATGTAAGTACGGCATATTGATGGGCCAGGCGCTGAGCTACACTATCGATGAAGCAGCCACGAAATGCATGTTCTCTCTCTCTCTCTCTCTCTCTCTCTCACACACACACACACACACACACACACACACACACACACACACACACACACACACACACACACACACACACACACACACACACACACACACACTTCAAAGATTGCATGCTATTTAAGAGGCGCGAAGCCTTTTATTCGGCGCCAATCACTCCTTTGCAAAGTTTACAGCCTTCGTGAAATGCTCTCCGTCTTCCGAGCTATAATACAGCGGGCTCGACTCGTCGCGAGTCGTCCTAGAGACCCGAGACTAAGGGTTCCTCCCACGCCCTCCTTATCCATGCCTTTATAAGTAAGTAAAGATGCTATCTCTCTCTCTCTCAGCAATCAAAACAATTAGGAAAAGCACCTATCGAGATTTTATATAAGTAATTGAAATGATAAAAAGCATCACCTATATTCCCAACGCCTATTCACATAGCGATATGAAAAGCAACAGAAAAAGAAAACACAGTTCAGTCAGATAACACAGTATTTGGTATAACATCAAGTCCCACGAACACCATTCATATGATGAAAATAACACAACACATAACGTTGCCAACTAACATACGAACTCAGAGGGTAGTGCTCATAAGCGATGTGTTAGCCTTCCACCTCTGGCAGCTATAATGTGAGCGCAACAAGCGCTCCACACACGAACAACCAAAGCTGCTCGAAAAACCTAGCGAAGTGTATGAGCAGCGCTCTGTCTTGGCGACGCTAACGCCAGAGCCGTAATCGACAGTCATCGGCGAAAGCACCTAAGGGACGCGGCGACAACAAGCACCCTGAAAATGCGGGCCATACATTTTACGCTTCCAGCCAGGCACGAGACTGCAATGTTTTGTCAAACTGCGCAGGCTGACAGTTACGAAGGCAGCGAATGAGGCGGCGGAGAAAGCGTTCAATTTGTGTGTGTTTCTCAGCAGCACTGGCTGCCCGAAGAGTCGCTAATTAAAAGTTCTCTGTCCCCGGGGAAAAAAAAAAAGCCCAATTCGTCCAAAACATCGCTTCGGAGACTGTCTATAAAAAGGACGATAGCGGATAAGAAGTTCCCGATAGACTTAAACAAGCTTAGGCCCGACGCCTACAGCGCACTCCTCTGTACGTACTTAAACACAGTACGATGCTTTCTCTCTTCCTGTATCTCACTTTTCCTCTAATTCTTTCACGAGTCATTAGAAAGCGACGTTAGCTAGCAAAGACAGCCGAGTACGCGGACTGCCAGCGAACTGTTTGTATACGGTGCCCCATCTGGGGTCTTTCCAAGCCTAATAGCCTGCACGCCCTAATTAGGAACATGCTCATTCCGATAGGAGAGGGCTGCATTTAGCAGAGACAAAGAAAGACAGGCGGGAAAGGTTGTTTTACGCCTCGTTTCCTTAGAGTGTGAGCAAAACAAAAAAGAAATAAAGAGCGGAGATGAGAGTTCATTCGTCGCTGCCTTTTGTGTTGTACACGTGTCATTGACTTCATTGAACTGTGCCCCGGTTTTCTTCGTCTTTTATTTATCTGGTGACAAAGAGCATAGACTGGGAGGCCCACGGTGTCGTGCTGGCGAGTTATAGAAGTCGGTGCGCTGTCTCCGTTAGGCCTAGCGCTTATCTAACAATAGTGACACACGTACTACACTTTTGTTTCGGATAATACTAATTCTCGCATAATACAGATACACCAGAAAGCGTGACCGACGCAGCAGTCCGGTGTTTCATTGCCGAAAATTTTGGGCACCCTGCTTGAGCCATATGAATGGCCAGTCACTTATGCACCTGCGTTAACCCAATAGTAATAATAATAATAGTAATAATAATAATAATAATAATAATAATAATAATAATAATAATAATAATAATAATAATAATAATATCTGGGGTTTAACAAAAACAAGACCACGATACCATTTGGAGGGACGACGTACAATGACGGGCTCCGGAAAGTTCGACCACCTGGTGTTCTTTAGCGTGCGCTCACATGGCGCGGTACACGGGGCTCTACCATTTCGTCTGAATCGAAATACGACAACCACGGCTGGAATCGAATCCGCGACCACAGGTCAGCATTCGAGCACAATACCCACTGCTCGGTCACAGTGGACTGCACCTATGCAGTTTCTATGCACCCGTACACCCTTAGAAGATTCAAGCAAAGGTCAATTAAAAACAAACAAAAACTGAACTAAGCTTGCAGCGCAATAGATTTCATTGCGCGCATATTCTTGTTTCTTACCCGCGTGAGTTCATTACAAATCTCGCGCATTAGATTGCATTTATTAGGCAGTGAAGTGTGAAAATAAACAACGAAGATTCACATTATAGAGGCCAGGCCGAGATCCAAAGGTTAAAAAAAAAGAAAACTACCGAAAACCAAGTGAATTTTAAGGGTTTCGCGATTCCAAACGCGAAATTAAAAGCGGAGAATCTTAAGCACATGCGTCTGAAGGACTCGCGCATCGTTACTTTTTTAGTTTTGTTCGCTTATTTTTTTTACCGCCAGCATCCCAAATTTACGATTTACGATTGCGCTTTCTCCTTTAGCTCAAACAGAAAATGACCTTCGAAACTTAATTATGCTCATAGAAAAGTGATAATCCAAAAAAAAAACGAGAAAATTTACTTTTACAAAGTGACCTTGCTTTCCTGTAGTGCTTTTCTATAGTGAAATTCGCTTTTCTTATTTTAAACGGCTCATTAGAAGCCTTTTAACTCTCCCATTTTTCATGGAAATGAGCCATTTAAATGCCAAACCCTTCCTTTTTCAAAACAGAACAGCTATCCGAATGGATAACTGAAGATAACGATAAAAAATCTAGCGAATTAAACATTTGCCTTCTTGGAAGCAGCGCCAACATCTTTGTACCAGGCGTGAGAGACTCTAACACCCAAGTTTCACTGTCCACGAGTAAAAATTTTATCACGGGATTTCAAATACACTAGCCATGCGACAAATCAACAGAAGAGGACTAACATTAGTGGAAGGCTGGCAAGGCGAAAATAAAAAAAAAAGTTACAAGGTCACTTATGCATTCACTTGAGGAAACTCAAAAGGCGAAACTCATGTTGATGTTGTTCTCCTTTTTTTCCTTGTCAGTCATTGTAGAGAATAAAAATGATTGTATTGTATGGCAAACGTATGACACCTAATGTGTCATAGACGCTTCAAGTTGTATAAGGTATTTGCTGTCGAATTTGTCAGGTTCGGAGATGTTGGATCCTGTATGCTGTATGTTACAAACGTCTCACAGCTAAAGTGTAGCCGGCGCCTATCTGTGAGCCAACATTTTACATAATCTCAGTTAAAAAAAACAACTTTATGAATAGCGATTTATGGGGCGGTACGCATTATCCCATAGCTATATAAGCTAACCAGAGGAAGCCCCAAGATCCTTTGAGGTATGCTAGCATTGCATTATTGTAGTTTCTGCACACTCTGGAACTCACCGACAGGACAATTTTTTCTGCTCCTAGTCACACACTTCTTCACTGCAAACGAAAACGGCGTGGGGCCACAGTATCCATAACCAGTCCTCCCCTGATATCCACCCTTCCCCATTCACTAGGATAACGTACCAACGTTACGGAAACACGCTCGTCTCAAGCATTGGGGCACACAAGACAGAACAGCGTATCCAGACTCTCCACTGACTGTAGACAAACAGAGAGAACAATTTAATCGTCAAGTGTGTTTGTACTCCTCCGGGTTCCTGAACCTCCACGCGGCCCCACACGACGTCACATGACTATATCTAACAACATGTACAACTAGCCTTACAGGATACAGTCATACACATCGCAATCCAGTAAGCGGTGACCTCCGTATCCGCTGTCTCTACCAATCCCATTTCCAGATATCCGCTAACCAACAACGCTCGCTATCTATAGCTACGTAATCATCTGAGTTTGCAAACGCTACAAACTGGCGATCACTTTGCGCGTTTCCCCGCAGAAAATTGAGCTCGACGAGGTGCAAAGACCAGGACAAGAGGAACTTTCTTAGAAAGCACGTGGGCGGATAAAATTGCACTCTAGTCTCCTCGAAGAGAGCGCGGCTATAAGCGACAAATAAATACGAGCGAACTAACCAACAGACATGGCTAACCAAACGAACGAAACCATGACGTGACAAGGGGAGCTTTGGGTGGATAACCAAACAAAGGGATGAGAAAACAAGGGAATAAAAAAACGAGGGTAAGGGAATGGGGCGTCATCGGTACAGTTTGACCCGGCAACGCAGGGGAACGAAAGCGCGAAGATTGGTAAATATCTCGGCATTCACACATACATGAACAAAAGGGAAATAGAAAAACAAAACAAAAAGAAACTACAGCACAAAAATGGGGACAAGAACAAAGCGTAAGGGAGAAACCGAAGGCGTTGGGGAGAAGGAGCGACAAATAAAAGGCCCCGCCAGGCGGAACGGATGGGAACATTGGGGGACGCTGTGTCCAAGAGAGGAAGAACCATTCCCAAAGCAGGACGACAGCTCGAGCATAGGCGGAAGAGGACGGGTAAGAGCGCCCCCTTTCGGAGAGACTCCTTATAGCACGCAACACTCGACAACACAGGGCAGATAGGACTCGGCTGTTTCATAAGAGCATGCGGCCGAACGAGGGAACAATAGGGAGTCGAGCGAAAGATGGAACGCCAACGCCTCTTTCGCGCGCGACGTTCGAATAGCGAAGACGACGAGGTGCAAGCCATGACGTCGCTACAAGGTTGTTATAAGGATGAGGAGGAGGAGAAAAAGGAAGATGTGGAAGAGGAGGCAGTTGCTTTGTACCACCACCAAGCCTAAAAATAAACAAACAAAGGAGGTCTCTCGGACACGCCAAGGAATGAAAGAGTCACAAACAACGAAAGGAAGAGCAGCTATCGAGTCGCGCAGGCTGTAAGACTTTGGGGGCATAGAGAATGCCTGCCAATACGTCATAGAACGACACAAGCTCTGTTAGTCTGGAGCGATACGGTTCCCGCACATGCGTGCGCCAGCGTTGATTACGTGAGAAGCAATCACTCACGCTGAAGCACCGAGTGTGAGAGTTCAGATGAAGGAGATAAACATTATGAAGGAACGAATACAATGACAAGCGGTTGTTGCGGATTTGGCGAGAATCGGGGGTGACTGATTGCATTGCGCAGGTAAGCAAAGGTCCAGGAGTCGAGCGATTAGTTAGGCCCACTGCAACGCGGTCAACCTGATTGATTGATTGATTAAATGATTGATTGATATGTGGGGTTGAACGTCCCAAAACCACTATATGATTATGAGAGACGCCGTAGTGGAGGGCTGCAAAAATTTCGACCACCTGGTGTTCTTTAACGTGCACCCAAAATTGAGCACACGGGCCTACAGCATTTTAGCGTCCATGAAAAATGCAGCCACCGCAGCCGGAATTCGATCCCGCGACCCGCGGGTCAGCAGCTGTGGGTCAACAGCCGAGTACCTTAGCCACTAGACCACCGCGGCGGGGAACGCGGTTAACCTGTCAAGTGCGGATGTCCCAAAGCTAACGCACATACCTCGGTAAGCGTTCGATGTAGTCGAGAATGAGTTGAGGGCTTAGGCGATGCTTGCTACACAAGCCTTGCCTGTGTTTGGACATTAAAGAAAAAAAAACGTTGGCTTATGAACGGCGCCTTCATAATGATGCAGCAATCAGTAGATAAAAATCAAATCCACACTGTAACTTTTGGCATCAAAATGCGCAAGTCTGTTAGCTCCGACTTCCGCTGGCAGCAGCTAAACACTCATCACCAAGTCTGTATCCGCCATTGTCGGTTCTGCACCAAAATAGCATGCGCGACTTAACTTCTTGTTAATAAACCATTTATGCTTTCACTTGTGACACATCACACACTACAATATACACTAAATAAGCTTGCTATCTAATACACATCGTCTTCCTCTGCAGCAATTTTTTTCTATTCAGCATTCTTCAAGTCTTTTTAGACATCTCTCATACTTTATAACCACAAAATTTCCGTTTCGTATCTGTCGTATTCCTTGGCACAGTGTTAACTAAAAACAAAAATTGAATCCGAGGTCAACTAACACTCAACCGATAAGCGCCGTCACTGAAGCCGGCATAGCTAGTGCATAAAACGCTCCATAGAGGGCGCAAAAAAAGCAAAAAAATAAAAATAAAACCGACATTCAATGACGAGAGTGGCCCAAGAAAACCATTACTATGGCCCCACTCTAGAAGTGTCGTTCAACCATATTTTCGGGGTTACTTTTCCGTCACAGTCCCTTTCGCTCGCTTTTTTGATACATTCCCATAGCTTCGCGATGGATGTCGTCGATTTAAAGAGAGGTCACCTCAGGCTGTCGCAGCTGAGACGTGACTTGGATGAGAGAGCAGCCTCGTGTATAATCAATTATGAGACGGGCCGCGCTTAACGCATTCATTCTGCATCTCTAGTACACTACTATGCTCCCAAGCCCTACGTACGTGAATGCAGGTACGCATTCACGCGCACACTTCAGCGAGATAAAAGCAGCAACGAAAGAACAAGCGCGATAGCGCAGTTTACATGTAGTAGACGTTGGTAAAATGCACGCGGCGCTGTTTTTGGTATCAATACAGCTCGAAGGCGAACATGCCAGCCCAAAACAGCAGCTCGGAGTGGTGAAACAAACTTTTCGCAAAGGCATAATGCGCACTCGTCTTTGTGCTGTTCTCGTGAACGATGTATTCCGCGTCTGTGAAAGTACGGGGCATCACGCTGGCGCCTCGCATCGAACGTTTTATGAAACATGATTTGGGCCTCGTTGGTACATATTCTCAAACTGAAATCAACAGCGCAAACACCGATCACGCCCGACAGAGCAAAGGAACTATCAACTGCTTGATTCCTTCGTTTGTTGATTGATATGTGGGGTTTAACGTCCCAAAACCACTATATGATTATGAGAGACGCCGTAGTGGAGGGCTCCGGAAATTTAGACCACCTGGGGTTCTTTAACGTGCACCCAAATCTGAGCACACGGGCCTACAACATTTCCGCCTCCATCGGAAATGCAGCCGCCGCAGCCGGGATTTATTCCTTCGTTTGTGAAGTACACATTTATGTCAAAGGCAGCCTTACCACTCATTAGTACGCAACAAAGGTTTTCGACAAGTGAAACAGTAATGAAAAGGGTGAATCGGATCTTCAGTTACATTTAATTTGAAGGGTAAGTGAAATTTTAGTTCAAGAATGTTTTATGCTTCATGAAGAACTGTAAACAGTGAACAGGGAAGACAGAACAACGGGAAGTATTACACAATTGACTCCATAAAGGAAAAAGGAAAATTTAAGAGAATGATACCATAACAACGGCCACAAAGACAACATTGGTGCATCGATCTGACATGCCCCCCTCTCTCTCTTTACTATTACTTTTTGTTGCACAATATTTTCGCTGTATTCACCCGAAATTCTGTAAATGCGTAAGGCTGATATTTCCTGACCCATGTACGCAACGTAGAAAGAAAACAGATAAGAAAATAACGAATAAGCAAATAAAATGCTTGAAAATACATTAAGAGCACTCGCTAATGTTTACTAAGTGATGAGTTTTTAATATTCGTTAACGTAACCTATTAATTCTTGCAGTCATAGGAGCACCAAACCTTTCGTTAAGTCTGAACGAATGAATGAATGGAACCTTTTATTGAAAGAAAAAGACGGCTCTTGGTCGCAGTTTGCGAATATGAAAGGAAAGGATTACTAGGTGCACAGCGTGAGCATATTAGGATTACACCAGTTCGCGTTCATCCGTTGTAGTACACGTTCTAAGAGTCGCCATCACCCGAGTTGGCCGACATCCTCTAGACCACTCGAAACAGGCCACTTGTATGCTAGAATATATGTCGCTATAGTGCTCTTTGAGCTTCATCATTACACTGTAACACAACGCCTAAGCTTCTTATGTAGTCGCGTGGCATGTGTTCGATGTGTGCTCGTCCTCGCGAGAAAGCAGCGCGAGCCCAAATGAGGTTGTGTAAATCTGCTCGGCGTATTTCTTAACAATGTGGGCATCGAGGAGAAGTGTTTGCAACTGCTTGTCTGGCTCCAAACCATTTGTCAAGTACATGTGGTGTATATGCTGCATTCGTCATAACTTTTTTGAAAAATATCTCTTGCTGGCGAGTGGGTGCGCAGATGTTGCTCAACAGAGGTGCTGGTGTAGCTTGTAAGAACCTTCGTTTACTGTCGGTTTTCGATTTTACGCTAACATAATTCATAAAGGCTCTGCTAGAAGAGCCTTCACGTATTATTTTTAGATAGGAATTGAAAAGGTCCGGTTGGTTTGGCGGCAAACTGGAGTGTGGGGCAATAAATGAATAGCAAAGCTCACCCGCTTGCACGGCGACCACATGAGCGGTTTCGTTTGCCCCGTCCGTGCCAATATGGCCTGGTGTCTAAACTTCCGAATAAAATCATTGAGTTGCTTGCCGAATATTTTCAGAACCTTGAGCCTACGGTTTCAGATCCTCAACCAGTCAAAATAAAGGCAGTCTGCGACTGAATATTCGTTAATATATTCACATCCCGGCTAGCCCAATGATCACAAAATTTTCAGTGCACGCTAGAACCGCACCAGGACTATTCTGAATACCAACACTTACACAAAGACTTTGTCATTTCTCAAAAGCACTTGTGGTCTTGCACAGCAGCCTCTGAACCATTCGGCACTGTCTTTGCCATGGCGGCGTGTTATGTTTCAGTTACGGTCTCAACGCTCAATGGCAACAATAAACAAGCTACTGAAAGACGGGCACAGCAGTCAGACAATGAAGGCGCGCTCACTAACACGAAACTAAAGCCGCCAAGCTATCCTGATCAATCTCAGAGGATCACCTCTAAAAACCGACAAAAGAGTTGCGCCGGACACTTCGGCAAAACATGTCTTTAAACACGGAGTGGTCTCTCTGCTTACCGGAGAATCTCAGGTAAGAAGACATTATCCCCATGACGATCTCATCACCGATCAGTGCGCGCCGTTCTAAACAGAGCTCCACGTTGCGTAAATAAATGACGTAATCATACGGGAGGCTGATCAAAGACAGAAAAAAAAAAACCCACTCTCGAAATGGACGGCCGGTAGAACGTTAGAAACCGATAGCTAGCGAGACTGGATCCGAGGCACGCGGCAAAATCGACGAACTGCAGCCGCAAAAACAGCGCAAATCAAGCCCCGCCATTGAAGAGATGTTACCCGCAGTCCCGCATCGGCCACGGCTCCCTTCAGCCTAACACACCCAAGCCACTTTCCACGCAGTTACAAGAGGAGCTTGCCATGCTGCACGGCGAAGCGGAATAAGACCTTTCCCCGCCTGCGTGACTTCGTTACGAGAAGGCCGAATGGAAATGCGGTCCTTTCTCCGTGTGAAGCACAGAAGGGTCATCCAGAACACGAGGAGAGAGGGAAAGAAAGAGATAGAAGAGAAGAAAGAGAAGCATGCCTCTTAATTCCTCTCATTCCCGACGGCTGATGCTGCAACTTTCTGTTCCTTACCGCTGACAAACTATACGCCATGCCTGAGGGATCTAGTTTCTCCCCAGCATTCCAGCAGAGTTCCCGTCAGGCTGTCGTATACGTGTATGGTTCTAAGGATCAGCGCGCGTAGGCGACAGCGGAGGCCATGCCTCGTGCGTGGTACTCAAAGCACAACTACACAGTAGAACACTAACTATATAGGATGCGCGAATCGAGAAGCGATGACGCGATAGTTATTTAAGTGAGTAAAGTGCAACACCGGAACACCGATTTTATTTATTTATTGAAGATTTTTCCCAGTTCGCGGTCAGGACGATTTCCTTTGTCGACGTTTACCGTCACTCAAATGACAAAACTTTGGTATTTACCATCTCAAAGTCACGACACGAATGTGAAGGGCCTCACAGCGGATGGCTCCGGTGACTGCGGGCAACCATGGTACACTAACGTGCAGCTAGACCGAAGTATATCCATGGGCCTCAAGTATGTCGCCCCCATCGGAACACGGCCGGCGTTCGATCCTGCGACCTTTTTGTTCACTAGTAGAGCACCAAAACTAACAGACCACCACCCCGACGGAAACTCACCAGTTCTGCAATAGCCGAGATGTTCACGTATGTAAACACATTTCGATTCGTTTCATCACCTTTGGGCACACAGAGTACGCCTAAGTTAAAGCCGGCTACGAAGCGTGCAACTAGCGAAAGCACGCCGTGAACACCGGCGTTCCGGGCATCCGTTAATGAATGGAGAGCTTGCCGTTATTGCATCTTCGCAGAAGGCGTCTTTACTTTTTTTTTTTTCACACGTTCCTTGCGCGCGAAACTGGGACGGGAGGAACTTCTTCCAGACGATCCGACGGAAATTACGCGCACCGAAGGAGTAAAAAAAGTGAGTCTATGAGTTGCGCGAATAAAGGAAAAGTGGCAACCAACGCACGTGGCTATGCCATAATAACTCGGCGAAGACGAAGAAAGCATCAAGAACGAAAAAAAAAAAAACCGTTTAGGCTTTACTGACGTGGTAGATCAGCGCGCCACCTCGCGAGGAGCGCAATTCCAATGCCCATTGTTAGCGTCGCTTCGCTTGCCTATTCAGCAAGATGCACGCTGGCAATCGCGACTCGGAACTCTGCAGAGGAAACGAATTGGCCTTCCAACTTCAGAATGAGTGGCCTCGTTTCGCGAAGGTGGGAAATGAAAGCGAACTTACACGATAAGGGAGCGGGCGCACATAGGGCTTTACTGTGCATTGTGAATGCAGAAAATGGTTCGCGCACCAAGGTGAACGTTAATCAGAATGCAGTGGCGTTGACGGACGAACGTTCGAGCGCCACCGTAGACAGTTTTGGATAAGCGAAAGCTAGCGGCTGTCTTTTGTAAAGGGACACTAAAGTTAAATAATGAATCAGTTTATTATTATCTGAGGTTTCACGTCCTAAAACCACTATATGATTACGACGGACGCCGTGGCGAGGATTCGGGAAATTTCGGCCATCCGCTGCTCTATAACGTGCACTGACAACGTAGTACACTGGCGTCATTTATTTCACCTATACCGAAATCCGATCGTCGCGCTGAGGATTGAACCAACGACATTCGGGCAGCAATAGGGCACCGCAAACATTCATCCACCACGGCGGGCAATAAAGCGGTTAAGAATAACAAAGTATTCTTTATTGTCATTGATTCCGCTATCATATGTCCGTCAGTATAAAAGAAAAAAAAACGAATGTCAAAGTCTCATTTTTAAATGTCGCGCCACCGAAATCGTCGCGCATGACGCCGCCATTTTCGAAAGGCGTTTTTCGCACTTCGGCGACACTGGCTGCACTGAATTTTCTAAGAGTTCGTACATTTGGTCTGCGGGCCTCTCGAAGGACGACGTACTTCATTTTTACCGATTATAGGAACCACGTATGGCCTCGGAAACGCCGTCGAAATCTTCGACGTCACGTCGTATGGCGCGGGAGTTTCAAGGTCGCGCAATCATTCGCCTTTTATTTTTTTCGTACGTCTTCTCGCAGTAAGAGTGGAGTCATCGGTCTCCTAAAAGAGTAATTTACTCATGAGCGCGGAATTCTTTTTCTCTTTACCGTCCGTTCAGAAACTCAAACGTGTGTTCTCTCTGTCCGCTGGAAGCCAAGCAACATGCGTACGCAAGCTCGACTCAAGCTATCTCTCGATAATTACATGCACTGAAGCCCACACAAACAGTGAAGGCAGGAGATTATTACAAGTTGGTATTCGGAGTCAAATTGTTACAATGGGGTCGAACAAAAACTAACGACCCAAAAACCGCTCTCCAGAAGCTCCCAAGCCCACCATATTTCCCAAGCTGCACGCATTTCTGCGAACCACTGGCACGAAATCGATAATTACAATGATGAGGACTCGGTTTTTCACGACGAGAGGGAAGGTGACATTTAGGCCAAGCCACATACCATCCAGCGCGTTATTATTACACCACAGTTATCGCACGTTTGCTAGCGCTTTGCTTCATGACGCTAAGCCGCATGCCAAACAGACTGCCACTGTCAAGGGTTTGGCTCACCACTCAGCGAAAATTTTTCGCAAAAAAGAAAGGTCTAACGAGACTGCGAAAAAAAGAGCACCAGCAAAATATATCTACGTCATTTTTTTTTCTGTTTACTTCGTCTGCACCGGCATGCTTCGAACACTCGATCGTGACAAATCATCGAACAGGAAAAGGTCACCTCGACGACAGGTGAACTTGTACGAGTAAAAGCATCCATTGTCGCGACTGAGGATGCGCGCCCTTATATGAAAAAAAAAAGAAAAGAGGAGGGGGGAGGGGTGTGCTAGCTAAGCATGCGTCTCAGTCGACACGCGAAATCACCGAGGCGAATTTCGTCAGAAAGTTTGATAGCACATGCGTCGGTACTCCTTCGATAGCACTTTCATCTCGTGAAATATGCCTAAACAGGCCATGATTGACACATCATTGTGGGTAGTGGCATTTGCCTCATGTATAACATTTAGCACAATTTTTCGCGATTTTTCCCTCTGTGTGTTCTCTGTGTGTGCGTTGCCCTTGGTTTTCCCCGTATACTCTTGCCCTGCGTTCCCTCTAAGGTTGTCTTCCACGGTGGAGCAGTCGCTATATGTGCTCGCCTGCTGACTCGAAGGCCACGGGCGGTTCGATTTTGGCGGTCGCATTTCGCGACAGACAGAATGGTAGAGGCCCGTGGACTATGCCCGATGTCAGTGCAAGTTGAAGGTAACACCAGATGGTTAAAATTTCCGGAGCCCTTTACTACGGCGTATCTCGTAATCATTGGGACGTAAGACTTCACTTATTATTATTGCAAATGTTGTATGCCCATGTGCTCAATTTGGGTGCACGTTAAAGAACCCCAGGTGGTCGAAATTTCCGGAGCCCTCCACTACGGCGTCTCTCATAATAATGTGGTGGTTTTGGGACGTTAAACCCCACATATCAGTTATTATTATTATTATTATTATTATTATTATTATTATTATTATTATTATTATTATTATTATTATTATTATTATTATTATTATTATTATTATCCCTCCAATGCTAAGCCAACACGCCCAAGCTTCAACGCAAAATAGCGAGACAAGTCACCTTGCCAAAACTTTGCCTTCAGCAACATTCCCTGTTGAAAATATTTTTCAGCGCTTAATACACCCGTGCTCCCTTAAATATTTGCCTTACTTGAAACACCTAGTCATGAGATAAAGGTGTCGTTTGTGGGCTTTGGCAACACCAAAGCGCCACAGGCTACGAGAGAGGTAATCATATATGTGCGTGAGTCCGATTCGAGGTATATATTTCAATCTTTTTAGGCACATGCATTTAGAACCTAAAAGTAGAGTAAAAGCGTGCGCACACAGCCACAGCTATTCCATACAAATGGGTTAGCATTGAAGATCCATCCAATAGCGTTCGTTCACTTTTGTGTCATTTGAAGGACTCTACGTGTTCAGGCCGATCAATGTTTGCCACGGATATACAGGCTCCTGTCACTGGTTTTAAATCACATACTTGAGCATCTGCGCAAGCTTCGCCAGATTTCGACATTCACGATCAGATAAACACGGTATCACGTTTTTTTTCATTATCGCAAAACTTGGAATACCAAATATATCTAGTATTTACATACACTGATAAAAAAGAAAAAAAATATCTCGTTGTCTGCGAACGGAAGCTGCATGACTCGCCACTCTCACACAAGTGAACGATTGGTAGGCACGCCGCTGCTTATGTTTAATCTTCGTTCGTTCGCGTCTGGCAGTATGGAGTTTCCTACAATATTTAGTAAAAGAATAACTGCGGCGCTGCGATCGTGCAGCTCCCGCAGGGAACGTGGGCCTTCGTCAAGCTACTGCGACAGCTTGCCCAGGTGTCCCTCCAGATTGCTCCAAACCACCATGGCGGCGCCATTCCCAAGGCCACTGTGGAGCCTGGAGTTTTATCTTCCCCACACACCAGCGGCATGTTTACTCCCAATGTGTTATAAAATTGTATAGTCTACACCACATATTGAAAAAAAAAAAAAAACAGCGACGACAGTTACACAGAGCTAAGACACTGCAGACACACAAAACCGGGTATCGTAAGCCGCATCTCAGCGATCGAATAAACGCAAATACAAAATCACTGACCTCTGCCGTTCCATCGTCGATTTTCTGCTGCAGCATTTGAACAGTCAATTCACCGCCGCCATTGGCAGCGTCCTGAACGGCCGCCGCTACGGCACTTTTGGCCTGCGTCGCCGCAGGCGCTGAGGCGGTAGCCGTTTTCAACACCATTTTGTCTCTCTCTTCTTTATCCCTTCCTCGAGGTGCTTTGTCGCGGGTTCGAAGATCAGGGCTCCTTCGCACACAAAACACTGGCGCACACACTCACAAACGAATCGACGAAAGCCGGTCGAGCTGCAAATCCACAAGCCACAACAACGGGTCCAGATGAAGGCAGGAGTACGGCGTACAGTTTGTGAGAAGAGCAGCGAGGACCCAACCGCTCAAAGAGAAACTCCAAGAAAGAAGTTTGTAGCGGGTGTCGAGATCACCGGCGCCAGTCTCCCGTCGTACCGTCCAAACAAATCAAATATTCCAGAAAGTTTGGGGAAGCGCCGAGAGAAGTCAATGAACGAAGCCAAGACAAGCCACGGGCGAGCCTTCGACGGCTTTACATGGAAACCAGACGGTGTCAAGAGCTAAAAAGTGACTTCGGAATCGTAACACCGGTTGTTTTCCGAACAAATCTGCTGGAGCACAACACGACAGGGTTCAGCGACAGTGTTGCCAGTACAGCGCCCGGAACTCTTTGAGTTGCCGAATTCGTAACTTCAGTTCAAGCGACACCTATTTGTCTCTTCTTAAACTTCTCGACGTTGCCACCTTTTTCGAGACAAGAAACCGCGTTTCCGATCTTATCACGTACAAAAATACCGCAAGCGTCCTTTCAAACACTCCGTGTCCGAAATTGCGAAGTAGCGTCTATCTAAATGCAGCTGTGAGCTTTCAGACGCCTATCCATCGCAGCGTTCAAACGACTGTTTGTAGAACGCGCTAAAGAAGCTTTTCTTTCTTTATTGTGACGTGGCCGCGTTAGTATAAAAGTCTAAAAATAAATATTATTTGTTCGTTTGACGATTTCCAACTTATTTGCTGTGTTATTTTGTTTCTGTGGCGGCACTTACTTTGATCGAGTGGCTGCATTGACAGTGTCGCGAGCGCATTAAAAGAGATCGGATTTTCTAAAGTCAGTAAGTAGACGCTCTTTCGAAACAAAACTTGAGCCGACTTCGAATTCAAGGTGGCCTATAGCGGAGAGCCCAAGCTCGAAACAAAATACGACTGTATTTCTCCAGTACAGATCCTGTGACTTTAAGGTACGGAGGCAAACAAACACTTGATGCACTTGGAGAAACCGGTTCGATAAACGCCACGAGGTTCAAGCTGAAAAACACTAATGCGCCAACCCTTTATTTAGTTTTCTCTCGAAACTGACGCCTCAATGTCTCCAAAGACTTCGCGGCACGCTATGTTCTTAAATCTCCAACCTGGTCTTGAGAAGGCTAAGCCGCAGACGAACAAACAACAAGAGAAAACGGATTAAAGTGCCCGAGTGGGAAAGGCGAGCCGAAGAACAAAGAGCTTGGGAACAATCGTGTGAAGGTGCGTCCGGTAACTCTATTTTGCGTCCTTTTAGAAGCACTTAGAGAGGATGTCCGAGAGAGCCAAGAACGGCTTCACCAGCTTAACGTCGAAACAAATTCTCCTAGACCCTGTTCCTTCGAACGTATAGACACGGAGCACGCGAAAAGCTGGACGAAGTCTCACTCGAAACGAGATTCGGCGAGATCAGTCGGCGAAATGCTTCTTTAGACAGACGTCTCTGCAAAGGAAGCGAGGCAAGCCGTCAAAAGCCGAGAGCAACCAGGGGATACGAACGCCAGAAGAAACGTTATCTGTGGACTGCTAAGGAAGCTTGTTTGCAAAGCACTGGAGAACGAATGCGTTTTCAAGGGCCGCTATTTTCGGTGATAACCTCTTGTAGAACGGAGCTTTGGAGTAAAGCTCGATCCTAACCCAGCAATATTCACGACGCCGTGGCAGTTCGCGAGGGCAAACGCTACTCCCACGAGATCGCTTTCCGATGCACCTGTTTACAGGTGCAAGGTGACAGAATCTGACGCAATGCGGATCTGCAGAAAGACTCGGAAAAACTACACTAAGGTGTCGCCTTCCGCTCAAGGAAACTCACGAACAGATTTATGAAGGGAACAGTAGTCCCAAACAACAAGGGCTCCACGATGGAGGAACGCACAGACGAAAAGTACGATCGTTGAGCGGTCAGCGCCAGAAAAAAAAACGGTAATTTTGGTTATACTGTCGAGAGAACACACAACAAACCCGTATGGAGGTGACGCACCATACGTACGAAACTACGGCACGAAAGCTGCGAAAACGGCGGCCGACTTATTTTGTTTTGTACTTTGCGGCGAGAAGTCAGAACAGCGCCAGGACTGTGCAAACGACCGGTTGGCGAGAGTCGAAACGTGCTCCCGAACTTGAAGTCCTTCGGAGGTTTCAACGTGCGGAATGTCTCTGCACACGACAGAACCCGTGCGATACTGATTCAGCCTAGAAATCTAGCAGCTCGCGCGGGAAGGATCACGTACGTTTGCCGCTGATATTAACAATGTATTAACGCTCGCCAGAACGAATTGCATTCAGAATGCGAACCACGTCAAAACAGCGTAAACGCAACACACAGCTCCTACGTTCTACGAGTTTCCTTTCCTCCTGTGTTACTCAATTAGAACAGAACGAATACTTCTTGATAATAAACGTAGAAAAAAGCGAGGCTTCTTCTGGACAAATTTTTTTCCTAACGCGAACTCCGGAAATGGCGGGACACCAACAACAGCGATTCAGACAAGATGTGTTACCGCCTAACAACAGAAGAAGAAACAATATGGGCTTAACGGCTGCCTCTTGCACAACGATCAGCAGAGTTGGTATAAGCGCTCAGCGGAACTTTCAACGGCTGCTTCCTCCACCAAATGTTCACTTCCTGTCACAGGAAGAAAGAAGTGGACGTTTACGTCGCAGTGTCGGCAGGCAAAGAAGAAAACGCTGCCATCACCGAATCACCACACACACCGATGCGAAGACCCAGAACTTCACTCCAAAAGTTTTTTTTCACGGTGAAGCGGAACTTCCCAAACTCGCACCGCGATTCAAGTCGGGAGTTTCGCTTTGCCAAAGCGGCAGGTGTTTGGGCTGACACTGCTAACAAACGGTTGTTTGATTCGAGAGGACTGAAATAAATAAGTTAATCCTTTCTTCTCTGACTGCTGGCATATTTTAAAACGAGAGTTTGACGACGTCAGAGGCAAGCGGTCCCGTCGGTTCAATATTGCACAGCGTTCCGAAGCTTCAAGAAGCGACTCCCGCCTCGATTTCGTGGACTTGGCTCAGAGTTTGTTGCAAATCCAGATGAGCTGCCTCAGCGGCGATCTCGTCAACTCCGTAACCAAAGGAGATGTCGTCCCCACACGCGTCACACGACACTTGTTTACGCGGAAAAACAAAACAAAAAAACAAAGAAAAATCTTCCCGTCCGCAGACTTAATCCGAGGTCGGACAAAGTTCACACAGACCGTGGCGAAGCGAAAGAAAAACACAAACACCTCCGAAAGGAATAACGGGACAACTCTCCCGAAAAAAAAAATAACGTTGTTTCTCACACAGAGTGATGCTCCTGGTTTCCGGGTTTCCTTCGACGCAGGCGAAACACATTTCGCTCCCTGGCGGTTTGGGACGATAGCGAACAGGTAGGCGGAGACGCGTCCCGCGGTGGCATGTTTACGGCGATTGTGGTCGTGGCCCCCTCTTGCGCCGTCGCGTTCACAACCCAAACTCTCGTCTGACCGGGGGCCGTGCGACGCGCTCGCTTAAATTCGCGCCCCTACGCTGGAAAGGCGAAGGGGAGGCACGGAAAGAGTTGTAGGGAAAGAGGGAGGGGAGAAAGAGAACGGGGGAAGGAGAGTAGGGCGCATGCGCGAGCGGTACGCGTCAGCGCTGACGAAAGAAGCGGCCGCCACCGCCGCGAAGTCGCGCGCGGGCTAGTAGCCCCAAACACTGAAGGGAGAAAGTTTCGATTCGCGCCGGAGCGCAGGAAATCATGACTGGAATGAAAAAAAAAAAGTTCGCGAAGAGTGCGCTGAATTGGAGAACAGAGCCTCTCATTAGCGTTAAGGAACACTTTTCCCAAAGAAAGGATCGAAGTGTGGGCCCTTAGCAAGCTTGAAGTAAAAGAAACAAAATACGTGAAAAATACATTTCGACTGATCGCATCACCAAGATAGGCAGTCTGCATCATTCGCTTGTGTTCCGTTTGCTATCTAAACTTAAAAACATCACCGACAAAACGACGGTATTACTGTAATAGCGGTCCGATTTAATCCGACACAATCATGAAGACAGATCAGTGCAATCAACCCAATTTGTTTAAATCATGCCCCAGAGAATTATTCAAGACAATGGTGGCAAGAGTCATCAAGAAACTCGAGTCTCTTCTCACACAGCCATCGAACGACCCATTCCGGCACTGGCACAGCACCGGTTTGCATCAGGGCAGTAGAGGTCCGAACCGTTGTCTTCTCAAAAAAAAAACAGGTTTGCCTACGTAGAGCGATGCTCTGCGTTTCCGTGACCTGTATGGCAACGAGGCCAAGTCCTTTATACTACCAGTGCCCTCTGTACGCACCTCACGAACAGATGTAAACGGGGAGAGAAAAAAAAACCGCTAGAGTAAAACGACTAAGTCACTGCATGGAGGCAGAGGTCACTGACACACGACGGCAGTGTTGCAAATTTCGGTGATCAATGCCGTTCAATTTTCGCTTCACAATAACATTCATACTGCATCAATAATGTGCTATAAACATTTCATTTATTCTTTACACTGGCATTCTACCAACAAAAGCTGATTTGACTTGTTTACTGAACAATGTCCGTTTCGTTTCTCCACGTTTAAGCGAACATGAGAGTGGTTGGTCAACTCTGAACAATACAGAGCAGCTGTCGACGTTGCAACCACCGCCGTCTGTCCGTACACAACTCCGTTGCATTTTCTATACGCATTTCTTTTCTTTTTCAGATAAACGGTGACACGCCGGGTCGTTTGACGGCTGTGTATGAGCACTAAGTCGACTCGATGGTGAAAAAAATCTGTTTTTCCTTCTCAGTCGAATTATTGTACCTCCTCATCTCCGCCTCCAAAAGCTTTCAGCAGCTGGCTCTCTACAGCTTCCGTGATCACCGGCATTGCAAGCTTCCTACACGTCACCTGATTCTGCACGGCTTCCGTGATCAGAGGCATTGCAAGCTTCCTACACGTCACCTTATTCTGAATGGCCTCCGCGACATGCTCACCGTTGACTAATCGACAATGTCCTGTGATGAATTCTTTATACGACGCACACCACATTAGAACGACGCCACAAACTTGCGACATCATGAAGACAATATACAGAATAGTCGTAACGTTATGATTTATTTTTGCAACGTGCACATTGACGCCGACACTGAGGTACGGCAACGGTCAATTTTCGCAATCGTTGAGGCATCTAAGACTTCTGCACTCGCACAAATCCAAACCTACCCTGTAGAGGGTGCACCGCCGCATTGATAGTACTCATGAGGCAAAGCAAACTTTCAGTCAACCAGCACGCTTGCTTTCGAACCGGATGACCAGAATAGACGGGCAAAAGCAGACTCCAAGCAACCGCAGGCGAGTGGTACAGAAAAAAATTACAACTCCAACTGGCTGACATGCTGCAAAGAGCCTCCTCTCCAAAAAAAAAACGAGAGTCTGGACAGTCCCTGGGGAGCAACAAGTAGCCGCAAAGCGCCCTAGGGCCAGGTTAACATTTATTTCTGACAGCGACTACGTTCACCTTCACACCAAGTACACTTGCCATGCATCCCCCCTTATTTTTTATCTGCCAAGTGAACGTCAAACGTACTGCATTGAACAGAAAATAAAATAAACTTAGATTCAGAGGCACATAGGAGATGAAGCGTACCGGCACAGCCCACGTGAGTCAAGCTTTCACAACTTTCAGTCTACGTCCACCATCGATTGATTGATATGTGGCGTTCCAAAACCACCATATGATTATGAGAGACGCCGTAGTGGAGGGCTCCGGAAATTTCGACCACCTGGGGTTCTTTAACGTGCACCCAAATCTCAGCACACGGGCCTACAACATTTCCGCCTCCATCGGAAATGCAGCCGCCACAGCCGGGATTCGATCCCACGACCTGCGTGTCAGCAGCCACTACACCACCGCGGCGGGGCTCTACGTCTATCATCATCGGCGTTCTAATTCCCGAAACCCAATCTACCCTGTCGCTTTCTTGGGCTTCAGCAGTCAAAGCACCGGTAGGCAACCCAAGCCACTGGAGCGAAATTACTCGTTTGCGATTCCAACGAAACGCCTAGAGGTAGGAACAAAAAATAAAACGATTCTCCACCAGAAAATTGACTGCTAGCGGCGACAATCTTGTCAAAGCATTTTCTCTATTTACATTCACTAAGTATATTATTTTTACATGCTGCAGCCCCCGCTGGGGCTATCCAGGAGTCAAGATCACACAACGAATGCAGACAACTCAACACATGGCAATTCACGCGCACCTCCAGGTAAAAAACTCGTGTTCAATTGTCGAGTTTTCTCACTCGTGTTTGAACACGTGAGTTTTACATTGAAACATCAAACGATTTACGTTTTCAGAGCGACGAGTAGCGGTATGATAAAACCACACTTTCTGGTACAAACGCACACACACACACACACAAGGAAAAAGTCATGAACAAAAATAAGAGAAGAGGCAGAAAGGAGCGGAGGGGAAAGAACACTCGACATAAACGTGCCGGGAAAAAATGCTCCGAAAGGCACAAACGACCTATCAACACCGTCACCATTTTCGTTTCTTTCTTCTCTTTTTTCCTGTAAGCGATGCCATACAAAACAGGGCGGTGCTGTGAGCACGAGAATTGCTTTTCAGCCGTTGGCAGCTGCTCAAGTTAGAAGCAAGAATTGTTTCTTTTAAGCCTTTGCTTTCCTTCCAACAAAACAGCCAGTGGGAGTTATTCCGTATTAGCAACTTTACCAGACAGTGTCCCTTGCAAGTTTTGTCAAAGAAGCAACTACGTTGTTACCGAGAACGGTACGGTAGGGCAAAAAAAAAAAAAAGCCGCCTGAGGGACTTCCCGGCCACCGTCACTCGAGACACGTGCCAAGTGCGAATGACAGCGCAGTTTAAAGAATGCTCTCGCCGATTCTTCTTTAAAGTTTGGCCAGGGCGACAGTAACGCACCAACAAGCTAGGTCAAAAGTACACACTCGTGAAGAGCGTTGAAGTATTTAACCTCGGTTTATTCCGCTGACATTCGGCGATGGTTATGGTGCTATTTTTATCAAATAAGTGCACTGAATATCGCTTAACCTGCTTAATGAAATTGTCTGGTTGGAGAGAGCACCTTAGAGGAAAGGCGTATACACTGATAAGAAGTTCGCCATAGGAGCTAAATTCAGCAGGCAGTTTACCTAGCACCGCAAAATGAGAAAAATGATTGCACAGGAAAGTTGGCCTCACATAAAGTTCAAACAGCATTCCCATGTTTCGAAACTATGTTCCCTAAAACGCTTTACGCAGCTATCTTTCATTCAGCAACGTTCTGATACTACATGAAGCGACATAAAACCCAAGAAAGCGAGGAATCATAAGGCGAGTGTACGCAACCTCAATAAGCTTATACTTGAGAGTTCAGCGCAGTTACCAATGAAGACGCATACACGAAAAAAAAAAGTAGTTCGATTCAGCGTTTTCTTTTTGCTGCGAGCAGTGTGGCAAACGTCACACTTCTCATTACTCTTCAAGGAGGACAAAGTGCAGCGCGCATTCGAACCACGCCTCTTCGAAAGAAACAAAAAGAAATAACAAAAGTAACGTAACTCTCGTTCTTTTTCGTTTTAAAGCGAAAAAGCAAAAAGATTTCACACCCTCCAATGCGTCATTTTTCTTGGCCATCTAAGACACAAAAGCGGCAGCAACATCAAGCACACGGACAGTCTATCTATTCTATTCTTTCGCTATCAGATTTTTTGTACCACTCACAGTTCCGCGAGCTTTTCGACGACACTTCTCTTTCAGGTCTCTCTAAAAAAACGACTGGGAGCACGTGGACACGATCAATTTCGCAGAAATCTCCACTTCTGAACCTAAGAGTAAAAAGAACTTCTGTTTTTTTTTTGCTCCGGTATACCAAATAAAGAATTGAATGCCAGAAAAGTAAAAGGGGGGGGGGCAGGGGAAGAGGCATCAAATATAGAAGGCGCCAAGAAACAGTGGGAAACGTGGGTTAGCAACGCTTAAAACGAAAAAAGAACAAAGAGATTGGATATGAAGACAGAGCTCGCAGGGAAGCACGAAGAAGTGCCGTAGATCACGCTGCCCTGTCCGCACATACCACGGGGACCATTTTTGGCCAATGACGATAGAGCCGCTTTTTTTATAAAACAGTAAATCACAGAGGAAAACAAATCAACTACCAGAAGGAACGGCAGTGCACGGGACAGACTACGTATGGAGGCACGCAAGCTGTCACAGCGAGGGTCGTAAATCTACGGAGCGAACGGTCAGGTGCGCACGACGCTTCTTTGTCTAGGATCCATTCGTTTCTAAAATCCGCAGACTCACGCATTCTGGCTCGTTTGCCAGCCCTCACTTTCGACGTATACAAGAAAAATGCAGTGATGTAAAAAAGTGTAAGGTCGTAGAGGAATGTGGTGACGATGCTAAATGTGGCGAATGGCACGAGAAAAAAAAAAATCTGGCATATTTCGTTGCTTAATATTGTGTTTGTTGCCAATCGTTTGTACTTATGAGCGCTGCAGTAAAAGGTCTCAGAAATTGTGAGCGAGGAACAGAATAGATCTCGCCACAGTTCACACAAAACGGGAAAATGAAGCATTAGTGTTTCACTATCTGCTTCGCAATACCTACATGGGATTCATTATTCACCTAGTAACACGACACAGCCGAAAAAGTAGAACGCGCCGCTGCCAACTGAGAACACGCGAGAATGACAACTTCGGCTAAAAACCGAATCAAAACCTGCACTACACGCCAGAGTAGACACGAAAGAGTAATCGAGTGTTCTCGCCTGCGGGTATTCACATAGAGAGCCGAAAGAAAAGGTCAAAACGAAACAACGAAAAAAAGATTTTCGTGGCTGCCTGCCCCCTGCCCTGTAGTTCGCAGATTTAGAGCCCACAAACGGCCCAACACTGAAATAACGGACGAGGCTGTTGTAAGTCGAGTACGGCGAGGTGTTGGGTCCACATTTTTATTTTTGAAGAAACGACAGAGCGAACCCTTTACGGTGTAGCAGTAACAAAATAAAAGATACTTCTCTTGAAAAAAAAAACAACAACTACCAGACACGAATAGCCGGACTACAGTGAAATGTGTTACGAACAACAAACTTGTTAACATTATGAACGTCGTTAATCATGGGTTCGGTAAGGCAACAAAACAAAATGCTGAAGTGTAGAGAGACACACGGAGAAGCGGGGGGGGGGGGGGGGGGCAGCTCGAAAAACGCTTTTTTCCGACACCTCAGCCTAAGCACTTAATATCTTCTTTATTTTTTGTAATTCTTATCAGGCTTACTCTTTGGATTACCACCGAGCAGAAGCTAACAATGAATGAGAAGCCATAAAAGAAGTGGCGGCGGCCAATTTTACCCCCCCCCCCCCCAAAAAAAAAAAAGGTCATTCGCTGACACGCAATTCTTGGGTTATTATGGACAGGAAAGCCAGTCACCTGGGAAACTCTCAATAAGTAGGTGGCGTAGACGTCGCAAACCCCTCTCTCCACTTTTTCTTTCCGCAGCGCCTTGTACACCAGAAATCCGCTTTCGATCTTTCGTGAAGACAAATTCACCGGCTCATCTTTCCTTATCGAGCAGATGAAGCCAGCGGGGCTCCATAGGCCACTACTTGACGTTCCGCTAAATGTGTGCAACGCTGCAAAGCATGTCCAAGGACCCTGTAAAGCCCGTCAGAAATGGGAGCAGGCTGCACACTTTGGTAGTTCGTCGCTTCTAAATAACGTCGCGATAAGTGAAAATAGAGAAGAAAATAAAAAGGTGGGACACACAAGTTACACAGAAAACAAGCGTTGTGATTTGAGCACTTCTCGACTTTTTTTTTTTTTTTTCAAAGCAGGAGGCGTGATATCAAATGCAGCCTACCTAGTCATCTGATTGGAAGAAATCCTTCAGCGACGCTATCTTTTAGGGGGCGTCAGACAGAGGGTGATGAAAGGCAAAAATTGGTGCAGTACTCTTATGCTACTTTTTTGCTGGCCAGTTGATAGGCAAAGTAGCCTTCTTTGCGCTGCACAAAATTATAGAGATATAGACAGGGAGCTCCAGTAACCAGTCCTGCGTAGCCGAAGAGAGCTGTAGAAACCCATCTAAATAACTGTTATCGGAAGGTCATTCGCATGAGATATATATTGACTCTTTCAATAACTGAGCTATGAATAACTGAGCTATGAAGCCCCGCAAACGGAGTCTTCGTGTTCGAGAGCAAGTTTTTTTTTTTTTAAGGCGAAAGACAGGGATCACAAAACGACGCCCAAAGTGCTCGAACCAAGCCTCTGTCCTCGTCTTTACGTCGCCGTCTTCATGCGCTTATCAGTTTGAAAACGTTGCTGTACCAACTAGCTCGTATCCGGCATCTGGTCCAAACCACAAGAATGGCTGATCGTTGACAAGGCAACGATGGAGACCGTATCGATTATTGGAAAACGGCGCTTCTTCGAAGGTGACGTTTCTATACGCTCCCCCACAGCGGAATTTTTCGAATACGACACAGCCACGGAAACCCGAGAGTGAAGCTTGACTCGAAAAGTAAGTCACGAATGACAAAGAGACAGAAGAAAAAGAGAGAAACGGGCAACGCTGATTCCGAATGGAAAACTGGCGGAAAAGAATGTGGCGAAACAAGAGTTAATTGCGAAAGCTCGGAAGTGGCACTGCCACTTGCCAATCAAGACCACTCGTGGGTGTGCTCGAAACGGTAACTGGTGAATTGTGACATTGTATCTCTACATAAAGGTTACACTTGATCTTCATCTATACCGTGATTCGTTTATGGAGCTTAAGTAGGGCCCAAATGTCACGTTAAAGAGCCATTATACACCCAGGTCTGCGCACCTGTCCCGCCAGCCCGATCAAAAGGTGGCACGGCCATTCTTGAGCATGCGCAGTGAAGCTTTCTGTATACCTCCTTTGCCGCCCCAGAGAGATTTGTTACCTGAAAGTCGGAACTCGCTTCCTTTGTTTATACGCGATCGACCGAGGGAAGTTTACGAAATCTACGAACAACTGCGGGAATACGGAATTGAATCATCGTTTAGCTTTCGTGTGCTACAAGAACTGACCAAGCAGAAACATGCATTCGCCGGCTGAGATACGATACTGCCTATAGGAACTATTATAAGCCCACAAATATAGAATTTATAAGAAAAATTGACGCGGTTTAACATCCCAAACTACCACATCGTCATGAGAGAGACTGTAAGAGAAGGTTCCGAAAACTTCGACCACCCGAGTAACCTTAACAGGCACTTAAATGATAGCACATGCACGAGCATGGGGCATTTTCACCTAAATTGGCATTTCAGCCACCGAGGCCTGGATTCAATGCCGCGACTTGCGGGTCAGCTGCTGAGCACAATTACAGCAGTCCGATTCTCATTCACGCATCACATGTAACACTAGCAGGGATTTAGAACACGTCCAGTGTAAGTGTCCCCTTATACGACGCAGAAGAACAGAATCTTGAGGCATTACTTTCATTTGCAATGCTGCTTGAGCTCGGAGCTGTGGCAGCTTCTCGGCCAGCGGAAAGATAGCGTTTATGCCTTTCGTAACTCGAAAAAGCTGTTAGTGTTCCCGAAAACATGCTCACATTAGCAGAACTTTGTGTATAACTCTTGCGTACTTGTCTTTGCAACCCTAGGTTTTTTCGTTTGAGAATACGCGATCATTGTATATATCATAGTCGTCACAGAACATACGGAGTAGCCATGCGATAAATCAGGGTAATATCTCCGCGAACATTAAAAGTTCATACATCCTTGTCGTCCGACTGTCATGAAGCGGGAAAAAAAATAGTAGACCCAGAAAGCTTATCTGCGCATGCGGAAACGAGTAGCGCCACCTCGCAAGTATGCATACATGGCGATCTGCACACGAGAAATAACCTCGTCAGGCATTTCGTTTCCTATTTACGCGTGTCAATCAACGACAGGTGCGTGTGTGTGTGTTGTTCTGGTCCTTCCTATGGCGTCCGTATCTACGCGCTAACTTCTTTTATCAGAAAGAGTGAAGAAGAAGTGAAACAACAAATAACAAAATAACAAATGACCACACTAAAAAGAAGTAGCCTGACAAAATAAAAGGCAATGGGTAATAAGCTACTTTCACGCCAAATAAGAAGCCGCTATAGAGCGCTTACTACAAGCACTGCAGCTGTTCGCGCTTCATCCCTGACGCGTTTTTCCAGACACGACTTTTATCCCGATCCAGTTTTAGCAACCGATGCGGCTGTGGAAGAAAGGGCCGGATGCGGGAAGAGGGACCTTCGCTTTCGCGCCCACTCAGACCGGAAGCAGCTTCCTCAGAGCGGAAGTCGGAGAGCAGCCCACGCACTTTAACAGGTGAGCGCGTCAGAATAGGTGGCGAAAAAAAAATGGGGCAATACCAACAAAAGCACAAAAATAACTCCTCACCAGGTCACAGTTTTCCCAAATAAAAAAAATAATTCCGGGAAATTATCGTTAGAAGGCGCGGCTTGCCATCAGCAGCTCCATTTCTCACGAACGCGTAAAAAAAGACAAAAGTAACCATCTCAGAAAGATTTAAAAACAAAAAAGAAAGTTTGGTACCAGCGGTTCGATTCATCAATAATGGAGACGCCCCGGGAAGTGTTATATATAACCCACGCTTAGCTCGCGATTCCTTGAGACGATAAGCTTAAGCTCGCGGGTATACGGAAAACATTACGACGCCCTTGAAAACCTAAGCACATTAAACTCTTTTTTATCACTTTTTTTAGATTGTTCTCACCGCGCATAAGGCGACCAGGCCCACAAAGCCAGCGCACAATACGCATATTTACTAAGACCCAGCTTTGAAAGAACTATTGGTCACACGCCCGAAAACACAGTAATCCCCCTCGGGTTTAACGGATATCCGTCAGCAATCTTGGACAACGAGAAGATGACGGTATATAGTTAACTGCGTATCGTGCAGGGCAAACCATCGATAACTCTTTTGTTAAAGGCTGTACGCGATCTAACCTGCACGCTAAGGTCAACTGAAAGGTATTTACTTAATACAATTTAAATGTCCACACGGTTCTCTTTCAACCATCCACGAATTGTACAAATATATAGACAGCCTCAACAGTGCCCTAGTTTCAAGGCAGAGCAGACGCTAACTAATAAAAGAAAAGAAAAGAACGAATGTATAGGTTGCGCATTATACGTTTTGCAAAGAAGTAGTGTTTAAGAATAAGTGTAACACGTATTCATAGTTGGTAATACTGTATGTACAGTGACACATGCTAAAAATATTGAATAATAAATTTGTCACCTTGCGATATGAGAAGGAAGAAAATATTGATTGATTGATATGTGGGTTTAGCGTCCCAAAACCACCATGACGCAGTAGTGGAAGGCTCCGGAAATTTCGACCTCCAGGGGGAAGAAAATATAGAATCGGTCCTCACACCCTTAAACCACACTAACAGGCTAGTGCACTTGCGTATTTACTCGAATTTCACACAATTTTTTTTTCCAAATTTTTGCTTCCAAAAGTTGACCCTCGCGTTACAATCAAATACCGAAGTTATATTTTGGGGGCGAAGCACATTAAGACCCCGCAATGTCCCTCCGTCCGTGAACCACCATCCGGCGTCCACAGAAGATGTGGCGCAAGTGCATGTGAACAAACCGAAACATCACGTGAACAACAAAAAGGTTGATATGCGGGGTTTAAGCCCCAAAACCACCATATGATTATGAGAGACGCCGTAGTGGAGGGCTCCGGAAATTTCGACCACCTGGGGTTCTTTAACGTGCACCCAAATCTGAGCACACGGGCCTACAACATTTCCGCCTCCATCAGAAATGCAGCCGCCGCAGCCGGGATTCGATCCTGCGACCTGCGCGTCAGCAGCCGAGTACCTCATCCACTAGACCACCGCAGCGGGGCAAACAACAAAAAGGTTATCAAAATGCTGTTAACCAGAGCAAACAAAATAAAAGGCCACAACACCATAAAAACATCGGCATTTAACCACCCATCAATCAAAGCGTATAGCAGCACAAAATGTTAACATAAACAAAATGAAAACTCTTCACCAGAATAAAATAGAAGGCCACGATACCAGACCTGATGCACACTGCCTCACTCCTATGATCACCAGCACTCACTTCATGGATATGCGTGATTTTTTTCTTCTTTCTCATCTTGTCACCCCTCAAGCGACAAGCGGGATCGCGTTGCGATCGAGTACATGAGGTATTACGTCTGAATGCTGACCCAAACATTTCGGTAACTAAGAATGACTTGTGCCTGAATCTCACGGCACATAAAACTTCAGAAATTATAATATGTGAACATGCCAAAGAAACTAATCATGATGAACTACTATAAAATATATATTATGCATATTGATGGATCTCTTAGTCATGCAAGATATTGTCACGTGGTGGAGACTTTTACGCAGACTGTATGTCGAAGATCAAACTGTTTATTTGAGCAAACTTATGGCCGGTAAACGAAGAAGAAAAACAGATTACAGCGGAACACAGTGGCACTGATAGCGGCGAACAGAGTGTCGACCGTCGACAAACTGATCATCGTTGAGATGCGCCGTCTTTTATACATCACACGCCGAACTTTCCAAACACTGGTGGTCGCGTAAGATCCGGAATATTATTTGTGTGTTCGCATCCCGCGGGAAATCTTAACAAAATGATCAACAGACGTGAAACTTTGCGAACACGGAGGCGCGATATGCACCGAGTATTGCTCACATTTCTTCCTGTGTTTAAACGACGGTGTAAGAATACTTTAGGTGAGCGAACTCCGAGACTATCCGCTGCCCGACAATATTGTGCTCCGCAAGGATCTGAGAGATGGCGCTACAAATTTTGTCCCGGCTTTCCCCCTCTCTTTCTGAGTAGGAAAGCTCCGTGAAGTAGGAAAGTAGCGGCGCTCATTTATCGCAGCTACAACAGCCTCGCCGCGCAGCAAACTCCTCCCTTATCACCCCCTCTTTCGCAGCGCCGCTCTAGATATGCGAGTCATATGGTTGATAACGCGCGATAACCCAGTTTTCTTACATTTGGCAACCCACGCGGCCGTGCGTACTTTGCGGAATTCGCCAACAGCCCGCCGCGATCCTTAAAGCCCCTTAATATAGAGAAAGTAGTGACACTCTCCTCCATATCCTCTCCAAAGTGTCCAACCCTCCTCTACCAAGTGTCCAAACCTTACATTTATCCTCTCCCGAACAGCCACCACGCGGGCGCCGGCCCGATAACCCGGCTCGCACCACTTTACTATCAAGAATGCTATGTCATGCTGATAACACGCGCGATGCTCGTCGCGGCACGAGAGGCGAGAGGCGACTCGGTTAAAAGAATGGCGGTGCTTTCCTAAAAATATCCAGGGACTTTCGCGGTCCTCAGTTCAGCGATCCATCTATCGGCATGCCGCAAACCAGAACATAATCGGTCCCTCCCCGCCAAGCGCTGGCTCGGCGGCGTCCACTCACTTAAAGTATTCTTGCACCGTGGTTTAAACCTAGCACATCGAAATAACACGCGTGGCAATATCTACGAAATGCATCGTCACGCAAAAATACACAGACACACACATAAGCCATTGTGTGCGTCTTCATGAGTGAGCAAAGGTGTGCTTTGCGCGTAGCTCCATTACTTTGGTTTTATTCTTATTGTGTTCTCTTTCGTCAGCAACTGCGCGGGGTCTCATCCATTATAAGCCACAAAAACAATGTTGCGCAATCTCCATTCAGCTAATTATGGCGGATCGAGTCCGCCCCGCCGACTGCAATAATGAAACGCACGCGCTTCGGTGACGACACTATTAGTGCCGCACGCACCGAGCATAAGCGCTTGAACGAATGATACGACAGACTAACGAGCTTCGAATGAGAGACGGAACGAAGGCAAGAGCGGCCGAGAGTAACGGTTATTATTCCTCCAAATGTCAACGCTCTTGTTCGACGTGTGACATTCAAAGCATCGGACAAAGACATTGGGATCACGCGAGCTGCGCCCGCCCCCGTAAAATTTTTCACAAATCCAATCTGTTATTGATGGCGTTAGTGGATTGCCCGATTCTGGAGCACCGCTCAGAGGCATGTTTGCGAGCGTTACGGGGATGTAAGTTCTGGTAAACAAACAGGGGCCGGCGATGTCGTTGTTGACATTAGGAGGAATCCTTGTTGATATTAAGCGTAAGGAAGGTATAGTAACGCTATTTCCCCAATTCAGGCTATCGCGCTAACCCTTAACTAAACCGGTCAATATAAGGCGTAATTCAAAGAGATTGAAAGCGAGCGGTGTGGGTGAAAGGACAAACAGGGGTGGACGTTATCTTCGTCGACGTTACGAGTGAACAAGTGTACATGGGCGGGTCACGTTTTTGTATGAGAGATAACCAAATGGCCTGTAATAGCAGTCGACTTCAACCACAGAGAGTTAGGTAGACTGATAACATTGAGTTCGCACGAATAAAATAAGCTCCTGCAGGACAGATTACATTAAAAATGTCTCGCTTACAAACACCTTGTGGGTTTACGGGATAGTCCTCACGCCTTTGAATCATACGGTTTGTTACCTTTCGTCATCGAAGCTGTGCACGAAACTTTGGTACAAATATGAAAACGTCTAGGAAGCAAAGTTCATGAGCCAAAAAAAAAAAAAAGACAAGAGACCCTTTCACGTGGTTTTATATGCTCATAGGTTATCCATAACCTGAAGAAAATGGCCAACAGATACCAAGTTATCCTCTTGTTTTCTGCTCCCGTAAATTTTCAACGTTTTGCAATGCTAGGAATAATCGAAAACAAATGCATCGCATAACTGACCATGAAACAAAATTCACTAAGTGCACCTCTGTTGTTTTGAGATACCATTAAGCCGTGGAAAAGTGTGCACTGGACAAACTGAGCAGCGTTTTGAATATAGGGCTAGGCAACATAATAACGATCTATCAAAATAACATGACTGCATCCTAGCCTCCCATTGCGAAAAAATGTTCATGCACACCTAATCTCGAGAACACTAGACTTTTTTATGTATGAAAAATCGAAAGCAAGACAAATCGTGGGAATTTATTACACCAACAAATCTGGAGGTAAGACTGTCAGCGCGGCATTACTTTGCTTGTCCTCTCAAGAGATATGCTTTCTTGATAAATATCTGCTACCATAGAAATGCGCAAATCCGCAATCTCATCATTCGTGGCAACTTTGATGACAGGTACAAGTGGTGAAGGTTCAATAAAAATTGAGTCGGCAGTTCATCGCCTGTTGTGTGTATTCATTCACTGTCGTCACTTTCTTGCGCGCTGCTTCGAGTCATTCCCATATTATTTCGGGCTTCATGTTGCCACATCCACGACATGATTATGAAGGAACGGCTTCGCGAAGGGCTCCGGAAGTCGCGCCCAACTGTTGAACTTTAACATGCCCTCATCACACACTAACAGAAACACCGAGTAAACGTAAACGGAAGCTTGGTGTGCACCCCCACTGCTGCTTCGCATCTTCTCATGGTTCCCTGTAAGGGAGACGTGACACGATTATTTTTTTTTCACAGTGTTGTCGTTTTTTATCCTCAAACATATAAGGGCGCTATGTACGCTTTGTAGACGGTATTGTGCGCAGATGTTTCTCCCCCGCGCTTCGATAGAGAGCCACGGCAAAATGGGTCTCGACGACAACGGTCGGACCTAGAGCGACCCTAAAAATGCTTCACTCCTAAAAGATTCGCCGCAAAGTGACAGACTTGCGGGCAGCTCTACAAAGGTCCGCGTAGGTGTTTGGTGAGGTAACGTCGTTGAGCGTGTACAACTCACGAGATGGGTCATCAAACCTAAGGCGTACACACAGGACTCCCTGTCAGTCCATCTCCTCTCCTGTTTACGCTTAGTACCACTGTGCTCAGTTTTAGGCTAGCAAAAGCCTTACTCATTACACGGACGACGAACTTCAACAGATATGATGGCGCAGAGACAAAAAAAAAACGATAAAAAATGCAGATAAGGCTGTATAGGAAAGGCAGTTAAGATAAGCGATTTAAGCTGAAAGTTTTTTTTTTTCTTTTTCAACGGGTGAAGCAACGCAGCAATTTCCCGCTACGAAGTACGCCAGGAGACGACGGCCGTAAACTGTCAGGACAAAAGCCAGTAGTGCGCGAGGCGCCCAGACAAATTACGCCACTCAATCTTCATCTCAAGCCAGTGAAAACAAGAAAAAGAAAGAGAAAATACTTCGGTCTAGCCGTTTTTTTTTCAACAGAAAATAAGTTTTCAGCCACAGTAAAGGCATAAGTAGTGGCACCATAAGTAAAGCATAAGTAAGTGGCACCATAAGTAAAGAGGTCCGCAAGACGAACCAGGTATACGTTAGAAGCACTGAGAGCTCATATACCAGCTTACAACCAAATAACAACGTTTAAGTTCCGCTTACACTCATCACTGGCCCTCCCACATATCATTTGGATAATTGCAATACTCAATAGCGCTTACTCATTTTCGCGACGTCAAGCTTTCCACAAGCGTTTCGAATTGTTGACGTTCCCGCAGAGACCCTCGTTTGCTTCGCTAGTTTTAGGTGTGAAAGTTGAGTGCCTGGCAAGTTTCGTCTTGGACATCGGCATCACCGCTAAACCAAACTCAATGTTTTGGCAGAAAAAAAATATTACTTAGCTCATAATATGCTATAGTATTTACATTAGCCGAGACAAAGAGTTAACGGTTGAAGTCGAAACCAGCTGTCTGTAGATGATACCTGAATGACAGGTGCGCTGCAATTCTGTGGGCGTAGCTGGTATTTTTTAGGCCATATCATTCATTGTCTCATTCGCCTCCGTCTGTTCGTGCCCTGAAACGGTGCCGGCTGTGTCCTCTCCCCCCTTACACGTTCTTGGTGATTAATTGATTGCAGATAAAAAAAAAGGATGAAACAGTCAGTAAAATGGCCCCAGGCTTTTGCCGAATACAGTTTGGAATTAACAAAGTGCTCATTTATTATTTTTTTACTTAGGTTGTATGCTTTAGATGAAAGCGTGGTGAAAGCTAGGTGAAGAGAAGCTCATGAAGATAAAAGCGCCCAATTGAGCAGAATAAAAAAAAAGCACCACGAGCACACTATATCAACGGTTACCGCGAGGCGTGATATCGCTCAGTGTCCAGCAAAGAAAAGTACAGCGAATGCAATCTCAGTAGCTGCTATAAAAAAATGGCAGCATATCAACGGAGTGAATGATGGGGAGTGGGGCGAAGCATTCGTCCGTCCATTCGTTCTTGCTTCCGTCCGTTCCTGCGTACGTCTGTGTAACCGTCCATGCGTCCATCCACCCGTCCGTGCGTGCGTCTGTTCGTGCATCCGTCCCTGCGGTCGTCCATGCATCCGCGCCTGCGTCCGTTCATGCGTCCATCCATGCATCTGTCTGTGTGTCCGTTCGTCCATCTATTCAGCACTCCAAGTACCACCATCTCGCATCTTTCCATAATATATTCTCCATATAGAAGCACCGCCATCCAGCTGACATTTCAAGGACTAAACGGGAGGTGGTATACGCACACTTTCTAACAGCTTGCGCTTCGGGTTTACTTCCCACCTTTAACCACCTCGAGTTCATGGTATATACTAGTTCACTGTATTCATGGCTATGCGGCCCAACGCTCGCTAAACCTTTCTAAAACCAAGGATGTTACACCCAGCGGGTATAACGTAGCAACCCTTTCTTGTCAGATCGTGCTCAATGTACATGCCAATAGCTGCTAATGGGGATCGCAGCGTGCGCGCTACCTAAAGGCCGAATGCTCTTGTCTCTCATACCACCTTAGCAGCCATTAACATGTGCATTGAGCACTATCTTTTATTGTTCAACAACGCACAGAAGAAATCTCTCACCGGAACCACCTTGGAGGTCAAAATCGTAAGGACCGCTATTTCGGGTATGTGCCACTGGTGGTTACGTACTACGAGGAACGCACAAGCCACGCCATAAGGAGCTTCGCACCTAAAACAACACGGTTTGATACTATATTATCGCTGGTGCACTCCCGGGCACCACAGTTAATTATATACTGCAGAGCACTGAAAAAAACAACAACACAGGTCTGTTTTATCGTACCAAGTTATCATCAGAACACGGGAAGCTAGGCCATCGAGCATTTATTAACCACAAACACACCCCCTCTCTTACTGATGTAGTTGTATGCACAATTCCTTAGTTTAATATATATATATATATATATATATATATATATATATATATATATATATATATATATATATATATATATATATATATATATATATATATATATATATATATATGCAATACTTGTATACCCACAATAAAAATTCAGCACACACAAATGCGGAAGTAACGCTGAGGTCCAACAAATGTAGCGTTTGAGGTCGTTTTTTATGTAACGCCATCAAACAAAAAAGTCATCCACTGAAGCGAAAAAATATCGACGTAATACAAGAACGAAGCTAGCGAAAATGAGCCAAAATAAGAACGACGAAAACTCCGTCTTCATATTAGTGTCCTTTCAGTGACAAAGCGTTGACGTCAAAGGCAACGGATGGGCAGTGGAGCGACATCGCCATAATTCGGGGGAAGAGTACACGTGCATGAACTGGTCCTCATGGCATCGCAACACGCCATCGAACCACTCTCGATGGCACCACGCTCAAAGCTGAAACAGAGCGCAGACAGCCCAAAACGGAGATGCGCAAGCACAGATAATATAGACGGACACAAAAGCAGCTAAGTGACACATCGGACAGGCGCTGACCTAAACGATGACGTAGGCGACTGCGATTCTCGTGCAATTCAGCACCGACTGGTTTAGCAAAAAAAAAAAAAAAACTCGGAAAGTCGTGACGTTGCTGCAGCATTTCACGTTACGGTTGCAACCTGTGTGGACGGCAAGGTAAAATCTTTAACCTATGCACGACTGTGGCGTCGAAACTATTTCACTAAGAGAACGAAACAATCATTAGGTAAGTAGGAACAACAGCGCCTAAAACTGACGAGGACCAATGGAAGGCGCAACACAGGCGCCTCGTCCGTTTAAAGCGCTGTGTTTTTCTACTTAACGATGAACCACCAACCAGCCCTAGTTTCTTGCCTAGTTCAAACGAAACGAAGTAACAAGACAAAAACGTCGGAACTTGCATCGCAAGTTCCGACATTTTTGCGCAAGGCTTGAAACAGCTAAACTGGACAATTCTGAACACTATTATGGTTTATTTTTTTATTTATTTTATTTATTGAAAGACAGCTGCAGAACCTGAGGGCAGTATTTCAGGAAAGAAATAAACAGCGTAACATTTTATTACATAAAAAGAACTATTCAAAAACAAGATGAACACAAGAACAGACCATAACAAAAAATGTAGCTATGACTGTAGCAATATGTCCCTGAAAGATGCTTCAGTGCGACAGTCTGCCATCTCCTGTGGAAGCCGATTCCACTGGAAGATTGTGAGCGGAAAAAATGAGTAATGGTAAACGTCTGTTCTGCAAAAACTTTCTCTTGATTTTAGAGGGCAGTCAGTTCTCTTGGATAAAAAACGGGGAGGTCAGAGGTAAGATTCATGATCTATTTTGATCAACCCATGAAATATTTTGCATAGCATTTCTAATCTAAAGTTTTTCCTACGTGATACTAACACATATCACCCTAACCTACCCTTAAGCGCAGTGACACTGACTCTCGTCGTAGTTGCTAGTCACAAAATGAGCTGCGCGGTTTTGTACGATCCGGAGCATATTATACAGAGATTTTGTTTGTGGGTCCCGCGTCACACAGGCGTACTCTAAGATAGGTCGGACATTCGAAAAGTAGAGTAGTTCTCTGATTTTGGGAGGAGCTAACCGGAAGTTCCATTTAACAACGTTTAACATTCTGCAGGACCGTCGTTGTGATTCTTTGTGTTTCTAGGTCGTAACTAGGTGATGCAGTACCTTGATTTCTTCTAGGCCTTGTCTAGGTCAGGGGTCGGAAACATGAGCGTGTTCCGCTTAGCGGATCAGTGGTGAGTGGTGGTCCTTAATTGTTTACGATCATGATAGTTTTCTGGATAGACTCACACGGAACGATTTGCGGAGCAGTTGGGCTGCTAAAAAGCAAAGATGGAGCTGGCAGGATGCATATAGACGCATTTCGGGAACCATCTAGGGAGGCGTGAAAAACAATATCGAAGAATTGTACGGCAGTTTACCGTAGCACGGGAAAGGCGAGCATGGCTGTAAGTTTATGAGGAAACGCCGTGCCATGTCGGAGGCAAACCAGCGACACGCAATCCACAAGCCAGGCACAGCCATCGCCAGCCCAAGCCGAAGACTTACAGCCCCGTCTACGACAGCGCTAATAAACCGCCGAAGCAACAAGGCCCTACCACCGGAAGAAGGGCGCAGATAACCCCTCGAAAAAAAATCTATACGAAAAACGTACGCTGGCAGCTACGTACGTTACAGCAAAGTAGGGAGACCAACATACAAAGTGCTTAAGACCTCGCAATGGCTGCGGGCGTAGAGGCCAGAGCCGCAGCCAAAGCCACTGCCATAACCGCAGAGACGAAGCGATCATATAGCTCATCCGGGGCAATAAAGAGACACCTAACTGCCGCACTCCCGAACGCCGCAACACGGCCAGGAATAGCGATAAACACGGAGTGCCTTGCGATACGGGGAGTAAGATGGAAAAGATAGAGAGAGGGAGGAGGACGGGGGAGGTGATCCAAGCTCGCGCCGAGGTCCGGTAGTCTACCAGCCGTAATCGTGACGTAAAAATAACGAGATCATACGGGAGCAAGGAAAGGAAGAAGCAAAATCGAACAGCTGTAGCACCGCTGGGCAGTAAAAATGTCATCAGCGACTCTTGGGACGAGGTCAATCAGCGCACGTGCAAGAATCTCTCTCTCTCTCTCTTTCTGACACACAGTGTTTCCTCAGGGTTCTTAAAGCACGTGCCGGAGGCCGAGTCATGAGAGGCGTAACGAACCTACGAAGAGCCGAGGCTGGAGAAACGAACTTACTGTAGCGCGGACTAATGAAGCGAATATTGAAAGCGTTACTCTGTATATAATCTGTCGACTTATTTTTCACATTCATTTCAGACAACCAGTATACATAGTTGCCTAGAGGATCTGCGTAAAGGCAAAGCTAGACTGACAAATGACCTATCACGCGCATACGCAAGACGAATAACCAGTGAGACATGAAGGAAGAAAAGAAGTGAGACAAAAACAAATATAAAGAAAAAAATGGAATCAAACATCGCGACTTTTTTCATAAATCAAGCCACTAGGCGAAACAGTACGTGCGTAATTATGAATAACACACAAAAACGTTAAAAAAGTGAGGAGAGAGCTTATACCAAACAGTTTAACTGCGAAAAAAAGAGCACGAGCATCATAGCAGTTACAGACGGTTAGATGAGATAGGAATATAAATCGAGAATGGCATGGAAGTTTGCATATTCGGACATTTGTTTGAACAGTGGTCGGTGAAAAAATAAGCCGTAAAGTGGCGATGGAAAGGAAAATAATAGGTGTAACCCTAAGAGAGAAGAAAAGAGCAGAGTGGGACAGGAAACAAAGAAGTGTTGAGGACATTATAGTCGAAATCAAGAAGAAAAAATGTTCATGGGCGCACGAACGCAGGCACGCACGCGCACACACACGCGCACACACACACACACACACACAGAGAGAGAGAGAGAGAGAGACAGAGAGAGAGAGAGAGGCCTGTGAAGGAGAAATTAACTTTAGTATAAATGTCTAGGTCATTTGATGATGCACACTTCGTGAAAAGAAGCGTCATAAACAGGACAACAAAAGGTGAGACAGAGAAGACTGAGCGCTATACTGACGACTGTTAAGCGCCTCGAACACTTCCATCTCACTCTGAAATGCGGCCGCCGTAGCCGAGAGTCGATCCCGTGACCTGACGACACGAAAACAAGCAGCAGCTGCGTTGTGGAAAACAAGAGCACTCACCGAGACATCGCTTCCAGCGATGCTCACCATTTAATTATTTTCCATCCCTTCAAGGCTCTTTGTTATCTTGAGTTTCTCAATTGTATATAGGCTAACCACAACCACTTCGAAACTGATTTTAAAATACAGCAACAAATAAAAAGAGGAATAAAGAGTTTATGTCAGCCAACCATTTTGTGTCCGTCTTGTGCCTTCTTACTGTTGCGCTGTTTCACCTTTGAGCTATCATTTCGAAACATGCTTATCTTCAGTGCCATGAAGCAAAAAGGAAGATTGAAGCCGGGTAGATATACTTTTTATATTGGGGGAATATATTTCATAAGGATAGATAGGCCAGCTAAATTTCCTTTACACCGAGATAAAACTTCATATTTGCATGTCGAGGGCACATGATGCGTTCGATCTACCACCGGAATATTCGGCCGCACAGGCAACACGCTCGGCGCACTGTTCTCCACGAGTCGGGTCAACAAGGCGGCGCCAGACGCTGCAGACGCTGTCACGGTGGTTCCGCCGCTTGCTACTTTACTAAAGGTATAGCCGCGCCAAAGAAACAAAGGAAGCAAGCCATCTCGTAAATAGACGAGAGTGACAAATAAGCGCGCACACAAACATACACACTGACACATACAAATAAAGAAAAGCGCGTCATGCGAACAACGGCAACGCGGAGCAATGCAGCGCTAGAAGACTTAAGAGAGAAAACACCAAGAAAAAAAGAGAAAGCAATAAATAGGAACAGTGCTGCAACTTCGCGCCAATATTAGGCCATGATAGAACGGCCAGTATGTGCACATCCCAGACAGCAGCCACGCGTAGCAATAAACAGGCAATAAAGAGGGAGAGAGAGTGGGTGCGCGTGGCATACGCGGGAAGGAGGACTCCATGGTCTCAGAAGCGACAGCATCGTCCCGAAATTGCATTAAGGGTCCTCCCCACGCCGAGCGGGAGCGCCTGTGTCGCGTGCGCGACAGGAGGCGCCTGTAGCGGTGCGACGGTTGTAGTCCCGGGTATGCCGCCCTGGGAGTATACGTACCAGGAACAGCGCGGAAGCAAAAAAAGGATGCGAGGACTACGCGAAACAAAGCGGAGTGCGCGGAAGACAGTGTTTTGATTATTGCTGCCGTTATTTCCTTCTAGGCTTATATGGTTAAGGTTTAGGCGACCCAGGCTGCGCGAAAACCGCCGGAGAAGAAGCAGCGTAAATTTTAGGCAACTCAGAAGCTGAGCGCACACGGCGGAAATCGGGGAGCAATTCGTAGAAGCGATGTGGGCACAGCGCTGAATGTTGCGTCTTCCGTCAGAGCCAACCGGAAGAGTCGGTATACAGCTGTCTAGCAGCTTGTTTGCTACAAAGGCGAGTTTGACGGAGCAAACTTTCAAAAAGTCTGAGGAGGAATGCGCACACACGCGAACAAACGCGCGTGTGCATGCGCGTGTGTTTGTGTGCACGTGTATGTGTATATGTGCATGCATGTGTGTGTGTGCGCACATGTTTGTGTATATGTGCATGCATGTGTGTGTGTGCGCATATGTTTGTGTATAAGTGCATGCATGTGTGTGTGTGCGCGCACATGTTTGTGTGTGCGTGTGTGTGCGCACATATTTGTGTGTGTGTAAGTGTGTATGTGTATGTGTGGGTGTGTGTGCGCGCGCACGTGCGTACGTGTGTGTGTATGTGTGTGTGCGTATGTGCGTGTGTGCACACATGTTTGTGTGTGTAAGTGTGTGTATGTGTATGTGTGTGTATGTGTGGGTGTGCGTGCGTGCGTGCGTGCGCGCGTGTGTGTGTGTGTGTGTGTGTGTGTGTGTGTGTGCCCCCGAGTGTGAGTGGGTACACGTTTGTGTGTGAGCGCGCGCGCGTGTGTTAGTGCGTACTCGTACGTGCACACACACACACACACACACAGAGAGAGAGAGAGAGAGAGAGAGAGAGAGAGAGAGAGAGAGAGAGAGAGATACACGCACGCACTTGCGGGTCTTGCAAGGCGTTCAAACGATACTCAAGAGACCCGCGCAAGAAACCGTCGGACTGAGGGAAGTTGCGTCGCCAACTAGAATTTACGTACACGCACTACAAGCCTCTGCGACGTGGCTGCGGCCACCACGGTGTAGGGAGAACGTGAGGACCCGACGAAAACGCGTCGGGAAGGGAAGCGAGCACGCACCAGCGCAGCAGCCGGCACAAACGTGCCCCGTATAACCCGCGCTCACGGGTTGTGGCCCGCTAGCATCTCCCGAGTTCTGGCTCCCCCGTGAAACGAGTGTGCCGCGCGTGGAAGTTTGCCAGAAAAATTGAAGGCTGCAAGGCACGTGCCGCTGAGAGGAGGCCCGCGTGTTTCCGAAACAGAAGGCGGTATTGTCATCTGCAACACCAAAACAGGGACGGTGGTCGCCAAGGGCGTTATCGCACTAAGCGCTGAAGCGCAGCAAACAGGCCAGGGAGAGTAGGAGAGCGATATATTGATGCCGAAAGAAATAGAGATACCACAAGAGATTCAAAGCGAGAGGCGAATAGGGTACCCGAAGAAACAAAGGGTAAAGACAAAGAACAAAAGAAAAAGGAAAATCAAACTGATGGGTAGTTTCGGTTTAAGAACCGCAAAAAAACGAACCGCGAGAAACTGCAGCGGAAACGACCTGTTGATGTTTCGCACATTCAATGCGCACAGCGCTTCAGCCCGTTAGAGATACCTCGTCTGACACGAATGGGGGCAGATCACCGAACGTTCAAAACTAGCCGTTAATGTAGTGTTCCTTGATGTAATTTCCACAGTCTCCAGAAGAGGCGAAACCCGCAATTGTTCTTTCGGTGGTTGCTTGCTTTTTTTTTTTTTGGCGGTTCGATCTTGGGTTTGGGCCACCGTTCCAAAATTTTGCCTCTTTCGATATGTTAAATCGTGTATTGAAATATGCGTACTGCTCTGCGGCATACTCGTGTTTTAGAAATGTAGAATGATGTCTGGCATTCAGATGTCAGTGGCGACAAATTGTTGAGTGATTACTAAAAATAAGTATAGTCAATCTCGAGCCCCCAGCCAACAGAATAAGGCTTGAATAAACACCGGCCATGCTTAGGCATGAACAAGCAGTTCATATTTGCACATGTTATTATCAACCCTTCCGTTCTCCTGCTTATACTGAGGCGGGAAAGCACACGCAAGCACAGTTGAAAGAAAAAAAAGTCGAAGAGGGTTTGTTGCGTTTACTGCGTTTAAGGGACACTCCATTGACGTTGCAAAAACGCCAAGCGTTTCCGATGTAAGAAGACATTTCAAACGCTTGTTTAAAACATGGTCGCTACCGATTGGACAGACTGTCAGCACAACCGATGGTATCCGATGAGATGTGAAATGTACTTTAAAAAAACGTGTTCAGGGAGACGGTATAAGTCGCGGAGGAATCCTACCAGACAAAATAAACAAGGTGGTTTCAAAAAGAAAAAAAGCAATCGTTAAAACCTCCTTGAAAAAACAAGCTATCGTTGTATCGCCATGATTCGCGCAAGACGCATTCGAGTGCAACCTTCGAGAGCACACGTGCCTTAAAAGCGGTGCCGATCCTTTAAGAATTGGTACCTGCTATTCTTGCCATCACTGCTCCTGTTTTGTTTTGTTTTTGTTTTTTAACTGTCATGATTGCTTCTCTGGGAAGAGGGCGTTCACTTCCAATCCTACGAGTTTTAGACCAAAGCGTAACCAATAAAAAATGGGGGAAAAGCTGCTACAATAATTGTAGCAAAAAAAAAAAGGAGAGAGAAAGACTGAAATATTCGCGACAACGAAACCACGAAGCTACCGTGCCTCGGTTGGAAACTACCGGCATCAGCACCATTATTAAGGCATGAGAAAAGCAAGACCCACGCGGAGTTCATCGTTCGGCGGCAGCAAGAACGTGATCGGAATGGAAGGACATTCCATCCCACGGTCATCCGGCTCGGGCCCACTCGCGCTCTCCGCCCAGAGCAATTCCAAGATCTGCTCTTTGTTGTCGAGTGAGCGAAGCAAAGGCGAGCATGCGCCAACCTAATCAAGTTTTTCCGACACGGTTTCGACACGGGCATGAAGAGAAGTTGACGGGTGCCGAAGAGAACGAAATGAAAAAAAAAAAGTAAAGAGCGAAATACACAAACAGGGGGGGGGGGGAATGAGAGAAATTGAGAAAGATACAAGGAAAGCATAATTACAAAGAGAGATAAAACAATCTGGAAGATACAAAGAAGGACAGATGAAGAGAAAAAGGGAACGAAACATAGAGAAAAGAGACGAGATAGAACAAGGAAGGATATTAAAACATAGAAACAAAGAAGGACAGATAAGGAGAAATAAGAAGCGGAGCAGATAGAAACAAGGGAAGAGATTGAAAGATAGGCAGGTAGAGGGAAGCAAAGGGAGATAAAAGGAAAGATAGACTTTATTAGAAAGAGGACGAGAGAAAAAAGTTGAAAAGCAGAAGGTTTAGAAACAATAAAAAAGACATATAAAGAAAGATAGAACCAACAATAAAGGAAAGCGTGGAAAGAAAGTCTGGGGACATGATTGTGACGGAGCTTGCTCAAGATGCAACTACCAGTTGACAAAAGGCGTATAGACGCGCACAGACCTGAAATTCAGGAAGAAACACAGCTAACGCGAAGACCTGCTAGCAGAGGACAATTGTAACGAAGACGAACGTCTATTTCTCCGGGTGCTCGGTGTGAATTGAACATGGCGGCGAAAGGAACGGCTGCCGCCTGGCTCGGCACCCAACGAGAGCTGTTGAAGTGCAAGCAAGAGTGGCGGTCAACATAAGGTTTCTTTCTAACGGGTCTTATAAAAATAAAGGTGCGACTAAAAATAACAGAAGCATAAAAACAGCATGCGGAGTACTGGACCTATCACGCGCTGACGTACCAACCGGAGGCAAGAAGTGTCATCGCAATAACTTCAACGTACGTCTCTTACAGAACGGTAACAAAATTGTACGCATGGCTAGTGTCCAACCAAACCAGAACGACGGGATAGTTTGCGCGAATCTTATATGAACAGAAACAATCTATCTAGGCGGGAAACGTACAGAGGGAGAGGTGACCACAGTAAGATGAAAGGGTGTTTTTTCGAGCAGAGGTGGCGGCTGAGTGCACAGAATGAAGGTAAAAAAATGTATAAATGACACTGACCGCATGGTAGCCGAGCATGAGTGTTATGTTTCATTCCGACTGAGTACTGTACACTAAAAAAAAGTTACGAATGTTACGCTTTTTTTTTTCTGCGAGATTTCTTTTATGCTATCTACTTAGTAAGAGACGCGACCTCACTTTGGCGGTCATTATACTCGCGTCGTAGTCGTGCGACGCACAAGAGGATACATTTCAAAGGGTATGTGCCTAGTCAGGACTTATTTTTTTAAGGCCGTACTCAGCGCCAACTTCGCATTGCTTTTCGCATGCGAAGACGCCTATGCTTTCGCATTGCCATCTTCGCATTGCTTTTTGGGATGCCATGGCATCCCAAAAAGCAATGTGAAGATCCCCAGCTATTCTAACATTATTATTATTATTATTATTATTATTATTATTATTATTATTATTATTATTATTATTATTATTATTATTATTATTATTATTATTATGTAGGCGTAGCAACCTTGTAACAGTGCCAGATAACTAAAACTATCATCACCTGAATCCACCTGAATGAAACCGTCGCGAGAACGATTCGTTTCCGCAACCCTCGCGTCATCAGTCGAACGCCCCAAGTCAGAGTCCACTCTTAGGTAAAACATCTGAAATTAAACACGGGTAAGCCGATACACCACTAATATATAAAGTGAAAGGCGCGTTATTTGGTACTGTCGACGTCATATGAAACGTGAACCGCGCAAGCCTTCGTGGCGGCAGAGGGCGCGCCGTCCAGTCATCACCATCATAGAGTTTCCCACAATACTTACTAGAGGGAACTCTGGCGCTAGTGTCTATGGGAGCTGCAACGCACGGCGCTTCAGCGAGCATGGGAATGATGTATAGTACGCAGATTTGTCTAATTTTCGTACTTCTGGCCTGCTTCTGGCTCCGTGTGTGTTCGTGTGGCTTGGAGCTGTTTTTTAACGAAAACATAAATTAGCAAATGTTCACCGTTTGCGCTTCACAACCATATTCTTTTAAGCTTACTATTTCGAATCAAGTACCTAATTTCAAAAGGGTTTGTTCTTTCTTTCAAAACAAAACCGTAACCAGTAATAAACAAAGCCGCAAGTACGATTCGCCGCCCACAAGTACGAAGACTAGGCAAATGTGTGTACTAACCATCATTCCCATGTTCGCTGAACGATCGCAGCGCCAGAGTGCCCTCTAGTTAATTTTGGCAAACTCTATGATCACCATGGAAATGCTCGCGTATCCGGTTAGGCAACACTGCGCATATGCGCGTCAGTCCACTGTGACGTTAAGACGGTGCGCCCTGTATCGTTGATTGACGCTGCTCGGGAGTCATTTGCTGAAATTAGAAGCACCAACACGGGACAAAGAAAGCAACGCACGAGAGCGGTCGCCGACTTCCAACTCGTTATTTATTCGAAGAAGACAACAATATTTGACCAGAAAAAGAAAAATAAAACACCGGAAAAGCGCTGACTGGCAACTGGTTCAGTTTATTATGCGAACACAATATACTTGAAGTCGTGCACACAGGAGAGGGCGGGAAAAGTACATATACTTGTCAGTGTTTTCTTTTGCCCTTTATTTTTTCACTAAAGTACGTGATGAAGATGGTATGTGTGATTTAACGACCCAAAACCCTTACATGTTTCTGAGTGACGCCATATAGTAGGGGGCTCCGGAAACTTCAACCACGTGAGGTTCTTCTTCAACGTGCGCCTAAATTACTAGAAATACTTGCCAAGTGGCTCACATTGAGACGTCAATAGGTTACAAGACCGCCTCGGAGGGTCCGAAGCACTACTTCTTACGGTATAGTCGAGTGGAAGGGAGCAGACTATAACAGTGAGATAACAACACGTGCCTGTCCTGCCATGAGAAATGACGTGATATTCTAGCACCAGACCCTTCGGAAGCAGTGTACTTGACGCGGCGCCGCCGAATAACGTATATAAACGCAACCGGAAGAATAACGTATATAAACGCAACCGGAAGGCGACGCGGGAAGTGAGTACCGCAACAAACGAGCCCCGATATCGGAGACTACAAACGGAACAAAAAACGCGGTCCAATTTAGAGGCGAGGAGCCGGATCACCACACTCGCCGAGGCGTCTCGGGGTGCGATGGGCCACGCAGCGGGGGTGCAGTATCGCGCGGGTACAGCGTGCGTGTGGGTGATCGAAAACACGGTCCGTGAGTCGAATAACAGCGCACGACAACAACTCACACTGCATGGCGGCGTGTCTGGGGACGACCGCTGGCCAAAGGTCAAAGGAACTGGAGAACGCGAGTGCCTGCCTGCTTGGCCGCCTGCCTTTCTCTGTCGCCTCCGTTTCGCGCGCCGACGCGTGGGCAGCCTGCGTAATTTGCCGCGCTGATGGCGGCGTCTCGTCTGTTCCACTACCGATTCCGCGCTCCCGTCGGCTCATTTGCGAGTCCCTTCTTTCTTTTCTGGCCACGGATGCTCTAATTTCGTCGCTTTTCTACGTACCACGCTGGGCTATAGATATTAGGGAGATGTACTACAATTCGTATTTCAGGGAAGGCAATTAAATCTTACATGTGGACGGCGTACTGCAAACGTCAAATCTGAGCCACAGGTTTAGATGAGATGTCATTGGGATGCGAACGAGAGATTGTTGTTGTTGTTGTTGTTGTTGTTGTTGTTGTTGTTGTTGTTGTTGTTGTTGTTGTTGTTGTTGTTGATAGGGCATATTGCAACGCCCTTGATGGCCACGAGCTTCTCTTGCAGTTTCTCTGCCGACGCCTGCAATACGAGGGGCGTTCATAAAAGTTCGTATTATCAATGTGATCAGATTTATAATAGACGTACGCGATGGGCATCAAATTGAGAGTTCATCTGTCTAGTTTTATCGTAACGTAAAAAGTTATGTTGTTCTGTTCTCGGAATACGTGACGCTGACACATGGTCACCTAAGGCTACGAAATTTTACCTCATCCACCGTGTTAACATTATCTCGGACTAATGTTGAATTCCAATGGCGGAGCCAGGGGCAAGTTTTTCTGCTCGTTTTGGTGCAAGTGTGTTCCAATGTCAGAGAGAGGGCGGGGATCAAGTGTTCCAATGAGAAAGACGGAGTGGATTCAGATCGGGAGTGGTTCCGAGAAAAAGGAAGAGTTGCTCCACCAAAATTGGCAGAGTGGACCGGAAATCGGCGTAACGCGCTTCCCCACGTTCGCCCGCTTGAGGGCGTCGCCACTTTTGCTTTTATTTTTTGGCAGTAATGGCGGAAGGCATGAAAAACTGGGCAGATATACTTTCTCTGCTCGGTATTGATTGATATGTGGGGTTTAACGTCCCAAAACCACTATATGATTACGAGAGACGCCGTAGTGGAAGGCTCCGGAAACTTAGACCACCTGGTGTTCTTTAACGTGCACCCACATCTGAACACAAAGGCCTACAACATTTCCGCCTCCATCGAAAATGCAGCCGCCGCAGCCAGGATTCGATCCCACGACCTGCGGGTCAGCAGCCGAGTACCTTAGCCACTAGACCACCTCGGCGGGGCTTCTCTGCTCGGTAGCGAAAGCTCGGAAAGCTCCAGCACCTGCACGACCAGTTCTTCGGGTCGCGTCACCGACAACGAAACTATTATTCGTTCGAGCGGTAATTCGACAGAATTCAACAGCGGAATTATCGGAATGGAATAACTGCACGCAAGATATTCTGGGCAACTCACAAAGTTCCGCTTCCTTCTTGCTTCCATGCTTTCTTCGGCGGCGCGGATTGTGTTACAATCGTATATTCGAAGTCGTTGCTTACGCACGCGTGAAGTGCTCGCTCTCGCGTGAACGTTTTCGGGGCGACAAAGAAGTCATCGCTCATATTTCCTCAAGTACAAAGCGTTGAAGATTAAGAATTCCACTTCAGCTCATGCATCACAGGCAGAACCGCGTAGCTTTCGGAGGAGAGCATACGCACAAATAACAAATTTCCCGTAATTCTTCGTTTACTAATCTCTATCGCATCATGCTCCCCTCGTACCACTTTTCTGCCTTCGAAGTAAACATTGCGCAGAGAACGCGATGATCTGTATTTCATAACGTCTTGAGAATAGAAAGACAACGGTAAAGCGGCTCGAAGACAGACACAAATACCAAATATTAGAGACGACCGAGCATAAAGATTCACAGTTCCGCCCTAAAGGTTAAACACTGACGAGCGACATCAATGCATTGAATAGTCGTGCTAATGCTCGTGATTTCATTAACTTTGTGCATCGCTTTAGACACTGTTGTAGTAATTAAATTAACGATCATGGCATCTGAGCACACTAGGAGATGCGGATTCAAGCCTTACTCGGTGAGCGCGAAAACTGGCCCTTACAGTGCTGACGTGATTAGCAGCGCAAATAGAAGCGAAAGGAAATCGCGTCACTTCCCACTTCTTTAGGTTATGCGAGCTGGTATACGCTAGGAGCGCAAGAATTCGTAAAAGTCGGCAAAAAGCGTGGACGAATCGACCAGCAAAACGCCGCCGGCTTTCTAAAGATTGAAAAGTTCCGCAGATTTCTCGCGAAATATAAGGGATGTGCGACACCTCTTTGAGTATTTGCTGCGCGAAGGAACGATTGATTGATTGATTGATTGATTGATTGATTGATTGATTGATTTGTAGGGTCTAACGTCCCAAAACCACCATATGATTATGAGAGACGCCGTAGTGGAGGGCTCCGCAAATTTTGACCACCTGGGGTTCTTTAACGTGCACCCAAATCCGAGCACACGGCCCTACAACATTTCCGCCTCCATCGGAAATGCAGTCGCCGCAGCCGGGATACGAACCCGCGACCTCCGGGTCAGCAGCCGAGTACCTTAGCCACTAGACCACCGCGGCGGGGCTGCGCGAAGGAACGGCCTAACTTCTTCGTACTAAAATAGCTGGAGGGTTCAACTCGCACTTCAATCGAACCCTATCCACATCTGTCTTGCCCTGCCCGACAAGACGGCACGCTGCTTCAGTTTCGCTCGCTTCCATAGCGTGGCGGCCACGATAAAGTTTTATCATATTTGGAAACATTAGTGAACCCTACATCAACGCTGTTGGCGAAGTATTGCTTTGAGTCTGCCCAAAATCGCTGTCGCAATTAAAAAAAAAAAAAAACTTCAGTTTCACCACACAGGCAAAGCTCTTCTGAATCCGATCTCACGTAAAACTACAACACACTGGTGCAAAAGAATACGGCTACTCTAGGGAGAAGGACGGTTTTCATGCAGTCTGCCGTCTCAACGCCAACCGCTGAAAACGCAGGAACGAAGCTGCCGATCTAGCACGCACACCAGCGCCCTCATGATCAAAGCTGCTGCTCAAGCGACACAGATCCCTCCTCCCCCAACCTCCTTCACCCGGCGTCCCTCCTTGCTCCTTCGTCCGACGAAAGACGGCCGGGACGTTTCCTCTCTGCTTGAGTGGCAATCGAAGGCAGGCTGCGCAGGCGAAGTCGAGTTAACGCATGCACCTTCCATGAAACGGAGATGGGCGGCTCATTTCATCTCTGCTACAACTGCATTCGTCGCTCGGGCTCACACGATTTCACTCGCGGATCGAACGTACGATGCGCGTGACAATGTTATCGATTTCGACTTCGTAACATGACGCCGATGACGAAAAACCTCATCGCAAGTGTCGATATATTTGCGCGATATATAAGCACATAATTTACACAAATTTATGACAAAATCTGATATGACACACATGACACCAACCCAATAACTAACTCAGTGGTCATATAAAAACGCATATTATTTAAGCCTTAAAAGACATTGTATATCCCGCATATGTACTTTTCAACACGGAGAGAATATTCCAGCAGCATGGCCATGGCAAGCAACCACAGGAATACAGGGGCGTAATTACAAACGACAGCCCAATGCATTATCCGAAGGGGCCCATGGATAACCTTGGCACTGTATGAACTCAAGCTTAAAACTCCCGACAAGGTCTACAAATGTTCCCTAGTTGGCACGACGAGCTGACAGGCGGGTGTAGCACCTTGACCTCACAAGAAAGACTGATTGATTGATTGGTTGATTGATTGATTGATATGTGGCGTTTAACGTCCCAAAACCACCGCATGATTATGAGAGACGTCGTAGTGGAGGGCTCGAGAAATTTCGACCACCTGAGCTCCTTTAACGTGCACCCAGATCTGAGCGCACGGGCGTACAGCATTTTCGCCTCCAGATCTCACAAGAAAGAAAGAAAGAAAGAAAGAAAGAAAGAGAGAAATAAAGAAAGAAAGAAAGAAAGAAAGAAAGAGAGAAATAAAGAAAGAAAGAAAGAAAGAAAGAGAGAAATAAAGAAAGAAAGAAAGAAAGAAAGAAAGAAAGAAAGAAAGAAAGAAAGAAAGAAAGAAAGAAAGAAAGAAAGAAAGAAAGAAAGAAAGAAAGGTCAGGCTGAAGACGATGGTCTTATTACGTACTCTCTCCGGTTCCAACTCGCCATCCTCAAGTTCACTCACATGCGTCGCTGATAATCCAATTTCCAAATCCCTGCTTGCCCTCCACGGCGAGGAAGTACCTTTTTTTTTTTTCCTCGTCGGAGAGCGGTGAGCGAGGCAGTGCCACCAGAAAAAAAAACAGAAAAAAATTCAGACGAACACGGAATAGAATCCGGCACTCTAATATTCGGGCAACGACCACCTCGGACGAGACCAAGGAAAAAAGTAGGCCCCGCGTTCGCACGCGCTCGCATGACATAGCTATTGATTCGCACGGAAGTGGGACTAAAGTTTCTACAGTTCGGTGCAGCAGGAAAAGCGGTTGACAAGAACGCGGAGTGGCGAGGATTTCCATCTACCTACAAGGAGGGCATGCTACGAAAGCTTTCCCAGTGATTTGAAAATTTCCGGAATGCTCTGAGGTCGGATGAGCGCTCGATGATGAAAAAAACGTCACGAAACAACTGCCGCCAATGAGCGCGCGGTCTGCCCAATAAAAAAAAATTCAGATCAATGCCGATTCCTCAAAAGCGAAACAAAACAAGAAAGGCGAACTAATTTCTTTGAAGGAACTTGCAGAGTGGGAAACACTTATTTAAACTTGACCTCTAGAGGAGTAGTTGTATACAATTATTTTATCAAAATGGTGTTGATGCGCGCTGTCAATGTCGAGTAAAATTAGTCGACGGTAGAAAAAAAAAAGGCAACAAAAACTCTCACGGCCACGTACGCACTCGCCCTAGCTAACTCCAAGGCGATTGATCGTTACATCCATCTATGAACCTTTCTGCGGCTCAATCACTGTTGCGCTGCTTTTAGAATACCTCAACATTCGTCCAATAAACGTTATTAGGTAATGACGTCACACATTTTAGGGACACATTAAGCAATGCCGACATCTTAGATGACTCCATCATCACCTCTCACGTGGTCGCACATCCAACGCCACGTGGCTGTGTTTCGCGTTGACGACGACGCCACTGCAGGTGGTCACATTTCGCGTTGGATGACGCATTTACGATTTTCGCCTTAATGTAAATGAATGGTTGACAGTCGAAACAGAGTTTGGATTGAATTATGCGAACGTCACCGTGCTACGAGACGGCGAGTTGGGCAAGTTGGTGAACAATACTGTTTAAGGCAAAATCTTTTTAAACGCTCTCCTGTAAAATCCTTAGTGTTTCAGTCTTCTTTCTTTTGCGCTTAGCAGAAATTCTAACTTGAGCTTCTTGGTACTGGTTAATACCTGATGATACTTTTGACTCAAATTGAACAGGGAGACGTATGGAACAGGATCGGCGCCCATTCTGATCTTTCGCGTTATGTGTCCTCTTTTCGATTTGCGCCAGGAGTATGCGATCAGCTCAAAAAGCAATTTATTTTAAACATGAAGCTCATCATAAGCTGCACTGCTGGCCAGCGCCTCCTCTGTGGCATTGCCGAACAGCTCACCAACTCAAGTCAACGCTAGTCGGTGGTCATTGCGTAAGAGTAAATGCGACATCTGAATTCGGCGAGAAAGAACACCAGTTGCGATTGCCGTTGTTTCGCAACGGGTCCCCCGTCGGTTACAACACCTTCCTTTCAACTTGTTCACGCGCTAAAAAAAAATATATAGCACATAACCTGAATCCTCATTTCGAATTCATTTCAGCTGTATCGCGCTCTGCACAGCTCGGGACTGTGTAGACGAAGTTTGGGGCCACTCTTTCCTGCCACGTGGCGACTGACGCCAGACAAATAGAATATTTTAACGCCAGTGAGTGTGCGCGGTTGAATATGATGTCTCCCACTCTTTTTGTTTTCCTCGCAATACTAGCAAAAAATGAGGCAATGTCGGCGCCGAAAGGCAGCGCGGAACAGAATTACTTTCATTCGCTGAATGTAAGTTCACGACAGGTGCCTGCTCAGGTGGATTACCCATAAATTTCATTTCGGGAACAACAATTCAGGGAAAAAAAAGGACACATGGAGGTTGCTGTGTCGCTCAAGGACGGCAAACCAGAAGAACGCACTTCATTTCTACCATACTCGGCTGCATATACAGTCATAATGGAGTCCTGGCTAAAGTTCTACCTGCAGCCATGACATTGCAGACTTTTAGTCAAGCTTCCTGGATATAGCCAGCATAAAGCCAACATAATGCCGGTACCTCATTGCGAGTGTAAAATCCAAAGTAGGCAAAGATGTCAACTCACATCCACAACCCATCCGATTGTTCTCTTCATTAACTCCATTGAAAAAAAAAAAAACATTTGAATGCGAGCTGCTATGCGTAAATGCGCGCTACCGTGCGGGCTATTATGCGTGAAATAGTACGCCTTCGTATTAAGACGCCCACTAGCAAAGACCACCTGTTACCCTTTTTGTTCGTAAAGCAAACACGCAAAAAAAAGAAAAAAAGAAAAAAAAAGAAGGGGCGGGTGTAAGTAGCACGCGGCTCTTAAAAAGCAAGCATTTCCCACTGAGCTACGAAGGATCCTTTCGTAGCAATCATGAAAACAAAGCTTGTTTGTATAAACTGTATGAGGCATTCCGAATTCACCTGTATCCGCTTGATTTTGGAACGTTCAATGCTAACTCTATCGTGTGAGACTGATTTGTTGTTGCTTTTTCCCCCCCAATTTCATCCTCAGAAATACTCTTTGGTGTTAATGGCGGAAGAAAAAGTGAGACATGAAAGCGGCATGTTTTTTTTACAGCAACAGTCACTTCAAGTTAAAAACAAGGAAAACGCATCACTAAATGCCTGCGTAGAACACATGCAACTGCGCAGAACACATGTAGATTGGCCTAAGAACGAGGCCGTGTGTGCCCTCACTAAACCGAATAAAATTTACAGCGAAATGTACAGTCCCTCATGCGAACACATGGTAAAGCTCTAGCATATTTCGGGCATTCCCGCGCCAGGGGCGATGATGCACCGAACTACCGAGTCAGCGATCCATCCCCATAATGAAGGGCACGCAGAGGGCAACGCACACAAGCACCGAACAGCGGCAGAAACCATGCATTGCTTTCAAGGTGAGTCTTCAATGACTCATATTGGCGTCCGTCTGTTTGTGCACTGGAACGGCGCCAGCTGTAGCCTCTCCCACTTGCACTCTCTCATGAATCACGCTAAAAGTAAAATAATAAAAAAATAAAAACACGACAATCAGTCAAACGGTCACGTGCTTTCGCCGAACACACATTGGAACTTACATAGCATCCTTAGATTTTTCTCCCCCTATCGATAGGTATCTTACGGTTGAACCACTTACATCACATGACCATGGGCTACAGAATGGAGCAGTAGGTCATCCGTTTCACGGCCAATGTCGCAGAGGTATCGCTATACACTCGTCGTCATCCTGATTCCACTTCCCCAACCACACCCCCCCTCAAATGATTCCTTCGTGAATCAATAAAGTTGATTACCTACCTACCTACTCGAGAAATCAAAGTTGCGGAAGGAATTGAATGCCGCTATCCCTTATCAGGCTAAATGGCATCCCATCTTCAAGGCGCACTTGAATACACCTCGACCGCTGACCCGAAGGGCGCGGGACCGTGTGCCCCTTTGCTTAGATTTAGGAGCACGTTCAAGAACCTCGGGTGGTGGTCGTAATATCCGGAGCACTCCAGAACGGCGTCTCTCGTAGTCATACCGTGATTTGGAAATGAAAAACTCCAACAGCTACTGTTATAAACACTAGAACGTCAGCTGACGACAGGAAAGTTCGAAGATTACTACAACCTGCCACCGAAATGCCTAGCGGAATGGAAGAAGCCTGATCAGGTGGAAGCGTCAACAAAATGAAAGGAACAATTCTTTTTTCGTACTATACGTATTGAAAAAAGACTGCTTTCGCAAATAGCTGGAATATTCAGCTATCCTTGCCTCGCCTGGTCTCGAAACTATTTACGCTGACTTCACATCTGGTGCACGTACAGGGGACGGGAGCGACAGCGCCGGTGTCTAGGCTGTGCAGCCCGATCAACGGAAATGCGGCGCCATCTGCGAAAGCCTGCCAGAACTTCGGCCGCTCAACACGGCTTCACGACGAGGCGCAGACCCTCCCGGGAGCTGTACTAGAGTGTACTAGCAGCTGCAAACAAGACACAGCGAAATACGATAAGGTGGCCCCGAAAAATTCACTATCGCACCATCACAGTGCTTTGGGGAAAAAAAAAACAAGACGTTCGAACTGAATTCCACCGAGAGCAAAATAACAGAACGTTTAACGCTAAAGCGTCCACTGTGTGATCATCGTTATTCGTTGAAGTTCTTGTTTTGTTGTGTTTTTTTCTTACAGAACATCAACAATTACTTTTAGACATTCATTAGGTGACTGAATATTCGCTTTATTTTGGGCAGCCGTGCATCTAACAGCTTTCCAAGAAATAGTTAACACGCCTATTTGAAAAGCTTTCAATGTGCAAATGCGCAAGACATAATAAAATAACCGCTCATTATTTTTCTTTTAGACTCGACTGATTTGCCTACTTTAAACAGCCGATAGGAGACTCCTATTTGAAATGTGGCTCGGGAGTTGGAAAGGCTAACGTGACTGCCACGGCAGTCATTTCAGAGTGAGGGCCCGGGAAGGAGGGGGGGGGGGGTCACGCTTATTTACCAAAGCCCACAGTGAGGGTGATGTTGTACACTGCCCTTTGTGAAAAAAAAAAAGTTGTAAAGTAGTAAGTTACAAATCAATCAAGAACTTTTTTTCCACATTAAAAGACTTCGAACAAATTCCTTTGCAATCCGTACTGATGAAATTTGGGCTGAATGGTGGCTCTGCCCAGATTAGGCTGTCCAAAACAAGAACCAAATTTAGGTGCACGAGGATGAAGCAAGCCAGCGCTAGAAAGAGCTGCGTAATTGGAAGATGACCTGCAGTATAAGCACAGTGAGAATGATGATGATGATCATGACAGGCAGATAACAAACAGAACCCGTACTCTTGTTCTGCAGTATACGTGTGGCGTCACGCAGAGACCAGTCTATCGCAGAGCAGCGAAAATATATTGTGACGTGCTCGACTCCTGCTGACCTTGTTTCCTGACAATGCCCTAGGCTAAACGGGGAGGCGTAGATGTGTGCATAAAAAAAGGAAGAGGGGGCGATGACAGGATGTATTCTCTTTCTCAACAATCTTTTGCTTTAATTTTTTTCCTCGCTCGTCCCAGTCACGTACGATTTCTCTGGTTCAGCGGCCGCGCAAGCGCTGAAAATGAAAAGCCCGCAGCACTAATCGATCTATTTTACGACTGCGAAGGAAACGCACACTTTGGAAACGAGGCGCCATCTACGAAAGACCACGTGAAACACAATCGGGAAGCAAACTGAACTCATAGACTACAGGTGTCACTGACTAGCACTCCCAGCTAAGGAGCCTTCATGCGGCGCACACAGGAAGGCTCCCTACTCACAGGCATTGACCACACACGAATGGCCTATAACAAAAAAAAAAGCAAAAAAGAAAAAGTGCGCGAGGGAGCGCCCTCAGATGTAGCTCGAGTGGCAAAGCATCGGACGCGTCATTCGAAGGTTGTGAGTTCTGATCTGAGTCCACTTCGATTTAAGTCACAATCATTACACTACAGCTTAGAAACCACAATTAACGACCCCTACGCTTTTTCTTGGCCTCACTGTCTGTGGGTTTCTTCGGCTGTGTACAATACAGAATAAACGATGACAATTACCTTTGCCACGGTTTCAAACTTTGGCCACATGACGTAAAGCTGACGCCTTGGCGTGAGTCGTCAGAATTTTATTTTCTTATCATCACACGTGTTGGCGCCGACTACAAGGGCAACTCTTTCGCGCTCGATGAGCCCGCTAAAGCTATGTGATAAGTTAACATACGAACCAGTCGCTACATAAAAACGTGATGGTTTACGCGCAACAAAACGCCAGTACGATCACAGAGCAGCCCTCACTCAATGCTACAACAGTTAAACTTTGACAACGTGTTTTAATAGCATGCTCGTAAATTTACGTAGAGAGAGTTCCGGTATTCCGCAACTATTAACATGTAGCCATAGCGGCAAGAAATTCAATCTGCAACCTCGTCCTCAGTAACATTAAAAATTGTAAGTGTTCGAGTTCTGCGCCCAAAAATCACGATGGGGTATTTAAATACGCTGTAGCGGAGGACTCCGAAGAGTCCCATATCCTAGGGTTCTTTAACGTGCATCTGAGTAAGCTCACGGACCTTTAGGATATTGTCTCCGTCGAAATGCGGCCACCTCGTATGTACTTAGATTTTTGCCGCAAGAAAGAAAGAAAGAAAGAAAGAAAGAAAGAAAGAAAGGAAGGAAGGAAGGAAGGAAGGAAGAAAGAAAGAAAGAAAGGAAGGAAGGAAGGAAGGAAGGTTTGACTGGCACCGAGTACTAAAGTAACAGGGGTCGACTGCTAGCGCCATGACGCGGTGCAAAATGAAAACGGCAAGCCAATTCACCGACGCCACCTATTAGGCGAAACTTCAGTTTGACGTCGGTTTATTCAGCGAGCGCCATCTACGGAAAAGACGGCGCACTGTTCATCGACCCACGCACCGAAGCTACAGTGGCTAGACCGAAGCCGGCGACCACCCCCTCGCGTGGTCGCTCCCTATTCTCGACAAGCCTCGCCGCCGTCGCGATCACGCGGGAAGCTTCATAATGCACTGCCACGTGAGGCGGGCTAACGAACGTTGTTTGCCCGGAAGCGGTTAATCGAGCGTCAGCAACAAGGACGCACGCTGACCTTCGCGACAGGACCTTCAGCGCCGGTCAATGTGCACTGGGCGACGTCAACGTTGTTCGCGCCAAATGAGGCATTCCTGTCTCACCGGTAATGAAAGGATGCCGTCACTGTTTCTCTAGAAGGCAGGACTGACCCATACAAGTCTGTCTTGTACGTCACCTGCTCAATATCCCATGCTTATTCTCCGTGTAACTTTCAATCACTTCTGTGTCTCTCCGCACGAAAGTAATGCTTAGCACGGGGTTACGGTGAACATAAACGGCTATAAAAAAAAGATACCAGGGGGTATATCTATGGAGGCTATTTTGTGCATACAACAAGCACTCAGTTGTTGGACAGCGTTTGTGTCATACACGTTCTAAGTAAGTGTCTTGTTCGTGCTGGCAACCATGAGGATGTACCCTAAAACACATAAAACGTTCTTACATTACACAAATTTTTTTCATTGTATAAAACTAACACAAAGAAAAAAAATGGACGCGTATGTGCTTAAGGCAGTCCAGAGGGCCCAAGAACTGGCGGAACGCCACCACGTTCCCGCCCCGACTCGGGCGTCGCCTACGGTAGCGGCTGCTAGGATGTCCCACGTGGGCACCCTGGTGGCTTAAACTCCTCAGGACCATATATTAAAGTTCTTGACTGACTGACTGACGCGTATGTGCGTACTTCATTGGCAAAGGTTGTCGAAAGACGATCGTCTTCTGCTAGAGAGAGAGAGAGAGAGAGAGAGAGAGAGAGAGAGAGAGAGAGAGAGAGAGAATAAAACGTTTGATTGGAGTTATGCGCCAGAAAATCGGTGAGTACGCGCTGCGCGAGGTATGGACGCCGTCTAGCAGTGATTTCAAGAAACGAAAATACGTCTAGAAATCGGGCCCGTCGGTAGGTGGCAGCACCGTGTCGCTTTAGTGAAGCGTAGGAAACGCTCGTCTTTTCTTTCACAGCGTCGCATCGTGAATGCAACATAATACGCACTGCGGTCTCAATATTTACGTATTTGTGCGTGTTAAAAATGAAGAAACACACTACATAACTCTCACGTATTCATGTTTACCTAAGATACGCGTGATACTTGCTTTTCGATTGACAATGTTCAGAGCTATGAACGCGGCTAGCAGGTAAAAATGCCTGGGCGTTGAGAAACTGCCTAAACTTTCACCGGGTGACTGAATCGTGCGACCAACCGACCGACCAAACAACAGACAGACCAGAATTTTTGTGCTGAAGTATCCCAAGAAAAATTATTGTCCTTAAAAAATGTGGGCAGCTTGCATAATTTGTGCTACGCTGGTCTAAGGGCGGAGCTTTTATAGCCGACTATACTATTGAGAAGGTCTTAGCAAGTTATTAATTAGAGTGTTGTTAACAGGGCTTAGTTAGGCTGCGTTAGTTACGGGGATCAGAACGCTCCCAATAATATAAAGGAAAAAGAAAATGTCGAGAAATAAACAACTGACATCAAACGCCCCGCCTGGGGACCCACACTACGACATCACGAGCCGTTATGGTCCCAGATGCAGCTAGAAATACCTAGGAACGTAAACAGAGGTAGTTAGCAGCGCAGCAGCCACGGCGCTAAAACAAACTGTGTGATGGGGCCCGACAACGCGACGCCCGAGTCACGCCGCAGTAAGAGCACAAAACAGGAGTAACACGAAATAACGGAGAACGAGAGCAATGGAAAAAAAGTAGAAAGAGAAGGGCTCGTAGGGGGGGGGGGGGGGGGAATACGTGAACAATGTAATGAAACAGCCGCCTGTACAACGAGAAGTGTGTACATAGACAAAAGATCTGAAGAGACTGGAATAAACCTGACACAGCGTGATAACAGAGGTGATAAAACCTAGCACATCAGAACCAATAAATGCATTATGAAATATATTCTTTCGAAGCTGCAATCAAACTGATTTAGAGGCACCTCCAACCTTTTTGCGCCACTGTGTCAGGCTAACCCTTGAAACAGATAAAAAGCCAACCCCCCCCCCCCCCCCCACCGTAACTGTTGCTGCAAAAAACAAAAACAAAAATAAAATGCCCTAATCATACATGCTTGCCTTTGTGCGCAATAATACGTATCTGTATTGCCTAGCTGCTTACAGAACATTCGTAGTTATTACAAATTGCCGCGTTTGTTCTTCCTACAACATCATCACTCTCTCTCTTTTCGTTATGTTCTCAGTACGACCCGGTATCACTCATCAATTTTTTTTAAAATCAGTAATGGTTATATCAAACAACTACGCCGTCTCATCAACGCACACAGTAACGCGACAGATGGAAGTAGTCCAAAGCGTTTTGCGTACGGAAGCGCCATCTCGTCGAACAATCGCGAAACACGTGGCCACGCCACGATTCTTTCGCACATTCATTCAACCAAGGGCCACGAGGGGCGGCTCCATACTTGCGCATGGTGGACATCACGTCGATCAGCTCCGATTTGTGTCAGCCGGAAGCCCACCCCGGCGCCCTCTCAGCGTATAAGAACAGTGGCGAAAGCTCTGTGTATTAGAAGAGTGTCGATGGCCCCTTGTATATAAACAACAGCGAAGACTTCGTGTTTAAGATTGATTTCTTACGGCTTGCGCTTCGGGTCTGCTTCCCACCGTTAACCACCTCGAGTTCATGGTATATACTAGTTCACTGTATTCATGGCACTGCGGCCCAACGCTCGCTAAACCTTTCTAAAACCAAGGAGGTTACGCCCAGCGAGTATAACGTAGCAACCTTTTCCTGTCAGATAGTGCTTAATGTACATGCCAATGGCTGCTAATGAGGATTGCAGCGTGCGCGTTAACTAAAAACCGAATGCTCCTGTCTCTCATTACCCATTAGCAGCCATTGGCATGTACATTGAGCACTATTTCTTATTGTTCAACAACGCACAGAAGAAATCTCTCACCCGCACCACCACAGAGGTCAAAATGTTATACTTGTTACATACTACAACGGCTACGAGGGACAAACGGGTGGCCCCTAAAACTGCGGCGAAGGCTCCCTGTAAAAGAACCGCGGTGAAGGCTCCATGCATAAGAAAAGTACTGAAGGCTCCGCGTATGAGAAAGTGCTGAAGGATCCGTGTATGAAAACAGTGCTGAGGTATGCATGTATAAAAACAGAGGGGTCCGTGTACAATAACAGCGGCAAAGAGATCGTGTATAGGTACAGGTGCGAAAATATCGTGTATACGATCAGTGGCGAAGTGATTGCGTATAGAAAGAGTGGCGCACGCTTGGTGCGCAAGAACAGTGAAGTAGGCTTCGCGTGTAGGAACAGCAGTGAACGCCTTCTGCACGGGAACGGCGGCCAAGGCTTCGTGCAAAAAAACAGCAGCGAATGCTTCGTGCATAGGGAGAGGAAGCCAAGAATTCATGTACAGGAAGTGCAGGCGAAAGAGCAGTCGTATTCCTGTGTGGGGTATAACGTCCCAAATCCACACGTCGTAGTGGAGGGCTCCGTAAATTTCGACCACCTGGTGTTCTTTAACGCACACCCAAATTATCTACGCACACCGGCCTATACAGCACTTTGTCTCCATCAAAAATGGCAGCTAAAGCATGCGCAGAAGGCTCCACGTAAAAGAACAGCGGTAAAGCCGAGTTTATAGAGCCCGAAAATACACGACGCCCGCAGCGCTTGAGCGGCAGCGGCCAACGCTTTTCCGCAGCACACATATTTATGTTTGAACAAGGGAAGGACCCTCAAGCATGCATAAAACGGGCGCCCGTATTCGGTGAACATTGCGGCGGCAGCGCCTGAATTATTCACGACGATGTTCTTGGAGTGCGTCGAGACAAAACCGGAACATATCCAAAACTTAGGCACCGCGGCTGCAGAACGCCGCGCGCCTTGAGACGCCGAGATATATCGGCGGAGACCCGCTATAACGTGCGGTACCCGGAAAAGAAGAAATGAAAGATAGACAGCAAATCCCGACGAAAGTATGACGCATGGAAAACTAGAATAAAAAAGTTCATTGATAAAGGAAGCATACGCGGCATCGCGACAGAAAGACCATTCGTGAGGAAGCTTTAATATTTGATGCGTTAGCTTGAAAATGCAAACATGCCCCGCGAATCACGCGAACAAAACAAAAAACGAAAAAAAAGTTCGCACGGAAGGAGGCAAACGCATGCGAAAACTGAACACCTGTCTGATAGCTGGCCTCCATTTCATTTATTTGTTCTCTGTGGAATATATATATATATATATATATATATATATATATAATTTGCATATTCGTTTGCATCGGCTTGACTAAAGCCCGCCACCACATTCTATGCTTCAAGACACTCGTTTTTCGTAAAGCAACTCATGAAAACAGAAAGCAAAGATGTATTTCTTTTACGTGGCGCAAACTTGTCCGCGCATTCCATTTCTTTTTCTCGGTGTACGTCTCAATACACGTGCACCGAGAACAAAAATTTTGCACCAAAATGAAAACCCTGGTAATAAAAAAGTTCGACCTACTAGAAGTCCTATAGAAGAATTAAAGGAGAAAGAAAGAACGAAGGGAGTCGATAGGTGAGTGGGGAGGTAAAGCAGCTTCTCGCTGGTTACGTATACTTCGGAGATTCAGAAGGTGTGGATGAAAGTTTCACTTAAATTCATTTCACGCTATTTATCCTCAGGGCCATACAGCATCACAGAAAGGAGTGGTTAGAAAGACGATAAAAAATGCAATGCGATAATAAAATATGCAACAAGCGATGAATTCCTGGCGAGTGACTAAGTACTCGCGAGGAAAACAAAAAAAAAATAAGTAGGAAGTGAAACGTAAGATGATGAAGATGCAAAAATAGAGCAGGCGCCATCGCAAACACACCCGCTCACGTTCGAAGATCGAGCGAAAAAAGGTCAGGAAGTCGGCGCAAAAGGCCAAGGTCGGGCCCCGTCCCGCCCTTAAGTCTTTGCCTTCACTTGAGTTTTCCTTCTTCCTCTTTTTCATCCGTTTCTTCTTTTTTTACTTGATCTATTGTTACTTTTTTCATAAGAGCAGCGAGCGGTACATGAACAGAATAGGCGGATACCTTATTACGTTCCTTTAGTGAAACCTGCATCAATATTGAAACGAAGGCCGACGGAGAAATTTATCTTTGGAGAAACCTGCGAGCCATATACAAACGAAAATGGGTGATAACTCTCTTTGTTATCTGTGTTTCGTCAAACCTGAAAGCAATAAACCAATAAATATAGGCGAAGGCATTCTCTTTTTTTGGTACTTGTCTTTATAGAAACCTTCCAGCGAAATACATGTCAACGCAGGCGAAAACATTTTTTGTTATCATTCTGTCAAACCTGCCAGCAATATATCATTAGGTGAAGTGTTAGTGTAAGCGATTCTGCACATTCAAAAAGAAATAGCACCGCTTTTCAGATGGCGACAGTGCTAAAGACACGGAGGAGCGCCGATTTTCAACTGAACACATACGAATCACTTCTTTGTTATCTGTGTTTCATGAAAGTTGCGAGCGACACACCAACAAATAAAAAATAACACGTTCTTTGTTACTTTTCGTGAAACGTGCGACCCAAAACAGAACGAAGGCATAGCACCACGCTCTTTTTTTTCTTTCTTTTGTAAGACCTGTGAGCGATATACGAATGAAGTTAGACAACTGTCTGTTATCTCTCGTTCACGCAATCTGAAAGTGATATACGAACTAACACGGTGGAACAACATCAACTGTATGACAAGTCGAACAAGTAACACGCAGACTAAACAAAAACTCGCCTAGCCGGATCTGCAAGCAATCTGCGAAAGAAATGGCCATCACCGTACATCCATCTTTTTTGGCAGGGCCATTCTGAACGAAATGAAGGAGACGCGCGTAGAAAGCGCCGATTCGCGTAAAGGTGCAATCTAAGCCGAGCCACGCCAATCCACGTTGCGTCGCAATAGCTCGCCCATTCTTCGGTCATATCACCGCACGGCATGTCACCGCACGGCTGTCTGATGGAACGGGGCTGTGGATACTGCGGGTAAAGAAAAACAAACTCGCAATGAAAAAAAAAAAAAAAACGAAGCAGCGTGGTGGGGAGTGCAAATAGACCCTGTGTTTCCGTTTGCCCATCGCCAGCTGTAGTTCCGGGTGCCGCAAACACGCGAGTTGTACTCCGAGGCCTCGCGGGACCGGGCAGATCGACGGATCCAAAGTGTCGACCCGCGATGGAACAGGTTCATTACGTGAGAGAAGGCAACCGGGCGTACACAGAACCGCGATATCGACGCAGCATCTGGGAATAGGCGATTTTGACGTGACACTAAATTGTCGAGGCGTCGTCAGGGTTTACTATACGCAGCTTGTTGGAACGACTGAACAACCTCAATGTTGCACACGTGCACGCCTCTGCTGAGTTGCACGGTTATTGCACCATCAATAAGAGGGAATAAAGTACTATGGTACGAATGTGCGTTAAGTATTATTATTATTAATATTATTATAAGAAAACCATGACTGCTTTCGGTAAGGTAGAGAAGTGGGCAACATTAATACGGTACATACCTTAAATAATCAGAGATCTAACAACGTCCATTATGATGGCTAACTGTGGCTGCGCTGCTGCAATGTAAGCTAGAGGGTGCGGGTTTGACTCCCGGCCACGGCGGCCACTTTGTATGGCAGCGAAATGACAATGACTTTATTTTCGCATCAATACAATGAATGAATCGACGAGGCGGGCGGAAAAAGCTTTCGTTTGGACAGCTTGACGAAATACAACCAGATTTTCTGGACTCGCGCCTCTGAGCATTATCCTTTTGATTTGATAGACGTTTTCTCCACCGAGGAACGAAGCCCATCCTATATTATATATATATATATATATATAGTGGAAGAAGTGTATACCTAAGGGCTCGTTTTTCCGTGTTTTCACACAATTTTCATGAGATCTAACAAACAATAATGCCAAGGAATGTATAGGGGAAGTTATTAGGACCAATGTAATGTAAATAAGAAGAAAGAAAAGTGAGTGAAAAAATGACTTGCCGTGAGCAGGAATCAAACCCAAGAACTTCAAATAACGCGTTCAATGCGATATATATATATATATATATTGTAACGCGGAGAAATAAGACAAAGAGACAACGCCTTTGCTGCAGGCCGGCTGTTCTTTTTCTGACTTCGTCTTCCTCGGCTTCCGTCACCCTGCCTGCGCCCTTGCCTGAGCCCCACTATTTATTATCATTACACTCGGCCCCGACTGCGAGCCTCGTGGGTTACCGACAATGTCTCCGGTGGGCGGCATTGACTATTCCGGGGTGGCCGGGCTCGGCCAAGCTGATATTTCACATGGAAGTTTGTTGAAGGAGATTCCGGAGGACGACACTGGCTGTGACGTGATGGTCGGTGCAGGCGTCGTCCACGATGGGGCCAACGCTGTTGACTTGGACAAGATGCCGCTAGCAGGAGATACAGACTCCTGCAAAGTGGCCGCGTTGGTTTAATCTCGTCGGTTTGAGCATCCTGTCGCAGTCGTGTTACAAATGCTGGAAATAGTCCACGCTGCACCGTCACCTGCTGCACTGAGCGTCGACGCCTGCGTTGCTTGCGGTGTGGCAAGGGGCGTCGGGGTGTCTTTGTAGTCATCTGAGAGCCGAGTTCAGGTTGCAGCTTGAGAGGCAACGCGTGCTCTTGCAGCACTGCCTTTGTCGGACTCATGCTCAAGCTGCTTATTCCTATAGTTTCACGTGCAGTAGAGCCTTCATTGTCAGATGACCTGTCACTAACCGGAAGTATTACCTTCTCTGGTAGGTCTTTGCTGACAGTGACTTTGAAGGAGGCGGCGCTTAGCGTGTGGCAGACGTCCGCACACTCGGCCACAGACTGACGTGATATCAGGAGATGTCGCTTCGAAGTGAGGGTCAACACTGTAGGGTTGTTCGTCCCAGGGTAGGTGGTTAAATTGGCTGTCGGGAAGCTGCAAAATACAGCTGAAGCCGCGAGGGTGGTCTCCTTCTGGGATCTATTCTCGGTAGCGGTCGCGTAAGACTGGGTGGTCGTGGAGAGGTGATGGTGACTCCGTCCAAAAGCAGCTATGAGCTTGTCACTCCAGTCCACCCAGGATGTCTGCCGCACGCCTTCGTATCGATGCCAAGCCGCGGCAGCATTCCGAAGGCGGTCTATGGCCATGCCCCACTTCTTTTGGTCCGTCCACGCTGCGTGATCTCCGACAGCGTTGACGGTTGCCACCCATTCCTTGGCATCGTCCTGGAAGCCGCGAAACTCCGGTAGCTCGAAGGAAATCGGCGATGGCGGGACTGCGGGCAAAACTCCGAAATGTGCCCACGCCAAGCAGTTCACTTGCTCTGATACCTCCGTGAGAGAACGCCCGAGATTGCGACGGTTCTCGGGCGAGCTTACCTCGAAGTTTTGTGAGGCGGCCGCAGCCAACATGGCATTGAGTGCGCACAATGTTGGCAAGATGGCAGGACATAGCTGGGAGCTCGACGCTATGAGGGCGTTGGTCGTGACGCGGAGTTGCGCGATGGTATGCTGCAGCTCCGCTGCGCTGTCGTGTGATCCGCACGAAGAGCCAAGGCCCGCCTCTGCGGAGGATACAGTGACTGCGGTACTCGAGGTGGTACAATTGCTGACCAAGGACGCGTGGACGGCGTCCCTTGGAAATCCAGCTGTGGTAGGAATCGTGGACATGGGTTCCAGGGCGCTGGAAGCGTCAACGACGTTCCCAGGCAAGCGGAACCCGTGTGATGAGTTGTGACCTGGTACTGTGGCGTAGATGAAGCGGTCTTGCGCCGCCGGGTAGGCCTCGACGCCGTACACGGTGGGTGCTTGAAGCGCCGACAGGTTGCCAGGTATGGAGGAGGCATGTACGCCATCCCTAGGTGAGAGAGGCCCGTGCGCATGGTTGCCGCGACGTGTCGCGTCCCAGGACAAGTTTCCCGGAACCGCAACGGAGGCCTGGACGCCATCCGTCGGTGCTGGGATCGATGCTGGCCGCGACGGACGCCTTGCGGGTTCCATCAGCGAAGAAGCGTGACGGCGTTCCTTATCGTGAACTGGTACCGGTAACGGGTGCTGGAGCCGCCGAGGAGGCCTTGACGCCGTCCCCGAACGGTGGTGTCAGTAAACAGCTGCCGAGGAGGGCTTGACGCCGTCCTCAAGCGACGCTTACCGCGGCTGCACGTCGGCGGGCGTTCTGGATGACGAAACCGAGACGTAAGCCGTTTTCTTCGTCGACTGCGCCATTGTAACGCGGAGAAATAAGACAAAGAGACAACGCCTTTGCTGCAGGCCGGCTGTTCTTTTTCTGACTTCGTCTTCCTCGGCTTCCGTCACCCTGCCTGCGCCCTTGCCTGAGCCCCACTATTTATTATCATTACAATATATATATATATATATATATATATATATATATATATATATATATATATATATACTCATGAATTACGACACCTTCAAAATAAACTTTATAGGCGTTTCAAGACAAGTGCAGAAACAATAGGCAAGTGAGAATTCGGTAATGTTGAACAGATTTGGGCCTGAATCTATGTAAAGAAAGGAACAAAAGGCGAGAACTAAGGTATCACATCACGGTCCTAACATCATCTTAATTGAGTGCACAGCAGCCTAGATGTATTTGATAAATAGAAATGAATCGGCACTGAATTCGGACTGCAATATTATTCATTGGGGTTTAACGTCGCAAAAGCAAGATATAAGGGACGCCATAGCAAAGGGCTTCATAAAATTCGGCCGCCTGGGATTCTTTGACGCGTGTTTAAATGAAAGTACGGAAGCCTCAAGCATTGCCACCTCCATTGCCACCACCGAGATCCTACTCCACGACCTTCGGCGCAGCAGTCACCGAAATTGGCAGAAGGTGCCATAGCTACCGTACCACTGTGTTGGGCTCAATAAGGCGTTCCAATTGGGCTACGTTACATATTTATCCTCCTCTAAGGCACCAGAGCGCGAATGCGAGCGACACAGGAAAAAAAATACAAACGAAATGGGCGCTTGTGTCGTTTGTAGATTTTTCTTCCGTCTCCGTGTTAGCGCTGTTTTATGCCATCCACGACAAGGTTCGAGACTTCGCGTAGGTGATACTATATGTATATACAGGGAGGTATATCGGGGAATCGAATGGGCGCCAATAGAACGTGAACAGAGCCGAGCTCGGGAGCCAATCACGCGGAGATATTACTCAGCACAATACAAGGTGCGTTGCGTTCCCGCTCGCGACTGGACCAGGTATTCCGGAGATATCTACGACAAGATTGCGGCCCCTATTGTTACGATCGTAAAGGGAAGATAAACAGCCTTAGGTCTACACGCAAAATACGTAGTCAGATATCGGCCATTGATAAAACCATATTTTGTTGCTCTGAATGAAGACCAGGCGAGCAGAAAAAAAAACCATATCTAGAATAAAACTGCGAAAATTAAAGAAAAAAGAAAACACTTATAAATTTAAGAGTACTAGCGCAAGCCACACGTGTGCGTCTCTTACGTAACAGAAACACAACGCGCATTAGCAGCACGTCAACCAATACAAGAAAGAGGAGGAAATAGAAAAACAGGAGGAGGGGGCGTTAAAACGTGACCCAGAGATCAGGGCGAGGTTCGTTCGAGCGCGCCACTTACGTCGTACGAAAAACAAAAACAACGTCAGAGTACAGCCCGTTTTGGGTGACTGCAACGTTTTTGTGCACCTCGCTACTGCGCGGAGTTGAACTTAATGAAACCACGGAATTACAAGACTTGCAAGATAGCCCGACATATCGAGAGATGGAAAGAACGCAACCATTCCGCACCAAAAGACGACAAACTCTGCGACATTCTCTTTTTCTCGACAGAATTAGCCGGAACAAATTGGGAGCAAAGTCGGCAGTGGGTAGGTCGATGACAAGCAAGCGTAAAAAAAAAAAAGATGAAGAAAGCCACGGTGCCATTTCGAAGGAAGGATGCGCATTCGCGTAAGCGTCATTTACTTTCGCGGCACTCACCAAAATATGCTCTTCCAGAATGCAATCGTAACTGAAAAAGAAACACCTACGTAAATCAAATGCAAACATAGGAGCGTGGCTGAAAAATTAATACCACATAATGCGATGCGTTGTAATAAATAAATAAATAAATAAATAAATAAATAAATAAATAAATAATGAGAGAAAAAAAGAAAGAAAAGAAAAGAAAAAAGAGCAAGTGGCGTTTGGATACCTCGTGTAGAAATAACCTGTCAGCCTGATTTCTCCGTGGCATGAATGAAATTTCAGTGGTCTGCGCCAACTACGCAAACAAAAACAAAAAGCCTTCTTTCAGTTGGGCAGAGAGGGTCAAACGCGAAGTCGGTTGAACGCTGCGGTACAACCAGGTAGGTGCAACACCCTGTAAAGCGTGCTTCGCCTGCACGACATTGCGGCGTTAAACGAAGCTAACTCAACGAGCCAAAAACATACCCTTAAGTTGAATCGACGAATGACACTGCAATATTTTATAACACTAATCACTGATTTTTATAAAACAAATAGTTACGTTGCGTACATACAAGCTAAAGAGACGGCTTTATTTTCGCATGACTAAAGACGCGGAAATATTGGAGACAGTTTCCGCAGATGCGCGGCCTTTATTCGGCATGTGAGAAAATTATCCGCATTTTCTGCGGGAAACTACGAAACTGTAATTGTAATCAGGTCGGAGGTATGAGCAATTTTATATCTAAGTAATGAGTGGTGAATTTCGCGATGCTACCAGAACACGTACCGACAGTACAAATGACCCTCATCGCGATGATTTCTTTGCAACAATATCACATAAGCAATCATTGCGAAGCCCTCCGCTGAACCAGAGTTAAAGCTTTCAAACAGGCTACGTAACAATGCAACGTCAACAGCAACAACAACAACAAAAAAACGCAAGAGCAACGCCCTAACATTTTTGAAGTAAGATTAGAAATGCTCTCCGAATATCGATTGTAAAGGTGTTTTCCGCGACGTATTTCAGCACACCGGAAACAAGTTGATGTCGTAAAACGTTCTGCAAATAATAACGGTAACACACTGTCGCCACCGCATCACGTTATTACACCTAGCATGCGGCGGCTGTACAATGCGAGAGTGCAACAAAGGAAGCTAATCACACGCAAAACACGTTTTCTTTTTCAACGTGACGCAACTTACGCGGCAAATTGCGCAACATCTTGCGCAGCGTAACGCCGAAATGACCAACTGCACTCAACAAAAAGCGGCTCGCGTTTGTCCGGGTGTGTCAAAAAAAAAAAAAGAGAGAGAGACCCATATTGTTCAAGCGAAACCCGAGATAAAACCACAAAAAAAGTCGATAAGCGTGCGAGGGGGCAACGTGTTCAGCAAAGTTGGACAGCTCCTGGCTTTTCTCCACGCTTAGTCGGTTCACAATTCATACTGGTCGCCGTACCGTACTATACAAACAAGGCTAAAGGCAATCGCGTAACCTCCCCGCCCACCCCCGAATTTCCTTGGGCAGCGGAATATAGCCAAAGCCACAAGCATTCGCCTCCCAAGAATATCTTCCTCGTCGCTCTTTGTTTCTATGGGGGCAAGGAGGCACCGCCGTGATCCGGTGACAGAACAGAAGCGGCTCCCCCTCCCCCCTTTCCCCACATATTCTCAAGCCCATTCCCTTTCGTACAACATAACACCCGAGTGGTTACCTCCCTTCTTCCCCATCCAACGCACTTTGTTCTGTTTGAACAGCCCAACGTCTTTGTCGTTCGCCCTTCCTTTTCTGCGCCATTCACTTCCTTGGGAAGCCTTTTCCCTACAGTTAGCGTCCTCTCCTACGAAGTCCTTCTCCGTTCCTTCTTGCTGTATAGTGTTCACATGTTTTCATACGTATTTGAACTGTTGTACCTACATGAAACGAGTACAGAGGCTTCAGACAGGTATCGCTAGGCATCTGTACCTTCACTGGTGCAGGTGAAGAAAAATAAAGCATCTGAATCAGAATCCTCCCCGCGCGTTAACATTTTCTCTCCCTACTTCGTCCCCCTTAGCCTCTTCCCCAAAGGAGAGGGGAGATGCGGGCGAAGGACGAGCGCGCCCACAGCGACAATCGATCCAGGAATGCCGAGGTCACGCACGCCCTTCGAACGTAACCACGTGCTTGATCTGAAGTTTCGCCGGAGCAGCGCGAGGTGGCGCCACCATTCCGGCAAAGGGCGAACCGGAGAAGTTCCGGGGCGCCACCCAGGATGCAAATGTACATAAAATAAAATCAAAAGTTGCACGGTGAAACATGGAAAGGGTGTGCGGAAAAGCGCTCCCCACTCTCTCAAAGTCACTACACTCCCTCGCTCCTCTTCCTCCTCTCTTCGCACTTTTTGCGGCATAGAGTACTTCGCGGCGCTCCAGCGCATCGCTGTAGCCGTCGCTTGCCCCGATGGAACGAAACGCCCCACTGTTACCTGGCGACGGAACGCAACAGCCGCGCTAAGAAGGGACGGAAATACGGCGGTTTTGATTAAAGATCGTCAAACACGGACGACTGAGAATGTACATTGGACCTAATACACAATGCGTTCATCACATGCCCTGATTCTAATAATGTACAACTTCAAACTAGCTAGGGACGTCGTCAACACCCAGCAGCCAATAGAAACTCTGTTGAAGGGATGTGAAGCTAAAACGCATTTAGCAGAATCAAAATAAAACTTCGTGAACGGTACATTTATGACATCTATAGAGATACCAGATAAGAGCACGTACAGGACTGCCTATTTCAGCGAGCTGATTGGATAATATTCGAGAAAAAGAAGACCACGTGACCACCCATAAAACTGCTGCTATTGATTCCTATACAGTAAGCACGCCGAGTTGGACAGTCCATTCAGTGGAACGTTAAACAATACCACCCTTACACTTCAAGCCAGCGCAAGAACACTTCGACAGCAGCTTGTAAGGCTAGCTTCTTCATTGCAGACCTCATTTCTATAGATTCCGAGCCGACAGCTTACGACTGCACATCAAGAGTAACTTCGAAGCGTGACCACTCCTCAAGATCTGCTACAACCACTGAATGGCCGAAAAGATCACGTGCTTCGTGACGCCAGTAGACCGAAAAAGAGTTGTTGAACACTCGACTTTATGGCTATTTACGTCCTTCATTAAAACCCATAGGTTTTAATACCTATGAATACCCCATATTGAGGTCGGTAGACTGACCACCGGCGCATCTCAATTGGTGAGGGCCTCGGGAGTGTTATCCAAACGTAGCGGGTTCGGTCCCGGCCAGCGGAAAGTTGGTTTTTAGTCCACTTTACCTTTATTCACGTCTACGCCAAAATTACCAGAAATAACAACCCTCACATTTTTCTCGGCTTTCTTGTTTTTTAGTTGTAGTAAATGCCGTGTCTAACAACGATAAACGAGCCCATAAAATCACCCTTATTTTTGTTACAGCTAATCAAGATTTTGGAAATGCCGAAAACAAATTCAGGCGAAGACAAAAGGCGGTACAGGCATCACTAAACTTCCGGGCACAGTCGGGCGAGGGGGAAAAGGCGTAAGTGGGTGGGCGAAGGCTGGGAAAAGACGGAAGTCGACACCACAGAAACAAAGTAAAGCTGACGAAGTGCTTTGGCTAAGAGCGAAGGCTGTTTGCCGAGAAGCTATAGGGTGGCCTGGCCGGTGGAGCAGTGGCCGCTGTACGCGCTCCCGATAAACAGGGAAGGGGAAGGGGGTATCAAAAACCCCGTGGACAAGAAGCTAAGTGCCGTGAAAGAGGTACACTCAAAACTGTTTGCAGTGCCCTGTATAAAGGCAGTCGATCTCGCGGAAACGGAGGGAGCACTCTCAGACGTTAGGGTTATAGCATAGTCTCAACATTCCTCGCGCCCCTCACCCCCTGAGGGTACGACGCATTTCGTTTGACTTGCAAAGGTCGATGTCTGAGGTAAGCTTGTTAAGGTTGTTTGCCGAGACGCGGACTTCAGCCTGCCGGACTGAGTTTCTCAGATAGTAAAAGGTATAGGCAACATGACACCGTATATGTAATGTAGGGAGTATTTAATAAAACGATACGCAACAAAGTTCAACTTCCTGGGCGCGCATAGTGTGGTTATAGCGGAAGCGTTTTAGTTAATAATGAGACTTGATAGCCAAACTCAAAAGCAACCAATACCATGTTTATCTATCTATCTATCTATCTATCTATCTATCTATCTATCTATCTATCTATCTATCTATCTATCTATCTATCTATCTATCTATCTATCTATCTATCTATCTATCTATCTATCTATCTATATCTCTATCTATCTATCTATATCTATATCTATATCTATCTATCTATCTATCTATAACTATATCTATATCTCTATCTATCTATCTATCTATCTATCTATCTATCTATCTATCTATCTATCTATCTATCTATCTATCTATCTCTCTATCTATCTATCTATCTATCTATCTATCTATCTATCTATCTATCTATCTATCTATCTATCTATCATTTCTTCAGTTATTCACCCAAGAAAGTGGAAATCTAACAATCTATCGATCATTTCTTCAGTAATTCCCACCAAGAAAGTGGAAACCAAACAACTAACTCCTCAACACATCCCAGATAAACCCCTAAGTTCTCATCTATCGATATATGCATCTAAAAGAACTCGAAACTAAACAACGAACTGTTCAACACTTCCCAGATAAACTCCTATAGACTCCGATTACAGATGCACCAACGCACAGAATGCAAAGCTTCTTCGCAATCAGAAAAACCTGCCGCAATCGTTCACTGTAGCGAAAGCGAGAACGGATACCTCCCGGACAGAAAGTTGCGCCACTCATTTAAACGCTCAATGTAATACGCTAGAATAGCACTCGCACTATCTATGCCAGAACGCAGCAGAAGCCCTTCGCGTTCGACATCGCAAGTAAACAAAAGGACGCGACGACAAATCGAGATGGAAGAAATAAGTATACGCAAAAAAATTCGGACTACAATTATACGACACGCCATTCGATAAAACGAGCGGAAGTCATTGAGCGGGCCCGGCGAATATGTTTCACATTCTGTTCAGGCTAAAATCATGGCGGAAAGAAGCGGCGACAGCGACCAAGCGAGAAGTTAGAATTAACGAGCTTACGAGCGGCGGTGAGAAAACAATGGAACGAGCTATCGCGAGATCGCGCGTACGGGACGAGATTCGTCCGATTCTACAATGCGGAGCTCGCTAACGACGTCGACAGAAAGGCGGCGCAGAGGGACGAGCACCTCGAGAGACGGGAGAATGTTGAAACAGACTTCCGTTACCCCTGCAGCCATACCCAGATTAGCTTTCATCGTTCTTTTTTTTCATTTGCTTTATTTTTTTCCCATAGCAAAATTCTAAAGCCTGTCCTTGAAATAGAAACAGTTTGCTTTACAAACAGTTGTCAAAAGTAGTTTGAACAAAGAGCTAAACAAAAATATTAACATTAAAAATAAACGTGGGAATTTATATAATTAGCGCGCTTATTGTGCAGTTCCCTAAGTCAAAAAAGAAAAACAAAAAAGCGCGAATGCATGGTTAAACAAAAAAAAAGGAGTAAAGAAGGCTAGAGCTCCGGAAAAGGAAACCGTAAAAAAGGGGCAAGAAGTAAAACCGAACAGACGAAAAAAATTATTGCCTATCAAATACGAGCGAGAAGAAAGAAAATATAGCAAAGAAAATTCGTCGACGAACGGGAAAGAGGAGAGATGGGAAAGGAAGAATTCCATCCTGGCACGTGTAGCGCACGCAGGCGTCGTGGTTGGACGAAAGCATTTGGAGGCGATACAAAGGTTTGCGTATATGTGCCGCGAGAAAATTGCGACAACCTCCCGACAAAGCCCATATTTTCCTGCGCAGCTCATTAATTTTTTGCTTTTATTTATTTCTGTTTCTCCGGCGGTCGGTTTACCCAGGGCGATCATAAAGCGCGCGCCGTGGCAGCTAGAACAGTGCGACGCGTGATGCTATTGGCACACGGCTTGTGCTGTGCACGCGCCAGACGTAATTCCCGTCTTTCATTCTCGCTACTTCCTTAAATCCATTAAACGTTAGCGCTCAACACGCCAGCGCCACGAAATTGAATTATCGAAGACGCGATTACAGCCAGTGTCGGAATTTACAGATAAAATGCCTTATTCTCGCTTTTTTCTTTTTCATTCTTTTCTTAACAAGTTCGAAAGGACACCGTCGACGAATATAACAGCCGTGTTTTTCTAAGAGCGGCTACGAAAGAGAAACTTGAGTATGTGTTGAAGCTCGCGATCAATACACATTTCGATTCGTTTTACTTTTTTTTATTTGCCTTATAAATATTCGAGCGCTAACGACGATAACGTTAACTAAGCGAAGGTTTTGTTTAAAACTAACCACACGTAACGGCATTCCGGCTACAATAAGAAATTATTTCAAATAGAAAACTAATCCTGCCTTCACTCCAAAACACCCTTTTTATAAAAAAGTGCGTGGAACAGAAAGGATTGCATTCTCTCTTTATATTTTAAAATTAATTATTATACAAAAGAAGCACAAAAAAGAAACACTCCCATCCAATAACCAGAGCAATATTGCACTTGGATGCCCATAAAAATACAATAAAACAATCAAGTTTAACAACGTAATTGAAGAATTATTGACAATCATAATTACGTCATGTAGACCGAATACACCGTAGAGGCTTAAGTGTGCTGCGTCATGCCATACAGACACACACAAAAAAAGTTTGACATAAAAAATCTTCTCAGAAAACCATTCATGCAACGTTCTAACACCAATATGCGATAAATTCACAAAAATCTCAGCGATTCCGGACAAACTCTGTGTGATCCATAATCAGATATTGACGACTGTGGAGATGTATACAACCACAAAAGAATTATCACTAAGTTGCAAAAGGTGTATCAGCAAAATTTACATGCACTCATTAGCGTAGTCATGCGCTAGCATTTCAGATTAATGTAATTTGCTACTAGATGGCATCATCTAATGCTTTTTATGTCAAACAACATTACGATTCCATTTGGCATGCACATTTTTGCATTCATTAGTACATTATCGTGTTTCGAAATTTCCTGCAACATAACAACCCTAGCGCAAGGCTAATACCGCCTTTGGAGGCGATACAAAGGTTTGCCTATGTGCAGCGCCTTTGGTAACTTCTAGTTCAAGAAACTAAAAAAAAAACAGGGTTAGGACGAATAGAGCCGTAAATACGCCGTGCCAATCAAACGCTATAGAAATGAAAATACACTAGTGATGTAGAGTTAATTTATTGATATGCTGGGTTTAACGTCCCAAAACCACCATAAGATTATCAGAGGCACCGTAGTGGAGGACTTCGGAAATTTCGACCACTGGAGTTTTTTAACGTGCACCCAAATCGGAGCACACGAGCCTACAACATTTCAGCCTCCATCGGAATTGCAGACGCCGCTGCCGGGATTCGATACCGCGACCTGCGGGTCAGCAGCCGAGTACCTTAGTCACTAGACAACCGCGGCGGGGCGCGGTGGAGTTATTCAGCGTTTAGTGTTTTTTTTTTGGGGGGGGGGGGGGGGGGCGGGGGGCATAACGGCGTACCTGTAACTATAACCGTATAAAAGGAAAAGAAAAAAAAACCAGGACGGCTAAATGTCAAGAACCAAATCTCTCAAGTGGCACCACGTAAGTATACGGCAACCGGAAGGAAGCAAAAAAATATTCTGAGTGCATTAATTTCATCATAACAACGAAGGAATCCATGCACCAAAAGAATGACTGTTTTGTTTCATCGATATAACTAATTGCTAATTAACTGTACTTTATGCGGGTGAGTAACAGAAAAAGAAAACGGAACCGGAGATAACACAGCACTTAACGGAATCGACAATCGGTCGCCATAAAAACGCGCAGAATATTTCAGGCAATGCATCAGACGCCCCACAACAACACCGGAAGCGCTAGCATTGCTGAATACAAGAGAAAAAAAAAGCAGAGCAACGCAACCAGTTGACGGATCCTATCGTTAGCCTAGGAAGTAAGGTTAGTTTAGTTTCGCCGTTTGCCAAAATTATGCTGCGTTTCCAGGAAATTCGACAATCTGACAGGCATACTACTGGCATCATGCAAGAAGGTTGCAAGATTACATGATCATGTATCACGAGAAACTCAAACAAGTAAAGAAACAATGGCCCACCACACGTAGTAAAATATAATCGCTCCACTATATTGCTCTGTTGTGTCAGAGAGACTAGCAGAGCACAGATAAGCAAAAAAAGCAGTTAAGCATCAACACACCCAAGAAGAATGTCCGTAGATTAAGAATCGATGACTAATAAAAAGAAACAGGAGAAGAAAACATCGACCGAAGTGGTGTTTATGGAGACGGCTCATAACCATCCGAGAACTTCAACTGCTAAGGAAAAGAGACGCAAAGCAGAGCAAGAATCACCAGAACAAAGAACGCGCCCACGCGTAAAATGTGTGATTAAAAGGTATATAGAAAACGAATACTCTCCCATACAAAATCTGACGGAGAAAAGGTTAAGCAATATAAGGAAGCACACAGAGGCAACAAGTAAGTGGGAAAAATAGCAGACGACAGAAAAAGAAATAGTGAAGCTGGAAAAAACAACGCACCTAGGGATTAGACCAAGTGCAGGCCGTGAACGAAAAAACAGCCGCGCGAAGCGGCGCGAGAAAAATGTTGAGGCGGTATAGTTATCAAGAAAATGGGAAGGCACATGTATGGGATAAAAAGGCGAATCGTACAGATAAAAAGGGGAAAGAAACGAGCGGGAAAAGCGAATGAGGCTGAAGAATAACAGCTTTCGAAGCCGCGCCGAAACCTTCACACACATTTTTCTCGGTCTTACCCACACTCCCAGCGGATCGTGGAGTTAAGACTCAACGGGCGTAACGAAGACTAATGAAGGACGTATACGGAAGGAACCACTTGGCGGAACACTCGATCCGATGGAAGAAAAAAGAAAATAAAAAGAAGAGTACCAGACGACAAAGACGACTAGCAGACGATGGAAAAGAAAATGGGGTTCTAGGGAAGTACAAGAAGGACGTAAGAAAACTGGGAGAGAAGGCAGACGACAAAGACGACTAGCAGACGACAGATGGGGAAATATGGAGGATCAATAGGCGGAAAATATTGGGGCACTAGCGGACGAGTAAGAACAAAAGCAGGTGACAGAGCAAGAAGGAAAATAAGGGCAGAAGAGCAACAACAACCAAAAAATCTAGCGACCCGAACAGACGAAAGAATGGAGGCAAAAATAGAAAAAAGGGGGGGGGGATGAAAAGTTAGAAGACAGTGCAGTGCTTTGGGAAAACAAGGCCCAGGACAATGCCATCAGTACGCAATGGGTTAATTAGTGAAATAGGAGATACGGATGCACGGAAAGAAGTGCTAAACAAAGAGACAATTGGATTGCAGATTGGGAAACAAAGAGCCTTGGCAACGCTGGGAAGGCAATAGGCTAACAGGTCAGAGGAAATGATGTTGACAAAAGTACTGCTTCAGAACCGCGCTACCGACAGAGCAAAGTTCCGGTTACAAATGACGGTGAAACAAAAAAAGTGCGTAAAAGGCTGCGAAGAAGCAAAGCAGAACAAGGACTCAGAGCATATTATTTGTTGCAAGATGCTAGGTGGTGCCATCAGACATCAGTCATTCATGAAATCAGACGAGATGAAAGCAAAAGAAAATTTACAGGCACATGATGTAGCAGATAGCCAGTACAAGCACTTCTTTCGGGGAAAAGAATGAAAAGAAATAAGTCACCAAGACCTGCCAGCACTCGGAATTAATCGTTGGCCCGTCGTGCGCGCTACGAAAGAGTATACGGTCGCCTAATACAGGCATTTGAGAACAAATGATTAAATCGACTACCTCTTTAATCGGGAGGTTGACAAAAAGAAGAAAGCGTTGGACTACCATTATTTCTCGAAAACGAGGACGCCATGGTTGACAAACGATGATAAAGAAAATGTGCTAAAGCTAAAACAAAAGCGCAAGAGAAAGAAAGCATTGCACTGCTATCTTTGAGCCCATTAAACGTCTCGAGGCCATGAACGCGGCGGAAGCCACCACGTCTACCGTTCTGTGCGAAGCACATCATACGATTGATAGCGGAGACTACAATTATTCAAATATTTAGGCAGTAAAAAAAAATGGGTTGAGCACGTGAGCTTATGTTGGTGTTCGCGTGTATACACATGGTGTGAATAAGTATAAATATGTTAAACTCCTAGCCACGAAATACAAACAAAAAACGAAAAGTGTAAGTATCTCCACAACTATAATTTCTATTACGTGAAACGAATTCGCAGACCCTTATGTACTTTCCCCACTTGATACACACGCTGCGCTCGGCAGCGTTCAATGCGCTATATTCATGCCCCTCTTTTTTTTTTTTTTACAGCCGCATGCTATACATAAACTGCGTTTCTTGAACTGAACTGTTCCAAGAGGCAAATAAAGATGCCATTGCAGAGCCATGACTTTTCCGAAACGAATGTCATTTGTAGTTTTTCACGCTTGCTTAGGTATTAGCAAATTATATATATATACATACACATATATATATATACATACATATATATATATATATATATATATATATATATATATAGTGTGTGTGTGTGTACGAGCGTGTCTGTGAAGGGTGCCTGAGCGAAAAAGATGCATACTTGCAACCTAAGTAAGTACTTCCACTGCGAGCACACGCTGCGTAAGTACTTCCGAGGCTTCGAAAAGAGAGGTACACCGACATCGAAGTCAAGCTCCGTCGGAGGCGCTCTCGGTTGCGGCCTATTTGGCAGGCAGCTCTCGCACCGTCCCACGAGAAAACGAGAGAAAGACGAGCGAACCTCTTCTCCTAAACAAAAAAAGGGCGACAAAAAAAAAAGAACAGTCGAGACAGAAAGCAAAGGCAGCAGAGAGCGACAGCCCCGACAACGGGAATTAGAAAAAAACGCGGCTCTCCAAGGGGCAACTGGAAACCCGGCTCCTCAAGGCCATAAGAGTCAGGCTTCCATGAAACAGGACCAGGAAAGATAGAGAGAGGAGGAGAGGAGGATGAAGAGGAGAGGAAAAACTTGACGCGAGGCACAAGAAGGCGTCGGTCGTGGTCTATTCGTGAGCTGGTGTTCGCGTGAGTATGTGAGTGTGTGTGATAGAAAAAGAGGAAGAGAGAGATGAGAGAGGATACGAGAGAGAGGAAGTTGAGCGATGACTGATGCGTAGGTGGGCCAAGTTGTGGAAGCTGATGCACACTAGTGCCTGCACTCTAGGCGAGCGGTCCATATAGCCAAGAGACGCTAGATGTGGCATTGGGAGCGACGCGGGAAGCCAAGCAGGCAGGAAACTTGCAACACTTCCACCGCCGCCCTGCCGACTAGAGGACGCTACGGGTGGCGGCAGGAGTGTCGTAAAGAAAGACCGCGCCGGTTCAGTCTAGACGTAGGACGGGAAAACGCCATAGGGAAGATTATAGCGTAGAGCGCAAAAGGGGGTCAACTACACATAAGGGGCCCGACGGAAGCAGGACGTGGAAGAAGAATACAAAACTAGAGCAGACGAAGAAATAGCACATAAAGAAATAAGGAGACAGATTATAGTGCAGATGAAAGATGCGAAAAGAGGCGTTAGATGAAGCGAGAGGCAACGACCCGTACGGCGAAGTAGATAATCCTCCTGAATGGGCAAATGTGAAGAGCAATTTCTAGAGTGATGAATAACAAGGTCTTAAAAAAGAAAGAAGGGTAAGAGAGCATAATACAAAACAAAAAAAAGGAACGAGAGGAAGATTACATTCTGGAGCGAGATAAACGGGGAAAACGGTAGCGCGATAAGCGACCGAAAAAAGAATAGGAAACGCAAAAAAAAAAATCCCAGCAAAGAGGACATAGCAATGATGACATAATGAACGTGATACGCGAGAGCCTTTTTGAGCATATATTGAAAAGGAGGCAACAAAATACGTGTCGAGGAGTCGTATCTAAAGAAAGGAGATAGAGCTCAAGCTGAATAACGGGGTCAAAAAGGGAGAGAAAAGATAAGAATAGAAAAGCACAAGAGAAAAAGTCCGGAGCGATTGTGACAAGGCGTTCAAGTTATTGTGGCACTCAGGCGAGCAATGACTGCACTTTGTACTATACCACATAAATAAATAAATAAATAAATAAATAAATAAATAAACCTATTGTATATACACTAACACGAAGCGTGTTATTCCCCGATAGGTATAACACACAAGCTAACTACACGACAAGGAACGCTTCTCGTCCATTTGCTGCGTCAGAGAAGTTTCCCGAGCCGCAACACACAACCAGCAATGCTGGCTGCATATGCAAAGAAAAAAAATAGAAAAAAACAAAGTAGAAAAAAAAACGGTTTTGGAGAACGACTACCGAGACGAAAATCTTTTTTTTTCTGTATGTTCCTGCGAACGAACCGGCAGCCAGTATGCATAAGCCTCAAGTGTAGAAGAGAAACCCGGCAGACGGTATCGAGCGAGCAATCCTCCCGAAGCATCCTGTCGAACTAGCTAGATGAGGAGAAGAAAACACAGACAACCACACGTTAACAAACAGATGCACGCACAGAGGATCGTTTTGTAGTGTGGGCCACGCTACCAGGACAGAGGAGAAGGAAGAACTAACGCACACGCCGACTGACAATCAGTCCATCAGGCGCCAGTCAGCCGATGGTAAAGTAAGAGCACCCGACGCAGTTTCCGCGTTCGCAGTGAACAGCAGGAAGAGCTAGCTCGGAAACTTTTTTTTTACCCATGCCACGAAGGAAGCAACCTCTGACTAGCGGGTATAGTAATGAAGCCAAACGCGTACAATCATGCACCTAGTGTGATGCGAGAACAGTAATTCCGTCATGGAAGTTGGGAAGAGGTATCAACGGCAAAAGCCAGCGGGGGAACCTATTACCCAAGGATGTTGCGGGTAGGGGAGACGGTGAGCGTTGTCCGGCCCTCGAAAAAAAAAAACGCAATCGGGAGGATTCCGCCATACGGTTCGAAATGGTGAAGTTAATCAAGAATAATTCTACGAGTCAGAAAAGGAAAGAGTCACACACACACACACACACACACACACACACACACACACACACACGTGCACGCACACACACACGTGCACGCACACACACACACACGTGCACACACACACACACACGTGCACACACACACACACACACACACACACGTGCACGCACGCGCGCACACACACACACACACACACACACACAAATTAAGAACACATCCCCCATTCAAGAAAACGCGCACAAGTAAAACTTCGCATGTCTGTGCATTACCTTCTTTGTTTCCCTTTTTTCTTTCTTTCTTCTTTCTTAGCAAATGGGCATCTTGAAGGGCCAGATACATGATACTAGGTGAAAAAAGAGCAGGAACAGAACGAATAGTAGTAGCACACAACATGACCACTCACGAACTGACGCCATGTTTGTTCTGTCGGAAAATCTATACCATAAAAACGAACAAAATGAAACAAAAAACATGAGCTGTCACATGGTGAACGGCTCAAGATAATCTTAATCAGCTTGATAAAAACACAAAATTTTTCTCCAAAAGGACGATTGAATGCTCCCTAACGCACGTGCCCCCCCCCCTTTTTTTATGATATCAAAGGCTCTATTTAATTGGATACCCAACCCATGGCCAACTTTCGCTGTTACTTCACCACCGCCGACGATGAGACAGTTGTTTTTTTTTCGCTCTTATGGTACATATTTCCTGACGTGATAAACCTGCGCTAATTGTCCGTCAGCGTTCGTGTTGTGTTACTTCTGGTCGTCCGGTCCCTGCGTTGCTTCAGTTTCTTCCATTCTGCCACATTGATTGATTGATTTGTGGGGTTTAACGTCCCAAAACCACCAATTGATCATGAGAGACGCCGTAGTGGAGGGCTCCGGAAATTTTGACCACCTGGGGTTCTTTAACGTGCACCCAAATCTGAGTACACGGGCGTACAACATTTCCGCCTCCATCGGAAATGCAGCCGCCGCAGCCGGGAATCGAACCCGCGACCTGTGGGTCAGCAGCCGAGTACCTTAGATACTAGACCACCGCGGCGGGGCCATTCTGCCACATTGCTGCATGCTTGCTTCGTGCACGGCAGGAATTCCACCTTAATTAACGTGTGTGATCAGCACACAAAACTTCTGTTGCAACAGGCAAAAACGACCCTCATGCGTGAAACAATTAAATGCAACAATAAGGTATGGCACCGTGAAATGACGAGCGACCTCAACAGAAGATGCAATTTCACATATAAGATCATACTGCCAAACCACCATACTTTTGCACACTCGCCGGGGCCAAATTTCTTTTCGCACCGCCACCACCAAAATGTGTAAATCATGGAAGCTTTTTTTGGTATTCGAAGCTGCTTGTACAATCCATAATGCGCAAGCGGGTTGTACAAAGCTTGCAATTTTCATCCTGTAAAGGGTGTTCCGCCACATACAGCATTACAATGCGGTGCAACATCTCACCAAACTACACCTGACGGCGAAATGACGCCATTCCCAAGATGTCAAAATAACACATAAAGATGACCCAGCTCGACGCAAAAAACGGAATGCGTCGTCTTCCTGTCTAGCGTACCGTATAGATACAGTACCGCCTGTAGAGGGTGCTTCACCACGTATTAGATATTCATGAGGAGAAGCCTCCTGTCACGTGCCTATGTTGGACGAGTTATAAATGAATGAGACGTTATACAACTGATAAAAGTGCTAACCTCGACACATACATCGTTGCTATAACCTTCAGATCGACGAAAATTCAGCACTCATCGTTTGGTACAGTAACTTTTTCTGGGCATAGGGAGACCCCGCGTCGCATTCACCACCCCATGGCACACGATTCCAAGCACAGCCCTCCACCCCAAAGACAAGGACAGTAAAAGAAAACGGGAACTAACACGGGCGGTTACCTACCACAGACTACTGCCATATGTAGAAGTAAATAGGTAATGATGGAGATGGAATACGAACAAATAATTACGCGTACACTAAAGCCACGGAGAGAATATGAAAGAAAGCAAAACACTGTTGAGCACGGCAGAAGGTTAGGTGGGGTGAAAGAAACTTGCGAAATATATAAATAACATGTATCAAATAAAATAAGGCTGCGCAAGGCAAGGTGCATAATGTTTTATTGCAAGGGCTGTTCATACCGCAGTTAACAAAGCCTATCACAATACGTCAACAAGGCCAAATTCATGTTCCAACTAAACCTACTAAATTCGCTGCACTTCCTCGCTATTCCGGTAACGTTAAAAAGCCCATGTCAATCCAGAAAAACAGCTATCAATAACTCAAAGAACCGGACATCCGAACACAAAACTGCGTGGAATGAATCGGGGAATCATTACGACAAACAGACACTGACGCTGAAGGAGGAAGAGAAGACGTGTCTAGACAGCCGTAGACAAACGACTTGTCATGCCGTCGCATTGATTTGACAGGTAGGCAAATTCAAAGCCCCCGCACGATACAGATAAAAAGCGACGCCTAAAACATTCGGGCCGCCGAACCGTGCATGACGCGAAGCCGAAATCGATAAAGGGCCAGTCTTGTCACGTCGCTCATGTGCTCGTATGCGATCGGTAAGGTCTGCGCTTGTCTGGCTACTATAGGTCAAGTCCATTCGTCCGTCCATCTCTCTCTCTCTCTCTCTCTCTCTCTCTCTCTCTCTCTCTCTCTCTCTCTCTCTCTCTCTCTCTCTCTCTCTCTCTCTCTCTCTCTCTATCTCTCTCTCTCTCTCTCTCTCTTTCCTTTTCTTTCTCTTGCTTTCTTTTTTTCTTTCTTTTTTATCTTTTTTCTTCTTTTTTTCTTTTATCTTTTTCTTTCCTTCTTTTTCTTTCTTTGTTTCTTCCCCTTTCTTTTCTTTGCCATGCATGTTCACTTCACTCACCCCCAACTAACTTAGCTAACGAAGACCTTTGGTCGATCACCCTGTACGTAAGTGCGAGAAACTAACAACAAAAGCAAACAGGCCTATAAACGTGAACGACATGCGAGCAAGCTAACAGGCTGCTACAGCTACACGAACGCCCGAGATGGTTTGACACACGCCAAGCCAGGCGCTTCGACCACAGTGGTCATCGACCGCCACCACTGCCACCTTTATCGACCCTTCCGGACGGACATCGTCCTAACCAAAAAAACTAAACAACACACACACACCTACAAAGACTGAGAAAATGACAGACGACTCAGCTTGCCTAACGAACACATCGGCCCCGACCACATCTATTAAGCGAAAACAAGATAACGAATAGATGTACGCCCCACTACAGCCGACTTAGAGGAACACGCGGAACGACAGCGTAGTCGATGTTTGTCAGAGCGTTGCCTCTCGAGGTAACAATCTACCGTGCTCCGACGCCGTCTTTCAATCAAGGAGAGACTGCGCATGTTACTTGATTCCACGTCGACTAGCTCGGTCGACCAAGCGGTGCAAGAAGAAAGCGACAGCTGTTGTTCGAAACAAGACGACACGCACAAAAGCAAGATGATCTTGCGGACGTATGAGCAGCGGGGAAAAAGAATGCAGCGCAAAGAAATGCGAACGCAGAAAAAGACAAGACGCTGCATGTTGTGCATACAGCATCTAGAGATGAACACGGTCGTCTCCCATTTCCACTGGTCATCTCGAGACGTTCCTGACTAAAGCGCATGTCAAAACAAGCGAGTATTTTTTTTTTTGCCGAGTCGACGAAACTATGACCGGCGTAAGCAGGCACACTGCCGCTTTTGTAACGTGATGTGTTGCATAATTATGCGCAGTGTATTTAACAAGGAATAACTCTACAGCAAGATTATAGCCGCAAGAAGAAGCAGGAAATATCAAATTTAGGAAGTAATACAAGGGTGCCACAAACAGTCCCATGACTGCTGTTACGTAAGTGAAAAAAAATGCTTAGGCAATCATAATTCCAACTACACTATGCTAACGGTAACAATTACGCAAGAGTCATATTTCACCGAACAGCGCGTCATTGAAGTAATCGCAAGGTGTGAAAGAATAAATTCATGCTATTTGTACGTGCAACACAACTACAGAATGGTTCGATCGTACGCTGTATAGTGATGCTTTACGCTTCGCTGAATTTTGCGAACAAAAAACTATCGTTGCCCACCTTCTGCGTATTTATCACTGTGACCTTCAGTTACATTATTGAAGCTTATAAATCATCTATTTTAGATATCTCCTTTTTTGAAAATGTAATACTAGATTTGATGAGCTATAGTGTTTTGGGTAGCATACGGGTAACAGCGATGGCGTAGTGGTTAGAGCACAAGCCTAGCATCAAAAGTCCGTGGTTCAAATCGAGGTGCCGCGCAGTTCACAACCGGATTTTAAAAACAAATTTGCATAGTGATGGAACTGCTTAAGAGGCGATAGTTATAGCGAGAACATAACAAAAGGCAGAGACAAGAAGGTCACGAAGGACACGTCTCTGCGTCATCGTTCTGTTGTCGCGCTATAACGTTCGTCATGTCATACCAACTAGCCCAAGCTGCCACACTTCTAAGTTGCAGTACGAGGCCTGGGGTGCGGCCTCACCAGTGACCACCACCGTTAACGCACTACCTCACCAGAGAAGGATTGGCCACCCTGGTGCAGCATCTGGCCACTACCTCCCACATGCAAACGTCAATTGGCTGCAAACGTCAAGTGGCAACGTCAAGTGGCTGCAAACGTCACATGCAAACGTCAAGTGGCTGCGAAGCAACTGACCGCGGCGGCGGTCAGATCTGCTACGCAACAGAGAGTGCTAAGAATCTCTGGATCCGGACAGGCCGCCAATGGCACTTGAACTTGGCAACGTTTAACGCTAAAACCTTATTTACTGAGGCAACTCTACCTGTACTATTCGGGGAGCTGGAGGGTGTTAAATGGAATGCGACGGGTCTCAGTGAGGTTAGGACGACAGATGAGGCCTATACAGTGCTACAGAATGGGCACGTCCTGTGCTATCGTGGTTTGGCTGACAGACAAAAACTGGGAGTGAGATTTATTATCCGCAGAAACATAGCTGGACATATAGGAATAATTTAGCATTAATGAAAGCGTGGTAGGTATCATAATTAAACTCAATAACAGATAAAAGATGAAGGTGGCACAGGCTTCATTCGCCATTCGAAGGCCAACGAGCACCAGGAGTATTACTTTATTTGCCAAACTAAGATAATTCAAGAACATAGTATAACTTCATTTTATATTTATTTATTTTTGTAGTTTGCGCACCATTAACAAAAAAACAAACTGGAACACACCACTAGAAAAAGTGTTTCGCAATTCACAACAACTCAGCAGCGCTCACGTCTTCACACAGCCACTCTTAAATCCGAAAACAGAAAAAAAATTGCTTTTTTTTCGCAATCTTCCACTTTTTTTTCTTTGTTGAAGTGAAACACGGCCCTCTTTTGTTAGGCGTAAATCATCGCTTATTGTGCAACGCCACGGAGTGCAAAGTTCAGACTCCGCTTTTTTCGTCCAAGAAATACGACCCGAATACGCGTGAAAGAAACTCGCACAAAGCGTCGAGAACCACCAAAAGCAAAATGAAAGCAAGACAGGGGGAGGAGGAAGTTTCGCCGTAGGCCGCCCTTACTGTACGACAGTGTTTCGGAACACTTGCGCCACACAGTACATCGTATATCCCACGCGAGACGGCGCAAGATTTTCTCGCATCCGAGATGCGTCAAGGGCCGTCTTTTCGGTTAACACGCGTGTTTGCGTTCTGTTCTGTCGCGAACGTCTCTAGCGCTCCGTTCACTATTTGTTTTCTATTTCTCTAGTAGACAACGCGAATGGCCCCCGCGAGACCTTGAATTGACGTGGAAAAATCGGGACTGTCTTTTCTGGGGAAACGCGAGACTTCCCAGTCCCACCATCTTCTGCCTCCTGGCGGCATAGACGGCCTTTAGTATAAATGCGCGTTGTGTTAGTATATTATATTCATATAGTATACTGGAAATCCTTCGAAAGTAGGCACGACAGCGTGTCGGTAGTTGTACCAGCGCGCTTTCAGTATTACTACAACATAATGAAGCTAAGTGCTTTCTTCGCGTTATTGCTAGTCTTCAGTAATCTTTTACTTTTATATTGATAAGGGCACGGGCATCTCGTGACACCCGTTTTTCTACCAACAATATCGCATTTATACTTACGATTATCGTAATATTCAAAAGAGGTCTTCTAAAGATTAAAATTGGCGATTTTTGTTCAAGCATTATATATGATAGGCATGATATCAGAGAATAATTTCAGTCAAGAGACGCGAAGTAATTGCAAATATAACTAATTGATTAAGCCCACTGTTAACTTGCAGCAGCTGCGACCACTGCAGCACCTGGCGGAGCAGATCACAACCAAGTGCTCATTGATATGTGACCTCCGAGATCCGCTTCAACAGCACGCGAAACACAATGTTGTCTTGAGGAATACACCAAGGCACAAAAACGCCGCCGTGCGACTTCCGCTATCAGATACTCAAGCCAAGGATTACAGTCACCTACAGTGTTTTCCTACAGGCAGGGTAAGGTAATAAAATGGAATATAGGTACCATGGAGTTTCCTATAAATACACTTGAGGGAAATCTGGCACTAGCGTCTATGAGAGTTGCAACGCATGGCGCTTCATCGAGTATGGGAATGATGAGTAGTACACGGATTTGCCTAGTCTTTGTACTTTACGTTCGTTCTGGCTTCACGTTGCCTGAAGATGCTCTGTCACAAAACAACAATTAGCAATAGTTTATCAGTTACGCTTCCCCACCTGGATTTTTTTTTCAAGCTCACCAATTCCAATCCGGTCCCAAAGTTCATAACAGTTTGTTCTTTTATTCGCAACGAGGCCAAAAGACAGCCCTAAACAAAGCCACAAGTGCGATTCGAAGCCCGTAAGTACGAAGACTAGGCCAATCCACGTATTATCCGTCATTGCCACGCTCGCATAACGATCGCAGCGCCAGAGTCTCCCCTATAGTTAACTTTAGGAAACTATGATGCGTAGATCCCTTGTTCGCTACTGTAAACATCACCTTCCGCCATCCGAGCGAGTGACCCGAACACATTTGAAGATCACGCAGTCTCACCCTCACTCATCAGGCTCTTTTTTTTTTCAGCGTAGCCAATCACGGACCAGCTCGTCTCTCCACTGTCCCATGACTCACGGTGAAGCATGGTTTAATACAGGCCTTACACAAGGCTAACGTCGCTATAAACTAAGGCTAAGTAAACTAGCACAGGCTCAAAGAATAGAAACAACAGAAATAACTGAGAATTAACTCGCCTCAATGTACATAAAATCACGAAAAACGCCACTGAAACGTAAGACCGCACCTAGCAAAAAAAAAAAAACAGAAACGCGCCACCGTACCCGCAAACGAGCGATCACCAAGGAAAATTGCTGGGCAGCGTGTGCTACGCAACAACCCTGCTTTCCCGGTAATTGATCTGTGCGCAATATTAAGAGCTACAGCAATACCTACACAACAAAGACAATAGCACTGCATGGATTTCTTCCTCAGCTCCTTTTAATTTCTCCAGCGCACCCCTCTGTACCAGTGACGCCTCAGCCCAAACGGTTAAAACTAAAAAAAAGATGTAGTCCCTAAAATCGAATCGATGTTCATATTCATCTCAATTTCTTTACCGCAACGGACGAAGCCACACAAAGCTGAATGATAAAAAAAAGCAAAAAAGTACAAGATCACCACCACCGCGAAGATCGTAGGCGATGCTGACCGCCAAATGTCTCTTTCGAAACTGGGAAAAGTTAGGGAGTGCATTACGAAACGTCAGTGTCCCCATGCATGTCGAAGTCTGAGAAAGACTCCACTACAGCCTGCTCGCGCAACTTTCTTACAAGCGAACGCCGAAGATCCTCATACGAGCCCGTTATAACTTTGCATCGCCATTCCCAGCCGATGGTGACACTGCACATCTCATTAGCGAAGGCCGCCATCCAATGTGTGGCAGAGGAAAATGTTTAGAAACTTCGCCCCCTTGCTCCTACTATGCTTTTTCGTCCCCGTGGACCGGGAAACAAAAGCCTTCCGGCGAGGCTGGGTTTCAGCACCGTAAATGCTACTACAAATAAGTGAATTATTGCATGAAGAAATTGCTTACAAAACAGAATAGCTAATATGGTTGATCGAAGAATGAAAAAAAAAAACAAAAAAATACGGAAACCTCTTGCACTACCCTTTTGTCTCGCAATTTCGTAGAGAGTGAGGAAAGAATAAGTGAACTGCAGATCAAGCCAATCTACCAGGATTAGGGCGGCGGCTGCATTGTGTCTAGCTGTATTCACTATTTCTTTGTGAATTGATTAAAAGCCGAACGAAATTATTTTTCTGACAGGTTTAGCATACTTTTCAGCCCCCTATTCCTGGTACAGAATAGATACACGTTTAGCTCATTCAACATAATGATGTGCGATATGAAAATTGTCCTATGATAAATACGTTGCTTTTGTTTACGTTTCCGTGTTTATTTCTCTCTCTTGTTTTCATTTGCGTGCTTCGCTGCGAATGTCTTTGAAGTATTAAGCATCGCTTTTTCCAGCGCAGCTAAGAAACACCAAGGTGTTTAGTATTTACGTGAATATGTATTTTCTAGTAAATGAACCCACCACTTAATACTTGCGCATCGAAGCTGCGGTCTCAGATATACGTAATATTTGGTTTTTGATAGACAATTATCCCAAATATGAACGCAGCCACCAGTTCAAAATAGCTAAGCGTTGAGGAAATGCTGGTATTTTTGGCCGGATGGGTGAATCGTGTCGCAGATAGACGGACAGGCGGACAGACCAACAAACGAAGATTTATGCATTCCCGTATTCCAAGGAAGGCCATCATTTTGAGAATAAAAAAAAACATCTCTGGCGAGCACAATTAAAAAAAAATTGGCCCCGTATCTGCATGTTTCACTGTGAATGTCGTCGAAAGACGATAGTCCTGGTCTGGAAGAGAGTGAACAAAACGTTTATTTGATGTTCTGCGCGAAAAAATCGATGAACTGTATTCTGGAAGCGCTGCACATCGATCGGTGCAACGAAGGCGAACGAGCGTATCGAGGCACGTTAGACACGAGCGCTATCTGGCAATTATCTTCAAAACGAAGGAAGGCGCGCGCGCCTGTCTCAGAGGCGATAAGGTGTAGAACGAAAGGCGACGGGCAGGTTCCGCCACCGTGTCGTCTTAGCACAGCATTGAAAACACTTCCCTTTTTGAGCATGGCGTTGCATTGTCAGCGCAGCGTGATAGACGCTACGGTCGTTAGAATTACTCATATACGCATTTTCTAGTAAAATACACAACACATACAGAATATTGACGTGTTGTTATGGTGCCTCAAAAATGCGCAATAATTCATTTTTCATTGACAATTGCACAAATATGAAAATATGAACGCTGACACTTGAGCAATATTGGTGGGCGCTGCAGATGGGGTTGGCCATTTGTGCTATCTTTTGAGGCCATTTGGGGTATTGTTACCGCGGACAGACAGACAGACAGACAGACAGACAGACCAGACAGACAGACCAGACAGACAGACAGACAGACAGACAGACAGACAGACAGACAGACAGACAGACAGACAGACAGACAGACAGACAGACAGACAGACAGACAGACAGACAGACAGACAGACAGACCAAAATTTTTGCATGTAAGTACCCCAAAAAATTATCGTCTTTTAAAAAACGGCAGCACTGGAGGCTCGAAAAAAAAAAGAGGGCGCGAATCAAGCGAGGAAACAATTCTCGCACACGTGGCCACGCAAAGCACGTCGCGGCTGGCTGACGCCGAACGGCGCACTCTCGAACTAGCGGGGTCGATACAAACCACGCACCTCACACCCACACACGGGTCCGTGTTCCCCGATAGTACGCGCTTTTTCAGAGAAGCCCTATAAGCGTGACGCAACAGCTACAACGACTGTTTGCGCTCAATATAACGCGCAAAGGAAACGCAATAAGCGAAACGAGAAAGAGGCTCAAGGGTGATTTTGTTTGATTTTTATTTCCGATGTAACGAACTGCCCCCCTAGACCAAGGTCCACACAACTCGGACGAGCTCGTATTCTGGGAAATACAACGAATCGTGGAAAGGCTACGCAGCAGTACCGTCAGTTATTCCAAACACGGCCGTGTTCCAGATAAGTGTAAGCACATGCGGGGTCAAACGCTCGTACTATATGCGGGATGTGGGAAAAATAATGGATATCCCAGACGTCCCAGAAGAAAACTAGGTTGTGGGCATATGCGACTAGCACAGAGCAAAATAAGAACTAAGAACAGCCGGACCAGTGACGATGTCTGCTTTTTTTAGGAGCGAAGCTCCTTAAGGCGTGGGCTGTGCGTCCCCTGTATGTAGCCACCTCTCGTTCAGTTCTAAGTATTACGCTAGCCACCGCCCGATCTAAAGGGTACAGCCATATCCATCCGTCCATCCGTCCGTCCGTCCGTCCGTCCATCCATCCATCCATCCATCCATCCATCCATCCATCCATCCATCCGTCCGTCCGTCCGTCCGTCCGTCCGTCCGTCCGTCCGTCCAAAAGATGCAAGATGTTATAAACTAGACGGCGGTACGTGTAGTTGATTATGAAAGATGCGAGGTGTTATAAAATAGGAATGATGCCACATATGGCACGTGTCATCGTTCGATATAGTGCGGCGACGTACGCTAGGGGGAGCGTTGCAATAAAATCGAGTGGGCAAAATGTACGGAGGATTCATGGTTTACCAGGTTTACCTCCGGAGCTTCGCCCACTCATCATGATTCACTTCGTGGATATGGCGGCATTTTTTTTTGTTGATATATATATATATATATATATATATATATATATATATATCCTGATGAAGGCCAGACTAGGCCGAAACGTCGAAATAAACCACGTTGTGACCGCTAACGGAGGATCTACTTCCCTATATATATATATATATATATATATATATATATATATATTATTTCAATGCAAATATCGTTCTGCACCCGGTCTGGGCAATGTATACACGTGAGCTAGTGTGCAGACCACGGGATCGCGTGGCAGAAGGCATCGACGCGCCATCTAGTGATGCGACGCCTGCTTGCGGTGCGCATGTGCGGCCCGTCGTATCGAATGACCGTGAATGTCGCTATCTCTGACGCTGTAGCCTCGGCACTCGTAGCCAAAACAACTACTGGGTGTCGCTTTCTTTGCTCTATAAAATTTGTGCAGTTTCCCGAGCTTTTTCTCTCCCTCTTCATTGCGTAGCAGCTGCCACGGGTCAGTTCCAGCACCGGGCTAGCGTCGTTGTTTAAACCTGTTGATTGACATATTTAAGCGTAGCTAGCATCGCGAAACCTTTAAAAGCCAAGCACACAAAATTAAGCTTCTCAACTCGGCTTGTCGTCCAATATCAGACTTCCAGCTCTTTGTAGAGCGTCTTGAAACATCCAGCTCAGCGTACCACTGAAAGGTTTAATTTGGTTTGGGAAAACATGCTTTAAGAAAGTGGCTGGGGAGAGAGGGGGAAGCTTAACAATCTGTCAGTCGTCTTTTAGTGAATGACGGGGATACCAGCAAAGCCATAGAGAACCCGGGAACACATACGTGAAAAACTTTGCCTGCACCCTTCTCCCCTCCTCCCCGCTCCAAAATTTCCAAGCATCAAAAGAAGTGCAAATATGCAAGCGTGTTCACTTCAAAAAAGACAAGACGCCACAGCCCGTGTATGCGTACATACAGACGCAAAAACTGTTCGCCCTGAACCTGGAGAAACGTTTGCGAATGAACATACACGCGTTTAACAAACAAACAAAACCAGCTGTTAATTTGTTGACTAACGTTGTGGTTCGTGAACGAGCCTTCGTCCTCCTTAACTCGACCTTGAGAAAGGCCGGTCCACCAATGACAACATTCGTAAAATAAATTGTCAGTTGTTTTCGTTCGCTAAACGTTTGTACTTGTGTTAATATATAGATGTATATATACAGAAACGCTCATGTGGTATGTTTGTCTCGCATCCAATAATTTCGTGGGAACCCATACGAAGTGTTCTCTTATCATGATACGAGATGATTAGATAAGAGTCGTCGGTGTTATGAAAATTCTCGTTTATATATATATATATATATATATATGCACTCAGCCAAAGAAGACGTTTTTGAACAGTGGCAATGACGGAGCAAGTGTGCCGAGGCACGCCTCAGTGCAAGCACCGAATGCGGCGGCAGGCGCTATAAGCAAACACAACGCGGACACCTGAGAACGCGCGGCAGTGTTTACCCCCCACACGGGGCGCGGTTCTTACAGGGCAAGGGCTTTAGCTTCCACCCCCAGAGCGAGATTGCGAAATATGAAAAATATTATTAAGCACGGAAGATAACACTACACTTGCAAGAGAGGATCTTGAGGAGGAGCGACGCAAGGACGTTCGGAAGTTAAGTCCGAGCAAACAGTTCAAGCAAAAAAATATAAAGAATATTTCAAACAGAGAGGAGATACTGGAAGAACGCGAGGGTGGCTTCTTTCACAAAAACAGAAAAACAGGAGATAGTCGCTTGCGGCAACACCCGTTGCATTTATTTTTTCCTTGTTTTTCACTGTGTACGTTGTAGAAGTACTTTCTAAATGAAGAAAAGCAAAGATGAAAAAAATAACAGCAGCTGAAGCCGGCAGGCTGAAGTTTGTTTACACAGATCATGCGCCTCAGTGGGTCTTAGAGATTACGGGCATAGCCCGTAATCTCTAAGACCTACTGAGGCGCATGAGAGAAGATTGGCTAGCTTGAGAAGATCGGCTAGCTTGACGTTTCTTTATTTCTTTGTAGGGCTATGTTCAATGTTCATTAGACCTGTCCGCGGTGTTAGAGTACGTGTTGAAAATATAAAAGCGCTCAAGTTTTATTAGCTGAAAAAAATCTTTGCGTTCTTTTTTTTTTCAGACGATATATTTGTGACAGTCAAAGAAACATAATGTCTGTATTGGCCTGAAATCAAAACTACATTTGGAGAAGAACGTGTTCCTCACCGCAACTGATGACGGCGAAAAAATGCTTGCAGATCAGGGTAACTATACAATGCTGCAAGCCACCGTATTATGGTTATAATAAACCTGCGAAAATGACATATAGGCTGGCTATCGCGCCGCAGCGATCACTTTATACTTATCTTCCGTGGAGTAATAACAATCTCCTGTATAAAAAAACAATAATACTTTGGGCATTACGCCTCAAAGCTACGATATCATTACAACGAACGGAAAAAAAATCAAATGTAAAGGCCAAAGTCCTCACCGTTTCACTACTTTAGAGGCAAAAATAAATTTCTCGGCTAAAAAAATCTTGCAGAAGTTCATCACAAATTTCCCAGATATACGCACTATAAGGACTCGTAAAAATACTACCTATGCTTAAGTCCTTTTTTATGTTAAAATAATTGCGATTCCTACATGTCACGGTGCTAAATCAATCAGTAGAAAGCTTGCATGTATTCTTTCATAATGATTCATTCGTATTTCTTACATATTCTTATTTTCTGAACATACAACTCCAAGCACAAAAAAACCTTATGGTCTTGAGGCAACAGTATAACCAAAAAACAAAAGAATCGGTATGAAAGACAACCGCACAAGCCACTAAAAATCTACGGTAACTTTCAGTAAAACAAGAACCAAGGCGATCAAAACACAGGGCAGCTGAAAAACAGAACCCGCTGAAGACATGAAAAAGGTGATGTTGAGGTGAGTCTATGGATCGGCTACAGACTTTTCTAGACAGCGGCGTTCAAGGAAAAAAAAAAAGGCATGCAAGGAATATCACGGAAGTTCAAGCTCTTGGAAGCTTATGTCACGCTATTTCAAAGTTCCCCTAGAGACATGTGGATTTTTTTTTTGCTCAAAAAAGAAAAAAAAACACGTAACGACAGAGATGAATGAGGTGACATTTACAGAGGCGGAAGCGACATATCCAGGCATACGGCAAAAATATATATATATATATATATATATATATATATATATATATATATATATATATATATATATATAAACACGTACGTTAGGTTGAGCGGCTGGGAAGCATTCCTGAAAAGAATCCCTCAGTGACAGCGCAGCAGTAAACCTTTCACAGTGAGTAAGAAAGAGTAGAAAAACAACGTGAGCATAAAAACAATACTAAAGTGTCATCACCGGGCCACTTTTTCTCCAGAGGACTTTATCTCAAGAAGTACACTGCCCGCCGACAGACACCGCAGGTGGCGTGTTTCTCGCAAGGTGAGAAAATCCCAAGGTGCGGGACCTAACGCGCTAGGAACTAAAGCCAAAAAAGTAAAAAAAAAAATATTTCAAACCAAAAAAAAGAGACACCATGGAGAAGACGCGAGCGCCGGCTAGCCCGACTTGCTATATTTAACGACGACGCGAAAGCTTCAAAACCGGTAGCTCTGGAAAAAAAAAAAAACAGAAATAGCGATGATGGAACGAGCGGTTTCTCGTTAAAGTTTGCGCGGGTAAACCAATCTGCTTAACTGCGCGTGCATCGAAGAAAGGAAATGTCAGTGTTTCCGACGCGCCATTTCACTAATGGGCCGCAGATGGCACATTGGAAGTTTTCGTCATGTTGTTTAGGGAAGTAGGAAAAAACATTTTTTATGTGTTGAGGATTTGGTACCTAATGAAGCTTAGCAGACTTTGTATGTATGTATGTATGTATGTATGTATGTATGTATGTATGTATGTATGTATGTATGTATGTATGTATGTATGTATGTATGTATGTATGTATGTATGTATGTATGTATGTATGTATGTATGTATGTATGTATGTATGTATGTATGTATGTATGTATGCAGTCCTTCAAACTACCATGATATTGATAGAAGTACTAGTGATTGAGATGAAGCAATGACACTAAGTTCGCTCAATCCATAAGCAGGTTACTTACAGACATGGTATAACTGTCAGTTCAAGCGCACGAATAAAAAGAAAGGAAGAGAGGACAAGCGCTGACAGTTATGTCATGCATATCCAACTAGCCCAACTTTCGATTCCGTTGCAATTATTCACAGACAGACATATAAACAGCAAGTACGCCACACGCACTCTATCTCACATGCTGTGGCAATGGAAGCTCGCAAAATAAAAGTATCGTAAGGGAGAAAAAAAGAAATCCGTCCACAAATGACGCAGGCAAGCGTCAGTATGACGTCAAATGCATCCCTTGAGCCAATAAAGAAGCAGGCTGCAGAGGAAAACCAATATGAAGCCAGTTCAACCGAAGATCACCACTCGATACGAAAAATCAATTTGAGCGCACCGCAATATGCTTTTCGAAAAGCTCTTATTTTATTTTTCTTTATAAAATAAAACTACAGTAGATGGGTATACCCTCTTCAATACCAGTTTTCCATTACCCGGATCATTTCGCACCCCATAGTCGAAGTGTACTTCAAGAGCACTTTGGAAGAGTAAGAAGGTGCAGCAAACCGAAGTCAATTTGCATAATGCGATGCGTTGCCGTATAACTTGGCCATTTATAATGCACGCTAAAACGTCACCATATGTTATGTAAAGATTTTTTTAGAAATTCGCGTCATTGAAGGAGCTGTTAACTCGTCTCAACACAAGCAGCAGATGACGGAGATTGCTTAGAATTAGAAGAGAACCTACAAAACCTTGTTACTCCTGCCCCTTTCAGGGAAAATGAAAGAAAACAAAGCGTTTCAAGGACGTGAAGAAGGAACGAAGTTTGCAGATGTCAATTATTACGAAAGAAAGCACTTCAAAGGCCCGCCTCATCTGCCTATATCCTAAATTGTAATCACGTTTTTTTACATCGATTTTCTTGTTTACATCATTCTTTTTTACACTCTCTCTTGGGCCTGTTATGGTCTGCAGGATTAAAAAATATATAAATATGTAAATAAATGTATATCTCACCATATAACATGCATTGACGAAGCTGAAGCCGATGCATTTGTAGACAAATTCTTAATATGATAAAGAATTACTCCCTCTTCGGGCTTTACGTTCCAAAACTACGATATGATTGTGACAGGCACCGTTCAGGAGCTCTTGAAATTTCGATCACCTCGAGTTCATTAACGAGCACCTCCAGCGTTTCACCGCTAACGAAATATGGCCGCCGCGGCCGGGATTCATTTCCGCAACCTTCGCGTCAGCAGGCAAGTACCATAACGATGCACAACTGCTCGAATTGTGCATCACAACTGCTGAATTGTGCGGAGCAACTGCCACCATTAGACTACTAAATGGGACTACTCCAGGCCCGAGAAGGGATAAGCCGAATCGACAGCTGTTCACAAAAAAAAAAAAGAGAACACGACAAACCGGATACCAATTTTTTTTAGTTAATTCAAACCATACAAAGACGTAGGACACAATAAAGCAGGGGAATTGCACTGGAGAAAGAAGTGACTGGCTAATCGAGGCCCCACCAACAGGAATGCCTCCGCAAAGTAGAACAGTAGGTATCCCCTGTTCAAGCAAGCGCAAACGAACCGGAAAAGTTCGACACCGGCGAAGAAGCAGGCGGAGAGAATTACACCGGGCACCTATTACCGAAACCAATGCACAAAATCCTTGACCAACCCGTCTACCAACACGCACGGGCACGGCCTCTCTAATACCTATATCTGTGAACCCTTAGCTTCTAAACTGGGTGCTCAACGGCCTCAGTTTTTCTATAGCAAAAGAAGAAGGAAGAAATGAAAGAAAAGGACTTCGACACGTTTTCAAGTACACACGACCCATTACATGAACTCTCTTATACAGTCGCCAAACGCACTCGCCGTACATAAAAGAAAGCCGAAATTGGTTTTCAGTTTTGACCCTTTTTAGATAGGCTCCATTCATGGAAAGAGCGGGATGAGAAAAAAATGGGTGCAGTGACAGGGACGTTACCCGTTTATCACACAGGCTGGCAACCCTGGGCTGAGAAAGCGGGCGATGGTAATAAAAAATGATAGAAGATGTATTGGTGGAAAAAGAAATACGAGCAAAAAAAGAAAAAAAGAAAGACGGACGAAGAAGAATGAAAAATGGGGAAATCGGGAGAATGCGGCAAAGGAGAAAAAGGGTGAAGGTGGAAGGGCGAATGGGAAAAAGGAGAAAAGTAGGAAAGAACTCGGCAGAGCTAACAGTGCCACCATGAAAAGGTGTACGGCTACGCAGTTGTCCTCCTTCGTATCTGGCACCGGAAACTTAAGGTCTATTGCTTCAGACAAAAGCGACACAGCAAAAACAAAAAAAGCGAGAAAAGTAGCAGCTCTCAGGAAGCCCTCTAATCGAAAAGGTATAACGATAACCCAGGCTTCAAGCAACAGACGTTGATGAAGTGAACGAGTCATGGAGTGGTTTTGTATTCATGGCCGTAGACTATCTTTCTAATTCACTTTTTTTTTCACACTAAAAGGTTTACATTCAGGAACCTTTACCTTCAGATGGCACTAGTGAGAACTCTTAAATGTTGCAGTGACGTGCTACGGACTCTGGCTGAAACGTTAAAATTAACCACGTTCTGACTGCTCACGGAGGATTTACTTAACTATATATATATATATATATATATATATATATATATATATATATATATATTTATATATATATATATATATATATATATATATATATATGTGGTTTCTTTCGACGTGTTTCAGCCAGAGTGAGGCCCTCATCAAGAATGAGGTTACAGTTGGTCGGTGCTCAGCTTCATACAATATATCGGCCGATTGGCTGGCTGGGCTAAGGCTAGTAAGTAGCCGCTTCAACGAATTAGCAACGCGCAAGATTCCATACGTCACAAGAAGGCAACGCTGCCGCCTAAAGTGATCCCTCTCGGTACAAGGTGCCTCCACCACGCTGTCCGATATACTTACAAAACATTATCAACCGGTCCTTCGTACAGGACGATATCGAGGCGAATCGCCAAGTTTGTAATTCTCACTTGATACTGTTTGAAGCCATGTCCATTCGATTCGGTTGACCGAGAGACTCCATAACATATTTATGGCCACTCACTATTTACACTGTATACTATGTCGGTGTGCACAGGACCGAAGAAATTGAACTGTCCATACTAAATTACCCTACTAAATATTGGTAGCTTCCGGGATGACTGCGCTATAACTTCGGGGACCAGCTTGCGACGCATCACACAGCATAGCACGCATGTTCCTTTCGACTTTTCTGTTTCTTCTTTTCCCTCGTCATACTTTTATTTCGCTTTATTGCACCAGTATTTATTTTTCAGGCCACCTCGCCAGCTTCTATTAAACGCGCGGATACTACAAAGACGACCGGACATACGTTCATTTCCGTCGTTTTTTTTTTTTTTTCGAGCCCATGGTTACTGGTCAGTTTGTGCTAGCACAGCAAGGGGGTTCACGGATGCAGTATACCGCGTCTGAGTGCACAAATACAAAAATAAATATCGGCCAGGGAAATAAGTAGAGGGTGAGGGAGGCGCATTCTGGTCCAGTTCCCCACAAAGGCTGAAGGGAAATATGCGCGTCCAGGCACCGATGCCAAAAAGACGACCACAGAGCGTCGTATACAGTCAGCACAGAGTGTCAGTCAGACCTAATATACGTTTTTGAAAGAAGAAAATAAAAGCAAGAGAATGAACGATAGTTCTTTATCGACCACCACTGGGACTCGCGCTCCAATTTCGCCCGGAATCTCAAACAGAGAAAAGGCGGAGGCGAGGGTCGCATCGCGTACTCCCTGACAATTGCATGCACCCCACTAAAGAAGGCGCAACGATCGCTTGTGACACTGGCGTAACTTTTCGCATACAGCCTTAGTGTACAGTGAATTCCTAAGATTATTGTGGGCGTATTGATAATACACGGGTGAGGTGTAGGGACAAAGATCTATACGTCAGCGCGCGTCATGAAATATGCGTTCGCCCGCTCGTGATGTGCTTCAAAGCGCAGGCTAGCATTGCTATACTGCGTATATTTAGTACACTATAGAGCCCTGCGCCGCAGGTGGCGGCAACGCATGAAGGCGATCTACTCAAAACGCGGGTTCTGATTTTGGGTCAGCTATCGGTCGACTGCGTAGATCTGCTATACGACGAAATAGAGCCACCCGCGGCCGTTTCGATGAGTGTCAACTGGACGAGCCTGCAAGTGACGAGAAGGCGGGCGTTCGAAAAAGTGGCTACATCGAGTCCCGCTCGCGCACGCACGCATAAGTATAAAATTTGGCTCACTTGCCGCTCATAGCAGTGTTCGATGTTTGAAGAATTTTTTTTTCAGCAAGGCCGAGCATTGGCTGAAGAACTTTTCGAGTATCCGTGATGCACTCTGAACAATTCAGAACTGTGATAAACGTTGTTGCGTAAAATATTATAAGACCGCAGAGATTCGTGTTTACCTTAAAATACTTATGATTGTAATTACCGCCCTGCTGTAGTCTCATTACGTGGGATTGGAGCAGTTAAAAATAAATAAATAAAATAAATATTTAGGTAAGGGTAATTTTGCGAACTTCTACGGAGATCCCGATGTCAGTGGGCCCTCAAATTAAACCTGAGCGACCAGAGTTTGTTACGCCGCACAAAAACACGCGAGCGCCTCAAAAACTCCTCGGCTCTCATATTTTACGCCCCTTTCCCCTTCCCTAATAGAAAATAACGAACTGGAGGTGTCACCGGTATATATATATATATATATATATATATATATATATATATGCAAGGTGTCCCACATAACTTGAACCAAGAATTTAATATGAATGACACTTGAGTGGCGAATTAAACAAAACGCGTACTACTCGCACTAGCCTGGAGGTACTCAGCCATTTTTATTTCTCCCCATACTAAATAATTATTCATTTTTAATCACCTGTTTTTAATTATGATCTGGAAACCCCAAACATGAATACAGATGTAGAACACTTTCAGAAACCACCGACTAAATTGTTTGCTGTACGATACGTCTAGCGCTGCTATTTTTTCCGCGTTGTAAAGAAAACCCAGAGCAGCACTATAGCAGTGCGCTCACGGTTCGTCACACGGCATCTCTTCACATTTCGCGGGCTTTCTTCACAACGTGGAAAAAATAACAGCGCGAGACGTATCGTACAGCAAACAATTTAGTCGGTGGTTTCTGAAAGTGGTCTACATCTCAGTGTTCATATTTTGGATTTTCAGCCCATAATTTTAAAAAATAGGTAATTGAGAATTGTTGATTATTTGTAAGGGGAAAAATAAAAAAATTGCCTGAGTACCTACAGTCTAGTGCGAGTAGTAAGCGTTTGGTTCAATTCGCCTCCTAAGTGCCTTCCACTTTCAAATTCTTGGCTCAAGTCATGTTGGACACCCTGTATATTGTTACACCACGTATGTACCGGACTAAGAAGAAGGAGAAGAAGCAAAGAGAGTGGAAGAAGAAGATCTTTTTCGCATCCTGGTCCTGTACGGCTTTTCATTCGAACCACGTACCAATAAACCCCGAGCACCTACTGATGACGTAATAATATTATAAAGAAAGCGCACATTGCGGAAGCAGCCTCGAAAGACTAAGAAAAACTGCACTCTTGCTACGGCTAGCCAGAGCGGCGGGCTGGCCAGCTCAGAACAAAGGCTGTCAACGGCAGCGGCACGGCTATTTGCAGACCTAAATGAACCGCTACACATACGCCAGCACACCCGATAGAGCAACCGCCAGACTTCCATACGCGCGTTGCGAGGCGATAAGGCGAAACGGAAATTGACTACCCAAAGAAAGATTGAAAAAAAAAAGAGATAAAAGCGACATGACCCACAACACAGGCAAAGCGCGAGAGAACACTCGTGATTTCAAGCGCCGAACCAAGCCATCGATCGATAGCACAAGGGAACAACACGAGCTGCCGTCCATGTGCAGCTACACGATAGAGGCACGCACCGTTCGGCTTCGCCGCGTTGCAAGCGAGCCTGCGGGCGAGCGAGGCACCAGACGGGAACCGTAATGAGGGGAAGCACACCTCGGGGCGGGTGCAACAGAAATGCGCAAGACGTGCGGCGAATCGAGAAAAGGGCCATGAAAATAGCACTGTGCGTAACGGGGAAAGACTCCGAGATCGGCGGCGCGTGAGGGGTGGGGGTAGGGGGGGAGGTATCTTGGAGGAGAAGCGACACGGTTGGGTGTGCTTTGCACGACGTTAGAAGAAAAAGATATCACAGCATATCCACGGAGTGAATCACGATAAGTGGGGCGAAACATCCGTCGGCCTGTCCATGCTTCCGTCTGTCCGTTCGTTCCTGCTTCCGTCCATCCGTGCGACCATACATGCGTCAATCCATGCGTCCGTTCATCTGTCCATGCGTCCATCCCTGAGTCCGTCCATCCACCTGTTGCCCCGCCGCGGTTGTCTAGTGGCTAAGGTACTCGGCCCCTAGTGGTGGTTACTCTCGACAGCGTGAAAGTGCTCGCATCGGAGGACACTGCTGAGACGCGAAAATATCGAGATATGCATTCGAATAGTTGAGAATTCCCACGGGAGCGAGAGGGGAAAACAACCACACACACACACACACACACACACACACACACACACACACACACACACACACACACACACACACACACACACACACACACACACACACACACACACACACACACACACACACACACACACACACACACACACACACACACACACACACACACACACACACACACACACACACACATATATATATATATATATATCAGGCTGGGTCATACTTTGTACAATGAACATCCAGCTACCGAATTTTTACTTTGTTCACTAGAAGAAAAGTTCCCTTTACAGATATAGCAACCATATCACGTGTTCTGTATCAGGATACCGTGTTTAACGTCCAAAAGCCCAACGACCCCACACCAGGGCAAGGAGGGAGGGATCAGAACCATATCATGCGCGTTCGTCATTCTAGATGAATTGACGCAAGATGACCGCACCTACGTCATTCTGCTGATTCTTACGTAACCGGTATTCGATCGATGTGTGGGGTTTAACGTGCCAAAACCACATATGACTTGAGAGACACCGTAGAGGAGGGCACGGGAAATTTTGACAAGCTGGGGTTCTTTAACGTGCACTCAAATCTAAGCACAACGTAACCGGTATTGCGTAAAAAATTAAGCATTCTATTAAAAATAGCAAGACAAAAAGTAGGCCAACTTTCACGTTTGAAAAAAAAATGGAAAAACTAGTTTTCCTTCGATGCAGTGAGTTCAACAACAGCAGATAGTCGCACCTGCAAGCAACTTAATTGTTTCCGCGCAGTTTGCTCACACTAAGACGTGCGAACATGAAGACCCAGCTCAGTCGATATAAACCCGCATAATAGGGCAGCCCCAGAACGAGCAACGAGGATCTCATCTTCACTTGAAGGCGGACAGGTGGCACCAATGGTTGGTGTCGCGCGTGTGGTGGGGCTGATGAGACCATCGGACATATTGTGACGGAGTGCACGCAACTGAGCCCTCCTAATGTGAACACAGATCTCGCTGCCGCGCTGGGCTTTGTTGGCGCAGATCGCGTGGTGGTCTACGCCGCAGAGAAGCGCAGCAAGACTAGCCTAGAACAATGCAGGCGAATAACCCTCTAGGGGCTTCGGGAGGGGCTTCTTCACCCACCAGGCTGGTCAGTCTGCCTGTGCTTCTTTTTTTTCTCTTTCTTTGTGTTTGTCTTTCTGAGTGTACTATCTATTTAATTATCATCGTCTACGGTGTCACAGATGCCCGCCCGCTACGAAGGAAATAGCCTCACTATCATCATCAACAACAACATGCAGCGCCGGTAAGCGCTCTTGCGGATTACGAGAATGGCCTATCGAAAGACGAGGAAGGCATGCGAATGCGTAAAACAAACGGTTAATTAGCAGTAATTATCAGGATAATGAATAACTAACTGCCAAGAGCACAAGAATTCACAAGAATGCGATGATTCACACTCTGGGAGCAATAATTACTACAGTTAAATAGTACACGAATATTACATTTATAGCGTCTGTTCTTCGGTAAAAGCGTAGCCAATAAATCCCACAGCCGAACCATCTCGCCTACAAGTTTCTTCAAGCATTTCCCTTCCTCTTTCTGCTTCCGCTTTATGTTTTAATTTGAATCCTACTCTACTACAGCAGCGACGATAAGCCTCCGCTTTAAACCTGATGATCGCGACAGTTAAGGGTGAAATAACTCCCGCAGCTGCCTGCAACTTTTCTTAATGCTGCTAGCTTAAAATCGTTCCGGCGATTCAATTTCGCATGCAGGAGCACGCCAAACGACGATCGTATACAACACAAAATCTGAGTAAACGAGTTGAGCGATCGTGTAGAGACGGCACAGATGCCGAATCAGTTACCAGAGCTACCGCAGCCGGGAGCCATAATGCTAAATCACGGAATTACGCGAGGCAAACTCTGAAATTATTCGAGGCAAACAACTTATCGGACGGCCGGCTGAATAGGCCGGGCGGGCTGCACGCCATTTGAAATATTTCAACGTTAAGCTCGCTGTTTTCGAGCAAAAGAGATTCGCGACTGAATATTCCAGTGGTCAATAATAACGCAGAAACACGCGGGCTCACATTTTTACGCTTTCTTTTCTATTTTTCAAAACGGCCCAAGTTAGGCAATACTACATACCAAACGTACAGAAAGTTACTATGACGTGCTCCCATTTTCGTTGGATCAATGTGAGGGCAGAAATGATTATGAAGTATTGCTGCAGTCGTGTGGGCTCTTCATTATAGCTGCACAGAAAAGTATTCCTGGGCTACTTCTTCGTGAACAATTTAGGAAGCCGAACTATACACAAGGAAGGGTCACAACAGCTTTCCCGGTTTCTTTCTTCTAGGTCAGCTAGTGCAAATGCTGTCACAACACATAAGGCATAACACCTGGCGGCGGTTGTCTAGTGGCTAAGGTACTCGGCTGCTCGGCTACATTTTCGAAGGGGACGAAAAAGCTGTAGGCCCGTGTGCTCAGATTTGAGTACAGGTTAAACAACCCCACGTGGTCGAAATTTCCTGAGCCCTCCACTACGGCGTCTCTCAGAATCATATGGTGGTTTTGGGACGTTAAACCCCACATATCATCACCACTTTCAACATCATAAAGAGTTACACTTTTTGCACCAACGTGAAAATACTTGCGCGTTCACGGTTGAGTACTTCGGTCCCTGGCGAGATACCTAAAACATATACTTTTGATTTCCACAAATTCACAACTTTCTCGCACAACAAGCTCACCAGTAGGTGCTTCATTTGAAGGTCCCAATGATAACTAACTATTCAAGCGCAGGTTCCAACACACACAAGACAAACTGACGTTCTTCGAAGTGCCACAGAGCTCAGAAATGTGTAATCATTTCAACGTTCATAACGCATCCCCGGAACAGGACACGGGTAAGAGACACAAACACAGTCGCCCCTGCATCCTAGTCCTCTTGATTAGCTATAAGCGTTGCAATGCATTAATAACATGGCCATTCGCTCAAACTTAATTTTATCCCTAGCACCGACCGACCGACCGACCGACCGACCGACCGACCGACCGACCGACCGACCGACCGACCGACCGACCGACCGACCGACCGACCGACCGACCGACCGACCGACCGACCGACCGACCGACCGACCGACCGACCGACCGACCGACCGACCGACCGACCGACCGACCGACCGACCGACCGACCGACCGACCGACCGACCGACCGACCGACCGACCGACCGACCGACCGACCGACCGACCGACCGACCGACCGACCGACCGACCGACCGACCGACCGACCGACCGACCGACCGACCGACCGACCGACCGACCGACCGACCGACCGACCGACCGACCGACCGACCGACCGACCGACCGACCGACCGACCGACCGACCGACCGACCGACCGACCGACCGACCGACCGACCGACCGACCGACCGACCGACCGACCGACCGACCGACCGACCGACCGACCGACCGACCGACCGACCGACCGACCGACCGACCGACCGACCGACCGACCGACCGACCGACCGACCGACCGACCGACCGACCGACCGACCGACCGACCGACCGACCGACCGACCGACCGACCGACCGACCGACCGACCGACCGACCGACCGACCGACCGACCGACCGACCGACCGACCGACCGACCGACCGACCGACCGACCGACCGACCGACGCTTATATTACAAAGTAGAAAGCATTAAATAAAGTACAGCCTGCAAGTCAATTTGATGGAAATGAATCACCATAAGTATTGCTAATTTCTAAGCAGCTTCTTTCCTTAAACGACCTCTAAGCTCTGCGTGCAACGGATCTGGCACAGTCTGGTGCCGCAAAGACCAACGACGTCTGCAAGAAATCTCGCAAGCTATCGCCAGAAAGACAAAGTAGTGCTATCCCGAGCGCTACGGGATTTCGTCATGCTTTTTATCTCGTTCATAGTAGGGCCATAAGCCGATAGGGGCTGTCCTATTCGCCCTGAGAGTCGATAAGATCTGACAAAGTGTATTTCTTTTCTTTTGTTTAGTTTGTTTAGTTTTTTAAAAAATTCATATATTGATAAGATACCCGGCCATAACATGGCCTACCATGTTATGTTTATTTTTGTACAAAAAATTCGAGAAATGCGACTTTGCCCATGTGACAAAATTTCGCAACGTCTGCCATTATATCATGCCCCGCGGATTTCCATAGGCACGTACGTCTTCCATCAGCTATATCGCACCTTTCATATATGCCACCGTGATAGACAAAAGGAAGTTTAACAAGATATGGGAAAGAGCGCTCTCTTCTGTCTTTTCCCGAAAACATGTTCAGAGCCAAATTGGTGTTCGCTTACAGACATTTTGTGGCACTAAAGCACAATCACAAAAAGAAGATACACAAGACGACAGTACAGCATGGAATATATCTCAGTTTGCTTCTGTCCTGTCGTCAGATTTTTCTTTTTTCATGTATAGTGATTCCGCAATATGTCAATGCCCTGTCTTATATTTTAAGTATTTCCCTTGTCGACCCTCGTGGCATGAAACTGAAACACTACTAACACGGCTGTTCAGTCACTCTTACACTTTGAAATGCCGCTGCTGTTGATTATAGCCTGAAAGAGAAACAACAACCCCCCCCCCCCCCGCCCACAAAAACAAAGAGAGAAATGCACATAAAAGGGAGGCAAAATCATGCCACACTGACCTCGTCCGTAGTCTGGTTCATCTTGAGCTGGATCATCTCCAGCTCACTGCGGTTCGTAGGGCCGTCTTGCGCGGAGGCCGCCATTGCTCTGCTTTAGCTCCTTGCTGGGGCCGCGGACCGCCACTACGCATGCGCAGAGAGAAAAGAAACACGACGTCACTCTCACTACTTTGCATACACGGCAAGGCAAGGCACAACAATGGTCATTACATAGTAGGACAATCGATGCCGCCGTGGGCATGCGCATTAGTAATCAGTTGGCTTCGAGCGCCATCGCAAGCCGATAATATTCAACATGTCCGTATAGTTCATACCACACAAAAATGCATATGGCTAAATTAAAAAAAAGTACTGATTGGTAAGCTGTCCAGAGGATATGCCAAGTTTACACTGTTCTGAGAAAAGCCACAGTTTCACCACAAGGGCGAAGCAACGAATGCGACGGCAACAAATTGAAATGTGACACGAAGAACGGCAAGTAGCTCGATACATGCAGCGCGCGGCTCAAAAAACGAGAAATGACGCTCGAAAAGAACGCACACGTATACGCAGGATAAGCGCGAACTAACAGCTATTGAAGGAGTTACTTTTTGCTTCAGTAGCGCGCTGCAAGTGCGCAGGAATAACACGTTCAAATCAAGGTGGCGCGTTTTAAAATCCTTTCCTTTTAGTTGTTTTACTTCGTGGCTTACATTTATTTGCACACATATATTCAAACATATTCAGGTCATGACAACGACAGCAAGAACTAAGCGAGAGCATCTGTAAAAAACGCTGTCCCAATAAAAGGAAAACAGGCGCGTAATAATATGAAAAACGAAACCGATCATGCACAAAGTGAGAATAAAACACGACATTTCGTCAGCGACCGTAGTCAACATAGAACTCACGATCGGGCAGCGTCTTCATTTCATATGCAAACACGTGCAGCGGTACGCGTGCGTACTGTCCCGCGTAGAATTATAGGTTGCACAACCAGTTTTTTATAAGTAATGAAACAGCGTAATTATGTCGTAACTATACATGTTTTAATGATAACTGACAGACAGTGATGCCACGCAAAGTACAGGGCTTGTAATTAGACGAGATTGTAATGTAAATGGGAAGAAAGAAGAGCGGACTAACTACGTCCTTCTCGTCTTGCGTCTCCGTTTCGTTCGCGCAGTGTTTTATTTTTTGAACAAGTACTACAACACATCTACGGCGAGCCTAGCTGATCGAAAGGTACGATGTACCTAGACCCAAGAGCGTGATTAGGCATAAATGTTCAGCCAGCAGACGACCACGAGCCAGCCCATCACGCAGCGCTATAAGGCACACCGAAGCGTCTTCGGATCTTGAATTGCAAAACAAAGCGCGCGTTTCGATATGCGCAACTGCCTTCCACGTAATGTTCCACTGGAAAATACGGTACTCGACGAAAGAAAGAGATATAGAGGCAGAGCTGACAGCCGGTATAATGAAAACCGCGCTTAAAATGCGGCGGCACGCACCCTCCAACGCTGCGTTTTTGTACGCCAACTTTTATACGCAGTACATTGCGTCGCAGTTGCACTGTTGTGCAACTACAACGGGAAAGTATCACACATCGGTCGATAACATAATCAAAGAAACGAGGGCATCAAACAATAAGAAAAATAGCTTTTAAAAATAAATATGATACAAGGAAATTCGTAGGGCAGTGAAACCAGGCATCTGGATATCAACGCACGTACTACAAAGAGCTGATGCAACCTGCAAACATACGCCCCTCGAAGGAGTACAGTCGTTCAGATAAGATTCCAAGACAACAACAGCAAAAAAAGAAAATCTTGCCGCGCCACCGCTGATGCGCACTTCACCTGATGGAAGAGGTTTCTGACGAACTTGCAAATGCTTGTGTTTCGGCGAACACAAGAAAAAAAGGTAACAAATGAAACCCTACAAAAAAAAGTTTGTGCGACGGACGTGCGAACAATACCCCAATTCGCGTCGCCCAGTGTTTCCATATTTAATTTATTTGAGCCTCGGTTCCCGAACGTCACCACCATATGGTAGCTTTTCAAGTTTTTCGTCTGTACACCATAGGGTAATCAGACTCGCTACTCCCTTCTGAAAGGCGAAGATGATACAACAGTTTTTCGAGTAACGTGTCATGTGCAGTCTTGGCAACCATGTCAAATGGAACGTGGCAAAACGATGCGCCGAGCTTCCACGGACGAAATAAGAGAAACGCAGCGCCGCAGTTAAATAGCCAAGTAAAACATGTTGCCGGGCTAGTTGTTTGATCGATTTTGAACACGTTTGAATTGCGCGATGAAAGACAACACAATAGGCACATATGCCACGCTGGAAGGCGAACATTGAAAACTACGATAAAAAAAAAGTCACAGCTTTGCCGCAAAAGCGAAGCATTGAACGCGATAGCAACAAATTGAAAGGTCACGCACAGAATGGCAGACCGACCGAAACATGCCCCGATTTTCTCACGCATGAATGACGAACGAAACGTACTCACAGGTAGAGATGAATGTAAATAAGCGTCTCATTTGTTACTTCGCTGTGTCTGAAAAGTGTGCCCTTTTCGCAAACGGAGACTCTGCAACGATTGCAGTGACCTTTGTGCACCGGGTAACTAAAACAGAATCGTACCGGTGAAATCCCAAGGCCAGCCAAAACGTACGATTGTCCCCACCACAAGATAAGCGCGAGCGTAAGCGTGCGCCCTGCTCTTTCTCCGTGGGGCAAAGTACGCGTGGGAGATTAGAAAGCGCGCAACCGCGCCTTGACAATGTCGCGACGCACGCTCATTGCGCCACCTTGCTGGTAATGCTGAAAACACTAGTTCCTCCCGAGATGCCCATTACCATCGGTAAGCGGAAGACTCCCTCGCTGGATTCTATGCCGACCAGTTGTGCCCTCGCGATCTCCGACGTCAGCGTAGCTCTGGCCGACTGGGCTCACCCTGCGTCATCTCCTGACGCCGACAAGAGCTCTCGCAAGTGGTGCCCCGTCCTCGGACTCCTGTGAGCGTGTTTTTATCTTTCCTGTCTCTCCTATACCTCAAACGTCCTCGCTCGCTGTCCCAGCGCATATCTCTCTCTCCATCTCTATATCTTTAATCATATTTTAATTCCTCCTCACCGCCATCCTTGTGAGCTACTGTTGAGGTGTCGCACCCTGATGCAGACAGTTACGAGGCTCACCTTTCTCTTCTTTTCCTTCTTATAACCACTTATCTCTCGGTAAACGGTAGATATAAATGGCTAGAAGTTTGAACGTTGAAGGGGGTGCTCATTCGTGGCTCAGTTATTTGCGGCTTATGTTCCCAATCCAGAAGTCCAATGTTTGATTCCGCACGCCGGATTCTTTTTTGCGAATTGTTTTTTTTTCTTTTTTGCGTTTTCATATATACTGATACGTATTCATATAGGGTGAGGATGGGTCCCATCCCTACCGCTGAGGATGGGGCCCTTGCCATCCCTACCCTTGCTTCTGGACTGCTGCTTCTGTTGATGACGACCGATCCACTGCTCAATTAATCTTTCCTCTTCGTTCCACTTTTCTCCCTTTTCCCTTCCCCGCAGGCACTGCGCCGTGCTCCCGACCGGGTTGCAGAAATTAGGTGCCTTTTCTCATCTTCTAACCACTACCACGATATACGGTGACTGACCCTGACGTGACCATATAAATGCTATCGCAATAAAAATCCGTAAACAGGGGCTGCGTCGAGCTGACGTTTCGACGAGCAAACTTGTCTTCCTAGAGGCTGTTCTATTCCAGTCCTTAGGAAGACAAGCTTTTTCGTCAAAACGTCAGCTCGGCACAACCCCTGTTTACGGATTTTTTTTTTTTTTCACCGCAATCTTCCATCTTTCCCTTTCAGCGTGTGCTATGCGTCCATTGTGTTGTCTTTTCCGCGAAATTGTCTTTAAATGACGAAGAAACCAAAAAAACAATAATTATTCAAAAAGCTAACATGATACGTGTCCGTTAACGGGGAATAAATGAGACGATAAAAAGCGTATTGCAGCTTCACTGTAGTGAAAATTGAAGTACGTCACACGGACACCCAGCGGTTCCCGTTCGTAGAGTTTCCACCACACCATTCAACAAACCTTCGATGACGTCAGCATTAGAGAAAAGCATGTAGGATTTCGCCGACCCGAGTAGAATCTTGTTGGGAAGATTAGCAAACTCGGTGTGCGACAAGTGCGCTATCTTTTGCTGAACTTCACCGACTTCCTCCTCGTTACAGCAGCCGAGGTACGTGTAGTCTACAGCAAGTTCCGTCAGATGTACACTCACGTAGCAAGGCAGCGCCGGCGAAGCGCATGGGGAGGGGGAACTCGCCTGCTCGGCGAGGCCGTAGCGCCCTCTCGTGCGCGGCTCCGAAACCAGGCGCAGGTTTCTTATGCGTTTCCCGCGATTTTCAGTTAATTCTCCCGACTACTGCGCGTTTTTTTTTTCTGTTAGTACGTTTCATTTTTACATCTGTGACTCATTTTAGGCCGGTTTCGAATGTTTCTAGCTTTGTTATGGCACGTAGAGGGCGCTTTACTGCGAGCGTAATCACGCTGCATGAGATGCATGGATTAACGACAAGCCGAAGCCCTGAAGTGCTCCACAATTAAAACTAACAAGTCAGGCTGGTATCATACAAAGAACACGCCAAGAATTTAATTAACCAAAAGTAACCATGAACTGACAGAGAGCCTATGCACTTTCATAAAGGCATATTAAACATCTGACTCCATCGCCCGCTATGGTTTTAATAATGAATCGAATGCAACCAATAACTAAAAACTGAGAAATCACTGCCGCAGGGTGCTGATTTCTTTCACACTTTTTCTTTATTTTGCGAACTGCAACAGGTATAGCCTGTCCAGTACAACATTATCTTAAAAGTCAGCTTCCAAAATTCACTCCCAATTCTCATTAGGACACAGACCTATAACGTAGCACACTAAACGAATATTCGCATCTTTCGCCAACTATAGCTCATGTACGCGTTACTGAGTGTCATCAACGTTTCTGGAAGAGATGTTAACAGAGCTGCAGCAGTGGCGTGAAGGAAAGAAACTTTAGTACCCGACGTGCACAATTACTGCAAGAGTGGATGTCTAAATATACATGTACATTACAGCGATTAGAGCGACGAGCGCTTGAGTCGACGGGCCAAGATAAACATGCGTCTAGAAATGGTCACTAGGGGTTAGTGCAGACAAAAATGACGTTCTGTAAATGACATTCTGTGATCTCAACACCATTGGAAGTATTTACTTCGTTTGGCAGCCAATATACATCTTCGGGACTAGCTTGGCAGCCAGGAGTTTTTCCCGGTAAGGGCTGCGCTTGCTCAAGCCATCATGTGTTCAAGAAAAAACTTTTTTTCACTATTTATTCACGATAAAAATACATCAGAGATTTCCGAAGGGAGACTCAGGTAAGCCTTTGCCCCCTCCTCCCCCCCTCCCCTGCCCCCGGGGCTACGGGCCTACTCAGGACTAATAAAAAGAAAAATACACTACCTGTCGTCATACAAAAACTCGAAGAGAATGTGTAAACCAACATCTGGAAGTGGCTACCATTCGATATTATTATTTCGTGTAGAATAAACAGCCCCACGCGCTGTCTCTAAAATATATCTCCATTGCCGCGGCTGAGAACCTAAATGTGGGCCTCGTTTTTTACGTCGATGTGACGTGATACATTCACTTAGTAATAAAAGGCCTTCTACCGTCATCATTAACTGCACATCCTCGCGACAAGCAGAGAGTAATAACCAACACCTCCGCTAGCAAACAAAGGTTATGACGCTATTCGCCGCAGCCTCCTTAGCATACCTTGCCTGTCACGCTTACATCACAGCGCTAAAGACGCCCACCAAAAAAAAAAAAAGACACCATAACACGTCCATAATATCACGGTGAAAAGGGTTAGTGCGGTTAACTGAAACGTTCCGCTAACCAAACCACAACACCAACGACCCAAAAAACAAGCCGGCCCTTTAACGGTCATTCGCCGGTGAGCTAACTGCAAAATTAATGGCCTGTACAAACTGGTACAGAAACATAGTAAAGAGATGGAAAAACAACAGTTTGTCGCTGTTTCCGTTTTAGCGAGAGGAGACTGACAAATCAAGTAGATGCTGCGTCCCTAAACAAACAAAACAAGCTGGCGACAGGTAATCTAAAGATTAGCTAACAAACAAACCGAGCTAACGTCGAGGTAGTAACACGAACGTCCCCCGGTGGCCGACGTCCCGAGCGTGACCAAGCTTTCCAAGTGGCCGACGCCAACGCCGTCACTGTTTACGCGCGCCTGACACTATTCCGCGTTCGGGCAGTTCCTACCATCTCCTCCCCGAGAGGCCATTAGCGCTAAGCTCGCTCCGAAAGAGCCACTTCCGCACGTGCACTCACATCACCGGTGACGGCTGCATTATGAGCACGAAACTGGACAAACAGCTACTCGGCGAGAAAAAAAAAGAAAAACGATGTTAGGATGAGAACTTTGGACATACTCTGTCGTCCACTCAACGAGTCATGCACCTCTCTTGTCTCTCTCTCTATCTTTTCCGGCGCTATTTATCACCACGCTATTGGCTTTACCGCCCAGCGCGTTCTTCACAGCGCTATCGCCGACGAAGCACCGATAAAATTGGCGGAGCAAGCACCCCGAAAAGTAAAGGAGCGCCGGTGACAACAATATTCCTGCCAAAAAAAAAATGAAGCTTCAAATCGGCGTCTGCCAAGAAAACGTGCCCCGTCCGCACATCTCCCGGGTTTGTTTTCGTTATACCCTCCATCGAGATGCCACTCACTCATACTCGTTAATCCAACACCAGAATCGTGCCTCCACACCAACCCCCCTTTCATAGCCACTCGCTATGCAGTAAGTAAACCAAGCTATTTTCGGCACCGTTTCGTCTCGAAACCTGTACACACGAACACGAGCAATCATTTCATACACGGCGCACATCCTCAAAAAAAAAATAATAAAGAACCAACCACAACGAAAACGCGCTCTCTCAAGCAATAACGTAGAAAGGTCGAAAAACGACAATCTATACGAAATATAGGGGAAAAAATAGAGCAGCGTAAAGTCAGAGTATACCACCGTGATGGAAGGTATCAAGAAAAAAATACATCTTTGAAAGCTACAGCGGGCTGCCAGAGAGTGACGTAGATTGCTCCCGGAAATACGTCTCGGGAGAGCGAGAGAGAGGAAGCGAATGGAGCGAGACACAGCCAAACGATGCGAAGCGCTCGCGTGCGCCTGATTTATTTTTGTTCTCCCCTCGTTCTTCGCAGAGTCGCCGCGCAAAAACAAAAGGTGTATAACGCGAAACAAGGCGACTAAAAGGAAACGGGGGAAGGGAGTTGAGAAGAATGAGGCAAGAAAGCCAAGGCCGAGGAAGGAGACGAGCGACGGTGGCGCATTGGGCTGCCGAGGCGTCAGCGAGTTCCGGCCCATCACACCGCCCTGATGCGAGTAAATGGACGAGACCGAGATCACGCCCCCCTCCCCTCTTTCTTTCTCTCTGCTTTCCCTAACACCTACACACGCTGCTACTGTGGAACTATCAGCCACACAACTCCGCAGCGACCAAGTTTGTCAATGTGTTTGGCCTGCGTCCCATCTAGAAACCCCAAAGCTGCAGAATCATATAAATGTTGCGGTTTCATGCCACGACACCCCGACTTCATTATAAGAGAAGGGCTCCGGAAATTTTTACCATCCAGTGTTTCTTACGTGCGCCTAAATTCAAGTACACACTCGTTAAGCGTATTGCCTCTATCTAAATACGGCCACCACGATCGGGACTCCATCGCCCGACTTCTGGGTCAGCAGTCGATTGCCGCGATGACTATAGACTACCGCGGCGTCTAGCACAAACCTGTACCCTGTTCAATAATTAAGCGCCTCCGAGTAGCATAAGCGCCATTCATAGTTACTGTAGCAGAAGGGACAACACAACACCGATTGATTGATTGATGGATTGATTGAGTGATTGATTGAACCGAATGAATTAATTATTCGATATATTGATCGTGAATAAATATCGAACTATCATAAAGATCGTTGTGAAAAGAATGAGGTTCCTGTCAAATCGGGCGACCGTAAACGCCAATCTAAATAACCTAAACATGACCTAATGCATTACTAGTTGCGAGAGCTTGGGTAATATACTGACATTCTTCCAAGCATATCCTGCCAAGCAGTTACTTTCGAATTTTAGTACATTAATGAACAGCGTTTTCAAAGATAGCAAAAGATAGGAATCAATGCTTGTGGTACAAGAGCTATATTGGGAATGTACGGTATCGGATCATTACTTGAGTTAAGGACGAATTACGTACCCAGATCATTAGCCAAACCTAGTTCAGTGGGCTCACTGAAAAACTGTGAGAAGTTGTGATTGTTGCGGTACTTAGAGGAGCAGATCTCAATCAAGGGCTACGTGACCCCCCGAGATCAGGTTCGGCAGTGCGACAAAACACAATGTTAATCAAAGGATTAAACCAAAGAACACCACTTCCGACGTGCGAACGCCGTTATGAGACACCCTCGTGAAAGATTAAGGTCACCTGCAAATGTTAGGGGCAAAGCTCCTTATGGTCAAGCCATGTCCCCTATCCGTCGGCATGACACGCTATGGATATCCGTACCTATATGAGTATCAATAGCATATCAATATCCATATGAATATCCATAGGAGTAACTTTGTACTTACTGTACACACGTGGTGTCACGTCTGTGCATGATCGAGCGGGCAATGTATGGATGTTAATGATTCCCCGGAGCTTCGCCCACTCGTCATCATTCACTTCGTGGATATGACATGACAAGAACATTTCTTAGGTCCCGAGGGACAGATATTTAGGGGAGCCATAGTCCTCCTTCCATATCAAGTCGATGGCTCCACCCACAATGGGACCGGAAGTCGAAGCTCCGTCGCAATTTCGCGGGCCCTATGAACAGCCCGGAGTTGTGTGCGAAGGCTGCTGCTCTTCAGATTTGCATCCCATTGCTCCTTCGTGATGGACGGAGAGGCATTAAGGGCTGGGCACAGCCATATCACGTGATCGCAAGAACATGAGTCATGGCCACATTTGGGGCACGACTGCGAATGGTCGAGGTCTATCCGATTAAGGGCTCGAGGAGTACGATACGAACGGATTTTCAGTATCGTGGATATGCTGCGATATTTTTTTTCGTTGGTCAGATATGAAGCCCGTTTCTAGAATATGTGCATAGCGGAAGCGCAGATTGGGAGGCAACGACGCTTTTACGAGGCGGCACAACCAGGCAAGAACACCGTAAAAAAAAAAAAGAGCCCGCGCTATTAGGGGTGCACAAACTAGCCACCTGCATCCGATAGGCGTGGCAGCTAGAGCACGGCGAGAATCATTGTTCACGTTCCGTACGCCTTTCGCGCAGTCTATTACGTGTTTTTTTTTTTCGTCTTATTTTTGCTTAGTACGAATGCCGCAGTGCAATGGAAGACTCAAGTTCGCAAAAGAAGTCCATGAAGCACGTAGCTATGTCAGTGAATGAATGCCTCGGTCACGTGCTTTAGGAGCTTGGTTATCTTAAAAAAGTGCTTAAGAAGAACACAACGAACATTAACTTCCCAAAAGGCACCGAAAGGAAACACACAACTTTTATACAAAACTTGTCCATGTGAGACACTTACCACGTATTATTATTTATGCAAGAGGCATTGAACGTGTCTCTAGAAATCACACGAGAATAGAAACACTTAGTTCTAACGAGTGAAAGCTGTGTTTGGGTCCCGTTTCGCAAAACGTACATACGCACGCAAGCGTGTTTGGACATTGGCCTGGTCACGTGGTACCACAGCGAAAAGGTTTCGAGTGAGCGCAGCTGCGGCGCCTCCTCATATATGAAGAGGCATCGCAGCTCACCACGTGATCATCACGAGGTGCGACGTCACACCCACTACCCTCGCGCTCCAGCTGCTCAAGGTCACTGGGACTCAATGAATGACCTTGGGCGACAACGTAGTAGGGCTTTCGCTCTAAAGGTGTGCGATCAAATGCGTGGTGAAACGAAATGAACTGCTTCGAAGCCAGATATCGATGTTCATTCTTCTATGTCTCCTTAAAAAAACAAATAACCAAATAGGAGCAAGATCGATAGTCACTTCGATGAACGCCTTACACGACGATAAGCGATATTGTCCCAAAAATAGTGAACCTCGCTAAGACCAAGAAATCGCGACCTAAGGACAAAAATGCCGCGCACATTACATTCCCAGAAAGACGGGACACGTATCTGCACGACACGCGGATCAAAGAAATGAAGTCAGAGAGAAAAAAAAAAAAAGCTCCAAACGCAATAAGAAAGCAAGCATCACAGCGATACCCAGTTCGGGCACACAGAATGAAAGAGGCGGCACCGTGTACATAGGAGGCCAAAATTGGGAACGACTTTTGAGCCTGCTTTTCAAAACTACCAGTCCGATCCTCGGCTCAAAAACCTTAACGGAACGCGTTTTTTCAGGCCGAAATTTCATCCATTGATTTCGGTTAAGCTTTCGATTTTGCAGCGCGTCTATTGTAATATATATGTATATATAAACAGTGACATGCACGCTTTTTTGAACGATCTCCGCAAATGCAAAATGAAAAAAAAATGCGCAGACAGCTGGTGTGTATATATATATATATATATATATATATATATATATATATATATATATATATATATATAACATTTTAGTTTTGGGGCCTAAATTCCCAGACATTCCTATTCCCGTCTAGCCTAAGCTTACAGCCCTTAGTAAAAGTTCCACATTGTGGGAATTCATACACTCTCAGTTTACCCGATTTACACACTATTTTAATAAAATAGAATCGTCAAACATGAACTATGCGAAAATTCATATTCACCACGTTGTCTGCGCCCAGTAAGTTTTCACCGAAGGCGGTGCAAGCGCATCCGCCATCAGCATGACCGCTGGATGTGGTAGCGAACACAAAACCAGACAGGAAAGCCCCTGTAAAGCGTGCTTTGCCTGCACTGCATTGATGTTTACCAAAGAAGCCATTTTATAAAGCACGATCGCACATTTTTCAAAAGGTACATTTGGAGGAGAGGTCAAAAGTTCCCAGGATGGATCCCTTAGAAATACTTGGGGTACTGGCGTGAAAACTTTCGACCCCTTCTTCCCTGTACGTGATCACGGAAACGAGCCATGTGTGACCATGTAACAAACGGATGCTCGAACAACTTACAACGCGGCAACTAAATTCTTTTACCTAAAATAAAGTGTCCTCCTTCCCACGCAACCAAAGTTACATCGACTACATGCCTTCTAGCGTCATCTCGTGCAAACTAGATCTTACTCCGATAACACCATACTCCATTACTAGCTCGACTTTTGAGTAACTTCGGCGCGGCATGCGGCGACATGGCTACGCAAGAAGATAAGGCCTGTAGACGCGACTTCATGAATGGACCATTGCAGGGAAGAACGGGGAGCGCTGTACAGCGGACTCACTCCAGAAGACCAAATTCTGGCTGCTTAGCAATCTCGCTATATGGCCATCATGGCAATAACCATGTCGGACTACCCATGTTCGCGATCGGTCACGCCTTGCCGGAGCTAATAAAGTTGTTCCACTCTCTCTCTCTCTCTCTCTCTACACACACACACACACACACACACACACACACACACACACACACACACACACACACACACACACACACACTCACACACACACACACACACACACAACCCACACACACACAACACACACTCACTCACTCACTCACTCACTCACTCACTCACTCGCTCGCTCGCTCGCTCGCTCGGTCATCGGCCAATAAAAAGAACGAGTGGTCTTCGGCGTGCTGCTTCACCATAGCCAACATATGAATATGACAGGCAGAAGCAAATACAACAAAAAGAAATCATAATACAGGTCACAACGCAGACGTCACCGACAACCTACCGACCTTGAATTTTACGAGCAAGGAAAAAAAAAAGTAGCACCTTCGCCCAAGTCTTTCATCGCTATACCTTAAATATTCACGGAGAGGGAAATGCGAGTAAAAAAAGAAAAAAACGACCCACCATTAGAACGTGGCCCACCCCGACGTTCCAAACAATACTACGCCCATCCGCATCACACGACTTGGTAAGCCGATGAACTATGAACTACAATGAACAGGCAAACGAAATAAGACGCACAAGAGGAGCAGGAACGAAGAAAACGGGCCCACGGCCGCACGCCACCTTTTTGCATAATTGAGTCGTGGGGCGTAAATGAATGAAGAGCGGTACGCGGAGCCCAGGCGAGCCGCGCGGCGCGTTAACGGCACAGTACCTGGCGCGAGACGGTCTTCTAATTACTCGCATTCACGTTATCATTGCCCGGTTCGCTGTCGTCCACCTGCGGCGACCAGACGTTCGATAAAGGCGGTCGCCGGACAAAGGATGGACAACGCGAGGCCATTTCGAGGGAGATACAGATCGGTAGAGCGGTATATAAGAACAAGTGAGCGCTGTGCATGGTTCATTGAGACGCCGGAGGCGACGGAAGTTATTAACACTTCTTTGATAACGGCGGTCGGCTTAGGTGACATGAAGACACGCCCCGATATGAATTAAAAAAAGGAGTCGCCGATAACCGCCAGACGTTGTCATTACTATTGAAAATCACACGATGCCTTATGCATTCGGTTAATACGACTTACAAAAGAAAGCCATCATCTCTTTTTTTTTCTTCTCAGTCGATTTCATCGATTCAATCCCCGTAACTCCTCCACCAACATGTATGTATGTATGTATGTATGTATGTATGTATGTATGTATGTATGTATGTATGTATGTATGTATGTATGTATGTATGTATGTATGTATGTATGTATGTATGTATGTATGTATGCATGTATGTGTGTATGTATGCATGTATGCATGCATGCATGTATGTATGTATGCATGCATGCGTGCATGCATGCATGCATGCATGCATGCATGTATGTATGCATGTATGTATGTATGTAGGTACGTGAGTGCGTGCGTGCGTGCGTGCGTGCGTGCGTGCGTAAGGTCAGGTATAGCAGAGCTGGTGCGCACATTGCAGCTTCTGTTGTTAACCATGAGCACGTGCCCTTTTCAAAAAGATCACATTTTCATATCTGCGACACACGGGAAACCTAAACCATAACTGCTCTGTTGTCAAAAAATTTGCAGCATATCCACGGTGTGAATGATGAGTGGGGCGATGCGTCCATCCGTCCACCCAACCGTACGTGCTTCCATCCATCCGTCAGTCTGTTCATCCGAGAATGATTCCATCAGTCTCTGTGTCCATGAATGCTTCCGTCAGTCTGTCCCTCCGTGAATGCTCCTGTCAGTATGTCCGTTCATGAATGCTTTTGTCCATCCGTCTGTCTGATTGATTGATTGATCAATAATTATTTATTAATTAATAATTAATCAAATTAATATGTTTGGTTTCACGTCCAAAAAGCACCATATTATGAAAAACGCCGTAGAGGAGGGTTCCAGAAATTTCGACCTCATAAGGTTCTTCAACGTGCACCCAAATCTTAGCAAACGGACCTACAGCATTTTCGCCTCCATCGAAAATGCAGTCGCCGCAGCCGGAATTCGATCCCGCGACCTGCGGGTCAGCAGCCGAGTACCTTAGCCAATAGACCACCGTGCCGGGTCTGTCTGTCTCTCCGTCCGTCCGTCCGTCCGTCCGTCCGTCCGTCCGTCTGTCTGTCTGTCTGTCTGTCTGTCTGTCTGTCTGTCTGTCTGTCTGTCTGTCTGTCTGTCTGTCTGTCTGTCTGTCTGTCTGTCTGTCTGTCTGTCTGTGGTTACGAAGCAGTCATGAAGAGACATGCATGAACAGCTTTAGGAGTTTCCCCTAAAAACAACTATCTTTCGGCCCTAAACGGGTTTTCGCACAGCCTCCGCAATCGGAAGATTTAGAAGCCTGCTGAACTTTTTGATCAAACGAAAATGTGACGCGTGACGTCAAATTTTTTGGTTTTTTTTTGCATACCTTGTGTTGACGCCGAATCAATCTTCATGGTCGATAAGACATATAAGGCTTTCGCATTAATAACTAACTTTAGCGTAACAGTATAAGCGCGCCCCATCAGACGTCCTTACTTAGGATTCACCCATGCGCTATCCGCAACAACTACTCAGTCACGAATGGGTCGCTTGATGTCCTATTAGTAAACGAGCGCAATTGACGACACACGCACCATGAAGGACGGGAAGCCCATCCGCGTGAGCTATAACTGCTCATTACAGATCTTTCTTAACTGGTGTTCAGTTACTTATATCTCGCGGGTGTAGCCCCCAGAGCCAGAGTTTGCAAGTGGAAAAGCGCGTATAAGATGCACTGCTTACGACAGAGGCCTACGACCTCACGAAACCCGTCGCAGCCACACCACAATAACAAGTTACAACTGCCCAAGGCAACATGACGCGGCCGCTGTGCTATAGAGATCACTTATTGCGACCGCGTCGGCCATCGTCCAGCAATAAGGACGCAGTGACCAGCGAAGCCAGACAACCCGCTTCCCCTGGGTGCTGGATTACGCAACCAACAAACTCGAAGGCTAGACATCACTCTCCAGACGGTCGGTCAGAATAGAAACACCCACGGAGTATCGATGCAGAAATGAACAAGCACGCACGAAACAAAAGCACGCAGAAGACAAAATAAAACAAAAAATAAAAGCAAAAATAGCTAACATTACCGCAAAGGGTAAAAGTCCTTTTTTCCAGTGCTGGCCAGCCAGCCAGCTAGCGAGCCAGACGCCTATTGCGCGATCTCTCAAGTCGCGCCCGACAGCGACATGGCAGCGCCAACGCCAGACACGAGCGGCCGCGATGACAAAAATAAAACAAACAAGACGCGACGAGAACTGCTGTAGTCGCAGCTGCGCTTCCAGGATTAGCAGCGGGTACGTGCGCGACATCGCCACCGCTCCGCATCACTTTTTCGGCGGGAACAAGGACGCGGATGCGTTTATAGCGTCATGGACGATCGACGTATACCCTGGCATAGCGCACAAACGGACGAGGCCAGAAGATGAAGTAGCAAACGCCGTTTGCGACGGAGCAACAAAGCCCAAATCGGTATCATTCATCAGCGTAAACTGTACGTCGGAATGAACCGAAATATATCTCCAGCCGAGTATAGCAGCCCGCTGCACAGAAGTTTATGGCCACCGATTTCGTACACGAGGAGAAGCGTTCTACAAGCTATTTCTGCACTTTGTATGAAGAATATCATATGTGTGTGCGTACACCCGAGCACTGAGGAAACTTCTTATTGTAGTGGTGTGACTTCGGTAAGGCGTATGACCTTCAGTCACAACACTATTTATTTACTTATTGACTTCAGCTACTTCTTCACTCGCACCTCCTAACCTCTCTCAAACAGCTTCTCCTACTTGATAATTGTTAGCTAGATAGTAGTAAATTAGTAAGCAGCAGCTTATAATTGGAGAAGCGCATATTGGTTGCGCTGTTCACGACATAGGGCTTTGTTAGGTAGTTTGTTAATTAGGTAATTAAGTAAGCGGATTATTGTGTACTACTTATAATAATTTATTGTTTATTTATTCATTTAATTATTAGTTAGTTATTTAGTTAATTAATTATTTGTTAGTTAGTCAGTTGGTTGGTTAGTTAGTTAGTTAGTTAGTTAGTTAGTTAGTTAGTTAGTTAGTTAGTTAGTTAGTTAGTTAGTTAGTTAGTTAGTTAGTTAGTTAGTTAGTTAGTTAGTTAGTTAGTTTTTCTTATTTCACTACGAGTAGCGATGTAGCCCAGTTGGTTAGTCACATCTTGCAGCGGATGATGGCGGAAAAGAACAAGAGCAAAACAAGGAGCACCAGTATGCGTCCTTCCTGCTTTCGTCCTTGTAATTGTTCACATTCATTCATTCATTCATTCATTCATTCATCATGAGTATTCCAAAAGTCCAATGGCACTACAGGTAGGAACGAGGCATAAGAGATTTTCATATGAACGCTGCATTTTGATGGAAAGCCTATGCTCGCGGACAACATTTCTTAACGATGAGCGGAACTTGAAACTTGAAGATGCGAACGCGGAGCTTCGACACGTGTGTTTTACACGCCAAGTATAGTTCGCTTCTCCTGTGCCGCGGTATGAAAAGTGAAAGCTCCGCGGCATAAACTTTGCAGCACGTCATTCGATGCATCTGCTTTACCTCGTGAGTGAAGCGCTGAATCGAAGACAATTTCTCTCAGCCGTGCGGTGGAAGGTACAGAACCAATCCGCACACCTGCCAGCGCGTCAGGAAGTTTACTGACATTTCTCTCATTTCTTTATTTCGAACAAATGTTGCTTCATTTGTTACGATACTTAAAACACTGCCGGAAGGAAGCCGTAAAGCGGACAATATTTATCTGGAAAGCTTTACACCCACTTTGTTTATTCCATTTTTTTTTATTTCTAAGACAGTACCACATTTTCTGCACTCCTATTTCAAACGTGCGCTGATCCATATGTATCGGGAACCTCGCCGTTCAGGTCGAAATGCAACGGCCCAAAATGCACACTTAAGAGCCAAAACGTCTCCTCGCCATTCACATTTTTCATGTCTTCTATAAGAACGCGTCAACCATGCGAGCGATGATGCTGATGATGTGTGGCGCTTTACGGCGCGAGGGCCGATTGATGGCCAAAGAGCGCCATTTCGATAGACGAGAGATATGAACAATGATACTGTAAATGATGAGTGGCTGTAAAGGAGCCTTGAAATTTTTCGCGCTAATGCGGGTGAAAACTTAAGTATTAAAATCATGACAGTGGCGTGAAATATGTGCAGTGAGAGTGAATGTCAAAAGGTCATGATAATAAGACTCTGGCGGAGATGTAGTCACCACAGGTCCTGCTACAGATCACCTTGAAACATGCAATAAAAACTGCGTACATCATTTAAAAACGTAAACAACGAGTGAATTTTAAAAATCGGATCCCTACCGATAAGCATCCCAGGGTGTAGTGGGAGCTGCTGTGCAGTAAAAAGTGCTTTTTTTGCGATCGAGCAAAGCCGGAACTGCAATCGAAATGAACCGCAAGCTGCCGTATATACTACTATAGCGGCACGCGAATATGCGCATGCCCCGACTCTGTATTGCCTTCGCTCAACAGCCAAGATAGGCTGCCTTAGTAGTCTAGTTTCTCAGACGAGCGTACGCCAAGCGGTGACAGTCCCTCAGCACACGAAAGAGGCAGACGTCGTTTTACCGTCGAGGTGCATTTTCACGCCTGTTGAATTTAGAAATGAGAATGCGTAAAGTGTAACAAGTACACGCTTCCAGGTGCGATACAACATAGCCATTTAATATTACACCTCTCCTCTATATATATATACATTAGCTTTCGTAACGAAACACCAGGCAGATGGTGCAAGAGCTGCGACCACTACTGACGCCGTATCTCATATATAACGCGTCCGTCTAAGCCGTCCACTGCTATCCACGGTGTTCCTATCTATACCACTCTGCCATTTCATTCCCAAGCTACAAAATATATGTAGTCGGTTCGATGCATTTTCTTTTCAAAAATGTCCCCTTCAGGCCGACAAAACAAAGCCGAAATATGGCACGGCCGGTGTCGCAGGAAAATGGGGTTCCATATCGCCGTAATCAAATCTGAAGGCCAAAGTCTAGACAGCTTTCTCAGCACGCACTACACACACACTGCGAGCCGGCATCGTGCCCGACAGACGCCCGCCGCGTTTTACGACATGTCTACGCATAATAAAACAATTATGGAAATGTTTCCAAGACGACTTCTAAATGACATCCCAGAAAGACGTTTTCATATAAAGAAAGACACCGAGAAAATACGGCGTTTCATGACATAATTCTTTAGCTTCGGCAAGTAATAACAACGGGACCATTTCTTTTCAATTTAGTTGCTTTATTTCTTTTCTGTAAAGCGCGTCCTCTTTTCTTTGAGCCATTCAAAGACGAAGCGTAGCGTTTTTGCAGATGTCTATTCCGTGTCCTCAAGGAACCCTGACATCTAGGAATATGCTTCAGCAAAAATTACATATCTTGAACATGGCGTAACATTGACGCAGGGCTATACGTGAGTTAGGTGTGTACATTCACGAAGAAATTATCATATAGCAAAACACTGCATTGAATAAGGTCAATCGGAAACATGGATGTGAACAGTTATAATTAAACGTGCAGCTCAACGAAAACAACCGCGGTAACAGGATATGCCATTGAACGCTGTAAACACCGGTGCGCTAACTGTTATTGCGTCATCGCTCCTACTGATCAAGAGCAAAACTAAAGGAGCACAAAAAAAAGAAAAAGCAAGGCGTGACAAGGGCGGGCGCATGTGTGTAAATCAACACGTCGATTATAGTTTTTCAGACTCTCCCTTTAGCTATATCAGGTATTCCACAGTGTAAAACTGTATCGGTGACAATGTTCTTGCGATGTGCTAGCAAGTATTCAACAATTAATGCAGTTTCCTATTCGAAGCTATCTAAGAGACAGATACTGGGCGCGCGCGCGCACGCACGCACACACACACACACACGCACACACGCACACACACGCACACACACACACACACGCACACACGCACACACACGCACACACGCACACACACGCACGCACACACACACACACACACACGCACACACACACACACACGCACACACACGCACGCACACACCCACACACACACACACACGCGCGCGCGCGCGCGCTTTGATGGAAGCGTTCCAGCGTTCTAATTGCTGTTTTATTTTTCTGATCCTTCCTATTTCTAAACACACTAATCACTGGAAACGGGAAACGAGTTCGATAACGTGTTTGGTAAGTGATGCGTCTTTTCAACATTTTTTCACTGAGTACATGCGTCTCCCCGCGTTAAAATTAACCTCGTTTGCGCTCATAGGCTGATGAAATGAACGAAAGAACAACACCAAAATGTTTTTTTTTCTCCAAGCGCAACTGACATAAATAACGTTGTGAACGTTACGCAAACTTTCGTACGAATGTTGTTTGACTACGTAGAAGAGGTACGAGAAATTAGGTTATGTAAACTGAAACGCATATCCTCGGACTTTTTTTCATTTTTTATTTTCGAAGCTCATGTGAAAAGCTTCATGCAGCCCGCAAAAACCGCAGCTTTGCAAACACCGCATTAACTGTGCGCAAAACCACTAGCAAGCATTTAAAAAAAATAAGCTGGACGATAGAAGGCTGAATTTTTTTAAAGGGGCCCTGCAACACTTTTTGAACATTGTCACAAAACGCTGCCGATCAGTAGTAGAAGCTCCCGAGAACACGCAAGCAAAATATAGCACAGCACGTGGCTGGAATTCACAAAAAAAAAATTATCATAGTCATCTAAAAATTGCTTTCCCTTTTCTTGACAAATGACGGAAGACGCTCAAAAATCCCTCGTAGAAAACACTCTATCAGCCATTGGCCGATTTGAACCTGGTGAGCGCCGTCGTTACAGAGATCACCGCGGGAGGCCACGACTTGTCCACACGTGCGCGCGCGATCACACTGAAAAAGCCGCGTATCAAAAAAAACAAAAGAAAAGGTGTTCAAGGTCACAAGGGGCGCGTGACGTATTCTCTTTGCCCCTGCTATCCCTCCCTGCTTGGCTTCCAGCGCTTTCATAGGGATGAGAAAAAATAGAATGCGATCGCCCAATGCGACAAATCTTTGTAACTCCAAACTGAACGGATCCTTAAAATTTTTGCAGCGTTCAATTCGTAAAGCAATGAGATTTTCCAATAAATTCATTGCAAGGTTACTTTCAAAAGTGTTTCACGGCCCCTTTAAACTCGATTTCATAAGGTATGATTTATACTCGCACTCCCATAGAGAAAACACCAACGCAAAATGTAGACTTTCACGAAATAAGGAAGAACAGCTTGATCGACTACTGCAATGAGCACAAATTGAAAAAAAAAATAAACACAGCAGAGAAAAACCACGAGAAAATTTTGTCCTTTGATAATAGTCACCACCGGCGTGTGTCGAGCAAGCGCTCGCCTTTATAAGAAGGTCAGCCCGTATTGTAGCACCGCCTCAATCAATAACACGCCCCCCTCCAATTGATCAGCCTATAGCTGCCCCGGCGATATAAGTGATCGCGAACTCCTATCGAAGCCGGCCCTTAGCCGGAAGCTCCTACACATATAACATCCACATGAAACTTCTCTCTACTCTAAACCCGCTTCGACAAAAATAAACAAAATACAGAGGTATAACTAAGGCATGGAGATTGAAATTAAGTCACCAGCACGTACTTTGACGAGAAACGAGGTTTTATTAAATTCCACTATATTTCCAGCTGAAAAGCGCCAGTCGCTGCACATATCGTTCCTCTTTTCTCTTTATTTTTCTTATTTCCTTTTCACTTCATTCCTTTTTTCTTTCCTGCTTTCTTCTACATTTTCTTTATTGCTGTCTTCCTGTTTTTCATTTATTTCCTTAAATTAAACCTTTCTTTTCTTTTTGGAGTCCTTTTACTTCGTTTTTTTTCCTTTCCTTAATTCTCACGCTCCTTCAATTCCTTCTGATCAGACATTTTTCCGTCTTTTTATTTATGCCTTTCTTTCCTTCTATCTTTCTTTTTACTTCTTCCCATTTTGTTTCTTTCTTTCTTTCGTGCACCTCGATTCTCACAAGCATTTCCCCGACAGCCCCGGCTTACGACGAACAACATGAGCAATCTCTTTCGTCGTAATGAAGCCCCATCCCTGCATTTCCCGCATTTCTCGCAAACTCGCAGGATAACTTCAAGTGCGGAATCGGAAAGTAAATCTGCAATTAAGTCACTCGCGTACAGTTTTTTCACACAATTTTTTTAAAACAAGTCTTCGAAATTCGCACTCCCCTTTTCGTCGCGAATTCCAGCGTTTCCTGCACGCACCACCAAACGCGTCGTCACGCCAGAATAAAGCGATAAAATTCTCCCGGAGGCAAAAGAACATGAAGTCAGAATTCGCACACACAAAAAAAGGAACAGAACAAAAGAGGAGTCCATAAATTGAGTCGTTTTTAATGGGAGAGAGGAAATTACGAAGCCCTCTATCCCGCTCAGCCTTTGCTAACACGCACGCAGGTCGAAAAAAAACAACAACAACAAGAAAATCTAATCAACCCCGATCGAATGAGCGGCCCAGCTTGAACGATGGCGCGTCGAGAGTTCCGAAATACCAGCGTAGCCAACAACGCGGTGCTTATGCGCAATCACCGGTTTAATGAAATTCAGTCTAGAGCTACACTTCCAGTAGGAAAACGGTAACTTATAAAGCTATGAAAGGTTATTCAAGCCTTGAAAGCATAGTGGAATCGACACTATAAAAATCCAATCTACCTAAAAAAAACAGAAAACGCTGTGCCTTTCAGGAGCTCTCGTGATGCAGATGGAGCGAGAGAGAAAGCGAGTACATGCACTGACGTTACCGCAAGCAGACTTTCGACGGGAACAGTTGCTGACGGCGCGTCAAAATACGATCGCGCATTCGCCGCGCGTCTATGGTTTGAGCGGCACTGCGTCGCAACGCTTTGCCGCAAGGGCGCTCTCTTCCTCACCTACTCATACAGCTCTTTGTGACGTTAACTCTGTCTTTATTGACAAAGATAAACTGCGACGACGTCGATTTGTTGAATTCCGGTTGTTTTTTTTTTTTTCAGAACACACAAAAATTACAGTACACTCTATAGGGAAAAACAGAATAGAAAATCTACGCATATTCAGGAAGCGAATGCTGACGATAGTGCGAAGCAGTGTGCGTCGGATCATGAATCGTGGCTTTCGTTTTGGTTCAGGTAAATAGCCTTTCATTTTTTCGTTCTTGTAAACATTTAGTTCTGCCGAGTGTTTTGATCGATGGGTGGTTCAACTGTCGGCGTTTTTTTTTTCTTCGGTGTTGTGGCCTTTTGTTTTGTTTGTTGCGGTTAACAGCCTTTTGATAGCCACTTTGTCGTTCACGCATATTTCCGTTTCTGCGTATGCTGTAGACGCCTGGCGGCAGTTCACGAATATTGTGCGATTTTAGGCTGCTTCGCCCCATGAAAAAAAAATTATCCTTTCGGGTAGCTAGTCTTGGCTCACCACGTATACAACACATTTAAAAGAGCCAAGTTTAGATCTTTTATATTCGCAGGACTATCCAATAAGAGTAAAATACGCCTCAAAGGGAGTTGGCGCGCCTCTCTAGATAAAGTCACATATGAGACAAGCTGGAGCTCTTCAAAAAGAATCTAATGACTTTTCTTTCTTTCTTCTTAGAGTGCACATGGTCCTATTGGTGGGACCACGTTAGTCATTTACGAGCTGAGCTTGAATGAATTATATTCGACTTCATTCAAACGTGAATCAGTAAGTAATCCCAACAAAAAAGGTATACCCAGCAAAGCGCGCCAACATTTTTTTTAACAACAGTGAATTGGTACATGTATTCGCACAAACGCGTTAAAAAAAGCAGAGAATCAAAAATTACTCGAGGAAGCTGGTATTGCTGCGGTTTACACAAATCTTTTTTTTTTCATTTCTATAGCATTTCTTTATAAAACCTCTCGATCCGGAAGTACTTTAAAAGAAACCTATGCGGTGGAAACTACTCGAGAAAGGTCTAAACACTACGGATTCCGAAAATCCCAATATATTTTACATACCGATAAATTTCTTTATTAAACATCTCGATAAATACGAAAGTACTATATGATACATAAAAGCGAGAAAATTGTAAAAAAAATGTTCAAAAACAAGTCAAGGCACGCGCATTCTTTCTATATGAAAGTGAGGCATTTTTATCGCTTTACTTAACACAACCAACAACAACCGGGTTCTCGCAACAATGCGAATCCTACCGGTAAAATCCTTTAGCACATTCATCTCGGCAAAAAGAATAAATAAAAGGGTACCGCAAGGATTGCGAAAAACGAATAATAATAATGATAATAATAATAATAATAATAATAATAATAATAATAATAATAATAATAATAATAATAATAATCGAAACCATACAGCTTAGCCGTCGATGGCAAAACGCATCATGCGGATGACTCACCGAGCTCCCATCCAACATCCTCCCCATACACACCATCCGCTTTCTCGCAAACCTCCAACCTCTTCTTCATTCAAAAGGCTCGCCGGCTTCCTTGAAAGCTGGCGCAAGACTGAAGATGAAAATATGATCTAGACTGACGCAGCGCAAGCTCAATCCTCCCTTTTCTCGCATCTTTTTTTGTTTTAATTCGGTTTCGTTCTCAATCTTTCGTGTAGAACGAGATTTCGCGAGAAAATGAAGGAGCCGCAACCATTCTGAAAACTTACCACTCCCGCGGGATGGAGGGCGGACGCACTAACGGCATAAAACAAGGAGAGACGCTGCGCACGCCGCGCGGGAGGAGACTTCGCAAAAGCAGCGCCATGGCAATGTTCCACACATGGTTACTTTTTTTTTGCAAACTTACTTCGGGTAGACCAGGCAAACAAGGTACAACAAACGTCTTTGTGCACTTCGAGAGACCTGCCGGACTGACCAAATCTTAATATGAAGTCGGACACACACACACACAGACCAAAATAAAAAAGGAGGAGGCAAAGCTAAAGAGCCCAAGAAATGTCTGAACAATGACAAATACAGTGATGACGAAGCAATCTTCTTCATTCCTCAAACTTCCGAAGTCAGCGTGAAAGAAAAAAAAAATTGCCCGCAGCTTCCCTCGGGGGAACACTGAGGAGGATGCGGAGCATATAATTGGTTAACGGGGTGTTAAAGTGCGACTTACTTGGGTCGATGGCTAAATTGGTTAACGTGGTTGTGAAATGGGGTGTTAAATTGCGACTTACTTGGGTCGCTGGCTAAATTGGCTAACGTGGTTGTAGGAGGGGTGTTAAATGAGTGAACACGTACGACACGTACGCGAACGGGTTGGACGACGACTTGGTTGCGGTTCCGCCAACACTTTGGCCGGCGCTGGTCGAAGGGACGTCGATCATTGCGACCTCGGACGTCGACGCGCCGTACAAACCAACCGACGAGCGGCAACTGCGCGAGCGAGCACCGACCTTGAGTATATATACAGCGCGACGGCGCATGCACTGTCAGCTGTCGAATGTTCGAGAAGGGCGAGAAGCGCAACGGCGCATGCGCGCGCGTCAGCTGCCGATGTTCTCGAAGCGCGACGGCGCATGCGCGCTACATTATACAGCTAGCGAATGTTCGTGAAGAGGAGAAGCGCACGCGGTGTGTAGAGGAGGAAGGGTGCACAGATGGTGGAGGAGTGAAGCGCGCGCGGTGTGTAGAGGAGGAAGGGATGCACAGATGGTGGAAGAAGGAGGAGGAAGCTTGCGGACGGCGCCGCACTACAAGCCTCGAGTATTAGATGCTCCGCATCTAAAACAGAATAGAAGATGATATCAAAGAGGCAAAGAGGAGTGGGGGGGGGGGGGGGTATACCGAGCGAGACATAGCACTGAAAGCCCGGATCACGCGGATCAACACATCTAAAACGCGATAAGGAAGAAACTAGGCTCAAAGAGGGAGAGAGAGAATGAGAGAGAGAGGAAAAATCGTAACTGCCATCCCGCAGCAAACCGCACGACAACCAGACGGCAGCCTCCCCAACATCACGCTTAACCAAAGGCACACCCGATAAGAGCATTGGTGCATCCTTTTTTCTTGCGTTTTTTTTTTTTGTACTGTCGCTATAGACGCGCGCGCTCTTGTACACCTACTCCGCAGCCTACCCACACACAGAGATAGGAACAAGCGATACAGGCGTTCGACGCGAGCCATTCGTTTCGCCGTCGTAAAGGATCCACACCACCACGGGGACAATAAGGGGAAAAAACGGCTCCGCCGGAGTCTTTTAAAACCAGTTTTCCAATGCACCGGCTAGGCAGTTTCCGTTTTTACGGCGTTTCGTGTTTCACCGCTTTAACCTACAAACTACACACGCACCGACCCCTCAAAGATGGGCGCTCAAAGACGTTACGAAAGATGCGCCATCAAAGAGCGCCGTAGATGATATGTCTGACAAAACCACTTGGGCAGAGCGGAGGAGCCCGAGAGAGATGCAGCGAGTATGAGCCAATCGGACAGGACTGCCGATCGCCCAATCTATCAAGAAGCGACCCGAGAAGCCGGTTTCTATTGGCCGGCATCATGAGGATGGCGACCGCTGGTGGACAATGGAGACGCCGCCTTAGGACGCTCTGTCTGTTGACAGCCCACTGAAGAACTCCAAGCATTACGCAATAGAAACTACAGAGACAGTGAACGGCACTCAAACGATTGCGTTCACTCAGCGTCACTCGCATATACTCTGATACACTGCCTCACTCATTCACTCACTAGCTCACTCACACACCCACTCACTCCCTCAAGTCTCATCATTAAAAAGCACCACTCGATATGGCTGGACTCATTTTTGTCGTTTGAGCGACAAAGCCCGATATATTCACCAACTTGAGTGAACTAAGTTAATATAACAACTGAAGGCACGGGGGGGGGGGGGGGGTGAGGATTTATATTACGACTTCATCTAGACTAACAACATAAGCACGGAAATGACTGCGTTGCGCGCCAGCGCAAGTTCACGAAGGAACTTTGCACACTCACGCACGCTAGGGAACCCATCTTGGCACAGCGCCCATCGTTCGGAAGGTCGCACAAACGGCATTTCTGAGCGTTCCTGGTTTCCTTTTTCGCCCTTTACTAACCTGCATTAAAAAAAAATGCGAACGTCTTATTGTTGAAGAGTTAAGTCATATTTCACCCTTTCGAAAGGAGGAAGTCATTCCGACTAGGGTCACTGACCTCGTGTCTCGGAAGCGAGGAGAAAGTTGGGAAAATCGGAAGGAAGAGTTGGTAGGAAAGGAGGGGGAGAGGAAGCAGAACAAAGCCGAGAAGGGCTTGTCGTTACTACGTTAGCAGAATTGTGCTTGGCTGCACTCGTTGGTGCACTACGAAAGGGGCGGGACGCAGTGAAAAAAAACGAAGTGTCCATCGTCTTCACCTCATCCCGTTCAAATCGCTTTCTTATTTGTAGCCTTTTTATGACTTCGTTAACTTGCTCCTTTTGCACACTTCAGCAAAACGAACAGCGCGAGGAGCGAGACAACGAAAAGGAGGCAGGAGGCACCGGTAACGAGCAAGAATCAGTGGCCGGACGAGGACGTTCACGGGAAACACGCAGTTACCAGCTGGGCAAGACTAGATGTGATAGGGGGCTCAGTCGGATTTGTGGGCGCAGTCCAAGACGCTGTCATCTGCGCGAGAGAACAAGACGAGACAAAGGGCAAACGCACGCGTTTTGTCAGTGTTCCTAACCTTTCTAGAACAGCGAAATTTCCGATTGCAGTGGTCACAATTTCGACGGAGGGGAACATGCTCCACATTTGTGTACTTATATTAAGGTGCACGTTAAAAAACCCAGTTAGTCAGAGTTTCCGAATACCTCTACTACGACGTCCCTTATAATTATGACGTTTTGTGATGTTAAACCCACAATTATTCTCATTACCAACAGTCTTCCAACCCATTGCCCGACGTGCCGGAGTGAACCAACCCGCGTAACCTAGGCAGCAAGTACATCACTCCGCCTCAGAACAAGAATACCTCGCAGTGAAGGCTACAACTCGCATCAGTTATGAAAAGTAATATTGCCCGGTAACACCACGTCTTCAACGGTATGAGAAGTGCACGGTCTTTTCCCTCTTTAATTTGTAAATCACTAAAATGATTCAAAAATGTTATTGAAGCGCGCGACCGGGGATTGGAACTCCAGACCTTTGCACAGCATCGCGCTACGTTAGACAATTACGCCACGCCCCATACTTCCTCCGGCGTACTAACAACGACATCACCTATCCAGTGGCCTCTCTGCGTGACCCCCACAAGATTTAAAGTTATGGGACTTGGGAAAACGCGAGCGCTAGAGTTCTGAATTTATTGGAGTTTAACACATGCGCCCTGGCGGCTGGTGAATTTCTCGAGTCCCCCAGCCCTTTGGGTCCCCAATTCTAAAACTCCCTAGTGCGTCACTGGAATTGAAATGTGCGCCTCCAAGTTGTGCTCTGACATAAAGGGTGTCGTCGCCCATGCTTGCGAACTTATTTCTCGAGGGGAGAGTTTTGCACGTGTCGTGCTTACGCTGCAAAGATCATATTAAACCTATAGCTCACTTAACGCTCCCTTTACTCGCTACAATATTCACGTTTGCAAGACGAGTAAGCAGTCGGCTAGAAGAGCCAATGTGTGGGCTATTTTAAGTATCATCTGTGACAGTAGTTAGTACACTCTCGTCCTGTTTATACATGTGCGTTCTTTTCATACGCGCTAGCTTAAGTTTCAGCAGCGCAATGCAAGTGTCGAGCTGCGACACTAAAGTTAATTCGCGCTCGCCTTGTGGGCGATCATTTTCATGCGACGTTCGTCCGATCAGCTCGCAGGAAGTTTCGAGCTGCGTGCCGTACTTCGTGTTCATTGCTATATCATTGCTATATTATTACTAATTCATTGCTACATCAATCATCGTTTCACCCTTCCGTCTAAACTCATTTTTTTAAAGCATTCTTTTGAAGGAAAAAAATGTACCTTTAGTAAACTACGGGAGCAGACACCGATAAGTGTTGAGGTTTGACGTTCCGAAATCCCATGAAAGACGCCGTCGTTGAGGGGTCCGGAAATGTCGAACTTCTAGGAATCTTTTTGCACATAAACACGCACGGCTCTCTAACATATTTTGGCCTCCACTTGAACGCAGTTTCGCCGGTTGGTTGGTTAGTTATATTTGGTTTATCGGCGCAAGAGCGACTCAGGCTAAGCTGCGCCAAGGTTGCGCCGGTTAAGAATCGATCACGCGAACACCGGTTCGGCAGTCATGCACAGTTATAAGCACTAGACCAAATGGGCGGGTACTTGTGCGCATTTGTCAGGCGCGTAAAACTCACAATTATAATTAAGTTAACCACTAACAGTCTTCCAACTCCTTTTACATGTACAGAAAAGGAAACTAAGGCTACATCTACTACTAAAGTTCGGCTGCACTACAAAAATAACTAAAGATGTATAATGCACAAACTTTTTACCCTGTTTCCCTCCCCCACTCATTTGTCACGTTGGCAGTAAAAAAAGCGCAACTTTTGCCGCCATGCACTAAAGTTAATTAGGCGAAGCCCAAGTAAGACCAAACTTCTTTGTTTGCACAAAGGGTTTATCTTCTTCAATTTTCAAACTGTATAAGCAACGCTACTAAGGAGTACAGTTGCTAGATTGTATAAAGACAAGTTCTATTGAGAAAACGTTAGTTCCAAGGCACCGCTCACCCAATGCTCTCTTTGAAAAGCCTAAACTTAACTTCAATATCTCATCTGCGTCACGTTAGTCGACTACGTTTCTCCACATCTTCTAACGTACAAACAAGGTGAAGACGTACTAAAGTAACACTACACTGAGTCTGCAACAGACCTCAAGGGCATTTAAAGGAAAGAAAAGCCTGAAGACACCACCATAGTATCGAAACCCTTATAAACAAAGACGATGCGGCAAAACGCGTCTCGAAGTAAAAAGTGTTACAAAGAAGAGCAGACAGGTGGCGTATACGTCAAAGCAACGAGCACAACTGCCCAAGGTGACACACTGTGCGATACACTGATGATACACGACAATACGAGAATTTATTTAGAGTGTCAATATGGCTTCGTGACAACAAAACCCTCGAAAGAAACAAAAGGACAACCGAGAAAATTGCAGCGATAGTTCGAGTTAGAAAGAGCAACTTAGACTTTCAGCCTAAACGTCAAATAATCAGATACAAAGCGACCCCTCGGATCGCCGTTCACCACACAGGACCGCTCTCATTGCTTTGAATTCACTATAAATAAATAAAACATTAGACGAGGGAAAGACCGCCCCAAGTGGCATGGGCCAGCGCCAGGAACACCAGGGGCGATTTGAAACGAGTTTCGCGAGCAGATTGAAACAAACGAAACACAAATAAAAACAAGAGACGAAAGTAGGAGACCCTGTAGCTCGGCCGAAAACTCGGCCGCCGAGCGTCGCTGTTGCGCGGAAAAGCCGACCAAGCAAGACGCCACTGGCAAAGTGCCCGGATGGCTTTGTACTCCGCGAACCAGAATGGGAATAAAAAGGGGCCCAGACGGAATACAGTAGGGAATGGAAGACGCGAAAGATAAAACAATGGGAAGCCGAGTGATGAGCCGAGCGAATCTCTATTGTGCCACGCCACCGAATCAGAGGTCATGAAGATGGCGAGGTCTGTGTTGGATTAAAAGAACAATGTTATCCAATCCGAGAAAGAATTAAGAAGCAGCGAAGCCACGCGAAAGTCAACGTATACGCAATGTACTACTCGGAATGATTTTTAAACGAAAGATTTCATTTCAAAAGGAGACAAAAAATTCCAATCGAATGTCGCGTAATGAATAGCAATGCTGTATGATGAACGACCCTTTTCTGAACAAGTCTGAAGGGCGCCAATGCACAAAAAGAAGGGAGAGAAGGGGTATACGAATGCAAAGACTGACCTTTTTCTTTTGCTTTTTTTTTTCCGAGAAGTATTCAGCTCGAGTTTCTCGTGAAGCATGTTCGCATATGCATTCGCCACAGTTCCTCGAAAGCTCAAAAGCTCCAGAGAACTGAGAGACGGTCCGCAGAGATTTCAGGGACGACCTACTACGAATCACAGTCAAAACATACCGGCTACCATTTGAACGTTACGCTTGAACTGCATTAAATTTTGGATTTTCAATGCGCATTCGGATATATGGAAAGAAACAAAATTTTAGGTCTTGCCGTGTTTAAATATGCGCAGGATACGAACAGCGCACGCCCATCACTGTTGGCGCAGTCTAAGACAGCACTATGCCTGACAACGCTTGAAAGACTTCTCATACGAAAAGCATTGAAACGAAATCTACAAGTATGCATACAGGCAGGAGAATATCCGTCTTTCGTTGCCGTAATGCAGTGGTAAGCGAGCATATGATTCTAAATATACTTTATTTGTCGGCGTTTCGTTCGGCTGGTCGAACAAAAAAGTGCGCGAGCACGCGTGTGTGAGTGAGAGGGGTGAGTGAGAGAAGTGATTGAGTGACGCAGAGTTAGTGAGCGAGTGAGCGTGAAAGTCTGTGTGTGTGTTCGTGTAATAAAGATGGCATAATATAGGGACCCTTCAGTAACGACCAAAGGTCGTTAACGAAAGTTCCACTTTCCAAACTGCGCGTAATTTCTTGTCAACATACGAATACAACATTTTGAAAACCCAGTGCCACGTTCGCTCGTTTTATATTTCTTTCTATCTCTGACACACACACACACACACACACACACACACACACACACACACACACACACACACACACACACACATTGCAAACGTGTAGCGGTAAAGAAACCGCGCTGAAAGAGAAAAAAAACTGTCAAAACGCAACACCCCACTAACATATCAAACTGCGCACCAGTACAAGACTTAAAGAAATAAAGAAATAAGGAAGAGCACAGTTTGTTAGAAGTGATTCCACACCAACTACTCACACATCCTTATACGCTAATATTACTTTGTTGCAGCCTCACGGCCGGGAAAGGCCAGCGAAGGATTTCAGAACGTGGCGTAATACACACAGAATGAAGGACGCGGGCGAAGACTTCGTTCTCTATAGTCCACGCAAAGGCTCCGAGGTCACTCAAAAGACAAAACTAATCTACACAAGTGCTAGGACTCGAAAAGAGTAATGACGCAGACGTAGAAGCCATGCAGTGATATCCACCACGACTCGAACCCACCCCCCTCCTTCTCCGCACAAACACACATACACAAAATATCGAGATATAAATAGCCGCCAGACGTGTCCGTACGACAGCGCAGACGGAGAACGTAATCCAAAAACAAAGAAAAGAAAACGGACAGTATAAGTAGTGTTCTTGGAAAGGCAAGGCTAGAGACAAGAAAAAAGAAGGGGGGGGGGGAGGTCAGAACTTCGGAAACGGCTTGGCCCGGAAGCTATATCAAAGCATTTCGTCCCAAGGTGGTACACTGGTACAAAAGAAAGATTTATGCGAAAAAAGAAGCAATCTGTGGATACTATTAGACTAATGCACGCCTTTGCATATACAATGTGAGCGCAGCGACGGCTTTACAATATGCAAAAAACAAAGAAACAAGGAACACTCCATCGAAGTCTGGAGTAACGCGCGCTACCTAGACCAACGGAATGCGAACGGATCGGCGACCTATAGGAGTTACTCAAAGAGACCGTGCTGCTCGTAAAATGGGGAGAGACGGGAAAATGAAAAAAAAAACGGGAAGGCACACGTGCGGCGGTCAAGTCAACAGCGTTTTCGCGAAACGGCAAAAGTAGAACACGAGAACGTGAACGGAAAAGAAACGACTCCCACGAAGCGTTGAGTCTGTAGGAATGAAGGCGTCGTATCGGTGAGCGCGTTCCTAGTTTAGGAACAAACGAAAAAAGCACCTTGTTTCTGTTTCTTTTTTTCATACTTATTCGGGAGACGCCAGGAGACCTCCTAAACTATTCATCGCACGAGGCCGCTCGCGAAGCCACAGGGTGCACACGTTATCTGCAGTGCTTTTTGTCTATTCTAGCTTTTCTCTCCCCCCCCACTTATTTGGAGGAGGGAGAGGGGGCGTAACTGGGCTAACGCCTGACGAAACAATGAGAGCATAAGGAAAAGAGGCAGCGAATGGCAGTCGTTGGGAAAACAGCGAGCGACCAAGTCTCGTTAGGGAAGGCCAAAGCAAAAACCTGTAAGACAAAATGCTCACTACTCTCGGAATGGGCAGTTTGAATGTGCAGCAGGGAAGAACCAATGCGGACCTGTCATACAAGGCGAAACTAAAGGCTCACAGAAGAGGCAGTTTGAATGTGCAGACGGACATACGGTCGGACGCTAGTCTTACTACCAGGGAACAGCTGCAAACGTAGGCAACTATTAAAGGCTCTCTCGCAGCGTCCCATTACAGGCACGGGAATCCCCATTCTGCCTTCAGATAACGACGTACGCGCGAATGACTTGCTGCCTTCTTCAGCGTTGCTTCGCGTTTGCCTACTTCTCCTAAAAAAATAGAAGAGCAAGAAGAGGAGGAGAAAAACCTTCGTAGTCGTTTTCGGTCACTGCCAGAATACTATGCGCACCTTTGCGAACGAGAAAAAAAAATGAGGTCGTTTCGGGTCGTATACCTAGAGAACTCGCACGCTCTCAGTTGTGCACGTACGCATACCGCGTTGGCAACAACAGTGTGCGCTTACGAGAGCTAAAGCGCAACATTCGAGGCTGTTATGCCAGCAAGTCCTCGTCAAACGACCGTGCCTCTGAAAAAGGCAATCTGTGTCAAGGCCAGCCCGCCGTCTGCCCGACGCGAACATCTCAACGGCGTGAACACGCGCGGCGCCTCTCTCGCCCACGTGCATTGAGTCATCGGCGCACGTGACAGCGAGCCGGCGTTCTCGTGCCTGGTGGTCTGACGCATGGCGCGGCGACCCCCCCATTGGCGGAATCTGCTCGGACGACCCGCGGCGCTTCTGATTGGACACTTTGGTTGGACCCGGTGCAAATAAAAGGAGCCCTGCGGCGCGTCGCGATCGGCAGTCCTAGAGAGAGGAGTCCCCATGTCGGAGGGCCGACATGTGTGTGAGTCAGCGGTTTTAGGCGAAAGGCTGACCTATGTATTAGAGAGAGGAGCTCGGCTCTTCGAGTCTCTGCCGGCCCCAGTGCCGAAATTGTAACGCCTCTGTATATATGCTGTACATAAACCTTGTTTAACTCACCGTCGTCTCGTCCGCTCGTCTCCTCAGCTCTGCGCAGAAGCAGTCGCGAGCTGAGAAACATACGCTACCAAACGGCTGGTGACCTTCCCGGCGGGGTCGAAAGCAGTGGCGCCTCCGGGACCGCGTCGGCGTCGCCGTCTTTCGCAACAGTGGTGGCTTCGGCGGGATCGGTCCGCCGTTTCGCAACAAGGCCCAACACAGTTACAAAGTTTGCAGTTGAAATGCTGGCAGTCCACGACTACTCCATAGAGCGAAAATATACGACGCCGTATTTCTTTTACGGGGGTCACTGCGTGAGCTGCATGCTACATGGAGAGGTTTACTGACGGCGAACCCCTAGCTGTTGGGTCGTCAAGTAATGTCGTACTGCAACAGAATCGAAAGTAGGGCTAGTTGAAAAGTTGGGAATTTCCGCCTGCACAAGCATGCGTTGTTTTTTGATTGCCTGTTTATATATTCTTCACTTTCTAATAAATCGTTTAGTTGCGGGAAAGCGCTTGTCCTCTCTTCCTTTCTGTTTATTCGTGCGCTTGAACTGACAGTTATACCATATTGTCGTACTGTCCCAATTTTCTCCTCTTCAGCAGCCGACCCTCAGGACAGTATACAGAAAAACGTGGGCTATTGGGTACTCGATGCGCTTGGGGATACTGAAGCTAAAAATACTAATAATTTATGGAGTTTACGAGACTACATTACGGTACGATTAGGAGGAGAACCTCATAGGGGAAAGAGAATAAGGGTTCATTCCGGCCATCTAATTGCAGGGAAATATGCGAACGACGACGAAGCTGCAAAGAACGGCAAGCCACAGCGTTGGTGCACACGCGCGACCTGAGCTTGCGTTTGTTTTTGTATTTTCGGCCTGTTGGCGTTCCTCGCTCTTCTGGCGTTCCTCGGCCTTCCAGTAGGCCTATACGCAAATAAACTGCGTGACATAATATTTTTAGCGACCAGCGAAACCTGGCCATCTTGGTGTCTCTAATATTGCGTCTCGATCGAAATGCAACCAGCACGGCTGAAAATCGAACCCGCGACCTAGACCTCAGCAGCACGACACGTATGCTATACAGCGAATGCAGCACGAACAACGCACGTCAAAGTCGGTCCTGTACCTCTCAAGAATGATCCTGACAGCACAAACTCGAAATTGGCTATTTCACGAAGGAAAGACATGCGTATAGGCACGTTAATCCACAAGCCAAACCGTTCGTGTACACAAGCACTTCTCTCCGCTCAGAAGTTTCTTAATCTATCCCGGAAATTGACAGCTGTGCGAGGTTGATTGATTGATATGTGGGGTTTAACGTCCCAAAACCACCATATGATTATGAGAGGCGCCGTAGCGGAGGGCTCCGGAAATTTCGACCACCTGGCGTTCTTTAACGTGCACCCAAATCTGAGCACACGGGCCTACACCGCTGTGCGAGGTTAATTACCGTAAATGTCTGGCGCGCCTATTGTGGGCACAGGCCTTTCCGCCGCGACAGCACGCAAGATAACGCGCAGTATATAGTTTTACAGATAGCAATGGCGCCCCGGCAATAAGAAGCTGCGGATATATGCGAGGTCCGTCCGGTCACCGACGGGGGTATTTGCTTAGTCGAGCCAATCAGCGCAGTCGTCTCCAGGGCGTAGCCAAGGGGTGGCGCACCGGTCACGTATATATATATTATCAGCGCCAAATGAATTTTGAACAGCTGCAAGCTTTCGCGATAGTGTAGTGTGCGTCGTTCAGATATCACCATTGACAGGCCCGTGCATCCTGTTGGGAAGCTCAGCGCACATATGCGTGCCTGTCGGTGGTGACAATTGGACCGCGCGCACTATACCATACATCCGCGATCAGGCGCGTCGAATATCAGTAATTTCCGACGCGCGCCTTACCGCGGATAAGATTACCCACGGCCGACGCTCTGTTTGCCGCTATCGGTTCCAGTCTGTATTGTTGTAGTCTGTATAGCCTGACTTTCAGTTTGCCGCCCACAAGTCTGATTAAACATGCTAATTAAACAGTAAACCAGGCTAATTAAACACTTATTAACCTGATCAGCAGAATATCCGTAATTAAACAATGCTAATTAAATAGTAGTGTTATATGTTCTATATATATATTTATAATGCCGCAGCGGCCCGTTTCGCAACAGCGTTTACGGCATAATTTCGATATCTCCGTGGCACGATATGGACCCAAAATAAAGAGCGAATCGCCATACACACCAACATTGGGAAAACATTTCACCACCGTGCCACTACAGCACTGTTCACCACGCGAACGCGCATAGTTCTTCATAAAGGCGATCGAAGTTGCCAGATTTTCAGACGAACACCGCTATGCACGGACGCGGCATTCGAAAAAAAAAAAAAAAAGAAAGGCAAACTTCGCAGGCGTGCGTCGTGCGGAAACGCGCGAGAACAATGCATCACGCCATTTTGCGAAACGAGTTTGCACAGCTCTGCGGCTTATAACCTACATTCGAAATCTCGTCAAGGAAATGAGAAACGCCGTAATATCTTTCTGTATTCATTTTTTTTTCAACGCATATAGATCATTTTTTTTTTTGAAATAGCGGTCATAGCTTGCAGTTGCATTAGCATATATTGCATTATTTGAAATATAAAAATTAATAATCACGAAATGAAATATTCCTTGACAGCGGGCTGTCAGTTTATATAGCAACATTAACTGATACCGACATACCCTAAATAAAACAAGAACCTTCACTTAGTGAACATTACTCTACTCACTGACCATTGTATAAGTACTAGGCTGTTAAGTGTTGTTAGCCAGATTGAAATTTCCTAACATATACTTATTCTTTACTAGCTGATTTTGTTCATATTCTAGTATTTTTACCCAATAATCTATGTATTGCCCTTGGCACTGAGGGTCAATAAATAAATAAATAAATAAATAAATAAATAAATATTGCTACGGCTTGAACACGCCGGCATGTAGTCAAGCCATAGCTTCTTTTTTTTTCTTTTTTTGACAAACTCAGGCGCCACCTTTAAGGCAAACATTCAACACGCGAGGGGACATAAACACACTACATATATCGGCAAGTCCCACGCGTAATGTAACGGGCTCGCACGCGAGCTTTTATCATATATCGGCAAGCGTTCACTCCGTGAATGCGTCCACTGCAACGACATACAGCAACGGCCAGTTTTCGCTTTTACGATGAACTATTAGGTATTGTTCGATATGTATTGTTCATGCACGCGCCTTCGTGAAGTTCGCGCTGTGTTTTTTTTTTTTTTTGCCTAATGACAGCTACGCGAATCGATATGCAAATCAAATCATAGAATCCCGGTGTCTCACTGAATCAATTTCACGTTTAAGTCAACGCGATCCGTCAAACCATTTCCCAATAACGGCGCACGAAAAACACGTCAACACTACAGAGTGTCCCTATACAAACGGTAAAATAAATATAAATGTATCGTATCCACGTCATACATAATTCACATGTAGTCGTGCCTTCGCTGAAATATTCGTCAACAAAATTCAGCCTTCGAAGCTCGAACAGGCGGCGACACGCAGCACCAAAAACGAAATCTCGTTGTGCTTCGAAAAATCAACTCGGATCGAAGATGCTTTGACGACTGAGTAGATTTCTCATATTAAGACCACATTGACTGTTTATCTACCGCAATTACAGAAGTCCCATTAAAGAACAACTAAAGAGCAAAATGAACGGGGCTGTGCTATTAAATTATCCTTAGTTTGTGGAACGAAAAAGATATCGTAAGGCAAGGCCTGGTGAGTCGGAAAGACGCTAGGTGGCGACACCGTATCGAATTTACCGCACCTGTTTGTCGTTGCACCGAGACATTTCAGTCGAGCCTGATGTAATCATTTAAATGGTATGTCAACTTAACTCTTTAGGACGGCACCGATGAAGAACTATCTGTAGATGTATCAAATCGATACAACGTTACAATTCAAGGCACTCAGTGGTGCTACGACAGAAATTGTGTCATAATATCTTAATTTATTTTTAATTTAATTGTGCGGTATACAAACTAATCCTAATTAAGTTGTAACTAAATGTCTATGTACCCCGAAGTCATTACTGTTTCGGCATACATTGAAATATCAGACATGAAATATAGCGGAATTCCATTTCTGGTTACGATTTTTAAAAATTATGCTTTTCACGTGGCTCGTAGAAATGGCACGTTAAACGTGATAGCAAAGTGATCGCAAATACTGCAAAACAAAGTCAAATTTACAAAAAAATATCGTGCCATAGGTTCAGTTCATGGAATTCTCGATATATCTCGCTTATGCCGAGCGCCTAGTTGATGAAAATTGCAAAAAAAAAAAAAGAAGAAGGTGGTGTACACAATTGTGTGCATAGCGTCTCATAGGGTTAAGCTACGCGGTAATCTAAATGATGTCAAAGGAAGTACCTGTTTTTAAGAGCGATTACAAAAGTACACAAGCACTACGAAAAAAAAACATGAAACCACTGACGTCACAAAGGCTTACAAGTGCCCTTCGTTTTCAACGCGGAATTCGGAAACGTGAGAGAACCGACTCGATTCCTCCCGTAACCACGGTTCTCGAAAGGTACTTCATCAGCCTCCGAGATCGGAAGCGATGCAGGCTTCCTGCGCGTCACGAGGTAATGCACTGTCTCTGTGATCCACTCACTTTAGGCGGTGATGTCACGTGATGAAGCCACATATTTTGGCGATAGGTGACGCCGCGTTGACTTCATAGAGCAGCGTTATCACCTGGCAAGTTTCTGCACCACACGTGCCGACGCCACCGACGTGGGACGCCAACTGTCAACTTTCACGTAAGTTTCGTGTTTCACCATGCACGCTCTAGTGTACTGGGCTCTGACCCCCCCCCCCCCCCCTATTCTAGAACGTCGCTTTACTCAACGCTTCATCTTCACTTGAGAAAGCCGATGGGAGCGCCGTCTCTAGGCACTGAAAGCCACTGCATAGGGCCGATAATTTGCTGCGAATATTGACTAGCGCAGCGTCATTTTCAGCCGAGCGGTGGCGCAGTGCTCAACTCTGTCTAGTGAAAGGTGAAAGTCGAGTCGAGGAACGTTTGTGAATATACGGGGGTGAGAATCGTAAGGCCTATACGTCACGGCGACTCCGGTTCTGGCGTGATAACGCGGTGCTGGCACGACACAAGAAGCGATCGAAAGCTTGCACGGCAAACACGCTGACGCCGAGAAGCCTCGCCCTCAGCGTGTATACTCAAGGTGTGCGTCGTGGCCGCTGCCCTATTCAGAGGAAGGACACGTGAGTCTTCTTATGGCAGCAGAACGTGATCACAGATGGCAACAATGCATGCAGCACGCACGGTTGTCGGCTATGCGTGACACTATAAGCTTCAGCGAGCAAGAACACAATAATGGAGATCCGGGCTCTGGCTGCTATATATATATATATATATATATATATATATATATATATATATATATATATATATATATATATATATATATATATATATACTCATGATAATTTGTGGGGTTTAACGTTCCAAAACCACCATATGATTATGAGAGACGCCATAGTGGAGGGCTCGGGAAATTTAGACCACCTGGGGTTCTTCAACGTGCACCCAAATCTGAGTACACGGGACAACAACATTTCCGCCTCCATCGGAAATGCAGTCGCCACAGCCGGGATTTGATCCCGCGACCTGCGGGTCAGCAGCCGAGTACCTTAGCCACTAGACCACCGTGGCGGGGCTATATATATACTAGTTTGTGCAGCAGGCGTAAATTAACAGACGAGGAAACAAACACGGAGTTTTCTTCCGTACACCTCTGAGTTTACAAGTTATTCACTCTCCTATATGCCGTAAGGCACAAAGTGAACAATGACTGCAAAAAATAATGAAACCCGGTAGATTCTTGTTTACAGCTCAGCTCTCAGGCCGCCGTCTCAGCATTGAGCGGCGTCGTTGTCGGCGTAACGGATACAGCGAACGAGGACGAAAGAGAGCCAAAGAGACTTAGAGCAGCATCCTGCTTCAATAGTGTTGGAAGGCCCCTTAAGTAAGAGCCACGGCAGCACACCGCTATGTTAGCGCTCCCTCGTGCCCGTTCGCGCGCCTCGCGACAGCGCAACGGATGCCTCTAGCGCGCGGGCTATAGAAAGTGATTTGACCAGCGAGGATTGGGAAAGCAGGACGTGCGTTGATCGAAGGGGCACTTCTCGAGTAGAACGCTCTGGCGGACTTACCCCCGTATTCTAGAACCTCCTTTCACTCAACGCTTCGTCTTCACTAAAGAAAGCCGATGGGAGCGCCATCTATAGGCACGGCAAGTGACTACATATTAGCGATAGTCTGCTGCGACTCTTGAGTATAGCGTAGCGTCATTTTCAGCTGAGTGGTGGCGCAGAACTCAACTCTGTCAAGTGAAGGGTGAAAGTCGAGTCGAGGAGTGTTTGTGAATACGGGGGTCAATCTTAAAGTGGTATTGACACAAAATTTCACGGCCGAGACAGCCTGCGGGATTAATTGCTGTCAACATGCGCATGTCATCTGCAAAAATCGGGCGACGAGTTGCGGTCTGGCAACCAACGCATTTCTCCTCTCTGGAAAGCGGGCGACGGCTTTGGGGCGTGTAGTGTTAATGCTGGCATGTCTGGCGTTATCGAGCGATTCGCCGTGTATTAAGCCAGCTAGCGGATTTCGTTTTTCTTCATGCTATGACGACCAAGAATTGGTCATCGGGGAACCACTGCACTGTTTTTTGGAGCAGTAACAACTACAGAAAAAAAAAAGGAAACTGCTATAGGAAGAAATATGCAATGTGCCTCACAGAACGCGGAGATTTTGTGGCTGTGGACTGTTGAAGCTGCATTATTTTCCTGTTGACAAGGAGCAGCGCGCCTTATAAGGCTTGAGAACTTAAACAGAATAAACTCTGTGCCTTCCGAAGGTACTCAGGTATGTTTACAGCACTTCTTCTCAGATGAATGAACCGCGACGACTTCGACACCGATGCACAACCTCGGCTATGAACGGAAAGTACGCAGCCAACCGGTACTGAAACGATGACAATATTTCCCGGATAAACAGCCCTACGTAACATTTCTCTCTGTAGCGCAGGTCAAAGTACCGCACACTGAGAGTCACTCCAATATCGCGATTCAAAGAAAAGAACATAAAAAGAATACGCGCAGGCACGTCAGCGTCGTTTGATGTAAGAACTGTATTCAAGTGGACACAAGTAAAAACAAACGAGCGAGAAAGACACGGTCACTCCTTCAGAGTTGAGAAACAATTTAGACAGCAGTTAGTGTGCAGTTAACAAAAACCATCAGTGCCACAAAATAAAAATCGTGGGACCCTTAAGCTTCGCCTTTAAGAGTTCAACACGATAGCGAAATCCGGCCCCTAGTGCGCCCTTTAACCGCTAAGTGCATACTTGTAAATATGTTTTGTTACACACACACACACACACACACATACGCACACACAAGCGCAGCGTATTATATAATGCAGTGACTGTGCAGTGTGCCCACTTTTCTTTCCTAGAACGACGCTCTGCTGTAGTTGGGACACGTTTTTCCCTATGTGTCAGATGGCACACACACGCGCGCGCCTGAATTGTACATACAGGTTTTTGATCTAAAGCAAGAGTCACACGGCCTCTAAGATACGCGCCATGCGCTTGCCATCTGAGCGGCCATAAAGTCTCACAATGCCTCACAGATGGCAGCACGTTATGTAGCGTTGACTGCGTGATCAGCGCCTCTGGAAAGCATATGTTTTCCGCTAGATAGACATCCATTTGCAAAGCTGCTTGAAAGTTCCTGTGTGTCTTTAGCGGAGATGGCTGCCCCATTTCAGCCTTTTTCGACGAACTTTGATGGCCTCCCGATGGCGCCTACAAATATCCGAATGGGCTCATTTTCGTCGCGACACCTGTCGAACAAAATGCTTTAAGGAGCCTCCATCTACATGGCATTTCCGCAGTGTTTGTTCCCGAGGCAGCTGTAAGTAAAATAGTAGCTTTGTAGTAGGAAACCTACTTGCCACTCGAACGGCCCAGGTTCGATCCCTAATGGGCTCAGAAATTTTATTCTTAATTTTATTTGCTGCTTTCTCGATTTTTCGCTCACGGACAATTTTTCGCTCACAACCGACGGTGCCGACGCCGACGGTTGAATTTCTGCCACGCGAGCTCTCTAACGCTATCACGTTAAAAAGACGAACCACTACACTCGAACGCACGGCTTCGTGCAAGAGCGGTAGTCGATGCGACGGCGTAGCGTAAAGAAATCTCGTAAAAGAATTCGCTATGCTCTCGAAGTGCTGTTGCTCATTCTGGAAAAGAAATACCTGAAAACACTGAGCATTCTTCGAGCAGAAAGTCATTGCTTTGAACATACTGCATCAACAGAGGCGGACTCGTTCGCGGTACTGTATACTAAAACAACCGACCCTCAACGACTCGAACCTTGTCAGAACGTCTCATTGACTCATTTTCTAAAGAGCCCGCACCACTTCAGCCGAAATTCAACACGTAAAAACTAAAAGGGAACGATAAAACCGCAGCCGCACGCTTTATTTGTATGTAAACAGCGAGCTCCCCGCATGCCAAATGGGTAGCCAGACCAGACAATGACCACCCGTTAGCAATACGGCGGCGCCCACGAAAAAAAAACGTCTATAGCTCGGAAGGCATTTTAAATTTCTTTTGAAGTTTGTGTGAGCGACGGACTCCGCTGCATTATTAACCCCCTCAAAGGGAACCTTTGGGGGCCCCTACTTCCCTCACGTCACCACGCTGCAGCAAGTTATGACGATGTCATAGTCGCCATTTTTCTTTGGTCGCGTTTGCTCCAGCAGACTTTATACTTGGTAACTGCTCGCGAGTCCGGGGCCGCGGCGGACCAGTTCAAAATTTTGTGTTTAATGACATTGCTGTTGAAAATTAATTGAGATTATTAGGTCAGTGTAGATGCGGAAGTAAGTTTTGGTAAAAGCAATAACAAAGTGATAGACTCACCTTTGTAAAACATCATACAGGTACATTTTACACTACCGCTGTGTTGCTTGAAGGGAGCGCCGGCGCCTCCATAAAGTACACTTTCTTCTCTCCGTTCTTTTCAGCATAGCGAAAATCCAGCCGTTCGCCACGGAAGAGCGCAACCTGAAGCCTCCGACGCCAACCACCACCGAAGTACGTACACGCCAAGAACAACGATCAATGCGCGACGTATACAGCTCAACGAAGACGCGTAAGAAATCCTATAACGTGCAACGCAATGGCGCAAAAACCTACGTGGAACGCACCGAGACAATATATTTCTCGCACATCGCATCTTCGCAAAGGCGGAAGGACTCAAGAATAATAGGAAGCAGGATGCAGGAAGCACAGACAAGCAAACAAACAAGCAACACCAAAAAGGCAAGGCTCGCGGCACTGCGACGAAGGATAACACGCGGAGCGCAACTTTTGTGCCGTCGGCGTAAAAAAGGCTTAGCCACGAAAAAAAAAAGGCTTAGCCACAGATCGGTACACACGAGGCAGACTATATGCGAGCCTGTGTATTGACGCTGACGAAGTAAAAATAAACACTAAGGGACCGACAAAACAAGTAAAAGAACAGCCCAAAAATGCACGGCTGCGAGAACCAGATTTATAAAAGCACGAAGATCGAGAAAAAAAGGAATAAAGGAAAAAAGGCTTAGCGAGTCGCGCGCTAGGCTTAGAGCGACACCAACGACAAAGCGAGCGAGAAGGGGCGCACCGAAAAGCGCCTTATCTCGACCGCGGCAGAAATGTCGTTCGCGGCGCGTATAAATAAGCCCCGGGTATGTCTACAAACACACACACGTGCGCGCCTATATACGAGGGATAAAGAAACAAACGGCGCGTCTATAATAGCTGGGCCAACGCGCGTGTCACTGCATGCGTAGGCGTGTGCGTGTACAGAAAATGAGACGACCGCCACACGCGAATTACTAACAGGGTTTCCCGCGAAAATGCGGAATCCGATTGCGATAGTTCTTTTGTCGCTGTTGCGGTTTCTCGTTATTGCTCGATCGCTGTGGTCGCTGTGCGTACATGTACTTTCACCATTGGCGTTTTGCATTTGTCGCTAGTCCGCATCAACTTTCTAAGCAGCGTATACTGTATTATTATTATTGTTGTTGTTGTTGTACAAACACTCAGGCGGAAAAAAAGAGTATATAGTGTAACTCTTCTCGGGGACTGCTGACTTGCCACATACGGGACTTTGTTTTAAAAGACGCGTTAACTCCTTTCCGGGTACTCCGACTCTCGTAAAAGAGTATAAAGATCCTCAAACAGAGGTGACCCGTCACTCCCAAGAGAGTAATATGCGTGCACTCAGGGTTTTCAACAAAAAAAGAAAAAAAACCTCAAGTGACCTTTTTTTTACACAGAAAGGAAAGCAGCTCATATTGGCATTACCCCACCTATCCAGGTATCTTTTTTTGTTCACATTGATTTCCCCTATCTTCTATTTTAACATTAGTTTTCCATGTACTCGGTGTCTCAGCGTGAATCGGCACGACACCCTTTTATTACCTCTTTACAACGTCCGAGAATGTAATAACAAATGGCACGAGGAGGCACTAAGGGGCAAGTCCTACAGCAAATTAACCGACTACCCCTAAGCCTGAGAACTGCACTGAACGAGCGGGCAAACACTTGAACTGGCCCGCTCGTCAACGCGTCCCTGTCAATCCACTCCTCCCTCCCCCCTCTTGGCCACAGCTGGCCTTCAGCTAAAGCCGAATGCGAGGTTGAGCATGGAAGAGGATAAGACTAAAAGATAGAGTGTGCAGCAAAAACTTGAGAGCTCAAAGAGCGAGTACAACTCCAGCACTCATTGAGTAAATGGCGTCTCAATTCATTCGTAACAGCGAGGCTCTTCTCGATCAAGCATTTCGTGTCTGGGATATTGATAACGCTTGTGGGCATCGTAAACGGCTGTGAGCTAAAGACATTGAATAAATCTCACATATACCGACCACTGGTGACTGGTCCATTAAAAATTAAGACGACGGCTAGCCCACCTGAAGAAGAACCATGTGCTTAGAATAAGGTCCACGTTAGAGAACCCCAAGTGCATGGTCGAATTTTTCGGAGCCCTCCGTCCCTCATAATCAAATGGTAGTTTTAGGACGTTAAACACCAACTAGTAATATTATTATTATTAACGGCTAGCCCGAAAAACGGGTACGTGTCAGAGAAAATATGTGCAGCCTATAAGAATACTATCATCCTCATCATGAATTCGCTATCGCCACAGAAAGTGGGTAAATTCCTCTACTCACAACTAACTTTCTGTGAAATCCACAGTTGTCCTGCAGCGGATGAAGTGCACGCTGCTGTAGTAACACCATTATCACGTGATCTATGTGCTTATAAAATGTGGTGGCTATACTATATACCACCTCGAAGCTTAACAAAGAGTGTTTAATAAACAGCAGTTATAAAACATATTGAAGCAGCTTAACCGAAGGCTTCTTAATAAACCTGTATATAAGAGTGGTATGGCGAAGATGCAGTGAAACTATACTACCTCCTCAAAGCTAGCATGCTTGACAAAGCAGTGATAGAACAAATAAGATATGCAAGAGATAAACGCGTCAGCCCGACGTAGGCAGCGTCACCAACTTCACCGTTAGTAGCCTTGCGTTTCGCCGCGGTAAAAAAGCGGATTTCGGAAGACACGTAGAAAAGAGCGCGTGATAGAGATCCGGCTCGGCCAAGTGCCCCGATAACTCCAGGTACTCACAATCTTTCAATGACCTAAATCGGTTCATTTTCATTATTATTATGGACAGTCCATCGTTTCATTATTAAAGCAATATTTTATGCATAAATGACAAATGTATCCGATATAACTTAACTACAATGAGCACTCATTATTTTTTAGTTTTTGTTTCTTTTTTTACTCTCAAAATGTTTATCTTTTGCCTTTCCTAATGAGAGCCAACCAACAATGAGACAGCGGAAAATATAAGGGACGTTAGTTGCACGCTTTTAAGCGAATTTTATTCAATTTCATTTTTATTCCTTAAAGATTTCATTGAAAGTCTTCATGGCTTTGAGTCTTTATCATATTCGCATTGAATGTGACAAAGAGGTAAAAAGAAAGCAATGTGTCTGAAATTAACTATACTTTCGTTCCCATCACTTTCTTCACACTTGTATCATATTTGCACAAAATACAATTAAAACAATACAATTTATGACCAGGGTTTCGCATTTGGCGCTACGTGGTACATCTGGACGTAGCGCAATCTCTCGGCGGCGAAAGCGGTGGCCTGTCGTAACTGAATGACAAATGGGCGAAAAAAATCTTATCTGACGAGAAAGGCTACTTATCGAAAACGACTCCCGGGTTTATGCAGCAGATACTTATTTGAAAAGTCTGGCAAAGATACAGCGTCGCAGTACAAACCGCATGGCGTCCCAGAGTGTTTAATATTAAACAATGGGATCCCATGTGTTTCTATAGGTGGTGTTCAATTCTTCTGCGGGGCCACGAGATTTATAGTGCGCTACTGTCATTCTACTAAAATGTACCAATGGGTCTCTGTTACGTATAACCCAGAGTCGTTTTTGATAACTAGCTTTTTTCTGAAGATATGATTTTTCTCAGCTATTTCCCATTCAGTTATGGCAGGCTGCCATTCCTGCCGCCGAGAAATGGTGCCTAAAGCCCCTATATCTCCAACATCTAGGGGCTTTAATGGTGCCACTCCCGTAGCGCCATCTCTCGTTGGCGAAAGCGGTAGCCTGTCGTAACTGAATGACAAATGGACGAAAAAAAAAAGCATATCTGACGAAGAAAGGCAGCAGAATGTCTCAGATGTCTCCAATTCCTAGAGATTCGCAACCCCTATACCTTCCCTGGCTTCATCATCAGCTCATTTGCATTAGAGCATTGCAAAAAAAAAAAAGTACGGCACACGAGGTGAAGACGCCGAAGCCGCGTCCCCGCTGGCAACACGAATTCGAGAAATTTGTAGAAACGGCAGTATACAACGGGCTGATTCCCAAGATAATGCAGGTGCGTGAGGTACGGCAGAAAGCTAAGGCGTCCAAATTATGTTGAAGGGTGATTCCTATAGCGTTAACTCAGGAGAAGGTCAAAATGTTTGCGCACTTAAAAACGTGACCGCAGCACGGTCAGGTATGAGTTCATCAGTGAAGCGCGTTGATTGCAGACACATGGGAGATGCATTTACCCTGCAAGGGGCGTAGTCGTGATTATTATTAGTATGGTGATGATAAGATTATCACGATGATCATGATACAAATGGACAAGACACCATATAGCGGTGTTATATGAATAAAATAGATGCACTAACCTGTCGAAAGGCCGTTTTAGTCAGACAATTCTCAATACTTGGAAACGACAGCGAGCGAACTGCAGCGAACATACGGAAACAGAAAATGACAAGCTGCACCGCGGCTCCTTGCAGTATACGCACACCGCGGCATCAATCGATGCGCGAAGGAGGCGACTTGGCTGCGAGCGATCACACAATCTCGCTACCGTGGACAGGCACCGGAAGGAACAAGACGAGGCAGATACGCGTACGTCGTCATCTCGTCTCGGCTTATTTCCGGTTTCGCAACGTATACCTGCCGGTTGTGCGTGGCTATTCCAACCATCTCGGAGGCCTATGAAACAAAATATACGAAATATGACAAACGAAAAAAAAAAAAGGCGTCCGGTAGGATCCTCGAGAGTCGGTCCAGAAACGAGGAGCGACTCGTCCCATCCCGAATAAAAATAACCAAACGTGCGCAACAAAAATGTTTAGCCGGTGGCCTGCGCAGACTCACCACGCGGTTGTCTCCAAGTAGAAGCGCGGGGTCTTCAATGGCTGAATAGAAGCGCAGGACTGGTTACCATGGCAACGTCCAGACATGCACTCGTACCTAGCACCGCAGCATGACCAACGCAACCTAGATCAAGGCGGTGTTGGCATGGCGTACAGGCTTGTGAAGTTTGGAAAGCGTAGCAAGGTCGTACTGACACGAAGCGACATCACGTCCCTTTGAAAAAAGAACACAATAAGCAAAAAAGAACGAAAAGAAAAGGCATAAAATGAGCAACGTCTACGTCGCCTTAAGCCATAGCTTGACCCTGTCCGACTCCAAACGCTAAAAAAAAAAAAATCGATGACGGGAGACACTGGCATTGATTGCATATACCGTAGAAACCAATCATCTTCGGTGGAGTGAATGCAAATACTACGTTGAATGAACAATGGACCGACCCGATCAATACAGTTACTTGCTCTTTTGTATTACGCTTTAAAAAAAACCTCGAGCAGAACTTTTCTCTCCCACTTCAAACAAGGCACGAGCAACATTTGATCAGTGTTACGTATTCGGCCGAAGATTGTGCAAGCAACCTCTTCCAGATCCAATTCCCAAAAGTCCCGACATTAATGTATACGGAATGAAAGCGACGTCCCGAGTGTAACGCGATGCCTCGGGCGCTTTCATCGAAGTCGTCGAACCCCAAACAGAGGCCGTTCGGTGATGAGCACTTCTCAACCTTGATTGACCTCCATGGTAAAAGAAAAAAAATTCCGCCATATCCACGAAGTGAATGATGATGAGTGGGCGAAGCTCCGGAGGTAAACCTGGTAAACCATGAATCCTCTGTACAATTTGCCCACTCGATTTTATTACATCGCTCCCCCTAGCGTACGTCGCCGCACTAAATCGAACGATTGCCTTCAACCAATGACACGCGCCATATGTGACATCATTCCTATTTTATAAGATCTCGCGTCTTTCATCAACTACAAGTACCGCTTTCTAGTTTATAACATCTTGCACCTTTTCATCATCAGCTACAAGTACCACCATCTAGTGAACACTACAAGAACTAAACGAGAGGTGGCTACATACAGGAGACGGTACCGCCATCTAGTGAACACTGCAAAAACTAAACTAGAGGTGGCTACATACAGGCTACAGGGGACGCACAGCCCACGCCCTAAGGAGCTTCGCCCCTAAAAAAAAAAAAGCAGTTCTCGCAGAAAAACCTAAGCGCATAGAGTTTCTGTGCGTCTGTGGCCGAAATATCAAATTACCGAGAAAGCCGCGGGAGGCCGCTACTTTTCCACGCATGCGCGCGCGATCACACTGATAATGCCGCGAATTCAAACAAAGTGCTCAAGGTCATGAGACGCGGTATTTCTTTGCCCTGCCACCCCTCCCTGCTTAGCTTCCAGCGCTTTTGTCGGGACCAGAGAAGAGATAATGCAATTGCAGCATGCGACAAACCTTTGTAACTCCACTCGCATTGAACGGATTCTCAAAATTTTTGCGGCATTGAATTCGTGAGCCAATAAGCTCTTCCAGTGAATTCATTTCACGGTTACATGAAAAAGTGTTTTAGGGCCCCTTTAAGGCATTTTGTTTTGCATTTGTCACAATGATGGAATCTAATTAAAGCGCACTATACAGCGCAAAACACACACACACACACACACACACTAACATACACCCAACGAATAGAACACAAACGATGACCAACGATGAAGTTACTTGCGCTGGTCGAAAAATCCGTTCGTTGTTTTTTTTTTTCCCCTGTAGGGCACCAGAATGATGCACCATGTCCGACTCGCGACGTTAAGCGATCTGCCGTCTCTGAACCTTTGTCTCTAAATGCTTCTTTCTTTTGATGCACTGCGCTCATTAGCGCTCGTTTTTTTTTTTTTTCATGCTAATCGCGCAGGACTGTGCACTGAAATTGGCCCTCAAAATACTGACCGGTGTATAAGAGTGAATGAGAGAGAAGAACGAAGCTTTCACCGGACATGTACGTCACTACGACGATTCACGGGCGAGGAGACTGCTGGAGGAAGTTGACGGTGTTGTCGGTGGCTGACCCTCAAAGAAGCGCATTTGCACGATTGTAAGTAATCCCGAATGTAGGTCGACCACCCTGAAACCACACGCCAGATAAAAAAACGGCAACAAGAACGCGACCACATTACATTTAAAAAAAATATTCAGCAAGTCGCTTAAAAAAAAAAAAACGACCACCAGAGTGCAAAGGTAGCTTCGCTGCAGTGTTTGCCAGCCAAACAGGCAAGCTAGCTTCACGTCAATACGCGGGGATCATTTCTTGGAAAATATTCCGGGTGGAACCATTGCTGAGGGTGCGGATCGTACAGGAGATAAATACGGTGTATGTTACGGATCAAACCGAAAAGCAACCACATTGTCGATTGCGCCCCCGAAACATGGCTGTCCCGGCCGGGAATCACACATGCGATGTCGAGCCTTTAACAACACATCCCGCTAACGTATGTAGATACTAAGGCGCGTATACCCAAGGCACGCATGTATATATGCTCGGCATTGGAGCCCCTCAAAGAGAATCGATTTTAACGGCACCGACACATTTCCCCGCTCAATCGCATCGACCCGGTGTCCCACGCATCCGATGGAAAAGTGGGACGATGCCGTCGCCCGCTTTTTCGAGCTCAATATGCCCGATCCACGCCTCCTATATATGGTGGTGGTAGTGATTAGAATGAAGAGGAAAAAGGCACCTAATTTCTGTCTGCCTTCAGGCGACACGGCGCAGTGCCTTATAGGGGTGGGGGGAAGGAGGGATAAAAAGAATAGAAGGAAAATATATGAAGAAGTAGACAGGCAAGCGACGGAAAAAGAAGGAGATAGGAAAGTGGGGATCCGGTCGAAGCAGTCCAAGGGCGAGGCGCCACAATGCGAGAGCTACACGGCGTCAGGAGACCGCGGAGGGCGAACCAGTCGGCGGGAGCTACGCTGAAGTCGGAGATCGCGAGGGCACAACCGTCCAGCTTGAAATCCTGCGAGCGAATGCCTCCTATATATTCGTCTTCCACACAAACGCCTCCAACTCATTTCGGCCCATCACGCCCCTCCCACACCTCCTCCTTGCTGCCTGCGCTTCAGAGTTTAAAATTGGTCACGCTTTCATTCTTCTTAATATAGCTCCGACGCACACTCATTGACCGGAGGCAATAGTGCCTCCCTCACTCTTCTATTTTCCCACTCCGTTATTTTCGGTCGCGCGACTCGCAGGCGACGCACGTTTGCTTCTGCGTTTACGGCCGGCCATAGGCGAGTCTTGCAGTGCGCCGAGTCCTCAATGGTTTAGCGTTTTAACACTTATACAAACGCTGGGCGCGGTCATTGCGCAAATTAAGTAGGCGTATGCGAACAGTTTATTTGAGAACCGAAGCGAAGACGAATCGAATAGCGCTTAGAACGTATCGAATACGAATATCGGTATAATAATATTTCGAACAGTTTTAGAATATTTGAGGCAACAATCTTCAAAACGTGCCTATAGAAAAAGTAATGCAACGATTTGGAAAGTGCGAAAATGTAAGAGCGTTTTACTCGAAACAAATATCAGCAAGCTTTAACAAGGGAACGTATATCCCATAAAGCACACACACACACACGCACACACACAAGTCACGCAAAACTGAGGCAAGCTCGCGTACAGCAGAAACCACGGGTCGGAAATCGGTAGCAACAACATCATTCATTGATAGATATGTTGTGGAGCTTAACGTCCCAAAACTACATTATTCAACGCGGCAAATTGTCAGCAGCTTTCAAATAAAACTAATATATACATATTAAACATAAAAGAATATTCATGAGTCCACATCAACATCACTGTCATGATTATAAGATAACAAAATCAAGACCCTGTCACTTCGGCGACACTTCAGTTTTAATCGAAACCACCTCAACCCTGTACTTATCTGTATTCCAATGATTTGTTGCCTATTCTTTTCTCCATTTTTGCTGTCTTTACCAATAATTTGTTATAACATATATCTCAACCTTAGTCTGTATTTAATTTGAATTTTTTTACCTTTTTTTCGTTTTTGACGTTTATTGTTTGTAATTTTGCTCATGTAACCCCCCTATGTAATACCCTCTCACGAGGGCCTTTAGGGGTATTATGAATAAATAAATAAATAAATAAATAATCAACGGAGCCCCATTTGATTCATTACGTGAAACTTTTCAATATTGGCACACACCTAAAATAATAGCTCAGACACAGCGTCAATATTTGGAGAAATTCATACCACACACTATCAATTAGAATCACACCTGGAGAGAAGCTTCTGTCAGAGAGGGATGGACAAAATTACTATGCGGTTCACCCTCATTAACTTAACTTTCATTCAATCATTCATTCGTCATTCTTGCAAACATTTTCCTGAGATTTGCTGCATATATGAAGAAAAATCTCATTTTTAATGTAAGCCAATACAATCAGAAAGGTTATAGTACTTCCAAGAGGTAAATGTCTGCTATACGATGTCCAATCACTGTGTCGGCAAAAACAGTATCAATTTTCCAAGTTGTGCAATAAAGAAACCTTTATGGAAACCTGAATACCAATATTGGCGTCAGAGAAGATTTGCGGGGCTCATACAGTACCCCGAGACTGGCCCTCGACGAGGACTATATTATTCGTCACCCCCCTCGCTATAGATTATCGGGCTGGTAAGGTGGTTTTGGTTGTTTAATGCTTTTTTTTTCTGATGGAAAAAATACCCAAAGCATTCACATCGCTTCATTCTTCACCACCCGCGATACTTCACTTTGAAAACAGCGCGTTTAGCGTCACCAAAGCTCGAGCGCACGTAGTCTCAGGCATTGCCCCGCTGTGGGGCGCTAGTTTCTTGGTATTTATTAGGTATTTATAGAGTGCCTCGATGCCCGCGCCCGCTCGCATCGAGGCAACCTATAAGTATTAAGGCGAACGTTTCGAACTGACGCAAAATCGTTCAAAATTAACAACGCCAGCATAAATTATACGTGTTAGAGCATTTACCATTAAATTTCGGCATTACCACACTCAAAGTTACCAATCAGTGTAAAAAAAAGTCGCAAACAAAAATTTCGCGGTCGGGGGTCCTTTAGGTCTGTTGCTTGACAACGCTGCCGCAGATGACGTCGGCCGGCGGATAGACTCACATGACGCAAGCATTCACACCACCACGGCGTCTTTTTGTTCCCGATCCGGCCTTCGGAACTGTAGCGTCCGGCGCGAAACACAACACTTGGCGGCTGTCTGTGTAAGAAAGCGACACCATGCAGCACTGCCAACGCCATCGCGTGTCGTCTATTCTGACAGTCGAGACGAAACATTCACGCGAGATCGGTTACACTGTATGCCCCGAACAGGCACGGATGCCCGTGTAGTCGAATCCTCTCGAAACGTACCGCATAGCAACAAAACGCAGTCGAGTTTACGTTGAATGAATTCGCACCTACATATAACCAGTGCGTGCCACTCTTCAGCATTCAGGTTTGTTGCTGTTCACCAGGCAAACAGGCAGATAACCACGTTGAAAGGTCTCTTTAATGGCTAGTGATTATTAGGAAAGTCTCCTAGTACTTTGCTAATAATCATCGGATGACTTCATTAGACAAGTTTATCGTTTCGCGAATCAACTTCTGAAAAAAAAAAAAGAGGCCGTATTTGAACGGAGTTTTTATTTTATTTTCGACACACGCTCAAGATCTTTGTTTTCGTACCCGTGAGCGCATTGAAAGCTAGGCTGGGAGAGGGATGACAAAAGGGAAAGGAGATGCGCTCGTTCATCAGCGCGCAGCCGGACTTTTAGCACCCCCCTACACCTTCCTTTTTCTTTTCTTTGAACGCGCTATCAGAGTGACGGCAAGCGACTGCGTGGGCACGTGGCGGCAACTTGCGGTGGCTGCGCCAACTATACAGCTTACGACGCTCAATCCATGCAGCGGCCGCAGACGTTGGGTTTATGGTACGGTAATTTGTGTTTACGGCATTATTCGTAGAGAGAAGAGAGGGCGAGGGGCTTACAGCTGACGTTCAAAATTACTAGTAAATACAAGGCGTCGTGATGCGCTGCAATGTTCGTCTCACGTGTTTCCAGGAGCCTCAACCACCGATGGGCAGCCTTTGCTGACTGTCTAAAAAGTGTTTTTGCGGGGCCATTTTAACTAGAAGACGCGGCTGTGGATCGCGTTTATTTGCGGCGTATCAACGCTTCCAAGAGAAGCTCCAGCAATGTTGCGGTGTAGAACAATAGTAATAATACCTGGGACCTCACGTCCCAAAACCGCAATATAATTATGAGAGACGCCATAGTGAGGGGCTCCAGAAATTTTGACCATGTAGTGTTCTCTAACGTGCACTGACATGCACAACACATGCGCCTCTACCATTTTGCCTCTATCGAAATGCGAGCTCAACCGCGAAGCCACCGCCGCGGACATGTTCAACGATACCGTGATATGGCCTAACTTTACGCGACGTAAACGGAACGGCATGATAATCGATGCAAATACACGCTGTTCACGATAGTGGGACGCTGCCCACAGCAGTCATAGGTCCCGATAGACGAAACCCACCCGTAAAGCGTTGTAGGCGCCGGCCTGACGGGATCGATTCGTTAGCGGAATGGTCAACACAGCTGCGAACTCCCGGGAGCAACGAACTCCAAGAAGAGGAATCAATGACTTCGGCGAGCCAACCGGATTCCCTCGAGTGTAAAGGCACACGTGACTGCGTTTCTGTATCACGTACGAAAGCTTTTTTTTTTTTTTTTTGCGCACGCTGATTTCTCGGGAGACCCATATCGACGGGACAACGCCCTTTCAGGACAAACAAACGCCAACGAACAACTACGCAGAGCGGGAGCTTACCACCGTGGAACATAATTGATGACCCAGAGATGGGACACTTCTGTCAGCTTTGTACAACGGTAGGTTGGTGACAGAGTACGAAACTGCAAAAACTACCAAGTTGATAATTTATTATTGCCCATCGAAATGCTTGTGTTTAATAGAATAATAGAACATGTCCAGGGTTCGACAGAGAGCGGAAAGTAAAGATGTCCAGCTAAGTATACTGCACTCCTATATAATAAAGTGTCCGATATCCCGTCAGCGTTTGTCATCAACACCATTCGCAAAATGTTTTTACGGTACGCGACCGTTACTAAAAAAGACCAAAAAAATTGCCGCGGACACGCAGACGTGCGCCCGTGTGTTCACGTACACACACACACACACACACACACACACACACACACACACACACACACACACACATCACAGTAGAGAAATGTATATGATGGTAAAGTAACGCGTTGTCGCCGTAACGATCTTTTAGAGCTGAATAAATGAGAGAGCGAAAAGGGAGAAGTCAGGGTTGATTCAGGGGAGAGGGTAGAGGCGCCGACGGAAACCGATCCCTTCTTGATAGCTGCCTGCTTCAGCTTTACAACGAAGAGACACCACAGCAAAAAACAAAGAGAGAAGCAAAAAAAATTAAAAACAAAGTGCAGCCACGATCTTGGCCCCGTTGGCCTAAATGCCTTCACCCCTTCTTCCCGCTCGCTCCGATTTTCGTATCTTTTTGTCGCAGTTTATACGCCGCCTCATGCCGGACCCTCGTCCGCGGCAAGAAATGAGGAAGCACCTCTCCTCCTCTTCCTCGTGCCGTTCCTGCTCATCGACCACCTTCGTCGAGAAAGCGGCCACTTCGTTGCGGAGCGGGAAACGACGTCAGAGTTTATCTTTTTACGCATCCTGGGTGGCCGACTTCCTGGCATTTATACGCGTATATCAAGACCACCGCGCGCGCCCCGCTAATGTGAGGCGAAAAAAATGATATAGGCTGTTGGAGCGTCCGGGCCGAAATGAGCGGGAGCAGAAATATATAGGGCAAACTTTGTCCATACAGACGCGCTGCTTCTGCGAAAGCAACGAATAAGCCGAGTCTATACCCCTGTTTCGAAAAGAACCCGGTGACCTTCTTTATTAAGGCGGATTAACGTAACAGGAGATAACGAGCGCTGCGCAATTTAAACTAGGCACTTTAAGGCACGATATTCTAAGTATGCCATACATTTACCGAGATTTAATAATGAAAAAAAAAATGTCTGGAACGAAGGGTGTTTTGAAGCCAACGTTTCAACAAGTGATATCTAGGGTGCCTAGAAGTAAGACTTTTTATGACTCATCAAGCACTCAAGGCTGCCTTCAGTCTTGGAGAGTCATTAAAAATCTTCGAAGAGTCCTTGAAGAGTCATGAGAAGCCCTCAAAGAGTCCGAAAGAGTCCTCCTTAGGGACAGTCTAGGCTGCCTCAGCTTTTCGGGACTCTTCAGGGCAGCTTAGAGGCTGCCCAAAAAGGAGTTGACGTGACTCCTTTAAGAGAATCACATACGTGGCAAAATAGAACTCGCCGAAGGGAGTCAAGGAACTCTTCTGTTCTTTAAAGTACACCATCCAGCATTATTCAACGCGTACATATATTATAGGCACAATTAGGTAGGTTTAATGAGCGTATAGCCCGCATCAGTATGAGGCCACCACGCCTGGCATGGCACCCACCAATTTCAAGCTTCACTTAACACCAAAGCATTTCCTTTTTTTTTCTCTCTTCTTTGCGAGGATTTCCATTTTACCGAGAACACCGCCAGTGACGCTGAATAGGAGTTATAACACAGTGTCAGCTATCAAAACAGCGCCAATTCCACATATCAATGTCATCGTCTACAGAGCAGTGATGTACAGGCTACAACGAGCAAGCGATGTTGAGCACGACTGCACGTATTTACTTACGCTGGTGCACTAACGACGCATTCCTTACCGATAACGATAAATACGAAAATCACGGCGCGATTAAACTGCAAAAGCAAGGGCTTCCAAGCCACACTTTATAGAGCTACCACTATTCGAAAAGGTATACATACCAACATCCTTGGTACTATACTACAAGCAAAACGACTTAATCACCATGGCATTCAGATTTGTACAATATTTGCCGGAGGTAGAGATGAGCGCAGGCGCTGAATTCTCGCGTCGTATACCTTTTATCTAAATAAAAGTAAAAAAAAACGTTAACGCCAGGTAAGCGTTATAGTAGACGTTACGTTAGATACCTTCCAGGAAACGTGCTGTACTTTCCAGAAATAAACGTTATGTTACACTGATATAGTCTTGCCCAATGGCGCACCAGCTCCCCATCACAGAGGCAATGTTGGCGCAATTTCACTATGTTGTAACATAGCCTCGTAACACTTTCATTCTTCCGTAAGAACATGATTGAGTGATTACTGTTGTGATGAAAAACTACGCCTTACTTGTTGGTTTCCCCAGCCTGCAGCCAAGAGTGACCATTGTCGAAAGTGGGGGGGGGGGGGAGCGCTTAGCACCCCTCTCCCACCTCCCCCCGGCTGACACGCCTATGGTATTGCCATTATCGTGACCTGAAATGCGATATAGTCTATAAGCTTAAAAGGGGGGGGGGGGGCAATTTTTTTAAGGGCGTTGTTCCTATACGCCACGGGCGAACGTGCAGACGGAGATCGCGTGAGGGCGCTCGCGAGACAGAAATAAATAAAGCGAAATGAAATACCGTAGCTATTTTCGAGACACGACGCGAGCCTCTCAAGGTTAACCTTCAAGCGGATTCCGGAAAGAGTCGCGCCCGTTCTGAAGCAGGTACACGTGCACATTTACACCTACACATAATGTATGCACGTCCAACAAGTAAGCATAGAAGCAGTGTAAAAAGCGTCAAGCTCAATACCGACCTGTTTATATCTTATATGACGGGCATGGTCGTAAAACGGTGAAAAGCGTAGTAGAGGAATGAGTAGAAAGCCTTCAGTAACAGCAACAAGAGGGGAAAAGGCATGAAGTTTCAAGTTGATTTGCAGTCTTGACAATACATGCACGGGTTTTGAGCTGTCATGGTGCCAGAGCTAAATGCGTGTCCGCGCACGCCTGCACAAACTCTTCCCAAACCAAAATGGATTTAGACCGTTCATAGCCATGTATAAACCCAGCTCGTCTATCCGAAAATATATTTAGACACTCTATAGACTGTCTCAATATTTTTGTAAGGGCTGGCACCACCAGTACAACATAATTGTTGGGGTTTACTGTATACGTAATGGAGGGCTCACTGTACATCGAAAAAGTTCCCTGTTGACAGCGCTCTTACGATAGTTTCTATGTCACTGTACATAACTGGCACAATCACATGTGAACTAATTGAATAAATTATGATCATCATCACAATCTACATCAACCTGACTGCGTTCACTGCAGGACACAGGCCTCTTCCATTTTCCGCCAGTTGACTCAATCCTCTGCTTGCCACAGCCGCTCTCCAGGTTTGCAACTTCCGGTCGCTGTTTAGCCTCTGCCGGTACGCACATCATGTCGCTTTTTTGGTTGCCAGTCGCAAACGGTCGCGCGGTGGCCTCGAGTCGCCGGTGTGAACCAATTTTAACACAGAGAGAAAGGGACGTAAGTTTTCTTATTGCGGTGCCTTCCCGACAAATCCGTTATTTATTCATAGTGTCGCGGCCTCTTCAAGCACTTCGGCTGCCTATATACGTGCAGTTCGCAGCACTCCCTCCTGCTTTGTAGTGCATTAGTAAAAGTTAACGCACTTCAGGTAAAAGTGCAGCTGAAGTGGCCAATGCATCTCGTATACTACAACATTGCTTCGTGCGTGCGACTTGTGCGACCTTCGTACTCGTTTGCGTGAGGCGCGTCGTTCAGTGTGCGTATTCGCAAGTTCCGTAGACTGTCACGCCACCCCGCGACCACCAGCGTAATTTTTTTAAAGAGTATCATGCAGATTAGCTAGCGGCGGGACAGCGGCGCTCAGGGTGCATCTGCTCTTTTTCTTCTTCGAGTCGTTATTATCGTCCCCTCCGAATTGCAGAGGTTGGCATGAAATGACCAAATTTAAAGGCTTCAAAAGCTATCACAGGTGCTGTGTGCCGCACTGTACAAACAGAGCGTCGACAAGAGTCAGCCTCCCCGCCTTGCCAAGAGACACGGCGAAGAAAAAAAGAATGGATCGTGCAGTTGAAATTCAGCAACACACTCACGTCACCGACGAAAGAGTGCAGCGCACATTTTGTCAACACCGACTACTTCTGGAGCAATAGATAAGAAAATTAGAATGCCTGATTTGCGTGCATGCTTTCGTTATTTTCATGGAGGACAATTGAAGCGTTCATTAAAAAAAACGAAGTAGAGCTTGCCACAGCGTGTTGCAGTAGCACTAACATTGCTGTGGTCGTTATATAACATTTCTTATGGTTTTGCTTGAGTCAAGCCCCAGCTTATGGTCGCCGTTACATCTCGCATCGTCAGAACCCTGCACCCGTATGCCATCACTTGAACGAGCTGCACAGTGTTGGTCAGCCTATAGCAGGAACGAGCAGCTTAAGTCATGCTTTAGAAATACGTAACAGTTCGTGAATGGCGCCCTCGGCATCTTGTGTTGTGAAAAATAATTAATCATTTAAAGCTAGTCCCGAAAAGAATATTTGTTGGTGATGCTACAAATGGTTATTTTTTTTTCTTTTTTGTATGCAGACCCGCAGATAAGGAAGCCTGCAAGGAAGTGACTGAAATCATCAGCTGATACTTCTTAATGTTTGCCTCGGACGGCCTCACGACAAGAACTTGTCACGAACGCGAACCGCAGTGGAACGTGGTGCTCGTGCATCTGTGGGACGTTCTCAAGGTTTTTATCATTTGAAAATGTGTGCATATAATAGCGGCATCACTGTGTAGTATTTAGTTCATCTGGTGGCTAAGCTCAATAAAGGCTTTTCCGGAACATGTGCGCGGTGAATATTGGAGGAAACTTACGACACAGCTAAGAGCTTCACAAGCGAAACCACCATACATATATTATGTGTGGTGTAGGGGATTGATTGATTGATTTGTGGGGTTTAACGTCCCAAAACAACCATATGATTATGAGAGACGCCGTAGTGGAGGACTCCGGAAATTTTGACCGCCTGGAGTTCTTTAACGTGCACCCAAATCTGAGCACACGGGCCTACGACATTTCCGCCTCCATCGGAAATGCAGCCGCCGCAGCCGGGATTTGAACCCGCGACCTGCGGGTCAGCAGCCGAGTACCTTAGCCACTAGAATACCGCGGCGGGGCGTGGTGTAGGGGAAGCTCCATGTTTAGTGCGCTAAAAAAAAACGCAGCACTTTAAATCGATTGGGTAAAGAACTATCTAAACGATCGACAGCAGAACGTAGTGCTTAACGGATCAAAATCATCTGCGGTAACCGTTACGTCCGGTGTACTACAGGGGAGCGTATTAGGACCTTTGCTTTTCCCGCTGTATATTAATAGCATAGTCGATGGTATTACCTCTCACATTAAGTTATTCGCAGATGATTGTGTAGTGTTTAGAGTGACTAAATCGCACAAGGATGCTGAAATTCTGCAGCATGATCTGTACCGAATATCAACGTTGTGCCAAAAATGGAAAATGAGTAAACGTCCGTAAGTGTTGCTGTGTATCATTCACCAACCGGATTAGTAAACTAGACACAACATACGAAACAGATAATTCAATAATTAGCAATGAATCCTATTATAAGTACCTGGGCGCCTATTTTTCCGACAATTTCAAGTGGAATAAACACATTGACATAACTGTGACCAAGGCAGGCCGGATGCTATACTTCATACGCAGAAATTTTAGGCAAGCTTCACAGACCGTAAAACAAACCCTCTATCTCATGTATGTAAGACCTATTCTAGAGTATGCTTGCGTAATCTGGGACCCCCATCAGCAATACTTGATTGACGCATTGGAAAAAGTTCAAAATTAAGCAGCCAGATTTGTTAGCAACAACTATAATTTCTTTGAAAAGCATCACAGAAATGAAACGAGCATTGAAATGGGAGACACTGATGGTAAGGAGGCAGAAATTGAGGCTTAAATTTCTTCAATGTATATATTATAATGGAAATGCCATTAACTCTCTTGATTATCTGTTCACAGCAACGTACGTCTCTAATCGCCAAGAACATTCACGAAAAATATTAGAATACCGTTACAAAACCCACCCTTTCGGTAGTTCTTTTTTCGTAAAAACAATACAGGAATGGAACCGTCTACCGGATGATCTCGTCAATGAAACTGATAATGAATCCTTTTTTTCCTCATTGTAACAATACCTACAATATCACTGCCACTAAGAATGGTTTGCTGTCTCGAAGCGTGTGGGTGTTTACAAATGCATGACTGTGACGTTGTTTTCGCTCAACAATATTCGAGTGTCCTTGTTTCTTCTCTTAAAATATTTTGAGTGCTGTTTTATTTGTTGAATCCATTGTTTCGATTGAAAACTATGTAGTCAAATTATTATGTGTACCTCCCCTATACGTAATGCCTCACGGCGATGTAGGTGAAATGTAAATAAGTAAATAAATAAAAAAACCTATCGCTTGGGTCTAAACGAACTATTTTAGATTTTGTCTAGGCATGCATATGGACACAGTTTTACTCCATGCAGCAATCAAGAAATAATATTTCAACAAAATTATATTTAATAATGCAAAAGCATTTGAGCTTGCCTGTTTAAGAGTATAGTCGCTGCATGCACATCGCGAAAATGGGCTTGCAGCGTCTAAATTGTTTGCTCTGCACCTACAATGGCCGTGAAAATCTAAGTGCCACAACATAAAGCACTAGCACTGAATTCATCTCTTAACTCTTCCCATCCAACGACAAGCAGCTGCACTAGCGAATATAAATAAGTGCTATAGTATTGTGGCATATATTTTTTTAATGCGTCAAAAATATCGGCATTCGGACAACTTGGCGAAATTTCACATCGGTGAGTGTCCGCTCAAAACAGGGAACGTGAAAGGAAGTAAGTAATGTTATAATACTATTTGGGGTTTTGCGTGACAAACCACGTAATGACAGTGAGGCACGCCTTTAGTGGAGGGCAACATGCACGGACATGGCGCGGTATACTCGGCCTTTAGCATTCCACCTACATCGCAACGCAACCGCCGCGGCCGGGGTCGAACACGCAACGTTCATGTGAGAGCAGAACATCGCAACCACCACTTCACCGCGGCACACACGTATGGAGCATTGAAGAACAATATCACTTGAGTCGCCGAACGTCAGTGCACGAAAGGCACGATTAGCGCGAAGACGAAAAGCAAGCTAACATTCTTATACACAAGCTTCCCAGTTAAATGCGAATTCCACTACGTGTGGCATCTGGCAGACATGAGACTTAGAAGTGTGGCAGTTTGGGCTACTTGGTATGACATGACGATAGTTACAGCGCGAGAGCAGAACGACGACAAAGGGACAAGAAGAAGACGAGCGCTCGAGCACGGACATGAGGCGTCTGCAGGCAGAGTCCTTGCACGCCGAAAGATGCGCTACGCTCTTTCACGACACAACAAGTGATGTGTTTGACGTTCAGGACCTCTTCGCCTTCAATGAGGCCTCGTATCAGAGTTTCTGAAACGTCTAAGTGGCGCATAATATTCGACTGCAAGAAAGGTAGAGCCATTGCGAAGCAAAAAAAGAAAACTGCATGTGCAGGCCGCATGCACATGTGCTCAGCGACTTCGATACTCTCTGTGGGCGCCATATTAAAATATGCGCCCCCTATAGGCGACGAAACTTGTGAATAGGTTTCCAACTGCAGGGACGTTCTGAAACCAATGCGGGACATGTAGCTGTCCTGACAAGGGCGGCGTTGGACTCGGGACTGTGCACAAAAAATCGGGATAGTCCCGCAAAATCTGGGACGGTTGGTATACCTACAGGAGCAAGCGATATTTCAGGGTTTACTAGCACTAGAAAGACGACCCCACAGTGACGTCATCTAGCATCTTTATTTACCGAAGAATGGTTCTGTACAATGAAAATAAATTCAAACTGATATTTCATTTCTAATAATTATTATAAATATTACACCTCTTTCATTTCTGTAGTATGAATATCGCAAACGCTGAAATTATTCTCTACTACATTTTAATTTTACAGCCTGTTTTTATGATAAAAAGCGTAAAACTAAATTTTACACACCAGCTTCTTTAGCAAACATGCACTATTTTTTAATGCGTATGCCAATCGCACTTTTTATACTTTCTAGATATAGACGTGCTGTTACTATCGACATCTTTTCTGTGATCACACGTTAGAAAGTGCTTCTGCTTACAATAATAATTTTTATTTTTCGTACGAGTGAAGCAGCCAGTGAGTTTTTACCTCAAATTATAGCATCTCTTTTAAATAAGTGCGAACCAAAACAAACAAATAATCAATTCGCTCACTGTACAGTTATGACCGATTACAAGCATGCATAAATTACGAAATTGGCACGCAAGCTGAGCTTCAAAGACGCCCTCCGACTAGGAAAATTTTCTGTTCCCGAAATGCTAACACTATTCGTGTCATACTACAAATACGATCACAGGGCATCCTACATTTTCGTGGTTTATGGCACGCGCTGTGCAGCAAAAGTGCAAATATTTCTTGCCTATAGTTGCTGTGAGCTGCTGAGACAAGCGAATTACTTGGCGCAGAGGCAATTCGGAACAAAAGCAACGAATGGAAGCGGGGCAATGACGAAAGCGGGCGTGTGACGTCACGTCGCTTAAGCGTGACGTGATAGGCGATTCGGTCCAACTTCCAACATCCACTTGCCGACGCTATGTAAGCGTTGTAGAGCTGAGTTCACCGGTGAACGCTGACGAAGCAGCAGCGCTCCTCATACGGGCAGCTTCGATTACGTGCGCGCGGGTGCGCATGCGCGATGCGCCTCTAAACGGACACACTGCGGGCCGCTAACGCTACGCTATATCACAACAGCACTTCGCGTCTCAACACACAATTGCTTAAGTAGTTGCTGGTCGCGGTGAAAGACCGTACAACAAAGATTAATTTTATACTTGGTTCAATGAAGTTTAAAAAACGTATTGCAATCAAATAACCGAGTTTCCACTCATTGCTTTCACTAATTACCCTAGTGTGCACGTGCTGAAACAAACGAAATCAAGCCGGTAACCTCACAACACACATTTCCTTGGTGCGTGAGAGTAGAAACATTTTAACGCGATCACGTCGAAGAGCTCGTTTCGTATAAATTCCTACGTCAGCATCGGTGTCGGCGTCGTCGGTTTGATAGCGCCAATTTAGGCACAAAGACTAACCCCCGTATTCACAAACCCTCCTGGACCCGACCTCCACCCTTCACTTGACAGAGTTGAGCAGTGCGCCACTGCTCGGCTGAAAATGACGCGGCGCTATACTGAAGAATCACAGCAGATTATCCCTGATACGCAGTGACTTACCGTGCCTGGAGATGGCGCTCCCATCGGCTTTTTCAAGTGAAGGTGAAGCGTTGAGTGAAGGGACGTTCTAGAATATGGGGGTAAGAAACCACAGACGAGAACGGGCACACTGACAACGTGTCTTGACATTGTACAGCACACGGGCATATTATTTCGCCTCCATGCATGGAGAATAGGTACAGAGTGGTTCGTAACGTTCGTAAATGGGCTCGTTAACTTTGAGTGTGCGGCTATCTGTTTTGAGTAATATTTTACATGTGCCGTCACGCTACGCAGATCTTTCTTAGCGCGCGGAGTAGGTGTACACCCTTCCGTTCTTCAACACCCTAACGAACGGCATAATAACACCCTTATGCCCATTACACCCTTCTCTGAGGGTGTACCAGCAAAGAAAAGGGTGTTGCATTCATTCAAAAAGGATGTCAATCTGTAAAACACCCTTTTACACCTATAGGGGTGTAAAAAATTTTACTGTGTTGTAACCGCCACGGCGGACATTTTACCGATAAGAGAAGGGTTCATATTTTGGGTCTATGTTGGGTTAACAATAAAAAAACAAAACCCTTTACAGCCGACCGGGGTTAAAGACATCGGCTCAAAGTGGGAAGAAAGCATACGAAAGAGCAAGAACAAAGTTAAACGTCTTGGATAAACGGGAGCATGTAGCCTCCCCCCTTTCTCATGTTAGCCTCTAAACGAGGTACGGCCTTGACGATGTAGTAGTGGGAAGATCGATATCGATCGGCAGTCACACACTGACGCCCCGCATTGTTCGTGATTAACAGCGCCTCCCCCAATAACGACCCTGCACAGACACTGTCAGCGCACGCTGTTTTCTCAAGCTGACCAAATCGTTACTCTTGCTGGCCGTCACGCTGAAAAAGCAAGCCTTATTATATAGCGACGCGAAAAGATATACTATCCTGCCTCAGCAATAGCTATACTGCGAATGAAAGACGGGCTAACGAAGCGTGCAAAAAAGAACAAACTGCGGCTTTTTTTTTTTTTCGCAACGCCGGCCGATTATGTTCGACAAATGAAACGCGGTGATCCAATATGGTGGCGCCCTAGACAACAAAAACTCCATTACTTGATTTATGAGTCAATGGATCAATGGACTTTAGGAGGACAAAAAAAAGAGAGAAAGATATCGACCTTTGCGGATGGACTTGCAGCCATAAGTGTAATCATGCGTGAGTGTCGTTTATTGAAGAGCAAATGCAGGCAGACAAAGCAATATGAAACACGAGAATCTGCGTTTCGGCCGGGGACGGGTCTTTATGCAGGCTCCAGAGAAAGGCCAGCCTGCCACTCTAGCGTCTAATAGACAAAAATGTTTTTTTCCCTTCTAACTAAAGACTTCTATAATCGGATTTCCGGAAACTGTACTCGTGCGTGCGTGCGTGTGTGTGTGCGTGCGTGTGTGTGTGTGTGTGTGTGTGTGTGTGTGTGCGTGTGTGTGTGTGTGCGTGCGCTTGTGCGTGTGTGTGTGTGCGTGTGTGTGTGTGTGCGTGCGTGTTTTTGAGCGGATGAACGTACGAAAAATTTCATTTACAACGTTTCCGCCAGGGTCCGGCTCTTAGTCAAGGAATACAATGCATCATCACGCGTAAAATGTGCTGCTATACAAATAGGGGGCCCCCAAACAAGTCCCTAACCACTACTTCATATCACACACATATCAGACAACTTACCAAGGGCAAAAGCGCGATACGATATCAACATGACTGCACAAAAATAATCACGATGTGCAACAAAGCGTGCGCAGTAATAAAGTCAATTTTCAGTCACGAAAATAACGTAACAACGTGGGTAATTATGCAGAGCAAGGACATTAAAAAGAACGTGTTGCAAGACCGTATATTATATAGTGCGAGACGACGTTCTGCACGAAAGCAGGACGAAAATTTCCATTTTCAAAAGCCATCACACGAGCAAGTTGAGCAAGACTGAATCTAGGCTCCTGAAAGAGAAGCGGGCGTGTTGGCACGCCGCAGCGCACAGACATCTACGCAGACATCGCGTGGAGACAGATAGAAGGACACGCAACCAGAGATGTGCTCGGACTTCGCGCAGCTGCGTACGCAGCGCCGGAGGAGTCAATTTTAGATCTCACGTGTAGAGTCCGATGGCCGCACAACTGTGCGAGTCCAGCGTGTACGCATACATGATATAGAAGCGACGAGCGGACAAGCGATCGAGCGATGCGTGGCCTTGAAATATAGGACGCTCGGCGCGCATGAACATTTTTCTTCTTTTTTTTTTCTCGAGAGAGAGAGAGAGAGAGACGCGAAGAAGATGTGTTTCTAACCCGTATGCTAAGCAGTCACGAAGAAGTGGTTTCGCTTGTGGCGATGGGTGGTGGTGGCGGAGAGATTTGTGTAATTTGCGATAAGATGCCATGTCGTACGCACAATGTGAGAGTGTTTTCTGATACTTTCTGGAAGGGGAAAAAAATATGAAACCGTTATATTCCTTTTTTTTTTCCTTTGTGATGAAAGTGTAAGAGCCATAGGACACTGTCCGTACATGTTGTCCTCTACATGGTCTTGCACAGTTTGTCATTATGTCTTGAGAAAGGCGTGGCTGCAGCCGAAACGTCGACAGCCGTTCAAGCCTGGTAAATTTCGTTTTGACGAAGATCGGTCTCCGATCGAAACGTCGACCAATAAACAGTTTTGGAGAAGGATACAACTTTTTCTTATGTATATGTATTTGCACACACTATCTGATGTACCGTATACACAAATATGGCTGCACTTACTGTCAGGCAATGGCAATGCATTATTGGACAGATTTCGTTGGGCGCTTCTTGTCTAATGAACTCAGGCGACGCCTGCAGAGACCCGCCACGCCACCCACCGTCCGCAACTGACGTTTGCGAGTTGATTAATACGAAGCTTTAAAGGTTAATTTGACAGAGATCTTGTATAGCCGAAACCTCGGCCGGCCTATGCATATAGAGGTCACGTTGGCGTTATTGAAACAAAGGTGACCAGGTAACTTCGGTAACAGAGGTGACCAGATGCCTTCTCTTCTCGTGCGACTATTTTTTGTAACCGCTGCATTAAATACGGCACGACTCATTACATGGATCGTGACGTTTCACGTTCCAGTCAATTGTCATGAGATCCCATGACCTTTTTCGGAGGTTCCAAGTGAACTTACACGGACTTTAAAAAGAAATCTAGAAAGATATATAGAAAGAGAAAATGGGTGACTGCGATCTCCTAGTGACAAGCACACAACTGCCGGGATTAATTTTCCCGATATAAAGAGCGCCGCCGGCGCGCCTACGTCACACACAGCTGGCGCGTGTTTTCTTTTTTTTTTATATACGTCACTCATATGCTTATCCTCGACGCCGTATATGAGACACGCGGAGGACGTTTTGCTCCCGCAGATAAAGCGGGACGGCACCGCGACTTCGGAGCCGACACAGAACTCCGCAATAAAGTCGCTCCTTTCACAGCTAGGGGCCCGCACGAGACGGGGGATTAGAACGGAGGGCTGAGGCTGGAGGGGATGTGTACTGACGAGGTAGCAGATGAAAATGTTATTCTTTTCAGGTCAGAAAACAATACCAACGGTAAGTGACAGACCGACAGGCTCTAGAGACACAACTAAGAAAAGACAACAACAACAACAAAAATAATAATAAGAATAATAATAATAATAATACCACAGTCATTGATAATACTAATAATAATATAATGATAATAATAATAATAATGATAATACTCTGATAATACTAATAATAATAATAATATGTGGTATTTAACGTCCCAAACTCTATATGATTTTGAGAGACGCCGTAGGTGCAGGACTCTGAAAATTTCGACCACCTGTGGTTTTTCGCCTCCATCGAAAAACCAGCCGCCATGGCCGTGATTCAATTCCGCGACCTTGGGGTCAGCACTCGAGCGTCATGACTACTTGATCACCGTGGCGGGGCAACAGACCAAAAACAAACACGCAGAGACAGTAGCGAAATGGATCTATCGGGAGTATAAACTTGAAAAGGTCGATATCCTGCTTTTACCTGTACACGGTTCGGGGCGTTCTCGATGTATTGGCTAACAGGGCAAAGTACATGTTCAAAATTGGCTGACAGAGCAAAGTACACGTGGAAAGCTTCGCTTTATCGCGATCTATTTATATGCCCCCATAGGATAAGCGGGTGATGCTATAATTACACAACAATTAAGCAGTACACCACGTAAAAATCCATATGGAAGCCACAAGATTGAATTACACCGTGTGGTTTAAACCTCCCAGGCAGCCTTATGCGTACATGGCTGGCCACATCATCTGCGGGCACCCCATGGGGATACTTGACCATTCGTAAAAGTGAAGCGTCAGCGGCCACCATCAAGCGCTCGTTGTCGACATGCCCTGGCCTGAACCAGATACGACGATGATATACCTAAAAAAAGTGGGCCTCTCCATCCAACGAGACGTCCGGACTATAGTGGCTTTATGGGCCCAAGTATATTACACGTCGAGAAAACAGGCCTCCATTTACCTGTTTGATTGTGTAATCAAACAGTTTGCGGTAGGCAAACTTTATAAATGAACAAACAAACAAGACGCATCCTTACATTTAACTCAAAGTCGAAATTGGAGTGAGGCCTCCACTGCCATGATATGAGAGAAAAATGTTTCGTTTGGGAATCGGGAACAATAACAATAAAAACAGGCAGGCAGACTGGTGAAAGGGCTTCCGCGCGGAACATCGAAAAGGTTGATATCTTTGCCGTATATACAACACATCTATACGGCCAATGGCATTTTTATAGCGTTATATGAAAAAAATTAATAAGAAAACTGTACGGATTCCGCGCAATACTGCAGTACAGCTAGCACGATGGAAAGGTTTGTTTTATTTAGATATGTTTCTATACGTCCATTAGCAGAGTGGGAGCGGCGGATCGTGTTCCAATGACTGCGTGCGCCACGAAAATACATATAAGTTATCCTTTAAATTTGGCTGGCGGTCTAAATGGAAGAGCGGCGTCAGCTGCTCAGATAACAGAACAACGTTTTTTTTTTTCTTTGAATCAAAAGAGATAACAAGCTATTTTTGAAAATCAAATAAAAAACCAGACAGATGCAGAGAGGCATATCGCCTGGCACCGCGATATAATCGGCAGGTCTTCTGCCTTTGACATTTCTATATATCCGGCACCTTGACATTTGTGATGTTTGTATATGAAAAATGAGCCAAAATTGTACGAGCAAAAATAATAAAACGCTATCAAGTTCAGGCACGAGCTACAACGGTAAAATCATGCGGAGATGACGTCGCGCTTAGTTTTCGTGAGGCCTATAGAGGTCAAAATTAACAATTTGTAAGACAGCATAAAAGGCCTGCACAACTTGGGATCTAAGTGAGCCTTTATGGGGATCACTCAGACTCAGTCTCAGCAAAACTATCCTCAGCCAGATTCACTCGAACTCACCAAAACACCCACTCGAACCCTAACTCAGACCCAAATCTCGATTTCAGTATTAACGATTTTAATTTCTTCAGCATAAGCCTTGTCATTTCACCGAAGCAAAACCAATTACGGGTATAACTACTAATACCTATACGCACACGGTAAAGCTCACGGAGTCCGTGAGGGTATAAAGGTATATTAAAATTTCGCTAACGAACGCACGCGTACGCGTATTCAAATATGGGACCCGCTGCGCGGTATGCAACCATCGACCTCAAAAACTTTGCGTCTTGCAACACACTCCCGGCTGATTAAAAATGGCGGTCACATAACCCCGCCTATACACAGCAGCGGGTCCCACCGAAATGTCGACCGCAGGCGCCGAGTAATCTGCAGCGCTAAGGTGCGACGCTATTTATCCGTCGAACGCACTCGCATTACTTCGGTTTGCGCAAGGGGTGGCATAACTGCGCGAAGCAGATAATCCGGCGAATACATACGAAACTTTCATCACGCAAACTAAAGGTATATACAGAGCCCCCGAAATTCACGCCTCTCTATGATCCCGAGAACTTATATTCATTACGTCGTGACTTCCTCGCTCGGAGACTGCCCTATTTCGCAATTCGGAGCGAGACTTCAAACGAGGCCCAATAATCCGAAGATAAAAACACCAAAAGTGTAGAAACCACGGCAAAGAGAACTCCGCATACAATGCGTGCGTATCCAATCTCGGGAGCTTTCGGGCTGCGTATAGAATTAGCTATACAGACACAGAGTTTCCTAAAATTAGCCACAGGGCACTCTGGCGCTGCAATCGTTCGGCGACCATGGGAACGATGGGTATAGTACACGGATTTGCCTATATAGTCCTCGTTCTTGCGGGCGGCGAATCACACTTGTGGCTTCGTTTGTTGCTGTGCTTCGCTTTTGTTTCGAAGGAAAGAACAAGATTTTTTAACTTCGTGACCCCATTTGAAATGGTAAGCATAAACATTAGTTGGTTAAGCACAACCGCTGAACATTTGCTGATTCTTGTTTCGTGACTCAACAGCTCCAAGCCACACGAACAAACACGGAGTCAGAACTACAGGAAGATCAGACAAATCTGTGCACTATACCCATCATTCCTCAGCCGACTGAAGTACCGTGCGTTACAGCCTGCATAGACACTAGCACCAGAGTACCTTCTAGTTTATATTTAGAAAACTATGTATACGCACACCTGCATACAGGTGATTAAGAAAGTGCGCATTAATTTTTAGTGCACATATCTACAGTGTCAACATCAGACGCAACACGGCAGCCCATGGCCTCACGAGTTCAACGGTTGCGCAAGGCTTCAGCTTGTTTTCTTTTCAACAACTAAATATTTTTTCTTATTTGGGATCATATACGCAAGCGAGAGAAACGCGTTCAGTAGTGGAAATAAGGGCTAGTGGAAGCCATGCACTACCTTTAAACTCGTCAGGCCATGCACTCCCGTGTTGCAAGTCTATTGGGCGCGACTTTACAGGGTCGACTAGATTTAAAGTGAGCACGTCAGTATTCAAGCCGGTATAAACTACAGCGTTGATTCTACTTCCCGAGGGTGCTGTGCGTTATGCATTGATCTTCGAATCACTGCGTCTAGGAACACTATATTCATTTTCTGAATTATGTATAAACGTCAGTGACTAGGAGGTTTCGAATACAAATGAGGTGTTCACCTTTGACGTAGTAGAGACACGCACATGCAAGTGTGTGTAAGTGGGGGGGACGGACGGACGGACGGACGGACCGATGGATGGACGGACGGACGGATGGATGGATGGACGGACGGACGGACGGACGAATGGATGGATGGATGGATGGATGGATGGATGGATGGATGGATGGATGGATGGATGGATGGATGGATGGATGGATGGATGGATGGGATATATGTACGTGCGTGTATCCGTGCGCACGTGAGCAAGATGCCTGCATGGTGCATACCAAAAAAAAAAAAATCACTACCCAAGCACTGCATATACCTGTTGATTGATATGTGGGGTTTAACGTCCCAAAACCACCATATGATTATGAGAGACGCCGTAGTGGAGGGCTCCAGAAATTTCGACCACCTGGGGTTCTTTAACGTGCACCCAAATCTGAGCACACGGGCCTACAACATTTCCGCTTCCACTGCATACGTGTTTCAACTAACGAAGCTGAAAAGGGCGGCCCTGATGATGTCCATCACTATAGGTTGATACCAACGGTTTACTAAAGTCGTCCTCAATTATGAGTTAATTCGTCGTGTTTATTAATGAGGTGCTGGACTACCGCGGAGTGAAATACGGCGCAGCCAATGGCACGCCTCTTTGATTATTTTTACACTCGCTCTGTATTCGCATTCTTTTTTTTTCTTTTTAGCTAGCGAACATGCGGTGAGTGGTGATTGCTTGTCCAAACTATCCGGTACGTATACACGCCAAGAGCATTGGCGCACAAAAAACGAACAACTATATGGTTTTGGCTATGGCCATTAACAGCTTTGTACCGAAAATGCGCCACCATACAGGCTTTCCCCGAGGTGACATTAATCCTGGTCGGCTAGTGAGGTTTGTGATGCTTAACGTCACAAAGCGACTGAAGCTATCATGAGACGCACCGTATACATAGTAGAGGGCTCCGGAAGAATTCTGCCGCCTGCAGCGGCTTCTTTAACGCGCACTGAAATCACACTCGCAGCACGCGGTTTCTTAGAAAGCATTTGACCTGCATCGAAGTGCGACCGCCATGGATGGGACGAGTCATTTAGAGCTGAAAACTAAAAAGAGAATCGAATAAAGCGTAAACATCAAGAGGCAGCTTTGGAGCATGCCGTAAGGCAGGAGATTTCGAAACACCTCACACGCAGTTTTCGGATTGTAGAGGTACACAGCGGTGGCGGCTGTGGCTGAAAAATGTGCGGCTTCCCAGGCAACCATAAATCACGTTTTCCTATGGCAGCGTGGCCAGAGAACTCTTGACCTCCCCTGTACCATAAAGCTACCTGCGATACAGTAGTGGTGCAGGCTCTTCTCACAATATGTACCATAAAGCGACCTACTAACATATTTGCCCCGCCGCGGTGGTTTAGTGGCTACGGTTCTCGGCTGCTAACCCGCAGGTCGGGGATCGGATCCCGGCTGCGGCGGCTGCATTTTCGATGGAGGCGCAAATGTCGTACAGGCCCGTGTGCTCATATTTGGGTGCGCGTTAAAGAACCCCAGGTGGTAGAAATTTCCGGAGCCCTTCACTACGGCGTTTCTCATAATGATATGATGATTTTGGGACGTTAAAACCCAAACATCAATCAATCAATCAATTACTGACATATTTAGTGATCCTGGATAATTATATACCAATGCACATGGGTTTAACATTTAAGGAGCTTCGCCTCAGCTAATACTCGCATACGCTAAATAAATTTCCTTATTTCTTTAGTGATTATTATTTTGGAGCATCTAGCCTTCTTAAAAGAAAAAAACATCGCATTAAATTTCTATTACAAACGACAACAGTGTATGCAATAATTAGGCAACAACTATTAAGTCGACAGGAAATACGTATATCTACCAAGGGTGCTTGCTACATATAGTCTCATCGTTCCCATTCTTCGAAACAGCACAAAACTGACCATCGAACGCCATCGTGAGCGCAAGACGTCAGGGGAGAGAAACGGCCCGGATGCGCGTTATAATACCGGGACACGCAGGCCGTCAATACACGTACGCACGTTCGGCCAGCAGGCGAGGCTGAAATATATAAAGAGGAGGGAGGGCAGAGAGAGAAACGATCGCAAGACGTATATAAGCTCGCAACAGCTGCAAACGTCCACGGCCAAGTTTTGAGGAGAGCGCTATACGTAGGATATCGTGGCGTGCGACAAAAAAAAAGAAAAAAAAAGGAGGGAAAGGCACTGCGTGCAGCAGGCATGTGCGCAGTCGGGCGCGCTGCAATCGTCGAAGCCGTCGATAAACAACGCCCCAACGACGCTGCGAGCATAAACACTGCAACGGCACAAAACATTCCTTCCCTTCAATGGCAACAATATATATATACAAATTTGTGTTTGATTTAGGGTACTTCGAACCCACTAGAAGAAAGCAGAATGCCGTCCCTCTGTTTGCTGGCTGAGCGGCCAATGACGATTCCCGGAGCATTCAAGGGCTTGTTTCCTTTCTTAGACGCGAAATTGAATTCATAAGGGTTCCCTGTACGCGAATTTACTGCAACTTGTAGAAACTGTCACTAAGATTGTTCGCTTATTTGTACATTTTCATTTTCATTAAATATGTTGCCTATTCCGCTTATTCTTAAGTGATCGTAGTCTGTCAAGCCCATTAGGTGCTTTCTGACCACGGCCCTCAACCTCCCGAATGTTGAAATTAATAAAGCTTCCAAACAAAATTCTACATAGTTTTGGGTTACAGAACTGAGCTAATTTACTAACACTTGTATCCCTCGTTACCACCCTACAGTTGAATACTATAAAACATACCCGTGTACTTTCTTTGGCTTCAGCGTCTGTTGATTCGCTTAGGTTGTATAAAACTATAAGAGCACCCGCCCTCGATCAATTTATCTCATTTCATTGCTGAAAGCTTTTCATCCCCATGTTTGTTGTTGCTCGGCGAGCTAAATTATATTCTGAAGGTTATTACGTATACCCGCAGCACAATTACAAGCCATATAACAGCGAATTAATTTCGAAACCACCGTCGAAATTGCCGTAAAGCGCAAAACTGTCGAGCACACGTAATGCGGAACGTCACAATTTAAAAAAAAAAAATGAAAGCCTGGAGACCGCAAGCATCCGCGCATGTGTACAGTCAGATGCAACTTTAGTAAAGCAGTCCGAGAAGGCCCCGCCCAGACGACCGAAGCGCAACCGCCAATCGGCTCCGCGACTAAAGAAATAATCCCGCTCGTGCGCTCGGCAGTATTCTCCCAAGGCGGGGCTACCGGTCGCCAGGCTCATGACGTCGTTCTGGAGCGCGCGCCCGTTGGTGCAAGCTCGTGTTCATCCGCTTTCGAGGAGGAAACGTCGCGAACTTCTAAAAGCCATCTGCGACGACCAATAGAAAATAAATGGAGATATGTAGCCGGATTTAGGGTCTAGCTATCTCCGGGAGTCATAGCAGCAGCTTCTTTTTTCTTTCCTTTTCTTCTTATTTCATGGTCTGGCGAAGAAAGTTAAAAAAAAAAGGAGGGGGGGGGGGGGCTTTTTCACAGTATAGTCTGTACCTGTGCAAACCAATTCGGTGCGAGTGTTTTGCGTTTCTATCAACAAACTCCGCAATAATCCCCTAGGATTAATCTCACAACGCTCGCGGGCTTTAAAAAAAGAACACTCATGAACCTCACGACGAGGAGCAAACCTAAAGCAAATAGGCGAGCTTAGAGCATTCTGGATTAAAACAGAGAAACAGCAAAGGAGACGTTTCATTCACCCTAATGGATAAGCGAGCAACGAACTGACAACGAAAAATCGATAAACCTTTTACAAAAGCCCCGGACCACTCTTGAAAGACTTTTTCTTTACTTTTGTATTTGGAACAAGAACGGGTGCTTTTGGTAGAACACGCGCAAAACAGACCACCTATTCGTAGTGAACGCAGACCCCGTAGATGAAAAGCAAGCCAAACACGCATGTAAAAAAAAGATATAACGAGTTTTCAGCGCAGACTGCATATGCGCACCAAAGCACCAAAAATTCACTAAAATTCTTTCCTCTCGAGGGAAAAGCTGGAAAACCTGTCTCGCTATACAGGGTGTCGCACGTAACTTTGACCAGAGTTTGAAAATATGCCGGAACACGTAATTACGAAGCAATAAAATGCATGTTACTCACCGTTGCTTGGAGCTAGTATTTTTTGTGTTCTTATTATTTAATTATATCTGTTTAATTAACTAACTTTTGAAGGAACGAAGATAGACAATTTTCAATGAGAAATTTTGTAAATTGGTTTGTAAAACGTCCGATTAGATACTTTTTAACTATATATCGTATTAGTGTTTTTCTGCTAATTACAAATGCCCGCGAAATACCAGAAACACGACGTGACAAACCCGCTCGTGCGCCAGTGCGCGCACTGATTCTGGTGCTCCCTAACGTTCCGCGTACGAACGACCATAGACAGCATTTGCCCACTTGTGCTTTCTCGGCAGGGCCACAACGATGGCGGTGGCTTCACGATGAACAAGTTTTGCTATCGGCCACAAAAACGATAACCGCTGTAACTGCTTATTGCTGTCACAAACCAGTGCGAGGGAAGCGTTTCGTTCGTATACGCGGAACGTGAGGGAGCGCTAGAATCATTGCGCGCGCTGGCGCACGAGCGGGTATGTCACGTGGTATTTTTTTGTGTATAGCGGGCATTTGTAATTAACAGAAAAACAAAAACTAAGCAGATATAAAGTTCCAAACTACCTATTTGGACGTTTTACAAACGGATCTACAACTTCCTCATTGAAATTTTCATTTATCTTCGTTCATTAAAAGTGGGTTCCTTAAACCGATCTGATTAAACAACGTTTACAACGCAAAAAAATCTGACTAACTTCAGGCAACGGTAAAGAATATGCAACTGGTGGCGTCGTAATCACGTGTCCCAGCATATTTATAAACTCTGGCTAAAGTTACGTGGGACACCCTGTATAAGATGATACAAAGCAGAAAACATGATACCCAAACGCCAACAAATAAAATAGACAACGCGTTCCCAGTAAATAGCTTCCGATTGGAGGTTCCATACATCTGAATATATGAAAAATAAAAAAATTTATTTCTCAGCAAGAACTTCATAAATTTTGATAGCACTCGCTAACTCTTTGCTGGGACACTAAATTCTAGTGAACAAAGTGAGCAGCTAGATCAGGTTTATATATTTATTGTTTTGCACCGACCGTCACTTATAGAATACCAAGCAGTTTGGGCAACGAAAATTATTTCCGTTGTAACGAATATGCAAACGTGTCGTGTCACACTTGTTTTTGTTTACCTTAACAATACGTATGGCAATTTACGAAAAAAAACTTGCGAATTTTACACAGCTTAGTAAAGTTACTTCGAACCAAACAAATTTCTTTCAAAAGCACAACAAACACAGAAACGCATGGCTCAAGGAGACCGACAAGCACGAGCGATTGTCCTATAATCTATTTCCTTATCTTGAGGGTTGCTGTTGGCGCAGAAACAGGAAAAAGATACACGTATACGGTCCTGACTTGCAAATGAGCCCGCAATCACACCTTCCTAGAATTTACTCAAATCGGTCCGGCGGTTGCCTCATTCAGGCATTTCTACTTCATAGATGAATTTCAGCACGTGGTATTTAAAATACGGAACTGTGGAAAGCTCGGCAAGTTATTTCCGAAAACGGAACTATATAACGAAGTGAAATCGCACGACAGATGCGGTCGAGGAGAGGAGAAGGTAGTGGGGAGAGAATGGTGCTGAGTGGAGAAGCGCGGTCTGCAGGCGCACTGCAGGAACAGCATAGTTACGCGAAACAATGCATGGGGCTGGACTTGACGGTTCGTGGTTTCAAAAAGGTTTAAACGCGTTTTTTTTTTTTTTTTTGCGTTGCCATAGTTGTTTCAGTTTCCACAAAGTTAACACGGTACATTCCCGAACGTCACGCCAGAAAAAAAAAAACATTCTCGCTTCCTTACATCGTTTCAGCGGGAAGACGAATGTGTTTAGGTGACAGCTGCGTGCGAAACTGAACACGAGCAGACAGCACGACAGAATGATCGACAGGTTTTGACGGCTTGCCTCGCGCTCAGAGAAGATGGACAGCAATACCCCATACCCATGTACGGGGTTTTCGAATCGGAATTAAATTTTTTTCACTTAGCCGTCTTTATAACTAATGATGCGGGATGGGGGATTGCAGAATAAAAGCGGTCCCCGAAACGCAAGAGGATGGCATCTGCGTACACACAGATATATATATATATCTGTGTGTGTATGCGTGTGTGTGTGTGTGCGTGTGCGTGTGTGCGCGCGCTAGCGAACGGCGGGTCTAAGAGGTTGGCATCAAGGCGATAACCCTTTTCACACTAACTCTTTCCAACCTACTTCACACTCGCACTTTCCTTTTGTTAACGAAATGAAGCAGGCACACATAGACCCATAAATTCTGGTTTTTAGCAAAGACCATGAACAAAAAAATCGAAATCGTAACAGATAATATAGTTTAACAGTGCCGGAGGATGTGAAACTGCAGCAGTTTCTGACCATTGTTGTCGAACGAAAACCCAAATACTTCCACCGAACATTTTGAAGATTAAATATGCTATACGTAAGGCGCATTTTTTTTTTCTCTCGTGGCATTATCTGAAAGCAACCCTCCGCGCATTCACAACGCACTGCATCGCGGCAAGCTGAAAACAATAATAACTTACGGCACCTATAGGAACAATAGCGCGGAAATCTGAAACCTGGCAAAGCGACGAATACTCCTTGCACAATAGGCAAAGGGGCAAAACGAAATGCAACCGAGCAGTAAGATAACGCGTCTTCAGATAACTATGTCAGCAGCAACAATCACCAAAGGCGTATCTCTGACGCGAGAAGAGGGGTTCGTTACCCACTTGATAAAAAAGACAATGGCCTGTCGCGCCTAGCGATAACGTGACACGTGGAACGAGTACATTCCTGCGACGTCAAAGTGCTTCATTCGTATAGACGAGGGACACAGGGCTATGGGACAACAAAAAGTGACGCGAAACATTGGACAGATGCACGCAGCTATAGTGCGCAATAGAAATACCATCGGTGCAGCGCTGTCACGGCTGCACAAGTAATATTTCCTTTAAACTTTTCAAACAGCTCAATCAGCACAGCAATCGTTAAAATGAACACTAAAAAGAAACAATGACTTACTTCACATTGGCGAACTGGACTCAGAGAACACTAATGCCACATGTCTTACCATCGCAAGTTCATTATAAGTGGAGAAAATGAAGGTTGAAGTTTCATTTCTCAAATTTTGCGCCAAAACTCTCCGCACGTGACGTGGAAAATTTCCAAATGAATTTTTTTCGCATTTTCGCGACATTGATCAGACGAAATTTTCGGAAACTTCGTTTGTTAGCCATATGCCAACCACAAATACTTCGCTTTTATCGATTAGAAGCCACGTATAGGACACAGTTGACGACATGGAAATCTATGACGTCCTGGTGTTGTGCGAGGCCACCTTGAGGAAAATAAGGATCTCGCCCCATTTTTTTTTTTTTTTTGACGCGTTTTCTTGCTTACAAAGCATCGTGTCACTGTAAGAGTGGCGTATGCGGGATGAAACTTGTAGTCGACTGCGAAGAAAGAGAAGGCGGATTTCGTCTTCGAGGCATCATATGGCTATAGTGCATAAGGAAAATTGCGAATTGGTTGTATAGCTGCTCCTTGTTCGTTTGGTCAGTTGCCTGCACCAGTGATAAAACTGATATCCTTACGATGCACCGAACAGTGTATATCTCGCCTGCACGGAAGTTGCGAGACAACCACGTAGGGTGACGTGCGCCGAACTCAAGTTTCTCGTCATCCCATCTACGCACGCGACGCAGCTTCGATCGCGCCCCGGCCGCTGGCACCCGACGCGACCAACAATACGAACGTGGCGCTGCGCCCGCCGGAAGGCGCCGCCACAGGCACGGTCTCACCACCGAGCAGGAGTTGCGGCTGGCTGGCGAATGCGTTTCTGGCAGCGAGGTCCCGACGCGGCCGTTTCTGGGTTGTAACATGCGGGGTGGAGATATCTGACCGCGTTTATAGTATCATAGTGACAGAGTCAAGTCTTGCTTATTTTTAGTAGAAATGAAAAAAAAAAGACCGCAGGCATCGTGCCACACCTGAACTGTCCTGCAGTCAAGCTGAAGGTGAAGCGGGAAGGGACACCCAAGGAAGGATCTCGATTAATACATCTAGGGAAAAGGGGGGGGGGGCGGTTCGTGTGTCACGGTGGCCTATTTAACCACCGTGACACACGAAGCAAGCGAAATACAAGAGCAGAACTCATTCTCTCGCATCTCTCAGGCAATTACTGTTATCACATTGATAGCGCACAACTCGGGAAAACACGCCTTAAAGGGCCAGTCGACAAAGAAAAGTAGATATTGTCACGGGGTCGTGACGTGGCCGAAGACAGGAGACTTCGTGTTTGGATTTAACTGTTTATTTGGGCGAACCTGTGCCCGGTAAACTGAAAGTCCAATTACAGCAGCAGTCTCGCACAGATAGCAGTCTCGGACTGATAGCGGCGAACGGAGCGTCGGCCTTCGATCAACAACTGACAAGCGGCGAAGCGCGTCGGCATTTATACTCTTGCCGTCGAATGTTCTAGCGTTATCGCTGGCGGTGGCGTAGCTTCCAGAACAATCTGTACGGTTCGCACAGTGGGCGTGATCTTATCGAAATGATCTACTACAGTCCGGAACCTTCTAGAAAACTGCAGGCGCGGTTTGCGCTGAGAATCGTGCGGTGTTTTCGGACGATAACAAAAACTTGGGAAATGGAACGTGGCATTGCCCCCCTCTGAAAAAAGGCATCGTCCCGATGCTTCAACTAAAGATGAAAGTACAATAATAATGCAAGAAAGTACATTGAATAAATTACGATACAACAATAATACAAAAAACACTAGTTCAGTTTGCTAACGCGCATGAAACGGCTTGAGACGCGCGACATGGACGACTTCAGGTCGCGATCGGCGTCGTTGAGAGTTCGTGATGCCGTCGGGGACAACCTCGTAATCAAGTGGGCCGAGCCGTCGAACCACCCTGTACGGTCCGAAGTACCGTCGCAGAAGCTTTTCACTTAGTCCACGTCGGCGTATCGGCGTCCACACCCAAACACGTTCACCGGGCTGGTATTCCACGAAGCGTCGTCGAAGGTTGTAACGGTGGCTGTCGGTCGTCTGTTGATTCTTGATACGGAGACGCGCAAGTTGTCGGGCTTCTTCGGCGCGTTGAAGGTACTCGCTCACATCGAGGTTTTTTTCGTCGGTGACGTTGGGTAACATGGCATCGAGCGTCGTTGCCGGGCTCCTTCCGTAGACCAATTTGTATGGCGATATCTGCGTCGTCTCCTGCACCGCCGTGTTGTATGCGAAGGTCACATACGGAAGAATGGCGTCCCACGTCTTGTGTTCGACATCGACGTACATTGACAGCATGTCGGCGATAGTCTTGTTAAGCCGCTCGGTGAGGCCGTTGGTCTGTGGGTGGTACGCTGTCGTCCGGCGGTGGTTTGTTTGGCTGTATGCCAAGATTGCTTGAGTTAAGTCGGCAGTGAATGCCGTTCCTCTGTCGGTGATAAGGACCTCTGGGGCGCCGTGACGTAGGACGATATTTTCGACGAAGAATTTAGCTACTTCGGATGCACTGCCTTTTGGCAGGGCTTTTGTCTCGGCGTAGCGGGTGAGGTAGTCGGTAGCTACCACGATCCACTTGTTTCCGAAAGCCGACGTCGGGAACGGCCCCAGTAGGTCCATACCAATCTGCTGGAAAGGTCGGCAAGGTGGATCAATTGGCTGCAGAAGTCCCGCTGGCCTTGTCGGCGGTGTCTTGCGTCGCTGACAGTCCCGGCATGTTCTCACATAACGAGTGACGTCGGTGGTAAGACGTGGCCAGTAGTACCTTTCTTGTATCCTCGCGAGCGTGCGAGAAACACCGAGGTGCCCTGCCGTCGGATCGTCGTGCAGGGCCTGCAGGAGTTCTGGTCGCAGAGCTGAAGGCACCACAAGAAGGTACTTAGCTCGAAGCGGTGAAAAGTTTTTCTTTTCTAGAAGACCGTTTCGTAGAAAGAACGACGCAAGTGCGCGCTTGAATATCTTCGGGACTTCGGCGGTCCTGCCTTCGAGGTATTCTATTAGGGCCTTAAGTTCCGGGTCGGCCCTCTGTCGTTCAGCGAAGTCGTCGGTAGTTATCGTTCCTAAGAAGTAGTCGTCATCCGGGTCGTCGGGTAGCGGTTGGTCGACAGGCGCACGAGAGAGACAGTCGGCGTCGGAGTGTTTTTTGCCGGACTTGTAAATGACAGCAATGTCATATTCTTGAAGTCTCAGGCTCCATCGTGCGAGGCGACCTGATGGGTCCTTCAAGGTGGCTAGCCAACACAATGCGTGGTGGTCGCTCACAACTTTGAAGGGCCTGCCGTAGAGGTAGGGGCGAAATTTCGACGTAGCCCAGATGATGGCGAGGCACTCCTTTTCTGTTGTGGAATAATTTGGTTCTGCTTTGGATAGCGATCGGCTGGCGAAACTAATAACCCTTTCAAGTCCGTCAGCCCTCTGCACAAGAACGGCGCCAAGACCTACGCTGCTTGCGTCAGTATGTATTTCTGTCTCGGCGAACTCGTCGAAATGGGCAAGTAACGGAGGCGTCTGGAGGCGATGTTTAAGCTCCTGAAAAGCGTGTTCCTGCGGCGTTCCCCACTTAAACTCCACGTCGGCCTTGGTAAGGTTAGTGAGAGGATCGGCGATGCGGGCGAAGTTTTTCACGAACCGCCTATAATAGGCACACAGGCCCAGAAATCGGCGCACGGCTTTCTTGTCAGTGGGCGGCGGGAAGTCGGCGATGGCGGCTGTTTTCCGTGGATCGGGACGAACTGCAGACTTGCTGATAACGTGCCCAAGAAACAAGAGCTCCTCATACGCAAATCTGCACTTTTCTGGCTTCAGTGTGAGTCCGGAAGTCTTGATGGCTTGAAGTACAGCTTCAAGGCGCCGAAGATGCTCGTCGAAACTCGAGGAAAACACGACGACGTCGTCCAAGTACACAAGGCAAGTCTGCCACTTCAATCCTGCCAGTACTGTATCCATAACGCGTTGAAACGTTGCAGGCGCTGAGCAAAGGCCGAAGGGCATCACCTTAAACTCAAAGAGGCCGTCCGGTGTTATGAACGCCGTCTTCTCTCGGTCTCTTTCGTCGACTTCGATTTGCCAATAGCCAGTCTTAAGGTCCATTGACGAAAAGTACTTGGCGTTATGGAGCCGATCAAGTGCGTCGTCTATTCGTGGGAGGGGATACACGTCCTTTCTTGTGATTTTGTTCAGGCGGCGATAATCGACGCAGAAACGTAGGGTCCCATCCTTTTTCTTCACTAACACCACGGGGGATGCCCATGGACTTTTGGACGGCTGGATAATGTCATCCCGCAGCATTTCATCAACTTGTCTCTTCATGGCCTCACGTTCTCGCGTCGAAACCCTGTACGGACTCTGACGAAGTGGTCTGGCATTTTCTTCGGTTATGATGCGATGTTTCGTGATTGGGGTCTGCCGAATTTTCGATGACGACGAAAAGCAATCTTCGTATTGCAGGAGCAGGGCCTTGAGCTGTTCTTGCTTATCGTTCGGAAGTCTGGGATTGACGTCGAAAGCTATGGGAGGGGCTTGGTTCCTTTGAGCAGGTTCCGCAGAACCGGCGAGGGCGAAAGCACTGGTGGCTTCGACAATTTCTTCTATGTATGCGACCCTTGTTCCTTTGTTCACATGTTTGTACTCATTGCTGAAATTCGTGAGCAAAACCGTTGCTTTGCCTCCCCGCAGCTCTGCGATTCCTCTTGCGACGCAAATATTTCGGGTGACCAACAGATGGTGACTGCCTTCAACGACGCCTTCCAAGTCAGGTGATTTAGGAGCGCCGACTGAAATAATGACGCTTGAGCGAGGCGGAATAGTGACTTGTTCTTCCAGCACATTCAAGGCATGGTGTCCTGACGGCGTGCGCGGCGGTAGTGCTTCTTCTGTGGATAACGTTATCGACTTTGTTTTTAGGTTGATGACAGCACCATGGAGGCATAAGAAGTCCATGCCAAGGATGACATCTCTCGAGCAACGCTGTAGGACTACGAAGTCTGTAGGATAAATACGGCCTTTAATGGTGACTCTCGCTGTGCAGATTCCTGCAGGCGTTACGAGATGACCTCCGGCTGTGCAGATTTCAGGGCCTTTCCAAGCTGTCCTAACTTTATTTAACTTCGCGGCGAACGACCCACTGATGACAGAATAGTCGGCTCCAGTATCGACGAGAGCAGTCACACTGTGGCCGTCGATAAGAACGTCGAGGTCGCTAGTTCGCCGTCTCGCATTACAGTTAGGGCGTGGCGTCGGGTCACGGCTGCGTCGGCTTGTTCCGCTGCTTCCATGCTGCGTCGTCAGGCCACCTTCGGTAAATGAGCTTTCGCCGTCAGGGCTTTGCCTGGCTGGCGTTGTGTTCGCAAAGCTCCGTCGCGGCGTCGTCGTCGTCGGAGGATCTTCGGTAGTTCGTCGCACAGCAACCGCACCTCCACCGGTTGCTGCCCTTAGTTTCCCGGATACGGGCTAGGAGACCGGCCCCGCGTTGGGCCAGAGTACTGGCGGTGGTGCGGTGACGTGCGGCGTCTGGGCGACGGCGAACGCGAAGGGCTTCGTGGTGTCCACCGAGTTCCTGTCAGGTAGTCGGCGATGTCACGTGGTCGTTCTCCTGGCTGTGGACGCGGTGCATTGACGGCGAAGCCACGTAGTCCCATCTGTCGGTACTGGCAACGGCGGTATGTGTGTCCGGCCTCGCCGCAGTGGTAGCAGAGTGGGCGATGGTCAGGGGTGCGCCAGACGTCAGTCTTCCTCGGTGCACTGCGCTGGGCCGCTGGCGAACGGTATGACGTCAGTGGGGGTGGTGGCGGCGGTGGCGTCTGTCGACGGAAGTGCGATGGGGCGGCGTTTTGGCGTGGACGGGGAGGAGCGTTGTGGCGCAGTGCAGCGGCGTAGCTCATAGCTTCCGGCTCGGGCAGCGGTGCGTGGGGAATTTGAAGCGATTGCCGAACTTCTTCTCGCACAATGTCGGCAATCGAATCCACTTGAGGCTGGGCCGAAGGCAACAGCTTGCGCAGCTCTTCCCGCACGATCGCTCGGATCGTTTCACGCAGGTCTCCGGAGTTACTGGCTTGAGCAGCAGCGCAGTCTGCAGTCAGGCGACGATTATACTGTCTGGTGCGCATGTCCAGGGTCTTTTCGATAGTGGTCGCTTCTGCTACAAATTCTTGGACGGTTATCGGTGGGTTTCTCATCAGTCCCGCGAAGAGCTCCTGTTTGACCCCTCGCATAAGGAAACGAACTTTTTTTCTCTTCAGGCATGTCTGGATCAGCGTGACGGAATAGTCGGGTCATTTCTTCTGTGAAAATGGCGACATTTTCATTTGGTAGCTGAACCCGAGTCTCTAATAAAGAAGCGGCCCTCTCTTTGCGAGCGACGCTCGCGAACGTTTGCAGGAATGCGCCGCAGAAAACATCCCACGTTCGGAGCGTGGACTCCCTATTTTCAAGCCAAGTCCTTGCGGTGTCTTCCAAATAGAAGAACACACGACGCAGCTTTTCGTCATGGTCCCAGTGGTTGAGGGCAGCCACACGGTCGTATGTCTCCAGCCAGGACTCCGGGTCTTCGAACGATGACCCATGGAAAATTGGTGGTTCCCTGGGTTGATGCATGACCATCGTGGGCTGGGACTCTGCGGTTGTCATTGTCGCTGCAGTCGCGGTCATGGCCTTCGTCTTCCGCGCCTTGTCTGGTAGAATCCCGTACTCCGGTGGTAGCCCTTGCTGTCGGCGGCTTGTTTGCTGCTCCTGGTTGGTGTCGGTGTCTTCTCCGCGACGTGGGCTGGGTTCACGGCTTGACGGGGGCGTCCGGTACATGAACGAAGCAGCACCTCCACCAGATGTCACGGGGTCGTGACGTGGCCGAAGACAGGAGACTTCGTGTTTGGATTTAACTGTTTATTTGGGCGAACCTGTGCCCGGTAAACTGAAAGTCCAATTACAGCAGCAGTCTCGCACAGATAGCAGTCTCGGACTGATAGCGGCGAACGGAGCGTCGGCCTTCGATCAACAACTGACAAGCGGCGAAGCGCGTCGGCATTTATACTCTTGCCGTCGAATGTTCTAGCGTTATCGCTGGCGGTGGCGTAGCTTCCAGAACAATCTGTACCGTTCGCACAGTGGGCGTGATCTTATCGAAATGATCTACTACAGTCCGGAACCTTCTAGAAAACTGCAGGCGCGGTTTGCGCTGAGAATCGTGCGGTGTTTTCGGACGATAACAAAAACTTGGGAAATGGAACGTGGCAATATTGAAAGCGCGCTTGTGACGGCTTAGTGGACGCACTAGCGCACAGCTTGGCTTCGAAGTGCACTGCTGAAGCAGAGGGTTCCCCTAGATGGTCGATAGCCAAGTGGGTGGGTACGACGAAATCGAGGCACCCCATTGAAAAGTGCAATTAGTCATTTTGCGGGCGGGAATTTCGTTTACACGAGAGCCTTCCCAATCACCTTTGTAGGCTACACAATATTCACTATAACGGTAACAACGAAAATACTGGAGCATCGACGAGAACTCGGTGTGCGCCGTAGTGTGTTCGGCTATAGAGTCCATCTATACGGGGGACGCGCTCCCTTTGCTTGGCATTTGCCGGCGCACCGTGCATGTGTCACTGACTTTAGAAATTCTAATCAAGTCGTGTAGCTTATTGCTACTGCATAGAAAAACATTCTAAAATCCACAGGGGGGAGGAGGGGGGGGGCGTTCGGGCGTTTACAAGGCTATATGACAGTCGCGACATGACCGCAACCACAAACTGCATTTCCCGATTCGACAGTTATGGCACCACTCTCAGACAAGCAGTATGGGAATGATAAATACAAATCCGCTGTAGCGCGGTTGGTGCAGCATAAGGACGCGGTATCCCAGGTTCGATCCCTGCATTTCAGCGGCGAGTTCCCTTTTAGTTCACTTTACTTTCTTCACATTAACATTCTAATTACTACACGTGACACCCCTCATGCCCTTCTTGGCTTTCTGGTCTGTCAGTCCCCATTATAGTTGAGTCTATAACAAATAAAAAATGTCCTTAAATGTATCCTCTAGTTTATTATCTAACAAGCCGTTCTTCCTTTTTTTTCCCCTACCGTATAGCTTGTGGTTTCTTTCATTTTTTTTTTCATTCGTCAAGGCAAAGCCTCATTCCGTCAGCAGGAATCGCCAGGGATTCGACGTATCGCATTTAAACACCGACAACAACGACCAAGTGCGACACAAAAGCGTGGCATTTTCAGTTGATGACATCACTGCTTCTAGGAATGCCGAAAAGACGAACGAAAGCCCATTCAGACCGGTAACGGGGGCAAAGTGCATACTCTAATGAAAGGTTAAGTATACCGTTCATTAGGGCACATTTAGGGAACCTCGTTGTGTGACCTATAGAGCGGAAGGGTGTCTTTCATTATTTAAAAAAAAGCCTTTGCCCGCGGCAACATTTGGCCGGAAATCTTCAGACTGAGAGCTCCAAGCTGCCGGTCACACTTACTGGCTCTACAATTAATCCTTGAATCCCATTTAGACATGGGTAAAATGCCCTATAGAAACACTGAAAGCCCTTATCAGGAACACACTAAATCTAGCGCCTAATGTAGTGCTAATGCTGCTCTAATTTAATGCTGATTCAGGGGTTCTTGCAGCGATAATGTATTTCTTCTGCCGGTGTTGTTTTGTTTCGAAATCCTGCGCCAAAAAGGCGTGACCACACGTACGCGTTGTAGCGCGTCACTTCTGACGCGGCGTCACGCCCTCTCCCTATGAAGAGAGAGGGCACGCGCTGAGGGAAGCTGCACGTCCCCTCTCTCCATCCAGAAAGGGTGTGGCGCCGCGTCAGAAAAAAACGCGCGCTGACGCGCTACAAACGCGTACGTGTGGTCAGGCCGTAGTGCAGCTTCAATATCGCGATACGTTAGGAAGTTTGCACGCGCTAATTAGCGATTCCATGTTTTAGCCGGCGTTGACCATTGAATGACCATCGAGCCGGGCCTGAAAAAGTGCTATGTGCGGTTAAAAAGCGGGCAGACGGATCACACAGCGACGTAAAGGCCTGACCACACACACACGTTGCAGCGCGCTAGCGCGTGGAATTTTGATGCGGCTTCACACCCTCTCTTTATGGTGACAGTGGGCGACCGGCTTCGCGTAGCCACGCACCCTCTCCCTCTATTAGCAGACTGCGTGGCGCCGCGTCCGAAAGCCACGCTGCAACGAGTGCGTGTGGTTAGGCCTTAAGGATACACTAAACGGCATGTTTGACAGAACAATTGCACCAGTCGAAATGCGAGACTCCGTGTTAGACAGCATGTCCGAACGGCGGTCCAGTTCCTTGCCCTGCCGTCCTTCGATTCCTATTGAAGTACAAGTCGTGCAACGCCGCCCGCGTTGTAAGGAAACATAGGGCGCCTCATGCATGCGAATCACGCCATACGAGTCGTTACCGTCTCCAAGCACGCTACGCGCCTCGTCGTTTACACACTACTGGCACGCACGCTGCATACTGTGTTCATCGGGGTGTAGTCCACATCTGGCAAGTAACACCAAGGAATGCTTGGAAGCCTGTTTTATATTAAAAGCGATGTTTACTGAGAGTTGCAAATTTCGGGGCGTCGGCGGCAGCGGCGGCAATGTACACGAGAAAGTCAGGGCACCGGCGAATACACAAAAATGAATCTCTCTAAACCGAGTCGGTCGCATGCGCATTGCCAGGCGCTTTGTCCTACCGTAAATGATGCTCCATAGAGCCTGGGCAGCGGTAAGCCATTTCTGATATGGCGATCTGATCTTTTATCGAGGTAAGCTGTAATTTTACGTTTACACATTTAATATCAGCCTTGGATATGCCCACATATTGCCGTCATTCTTGCCTGTAAGAACTGAATAGTAACATAACACTGCTAGGCGCGTGGATAAAGGTCCGATTGCGGGAATGGAGAAAGCAAAATGCCTAGGAGGAAGCGTAGCGTAATGCAAATTAATATTTGATAGTAGTAAGGGTAAATCTTACACATGCCAAGCTTTGCTTCCCCCTTTTCTCAACAGACAAGACTCCTGATATAATTTTAGTTTGCTCACTGTAAAATCGTTCCAATAATTAATCTACCTAACCTAATGAGTCATCCGCATTCGTCCAATAAATGAACGTGTGCTAAAGCATTTTTTTGCATCTTTTGGTTTCTCGCGCTACTTTTTTGCGAAGCCTTTTTTTTTTCTTTACCCCTTCAGTAACTACAAGGCACTGTTACACAAGCACTAAGTGGCTTTCATAAACCCATTTTGATGAACATTTTTTTTACTCCTTTCTGTAATAGATAGTGTTATCGTTATCACTGTCAAGTACGCGAAACACCCATTTTTTTCACTTATTTATCTAATAACCGACTCGTCTTCCCCCATTTCGTTGCCTGTCATATGGCAGACGCAACCGCGCAGAATCGATCACAGGACATTAGCGCTGATGTTGCAAGTCCCTTGTATATCCTCAACAAAAAAAAACAGAAAATGAAACGACTGAGCACAGAGCATGGAAACTATTTCGACGCTCAGACAATTACGGCGCTAACGATCCGAAAAACAGTTATCCCTGGCGACCGGCGTGTCCACAACTCCCCTGTTTGTACAGTGCATAGTTCCACTCACCCACCTCCCAGTGTCCTCTCCCTTTCTCCGCCAAACTTCGCAACGCACGTGAACGACACAACCCGGCGGTGGCCGTTACGCAAGAACGTCAAGAGAGCAGAAAGCACCGTCGTCGTCAGTGTAACGACCGCAAAACAAAACGAAACTGGCATCGCTCGCTGAAGAGACGTTACTCTTATCTGTATTTCGCTTATGAACCACTATTTTTTTTTTGGTAGGGGGGGGGGGGCGGGGCAAAGCTCCTTATGGTCTAGGGCAGTTCACCCTCCCCGGCAGCACAGCATATTTAGACAGACAGACAGACAGACAGACAGACAGACAGACAGACAGACAGACAGACAGACAGACGGACGGAAGGACGGACAGACACAGACAGACAGACGGACAGACACAGACAGACAGACGGACGGACAGACAGACACAGACAGACGGACGGACGGACGGACAGACAGACAAACAGACAGACAAACAGGCAGACAGACAGGCAGACAGACAGACGGACGGGCAGACGGACGGGCAGACGGACCGAGGTTTCGCCCAACTCACCACCATTCACTCCGTGGATATGATGCGATTTTTTACATCTTTCTTTCATCGGTTAGCACACGGACTAAGTACCACTCGACGTTGCGTCACCGAATTCAGTTTCACTCTGCGAAAGTCGAGGTAGGAACCCTGACACTGCATAATAAAAAAAAAATTCGCACACAGTAGGGCTTTACGCAAACAATTTTTTTTCCTCTCCGTCCCTCCTTCTGCACGGGTTGAAGCCGCGCTTACGAAACCAGAGTATGTGTTCTAAGTTTTCAATTGTTTTATTGAGGAGGGGGCGTAGAGGTTGGGGGTTCTAAGTCCTCCTACAAGAGTTTACAAAAATGTCATGCGTCGAACGGAGCGGCCGCTGAGTGAAGAGCCTGACAATCAGTATACGCGTACTTTCTCGCATAAATTAAATTTGTCCACTCATCAACCCTTTATTCGCGAAAAGGAGAAAATAAAAGAAAACGGGCAGACTTGGAAGCGTGGCTGATTAATTTCAGTGGGAGCAATGGATTCCAAGTAGCACACAGAAGAAAATAAAATCGCGAAAGACAAAGGGGAGATAGCAAACATACTGTGAAAAACGCGCTTCGGGCAAATCTGGTTAACGAGATGTTTAGAAAGGACGACCCCTCGAATAAGCACAATTTGCCGTGGAAGCATCCCACATACGGCGGGTAATTATGAAACGAGAGCTTTCGCCATAGCTTGTAAATATTGATTAGTAAGCACAGTCACTCTAGAGCGCAGCAATGTTAAGTGGACACTAAGGAAAAGAAAAGCGATTTTGTTGGGATTAGTTTATATTTATTACAATTTCAGTGTAGTCAAAGCACGAATCTTTCTGCTAGCTAGAATATGTTTAGTAAGCGAGAAAACGCACAAAAGGATAGAATACAGGCGGCAACGCTGATTTTGAACTTCCTGCACCAGCACATCGGGACGTAATGGATACCGACTGCGTCTGCTAGGGCCCGCATGATCATATAATGACAAAAAAATGCGTTTTAAGGGACCTTCTCGACATATAGCAAGTATGAGCTAATTACATTGAACCAATGTGGAGAAAAATAAAACAAGTCTCCTTGTCACGTAATTAAAGCAAGTCGCCGCACCAGCGAGTACAAGTAGACAGAGATCGTCAAATCTGGCTTCACCACGTTAATGGTCACTGTGGGGTGAAGCCCACATTAGAGGGCTCGTTTCATGCTGCTGGCGGTGCCTCGATTCATTACGCAATGGTTCGAATGTCAGCACAGAACCGAACGTCAAGGAGTCAAAGGGAGGGTCTTCCCTTCTGTTTTGTTCAAGTGCTGGTACTTATATTCATTTCATATTGAAATTAATTCTAGTTCAATTAGCCCAAAGTAACTCTGTTTCCCGCATCAAACGACGCAACGTATAGATTTTGACAGCGCCCTGCTAGGCCGTACGCAGTTCTTAACCAATAAAGATGAGTGTCCTCTGAAGGGGCATGACTTGACGTGCCACATTTTAAGCGATTGTCGTCACCGCAGAATTTCCTAAAATTAACTATAGAGGGTACCCTGGCGCTGCGATCGTTCAGCCACCATGGGAATGATTGGTAGTACACGGATGTGCCTAGTCTTCGTGCTTGCGGGCTTCCAACGCACTTGTGATTTCGTTTATTGCTGTATTTCGGTTTTGCGTAGAATAAAACAACGAACCATTATGAACTTCGTGCCCCGATCTAAAATGGTGAGCATAAAAGATTAAGGTGGTGAAGTGCGCCTACTGAACGTCTGCAGATTGTCATTTCGTGACAAAGCGGGGGATGATTCCCATGCCCGCTGAAGCGCCATGCATAGCAGCTGCCGTAGACACTAGCGCCAGAGCTCCCTCTGGTGTGTTTGCAGGAAACTTATGTTCGCCACAATACGAAATCCGCCACTTTGAAATCCGTGACGTCGTGTGGGGAAACTTCGGTGCAAAACTTATAAATGATCATTTGACCTCAATTTTCTCCTCTAGCAGTGACCATACGATGACGAAAGAGTACAATTTATTAATCTAAAAAAAAAGCCTTCATTTCAGAAGAGTGTCCTTTTAACATCAAACGTAAAAACACCAATCAAGACATGTCCTCCGTTCTTTAGACATCAGACTTTCCGAACAATTCATGCCTCTGTTTTATCTGCGCATTTGTCTCGGCTATTCTACGAAATCTTCATCTATATTCTCGCACTTGAGAGTATCCCTAATCCATTCCCCGTTTGCGCTGTCGTCTGCTCTTTATCTAAAAAAAAATCATTTGTAAACATGCGCTCTGAATCTCGTCAGTTGGGCGCTCTTACAGCCTTTGCTAAACCGTTTTTAAATTGTAATCACCTCTAAATAATTTCGACCGACCATACGGACGATAAAAAGCAGCATTCATCTCTAGAAATTTCGTCTCGCTCTTTCCTGCGTTTTTTGTATCCGAGCCTAAAAAGAACGAAGAAATTGGGGAAAAAAAAGAAACAGCTAATGCATTTCTTTTTTCTTAACATCTTAACTTGACGTGACGAAACAATGGCTTTTTCTCTCTTTACAAATGCGCCGCGAAGTGCTAAATAAAATGCGACGGACAATGGACAAACAAAACTATACCTGAACAGTTGTTCGGGAGAACGCGATAAGGGCAGAGCACAGTGCAGCGGCAGACACACTAAACGACATATATATATATGCGCGCAACGTGTTTAAGAGGTCGGAGTCGAAGCGATGAACCTTTCCGCGATTCGTTTACCCTTTCTGCACAGTAAAGGCCTTGAGCTGTCTTTTTTTCTTTGAAACCGTTTATGGCTACATCAAATGAATTGAACACTTCCGAGTCAAACTAAACAGCCAAAGCATAAAACGTTAAATAAAAACCTGCGGTCACGACGTATACAAAGGCGTATTTTTTTAAAACGAGTATTCAGAAAGGCACCATTAATATCGAACGACTGACTCTCGCACACTCTCCCCCTCCCCCGTTCCTCCCAGCTGCGATAAAAATCACAAAAAAATACACTACGACACGACCGCGTTAAAGTTAAACTAAAGAGGGAAAACTTTTTTTTCGCGTACTGTAAAGTACAATTTCGCAATCCCGAAAAACAGCACTTTTAATTTTTACCGGGCTTGGTGTAAGCGAGAAAACGCACGAAAAGAAAAATGCGGGGGCCGCCATCAGATTACCGCACCAGACGTCGTGACGTCATAGATTTTGAAAGCGTCTACTCGGTCCTTCTATAGTCCACGTAGCTTCTAATCAATAAAAGATTGAAGTACGTGCATTGGCATCTGTGGGTGTGGTATACCTATAGCATTCGCATGTACAGGAAATTTCATCGAGCCAATGTCGGCTAAAATACTAAAAATACATTTTGAAATTTCTTTCGATGTCACGCGTGGAAATTTCGGCGCAAAACTTAAATACGAAACTTCCACCTCGATTTCCCGCGCTAATATACTTATGGTTATGAAATATGTGGCATTATAGTTTCAAAAGTGCAGTTTATCAATATCAATTAAGTCGTTCTTTCTCTTTAGGGTTCCTTTAAATGGCAGGGGTATACCCTTTTGTGCCAACTTAACCTAATCGAGTCAAATTTTGGAGCACATCTGGATACGGTGCGGGAGAGAGGTATACAAGTCAACATTAAGGTGAAGGCCAAGCCTTCGGTTTTCCTTTTTCTTTTTAACCTTTCCCTCACAATAGCGACACACGTGTTGCCTTTTCGTCGCCGTCTGCCTGTCCTATGTTCAGACGGCGCGATGCGACCCGGAAGTATTCGTCCTGGCCTCAGACGACACCACGGTGCATGAAATAGCACTATAGCGCTATGAAACAATTTATTTTATATTAACAAGCTTATCGAGTGATGTTATTACCTCCAACAAAGCCCCTCTCTCCCTCCAACGTGTACAAAATTTCCGCTAAGCGCTGTGTTAAACCAACGCCTCCTATAGATTTTCCGTGCCTGCCGCATTATCGGCGGTAACTTGGGAAGCGGCGGTCGTCGGAACTAAGGTGGTGGCGCTACTCAATAGGGGTGTCTTTAAATAAGTTTTTACGTTTTTGGAACTTATATGCAACAAAAATAACGTAAAAAACGTTTCAAAGAAGCGTAAACGTAATTTTAATTAACCCTACGTAAGTGACGCTTTCATTCAGCAAGCAACTTTTTTTAATACAAGGCATCCTCTGAAATTAGTAGCAAACGCCAAAATTGCCGATCTCTAAGGCTAAGTATAAGGCCCTTACCCGTATACGTAGGCAGCGCCGCCATAGATGACCGGCGTTTCGCGCTTATCCGGCAGGCACGGGAAATCTAGGAGGCGTTGGTTAAAGATTAACACACCGAAACTGATTCAGCCGCCGGAAACGTAACATGGAAGCTATGGGTATTGTTTAGACGCGTTGTTTTTCTACCACTTGAAGGCCATGAAACCAAATAGAATTTAAATGATACATCAATTATTCTACTCGTTCAACAGCGCATCTATTCAGATAGCACGAACGTACTCCCCTCAGTGAACAAACAAGCATTAACTGTGCTTTACATAGAACGATATAATTCTGCTTTGTGAGCCAGCAAGTAAACGCTAGTAAAGTATAAAAACAGAAAAAGGTTTTCAGGTAAATCATTGACGAAGATGCTAAAGTTTCCTCGCATCCCTGTTTCGCTGTTGAATTTACGCGTGACAGATTAAGTTATACTGCTGCATTCCATCACCGCTGTTAAAGCCCGACTATTTACACAGTAGCAGAAAGTTTCGCTTCTGCGTCCAAACAACATTCGTGTGAACAGTATACACAGGCAGGTCAAACTAGGACAAAAACGCATTAGTGGATTACGTTGTAGCGAAAGTGAAGCGGCCGCGGTTATCGTATATCGCCAGCGGACGCATCGTTCGAGCCACGAATGTCGTCAGCGACGAAATACGCCAGCTCGCGGTGACGTCGGCGCTGAAGCTTATACGTAAACCCAATCCGACGCGTAATAAATTTCCACAGCGTCCGCTCGAGCCTGATTAACTGTTCAGTCTTGAATAAAGAAAACGACTTCGTAGTCATTTTAGAAGAAACGCGAGGCTCAATGCAAACACGTTAATTTTATGCTTTTATTTTCAAGCGCTTATATAAAGCCACATAAAATGCGGCAAAGCGCTTCGAAACCTGATGCTCTTTATTTTTTTTTTTGGGGGGGGGGCGACCAGAGAGGGAAATTTTAGAACGTCATGCTTGACCCTTGGGCTCTGGCTTACATAAATCGACGTTTGCTTTTTTTTTTCCTTGGAATTTAAATGAAGGCCCAAATTCAAAGGGATATTTTGTGTTCGTGACTTCATTTCGTGTTGCTAATAATGGGAAGAATCTTCTATAGGGACTAAATGAGGGTTTCATAAGCAGTTTAGCGCTCAGACTTTTATCGGGGTCTTTTTTATTTGTACAGCGGCATTAAAAAAACACCATTCTCCAATACTAAGTTTTGAGGGAAAAAAAAGGTTTATAGGCGGATACAAGTCTAGTAGTTGGCGGCGTTTCCTCTTCATAGAAGGATGCACCAAGCTTGCACCAATGTAAACGCCCTCCACAACTGACGTCACGAGCAGGGCCCCACCTCCGGAGCGAATGGCCGCCGCGTATACACGTCATCTGGGCGGGGCTTCCCTAGTCTTCCTAAGCTGATAACCGACTATGGACCCTTTCACTGTTTACAAACACAACCTTTTTGATGACATCCGGTTTTTCCCACCGATGTGCCTTGATGGAATCGGTGGGGAAGAAGAGCTGTAGAACATAGCCCGCTGATTTTGTACATTTTTTCCCGTATTTGGCGAAATATATTCAAACAAATGTTCTTTTGAGCTACATAAGAATTATAAACGATTCCCTTGTACTTTACGCACGTTTATTTTATCTGAAAAAACTAAACGGAGAAAAAACGTACTTTCAGTTTCGACGTCAAAAGCTGGTAAATGAGGAGACCGGAAGTTATCTGGGGTACAACGCTTGCAATCTTGAAACCGTCCATAAAGGTTAAAATTACGACATGAAAGCTGCACATTAAAATTATAATTAAGTGAAACATAAACACCAATAATAAGTATTCCTAAAGAGAAGATAGTTATTGCTGAAGAAAACAGAAATATAAAGGTCTGAAGGTTGTGTGAGGCCTACCGCGCATTCACTCGCACACAGCTGCAACTCGGCCCGACACCGTCGACTAACTGAATGTTCGCAAACTTCGGCTAAACGCCGGTTGCACGTGTCTCACATGAGTGTAATAAATTAATGCACGGGTACGTGCTACGCCACTGCACCAATCTACGAGATTTCCCCAACACAAAAAAAATGCACAAATCTGCACAGATACACAGCATCGTTTTGTAGCTGTAAGTCATGTTCAGCAAGTGTACACTCAGCTTGCACGCCCCGCTTTAATGCTTTTGGGCGGACACTGAATCTCGAAGATCGTCTCTTGGATTCCGGCACGTGTTCTTGAAGCACACGTGTGGCTGCGCGATCCGCACAAAACGAGCACGCAAAAAAAAAGGAAAAAGAACAAAAGCAGCACACAAACAAACGACTTCTGAGCTGGCTATTCTGTTGTATAACACTTTTTTTAATTCATAGATTGTTTTTGTGAACAGCTCGTGTGTGCGTGTGTGTGTGTGAGAGAGAGAGAGAGAGACCGCTTCTATCCAACTATGAATAGACGCATTCAGGTTCCTCACAAACCTTGCAGCGGTCAACAACAAAGAAGAACACAGTCGGAGGAATAATCCAAAGACGACGACACACTGAAACACTTCACGCAACGATTGAAGCCACGCTCTTTATAGCTGCAACGGTGCCTCCTTTTGCTCTTTCTTCGCGGGAGGAAATACGAGGCGTGCCGACAAGGCTGGTAACAACACACGGCCTTGCGTGTACATACGCTACGTATGCTTCACGGCCTGGGAGGCGGCGACTTTCAAACAAAAGGAACTCTTCGCGGCGAATTCACAAACGACTCGCACACACCCGCATGCTCTCGGTGATAGGCAGCGCCCCTCTTTTCCCGCTCCTCCTCTCTCAAAGGAAAAGCTCTTCCGGCGTGACGAGGCGTCGAAGAGATGGAGCGACCACAGCAGCGGCGCGCGCGTATACCTTGACGCCGCGGATCCTCCCAAAGTCTGACTCAACGCGCGGACCTTGGCAGTCGTTGGGCTGACGGGATTCCTGCGAACGACGCCTAGTATGCGTAGCGGCTGCACGCTGGCATAAGCGCGCCGCCTTTTCTATACGCTATGCGCTTGCCTGTCAGGGACGTGGGCACGCTGAACTGTCAACACGCGGAGCTTGCACACGTGAAAACGCGATTAATCGATCTCTGAATAGCCTAATCACGTCAATTACTCTAATGACGAATGAAAACTCCTATGACTGATTGATGACTGATATGTCGGGTTTAACGTCCCAAACCCACCATATGATTATAAGAGACGCCGTGTATAGTGGAGAGAGAGAGATGCAGACTTTATTAATTTCCGGCAGATTGCTGGGATGGGCTCCCACCTAGGGGCCAACGGACACACCGTGTCTCCCGGCAGCTTCCTTGGCCTGCTGGATCGCCCATAGTTGCTTGTCCAGGCCCGAACTGAGCAGCGCAGTCCGCCATCGCGCCAGAAGGTCTTCATTGGAGGCCGCGACCCCAGAATTTCTGACTAATGCTAGTGGAAGACTACAGAAATTTCGACAGCCTGAAGTTTCTTCATCATCATCATCATCAGCCTGACTACGTCCACTGCAGTACAAAGGCCTCTCCCATTTCCGCCAGTCAACTCGGTCCTGTGCTTGCTGCTGCAAATTTATACCCGCAAACTTCTTATTCTCATCTGCCCACCTAATCTTCTGCCTCCCCCTAACCCGCATCCCTTCTCTGGGAATCCAGTTAGTTACCCTTAATGACCAGCGGTTATCCTGTCTACGCGCTACATGCCCGGCCCATGTCCATCTCTTCTTCTTTATTTCAACTATGACATCCTTAACCCCGGTTTGTTTCCCGATCCACTCTGCTCTGTTCTTGTCTGTTAAGGTTACACCTACCCTTTTTCTTTCCATTGCTCGCTGCGTCGTCCTCAATTTAATCTGAACCCTCTTTATAAGTCTCCAGGTTTGTGCTCCGTAACTAAGTACCGGGAAGATGCAGCAGTTATATATACCTTCCTCTTGAGGGATAGTGGCAATCTACCTGTCATGGTTTGAGAGTGCTTGCCAAATGTGCTCCACCCCATTCTTATTCTTCTAGTTACGTCAATCTCGTGGTTCGGCTCCCCGGTTATTACCTGCCCTAAGTAGACAGTCTTTTACAACTTGAAGTGCACTATTACCTATCTCGAAGCGCTGCTTTTTTCCGAGGTTGTTGTACATTAATTTCGTTTTCTGAAGATTAATTTCCGCAATCATGAGTTGCGATTCGTCCCCCGAGTTACTCAGCAATGCGGTTGTTCTTTACCGTGCTCCCAAATCTGAGCACACAGGCCTACAGCATTTTTGCCTTCATCGAAAATGCAGCCGCCGCAGCCGGGATTCGATCCCGTGACCTGCGGGTCAGCAGTCGAGTACCTTAGCCACTAGACCACCGCGGCAGGGCGAATACTCTAATGACGTCAACGTGGATTTATTAAAAGAGAATAAAATCGAGGCCCAAGTATCACTTCGAAATTTCCCGCCAGAATCTCCGCCCGTGTAATCCATGACAAACGCAGTCAAGACTATGAACGTTGAACGCAGTCACTCCCTCTGAAAAAGGGAGCAAATCAGTCCCGAAACGTCGGGTTCTCTACAGCTTGTCTGAGGCCATTTCAACCTCCCCAATCAAGAATTTCAACGGTTTCTTTTTTATTGTTATTACTGACAACATTAGCTCAACCAGCTAGATCTACTGAACTCTGCGATGTGATGTCTACACTCTTAGAAATATTTAGTAAAAGGGTAGCAACTGTAAGCAAATAGGTATAGTAACTGAACACTTGCTACCTTTCTTGGACCGTTACTAACTTTTTGCAACCTGTTCACTACCAGCGTTAGTAAACAGTTACTACCTGCAACCATTACCAACTTTTTTCTACCTGTTTACTACCTGCTTTAATAAACAGTTACTAATTGGAATGAAACAAGTAGTAACTGAAACTGTTACTAACTTTCTTGCACGGTTGCTACCTTTTTGCTACCCGGCCATGAATATATTAAGAGATACTTATTCTAATAATTTATAAGGGAAATCCTCTTGACGTATCTTCTATTAACGGAAAAAAGACGCGTTCGATATTCATAGACAGAATTTAAATTACGCAACAGGGTTATGCAAGAGTCATCAAAGCGCCCTCTACAAGATTAGGTCAATGTATGGGGCAGATTTTGCACTGTGGCCCTTTTTCTTAGGTGGCTAAGAGATGCTGCCTGCGTCAGTCCATCTATAACACTTCGTCGAAAATATGTCCAGCCTAAAAACGCTGGTTGAGATAAAAGGAGACTTATCTCATTCGTGAGCTCCACATTTTGCTCATTACCACGTCACCTGTAGAGACCTTGTGTACACATTGAAATCAAGTTGTTTGTGGGTCTGTAGGCACCGAAATAAAGATTTGATTAGTTCCATAGCGGGGTTTCCGGGTGAATTATGAATTCCCATAATTCTCGCTAATGTGAATTAGCGTTTTTGTACCGCTTTTCTCTTCGGCAATCTCATTGTGTGTGTCCGAATAGTGGAACAGAAGTAACGAGGAACAGAATAAACGAAAGCGCATGACATTTATGGCTAAATTTTCGACGACCTTCCCAGTACACGTCAAAACGAATGAACGAACGATTCGAATTACGGGAGACTACCGAGTGAAGGTGACTTGAGCTCGTGAAACATGCGTGGTTCTTCTCTCGGCGGAGAACCGATGGTCTGGGCTATATAAACCTGACTACCTATGCTGCTTCTGTGCAAGAAGAATCAGTAGACCGGAGGGACTTTTCATACCTACTAACGAAGCGTTCGGAGAACAACCGGCCTCCAATTCGAGGCTACCACGGCGTCTTTTACTGTTTATCTTTCCCACCATAGAGAGCGCAAGCTATCCGGCAAGGTCATTCTCCTCATTAACTTCGGCCAGCGTGTAATGGACGGCGTCTCCCTCTGACCTCCACTGCGCGCTCAGATTACTGAATTTTACGTCGACATTTCCTTTGATGATGCGCTCCTAAATACGTCTGCCTTCCAATCGCGAATACTATCAAATTAAAAGCGCGATCCGAAAACGAGACATTTTAAGAAACAACGCAGCCGCATGTTGTGTGCGAAACCTTCGCACTGTTTACATGCGAGTCGTCTTCGTTACATGAATGACGTCATAACGAGGTACGACAGTTCATTGGCTCGAATAAACTCGCGCGAAAGGTGGGTGTGCGACTGGACTCGGAGTCGCGTACGAGCCAGCCAATCACATTTGACCCGCTATAAACCGAACAACTGCGGGGTGTTGCTCACGACGGGCGCTTTACATATGCCAGGCCGAAGGAAACTCAAAGCGGCAGGCAGAAGAACAATAACTGACAGGCAGGTAAACGGAGTCAGCGCCGATGTCATCAAACAAGCGGATACGCACGCACTGCTTACGGAAGAAATCGTGGACTGGTGACGCCAAGGTGGCGGGTCGAATTCCGGCCGCATTTTCTATGGAGGCGATCCCTTGCACTTGGATTTACGCGTACGTGGAAGAAGCGCAGGTTTTCGAAACTTCTGGAGCCCTCCGCTACGGCGCCTCTCACAATCTGGTTTTGGGACGTAAAAAGCCTCAAAATAATCGGTGTTCTACACAGGCGAAAGAAACCGATGAATGTGAAGACGTCGCGTATAATCTGACCGGTTTCATCTAGACGAAAAAAAAAAAAAAAAAACCCCAAAACCATCATGCGGCCTCGGAAAGAAATGCGGCCTACCGACGTAATCGCGAAGTGCAGCAGCACGTTATTTGATACTTGATCACCGCTGCACAAACGAACACCTGCTAGCGATCGGGGTAAAGACATCCACAGGATCGGCCAGAGAATAGAAAAGTATAATCGCAGATTACGGCGTTAATCGAGCAGCTACAGCACCATCCTGACAAGACACACCCGTGCTCCTCAGAAGAACGAAAGCGGTCTTCGCGGGCCGTAATGGTTTTCATTGATCTGCAGAACGTGTCAGAGAGCAAAAGCGAAAAGAAGTGGGGGGAAAACGGTCAGAGAGAGAGAGGCACATTCATTCCGCGGCACACGAAGTGCGCGTACACGCGTTGTATGGAGTACAGCATCGTTCCAAGGGCCGCAGAACCTGTGCGCCGCCGTCAGAACGGGGGGAGTGTACGCAATTCGGCAACAGAAGGAACAGTTATCGGTTTTTTCACGCTGGTTGCGGGTTTTAATTAGACTTAATAAGCGAAGAAGCCAGCCGCAATCACACCCACCGCACCGGCGAAGGCCACGATACACCGACGTACGATAGAACATGCAATCCCGCGGAGAGTGTAATACGGCGGTAGTTGCGATTCATACACGTTGACGTTGACGCCAATGCGGCGGCGGACCTGGCGCGCTTCTCCACTAAACGCCGGTGGCCCCGGCGAAACACGGTGCGCGAATTACACACGACGAACCGAGCTCTACGGCACTCACCGTGAGGATGATTAACGCCGAAGGTGACACTCCCACGGTCCACGCGACAAGAAACGCGCACACAACACCCGTCAAGGAGCTGCCTGCGTTGCCCACGAATGCAGCGGACGACAAGACGGCCCGGTTCGATGCTCGGCCGACGACGACAACCGCACACACACGGACCAAGCACGACGATACACTCGCGTAACGACGGACGCCCCCAAAGCACGCAGCTCACGCAGACGTTTACGGGCGCCTATCAAAAATCTCGCCTCTTCGCCGCAAAACACCGGAAACTGGAGAACGGATGTTGCGTTTCTCTCCTGCGGCTGTGACGTATCAAAAAGCCTCGCATGCAGACGTCTTAACGCTTACTCTGCTTACACCTTTTTTAAGTTGCCCGCGCTCGCAGTAAGCAACCACTCAATAATTAAAAGAAGGAAAACATGCTTTAGAGTGTTGTATAAATGCATGATCAAAAATTGTGTTTTATTTTTTTATTAGAGGACTGGTTCTAGAGTAATAAATCTGGCGCGTGCCACCGGCATGTCGCTGATAGGCTGCAGCGTGTGTTTGAAGCGTGCACGGCTTTTTCAAGAAAAACCTATTGTGGCCAGTGACAGCGCGAAGCATGAGAAATTACAATGGTGCTAGCTGACCGCCGTCGCATAGGGCCTTCGTATTTTGGTGAGTTTCAAGGTTAGTGGAGCTGGCATCTAAAACAACGACTGTCGTTTGACTGCCTTGCCTACAACGCCGCCGAAAAAGCAGTGTGGGATGGTGAATTCGGAAGCACGTGGTTACATCCTTCAATCGTCGATCGGCCAAGAATACGATTGACATCTCCGAAACTCGGCACCCGTCGATGCAACTCGTGCAGAAACAAAAAAGCTCAAAGAGAAGAGACTGAACGTGTGGACGATTTGCATCGTGGGCGATGGACTTTGCGTTTCCTCGCCTATGAGAGTGTTGACACTGCTACGAACGCTTCGCGCCTGCAGAGATCCCAAGTGATGTTTTCGGGTTATGGATACCACCGAGAGGACTGAGGGATGTTCGACTTGCGGAATCGGGGCTTTCCAGAACAAGCAGGTAAGCGCAGAGGCGTCGCGAATGATAACTTGCTCGCTTCGGGCTTGTCGCGCATCAACTGCTCCCGTACGGCGCGGCAACGTGTTGAAGTTTGCCACTCTGCCTACGCGTTCAATGGTTCAATTCCGCTGAACCATAAATTTGTGCGCAAACTGTCTCCTGTGACTTGTGCTTTTATCCTTCGTTGAGTTCTGGTGGCAACACTTCGGTAGCCCACACCGACTGATCTTTCCTAAATGTCTCTTGTATTCTTTTTTGTGCGTGTTTGTTCGTGAAGGCATGCACATGTGCGATTCGCTTGGTTTCCAACCGGTGGCTTTGTGTGCCCTTGTGAAGTTAAGAATTCAACGAAAGGACTGCAATGGATTGTTGCGTTGTACCTAATCGAACGTATCAAAGTTTGTAGTGAGGTGCAGAGAGGGGTAAGGGATCTCGCCACTTAATTTTCCTGGAACAAAGTGGAGCGGCTACGGTTGCCTGCGTCCTAGCCGCCTGTCGTGAGGACTTGCTTTAATATAGCACGCGCCTTGCTTTAATATAGCACGAGCAGCGTGGTGACCAGTGAGTGACGATGCTTATGATGAAGGCGCTGCGAGTTCGTTCAGATGCAGGGTCCTACGTTGCGCTGCGGTTAACGTTGGTTTTGCCGGTTCGCAACGAAAGATACGTCTGCACTATCACAAACCGATTCGCGTTTACTGAAGAAGCGATGCCGCTTCGAAAACGGCCAATGACATTCGCACGTAATTAAAATGATCACTCGGTACAAAATGTGCGAGCACTGTGCCTGCTTGCGTAGATGCATGGTTTCTCATTCTGTGGTATTAGCAAACTTTGTGTTGAGAAACCACAAACGTTGCAGTAACTTAGTGAAATCATTACCAAGTGTGACACCACGCTCAGAGGAAGATGAGAGCTTGAAATGATGAGACATCATTGAACAGCTAATTTATTTTATTCATTTATTGCTACCTTAAAGGTCCCGAGGGACATTACATGAGGGGTGCGCATCAGAAGTGAAGAGATAGAAAAAAAAAGAAAATACAATAAACAACAATAAGGAAATACGAAATGTAGATACAAATGGTGTCAATAGGAAAAAAAATGATCTATTTTACAAAGGTAAGTCCAAAGACAGCAGTTTTATATGTGTTCAATGGCAGACTGAAGCATGCTGCATCATGGACAAGTGCAACATCTTCTGGAAGGCCATTCCAGTCTCGGGCAGTTCGGACGAAAAAAAGACTGATGGAATGTAGTGGTGTGTGTATTGGGTGGAATTACTGCATTCAGGTGGCCTGTTCAGGATGTAGGATGAGTCAGTTGAATCAACCGGCTGTCACGAGGCATGGTGTGAAAGAATCTGTGGTAGAGGCATAGGCGTGAGATGCGGCAACGAAAGTCAAGAGGTACTAGCTCCGGTTTAGATGTTAGACACGAAACGCTTGCGTGATACGAGTGCTCGAAAAGAATTAATCTGGCGGAACGGTTCTTAAACGATAGGAGACCTTTAGTGAAATCAGATTGGTGGGGGTCGAAGATAGCACAGGCATATTCAAGTTTAGGTCGCACGTAATTTTACGTGTGACTGAGCCATGAAAAGATAACGGCAAAGGTGACCAAGCATTTTGTTAGCTGAATTAATAATGTGGGTTACATGATCCGTCCAAGACAAGTCTTGAGACAGGTGAAGTCCTAGGTACTTGAAGGAATGCACATTAGCTATAATGCTGTTATTAATCTTGTACACGGAGGGTGCATACTTGGGTCGACTATGGAATGAAATGTTCATGATCTTACATGTGTTCAGTGAAATGGGCCATGTGGTACACCAGTCTTGAATACGAAAGAGGTCTTCCTGAAGAGTAAAAATGTCTGAGAAGTTATTGATTAGGCAGAACACGACGCAATCATCTACAGAAAGACATATCTAAGAGGTTACAGTGGATGGCAGGTCGTTGATGTAGAGATCAGGCAGAGGAGTGGCCCAAAAACAGTGCCTTTGGGGCATGCCAGACAGAATGGATGAAGTGGATGATGCGTAGTTAGCATATATGAACTGTTTTCGGTTGGATAAGAAACACTCAAACCAGTTGCGAACAAGTCGATAAATGTTAAGGCACGATAATTTCACTGTAACCAATGTTTCAACAAAGAAATTCGCCTGTGTAAGTTTTTTATGAGATAACCCTGTACAAGAGCAACAATGAAAGGCATGGAAACAAGACTTTCATGCAAGAGCATCAACCTGCTACAAGATGCATTTGAACAAAGGTTTGTTTTTTACATAGTTTTCACCAACGTAACGATATCAACATCATCTTGTAGTACCGACTGACCATCATATTAGTGCTGGTGGCCCTAATTATCTTAATCACCCAAACCCTCGCGTTCCTTTGTGTTCCCCCTTGGTGCCACTGGCGAACAGCAGAAAGCAGCGATAGCACTACTGTGAAGCCGCCAAACGACTGGGTGTCTTCCCCTGCATTGACACTCTCTAATGAGATGAAAAAGTCACTATGGCCTCAATGTTGAGGTACATTCGGCCAAAACATCACCTATTGTGCGCCGTGGCCACATTTTTGTCTATCAGCGCCATATTATGGAACAAAGTTGCACATAAATTGCTTTGTGGACATGTGCATTGTGGGCGTACACTTGTCCTCACCTTTTAATTCAGTCGTATGGCAAAAATACACAGGAAAAACTGCCACTCATGCATGATAGCTAAAGGTTCAGCCAGCTGGACCAGCAAAGGTCTGTGATGTGACCCAAAAACTATGCGCACAATGCCGCTAGGTGCATAGTTACATTCACAGCGAACAATTAGGTACCACCATATGTTTATGTAATCATACTCTTGGAACTTGTGCCTTTGCTCTATACCGAGTTACATCGATGTATCCCTGGTAAAGACATCTCGCTTCACATTGACAAAATCAGCCTCCATTGACTCGCGCGTCACACTACCCTCTAAGCATGCAAGTAAGTGGGAATTGGAAAATGTTGCCAGACCAAATATTCCCTGTTGGCTCTAGCAACAAGAGGAGTCCTCTTGTCTACTTTGGCAACATTGATGCAACTTTTGCATTGACTCCTGTAGCCATAAGTTGGTGAAAAATGTGGACCCCACTCGGGCTCACTCATGAAATATAGTTTGCCCTTCGGGCTCAGTCATACCCGGATTGGGCAAATTTTTTAGAGCCGAAGCTCCTTAGGGTGTGGGTCTGTCCTTCCTCCATTGGTGTCGTACGTAGCCACCCATAACCACATGTGGCACATACGCGCTCTGGAGCGGGCATGTGCCACAGGGGATGGGAGGTGGCAGTTCTTGGAGTGTTCACTAGATGTATGGTTGAATAGATGTGCAGAACGGGTATGTGCCACAGGGGATGCGAGATGCTGGTACATTGAGCGTTCACTAGATAAACTCCCGGACGGACAGACTAGAAGATGGACATACGGACGGACGGATGCATGGATGGACGCACAGATGGTCGCGCGGACAAATGGACAGAAGCACGGACGGGCTGATGGACGCGTCGCCTCACTTGTCATCATTTACTCCGTGGATATGCTGTGATTTTTTTTAACTGTGTTTTTTTTTAATTTGTGATATCAGTGGTTGTAATTTATTGAGGACATTTTCATTGAAAGGGAGGGCTCGCGTGATATATTTTTATCAAGAATTCCCAAGAAAAGTTTCTGCCGGGGTAAAGGGGGCACCCCCTCCTTTAAAGCTGATGCCACTCATCAATAAATAATTAGCCGGCATTCAAACGCTTTCAAATGCGCCGGCGTGAGTGGAAACGTGAGCAAATGTAAGGCTAATAATGATGCTGAAGTTGACTAAACAGAACCACAGATCGCCAAAAAAGCGTACAGCTCGGTCAGACTTGCTCAAGAAATATATCTTGCGCTTATGGCTTACTCGGACCTAGACTCGTCAAATTTTTTCACTTCCAGACTAGCTTCTATTCCAACTCAGCAAAATATTATTCACCTGGACTCGCTCAGACTCGCAGCTCGGTCGAAGTGCGTCAAGTCATGAGTGAGTTCGCCAACCTGTTCCTGTAGCATTGCCTGTTCAACGTTGTCTTATTGCATAGTCAGGTGGGGCTAGCAAAGACAGCCCACACAGTCGATATTTCAGTGCTGGAAAAGTTAGCAATACGAAGGACTTCCATCAGTTCTTTTGTGAGCTTTGTATTTAGCATTGCAGTGAAGTCCACAAAACTGTACCGGAACAGAATAAGTAATGGTGTCTCCTTTACGTATTGCTATATCACTGTTCAAATTGTATAGAACTTTGTATTCCGAGTTCAGGGTTGCATGAACCCAGGTGGACACAACCTCAGCACCTGAATGACACAGCAATGCCAATTCAAGCATAAATAACCAACGTTGCATGATAAAAGGACATTTCACCTTAAGGCATAAGGCGGAACAAGAACTCATCATGACATATTTACCGATGATTGTTATAGAATTTGGAAATAGAGTCAGTGTGAAGCTTCGAATTCAATGAACAACGTATTGTAGGCGTTTGCAGGTCCAGCAAGCGATCTACGATAAAGGGACCAGCCCAGAACATGAAATGAGATGGTTGCACAGATGGAAAGAATGTCTCTCATAGTGACTCAAACCAACCCTGTTTTTTCTAGTGAAAAGTGGAGATATATATATATTTTTATTTATTCATTGAAAATCGCAAATAGTAGCCTCTAGTGGCATAAACCTAAATTTTCTACATACCTTGTCACGTCATCGTTGAATAGTGCATGCGGTCAACAATATTCTTGTTAACATTGAAATATTGTTCGCTTCTTTATAGTAAAAGATATTACTCTATAACGATGTTCATGTAGGCCTGCGCAAGTAGCAGGCCTTTAAGTGGCGCTACTTCAGCGTGGTGCGATGATCCCATGTTTGTCAGCTCATCTTGAACAACTTTCCTGTGTGCTCATGTACCCGTGCACGCAGTTTCCAGTTCGCTAAGGTTTTGGAGCGATGTGGTTTTTCCACCTACTCTTTGTCTCAGAAATGACGCGCACTGCTACTCGGCGTGATTGCGCATATGCGCAGTGACCTTTTCGGTGACTTGGCTTGGCTCGTGTGTCGAAAGAGTAATGACGGGACAAGCCGTTTATGACACAGGCCCACGCAACGCGGCACAAAAACAGGGAAGCCGTATGAAGTCTCATTGTAACGGCTTGTTATTTTCAAAACTAGATGTGAAGTTCAGAATAAACATAGTTAAGCATAATTGCAGGAACTCCTGTGTAAGCAAAACATCAACAGCATGCACAAGTCGCTAGAAGGGCTACCGGCATCGCTATCAATTCTCAGCGTTGCTGGACAAAATGGGGCATCGCTGTTCAGAGCCTCAGCGATAAAAAAAATACTGCTTTTAAAATATTTTCTTTTCGGATAACTACAGCAGCTACGAACACTACAAAGGGTAAGCCAACTGTCACGCTGGGAAAAAAAACGGGTGGAAAAAGATTAGTTGTCAATACCTTTAAGATTGCAAGTGATTGTGTAGAATGCTGATGCCCTGCTGTTTCGCAGACACACGCTCAGATTAATTTCTCGCATTGTGTCTCTTTGCAGGAGTTGTTTCAGCATAGTTTCTCCTTGGAGCACCACAGAAGACTTGCGGAGAAGAGTAACTCGTGAGTGCTAACACTCTCATAGTCTGTTCTGGAAGCCCACTTAGTGCTACGCTTTATTTCGTGCCAACAATCATGGTGGCTTAGTTCCCATGGCAACGCACTGTCAGGCATGGCACAAAGGAATCAAGTTGTGGCAATCATCTTTAAAATCATGGATAAACACAGTATGCCCGTGAGCCGTGCATTAATTGCATATTTAAAATAAAAAAGATGTATGAACTTTGCACTAAGGTATGCAAAGCTTGGCCTCAACTGCTCGATGCTCAACTCTTCTGGCACGCTCTTGATGCATTCATTTAGTGGATCCTCACTTTTGCAGAGCTTGGTCAGTTACTCGGAAAAAGAAAAAAAAAAAAAACGGCGAATAGTGATGTCATGCCGCTTTTGACCACATCGACCCTCACAATCCACCAGTGAATTCCCAGTTTAAAGAGAATGATAGCAGATGAAATGTACAGCAACAGGACACTTAAGCTAACTTTTACCCGAAGTTGCTTGTGATCATGTCAAGATGTTTCAGAAAGATGCAACAGATGTGTGCCAACCTTCTAGGTGCATCGTGCGGGCAATCGCGTTAAGCCTAATTCAAGGGCTAACGTGACTGGAGTTCACGTACGGCCCAAAAAGGAGGGGGGGGGGGGGGCAGCATTCGTTGGAGTTAACCGTCTCGTCTTTTTCATATGTGTCGAGAGTTGCAAAAGATTCGGGGTCTCAAAGTGATGTTGCGGAAGAAGGACCGGCAACAAGGTGTGCTGCTCACCGAGCTCCAGCCAATCGGTGAAGGTGGAAGTGGATGATCTAGTAGGTGTATGCGTCAAGACTTGTGCCCCTGCTTAACGCCAGTTACTTCCTTTCCATGTTTTTCTCTATTCCTCTTTCTTCCTCTTCTTTATCTTTCTGTTTGTCCTCCCTTACTTTCTCTAAATTTATCTCTTTCAGCGTTTTTTATGCTATTTATAGCTTTCTTTGATTCTCAGTGTTTGCCTCTTTCTTCTGTTTCTTTTCCTTCCCTCCTATGCTATATTATCTACCCTCTTTTCCCTCCTCCTCAGTCTCGCTTCCTTTTCCCACCCACTTGCTATAGTGTACTGCACAAGGCCAGTGTGCTTAGATAGCATGGTGGTTATGCTGCTATCCTTACAGTTAATTAGGGTTTCCCCAATTGCTAGTTATGTCTGTCTAGAAATGTTAATTGGTGCTCGCTGCTTGTTCGTTGCCTTCTTCATTTCTAGTGAACCGGTCGTGAGTTGTGGAATTTGCCAATTTCTGTGGCACATGCCCGGTCGTGATGATAATAGCTTTTTGGTCATCTGTTTTACCTTGAGCTTGCAGCTTTGCTCTTCAGAAGATTTGAGGGGTAAAAATCTGATTTAGAATGTTAGGTCCACATCTTAATTTATCCATACTAATTTAAGAAGTAGGAGATAGCCCAGTCGATCATTAAAAAAAATGTATAGCACCTCCACTATTGTGAAACGTGAACCAGTGTGTCACAGTGTCACCTAGCGATAGCCGTTTACAGAGTTCCCGCTGCTCCGTTTATCAAAATGTCATTGACGCCAGTGTTTGAGGCAGGTATATAGGCTTTCACTGGCATGAGCGTAATCTGTAATCTAATTCTGTGTACGACACGTGTGCCACTTCTTTGCTGTGCTTTATTGGCTTCCCACTCGTTACGGCCATTGATATATTCGTCATCGGCGGTGACGTGCATCGGGTTGTTTCGCCGGTCAGATGTCACGTAGCGACGCAGTGGCACAGCACTGTGCTGGTGCAGAGGCAGTGCGGCAGAAAAAGCATTCGCTTGCTCGGCAAGGCCATGACAATCTTTCTTGTGCCCTGTCAGAGTCAGCTGCATGTTTCCAAACCATTTTAGTGATCTTAAGTTTATATAAGATTGCTTCCTGGCTATTTTTGTTAATTTAATTTTTGAGCCCCTGTTCATTCTACTTGACCCTAGTTTAAGAACCGGTAGCCTCATTTTGGCTTCTCTTGAGCACGTCACTATGAGCTTCATGATGCCACATAAAATGGACGAACAATCTAGGTCCTATAGTGCTCCACAGTTGAAATTGGGTAGCTGATGTTGTAGGTTACTTCTGAGCAAAATTGAAGCTTGGCAGGTCATTCAAGGACATATAGCCAGTATTTGGTTAGAGCGACAAAATGAGCACCAAGGAGGGGTTGTCACAGCTAAGGACCGGAGGAAACTCCGTCAGTTATGGGGGGCATAAAAGTAGTATGGTGGGGAATAGTACGGAGATTATTGTGATTTGATTGATATGTAGGGTATAACGTCCCAAAAAGAGGCCGTAGTGGAGGGCTCCAGAAATTTCGACCACTTGGAGTTCTTTAATGTGTGCCCAAATCTGTGCACACGGGTTCACAGCATTTTCACCTCCATCAGAAATGCAGCAAACGAGTACCTCAGTCACTAGACCACCACGGCGGGGCTGAGACTATTGTGAATATGCCCCTCTCACTTCATTTCTGTATATTGAGAAGCCGAGTGGGATATGCAGTTTGGTGTCGATATGAAATTAACAAATGCGATAGTTTGCTTCTGCCGTGCAATTCTACTACGACGATAGGTTTCGAAACTTCCTCGAAGGAGCTTATAAGCGTTTCACCTCGTCGTAGGCACTAGTATGCTAAGTTCAAGGGATGTGCAGGTGCTTATATTGTACACAGTCTCACGAGAAATGGTGTCCAGCAGTGTAATAACTATGCACTAGGTTCTAATTATTTGCCTATTTGTTCAAAGTTCTCATTGAGAGACAACAATGCAATGCTCGCGTACGCAGTGATTAAATGAACCTAGAGAGAATTATAGCTGGTGTTTCATACCAGTCTGTGACCTTGTAGGATTACCATGGTACAGGTTATGCATGCACAGACACAACAATGCTTTCATCAAATGTATGAATGCGAGTTTTTTAATATGTAACTATGGTACTTTATTCGCCTTTCCAATGGCAGACTGCAGTTTTTTTATGCAAAGCATTCTTCGTCTATCATTCAGGCACTTCTATCACTGAAACACGCTTTGTATAATGAAAAACTCATAGAGCCACCTTTATTGCACGAAAAGTCTGTATGTAGCCCCATCTAACTATATTTACGGCTGTGCTGATTGACGACATCATTTTCTACGGAGTTAATGCAGTAAAATGACAAACACTTGAATAATGCTTGTGCAAGAAACATCTGGGCAAATTGCACAATTCCTTTAATTTAGAGAATCCTTTCCATCCTGTTTTTTTCCAGACTTATGGTTTTGTCTGAACGTTTCTTAGGCTTCGTGGTAGTGTAGTGACTAGTAGTGTAGCAATGCCTTCAGGGATAGCCCACTTTAGCCAGTTTACAACCCTCAAGATATCGTCTCAAGGAAAAGAGTCTGTCCGAAAGCATATGATGCATGTCACGTGATTCACATGCTTTGGCTCACCATAATGTGCAGCATAACTTTGAAGGGGCCCTGCAACTTTTTTTGAGCGTGGTCAGAAAACACTGCTAAAGGTAGTAGAATCTCCGAAGAACATACCAGCCAAATATTATAGCGCAGCACACGGCCTGTGATTCAGAATAAATGATCGAAGTCAGTTAAAAATTACTTCCTCTTCCCTCGACAAGTGACGGGAGACGCTCAAAAATCACTGATAGAAGACGATCTATCAGATATTAGCTGATTTGAATATCGTGCACTCGGTCGTTACGGGGATCGCTGCGAGAGGCTTCGACTTGTCCATGCGTGCGCCCGCGATCACACTGCATATTCGAAGGAAAAAAAAGGGGGGGGGAGGGGGCTCAAGGTCACGAGGCGCACATGACGTTTTTTTTTTTTTGCCCCTGTCATTCCCCGCTGCTTGCTTCCTGCGCTTTCGTTGGGATGAGAGAACAGAGGATGCAATTGCTGTGTGCGACAAATTTTTGTAACTCAGCTTGTACTCGGTGGATTTCTCAAATTTTTGCGGCGTTGAATTCGTGAGGCAATCAGCTCTTTCAGCGAGTCCCTTGCATGGTTACTTCAAAAAGGGTTTCAGGTCCACTTTAATAGTGTGAAACATTTTGCTGGACATCACATGTAATCCCAGAGAAGTTTTTTCTCTGTCTTTATCTGCTAAGCGCTGTAGGTCATCATAGACGAGTCGGCATTCACGTTCACCTGAACGCTGCATTCTTCTTACAGATTTGAAAAGCACATGACCTAGGACGGAAAAGATACTCGAGCCAAACACAATGTCACATTTGTGTTTCAGGACGTGGTGTCACGTCTGCGACCTCTGCAAGAAAAGAGCAGGGCCGCTGCAGAACTTCAACGACCACGTGCGCGGCCGCAAACACCAGCGGGCGCTCGACAAGTACAAGGAAACGTGGGTGAATGCCTGGCCGGTGTGAAAACGGTCATTCTTATCTTCTCCCTCTCACTTAAATAGCTTCTGGCTTCTGTCTCTTCTCACTCAGCATCTCGTCTGCTGCTTACACTAACAGAAAGGTCCGTCCGATTTTCCTGCACGGCATAAACACGGTTCGTGAGGTGTTGCGTGCCTGTTCGCTTCAGCGGTGTTTCAGTAGTGTCCTCTGAACCACACCGCTTATTTCAAAAAGTGTACGGGACTGGTTCCTGATTTTCCCACACTTTCTCCGAGGACAAGCAAATGTGAAGTTCTGAAGCAACAGCATAGCAGTGGATGCGCACTACTGACAGGTGTAGGGCACAACGGAACCCCTGCTGATATGCATCTGTTGTGTTTACACTACGTCGAGTGTGTGTACACTCCACAAATAGACCACAAGGGCTGTTCCAGAGCTATCAAATTTACGTAAAGGACATGTTTTAAAAGGGAGAAACTTGGTACCTGCACCGTGTTGGCACCTTGCCACTTGTTTAGGTAGGTTCTGTATGCCTGCACCGCAAAACTTGAGCTGAACTGTTTTCTGAAATTCTTGCGCCCCACCACGAACCGATTTAGTTGTGTGGGTGAATTGAACTGACCTAACATTGTTATGCCAAGATGGAGCCACGAAATTTCGGAGCCACAGTAACAGCTTAATAGCTCTATAGACGTGCTTCCCCTTGAAGTTCCTTTGGTCAAGCTTTACCTCAAGAGTTTGCTTGTAAGTGCTTGGGAACGAAAAAAATAGTTCCATGATGAATCCCTCATGCTAAGTTTAGTCATTTGTTGCATTTATAGAGAAAAAAAAAGAAAGTGAAGCTCCAGCAAATTAAGGAAGCGGAGTTTTTTATTTTGTAGCCACTTTTTTTTTCTTTTTCAATGTTATTAAGGCCTCAAATGAAATGTAAAGCCACCATTCCGAATTTTTCAACTCTGCAATGGAAGTACAGCGTCCCAATAATATCAGGTGCTTCCAAACCATGGAACAATTGCCACATCATTCAGTCACGTGTCTGCATCAAATACCGTGTTGGCTTGTGTTATAGCTGTATTTGTTATTGTTTGTCTCTTAACTTTTTCTGAGCTGTAACCCTTTCAGGACTGGGCCATTTTGTGTCATTCTTCTATGAGTATATTATGTTCTCTAATCTGATGGATTTTTCTGTGGTCGCAAGCGACTGCAAATGTGAATGCTATCCTTTTAGTGAATTCGAAAGCCTATATAGTGCTAGCAGACAAATACGTAAGAGAGCGGACGCCACATTGCACTTGTGGTGTCATCTCTCTTATGTTCTTGTTAGCTTGTGCTGAATACGCTTCTGAATTCGGTTTACGAACGCCTAAAAAAAATCAATAGTCCTTCTAACGAGTTTACTTTTTCAGCAATACAGAGTGCAAACTTGGCTTTGCTATTGCCCTGGATTTGCTGTCGCTGCCGCTGCTGCTTACACCTTGTTTGGCAGCACGTGTGTGTGTTGATGGAGCATCTTTAGCAAGCCACGGAAACACGTTACCGAAAAAAGGCAATACGAAATCGGCTGACGAGTGCGCGTGCACGAACAATGTTCGCGCATATGGAAAGGAGCCGTGTCCTATTTTTCTAACGTGTTTCTGTAGCTTGCTAAAAACCTCTAATACCAGTGTCATAGGGCTTCTTTTGATCGGGATCAGGGGTGATCAGATTAGGTTCCTTCCTTGTGAGGTGCTGCTGCATGTTCATTTTTAATTGTCATCAGGCCCGATCAGGAATAAGGTGATTGCGATCAACACATCATTGTTCGGGTTGCAGGTGACAGTTATATCCAATGCCTGCCTGTGACTCCATCCGGATTAACTTGAACCATGCAGCAGCAACCATTATTGTCATGATAAAGTACGATTCAGATCGGCACTGAGTGCGATTGAAAGTGGCCGTGTGACACCGATGAAATGCCATTTTTCATGCCACCCGCTGCATTGAAGATCCCTCTTGCTTTCAGGCTCTTAACAGTTATAGGGATTCGTTGATTAAAGTACATGGCATTACTTGGAATACGTTTTTGACAATTCGACATCCTCTCATTGTTCTTGTAAGTTTTTTTTTTCTTTAAAAATATGAAGGCTTCCCTAGTAGGGTATGCAGTCTATACGAATTTTCCTATTTTCATTCTACTTTCTTCTAGCTAGGATTCTCCAAGATTATATAATATAAAATTGAAACATTTTGGTTGGTGTAAACGTGCTCATCAAGCTCTTCCATTCAGGTGCTGTAACGTTGGTAGTTCACAGAATAGCACTGTCTTCGATGCAGTGTTTCAGATATGTGGTCATACTTCTTATATTTCTTGAATTCATCAATTTCTGGCGATTTTTGTGAAGGTAGCTTAAGGGTCCCGAAGTAGTTTTGAAAACTTCTTGCAGACTCACTGAGCCAGTAGTGTATATCTCTTGAATCAATCACAGAGCAACACAAGTTCTTTACATAAAGTGGTCTTATTGGCATATTAGCATTGGTCTGGCATCAGAAAGTGTGGCGGCACTCGGTGCTGTGGAGGTAAACCACGAAAGCATCTATTCTTGCCTCCGGGATCTTGGGTACTCCGGTGAAGGGAAGCTCACATAAATCAGTGTCTTTCCGCAACCGCTCAAAGGAAATTTAAGGAATCAATCAGGTTGAAACAAGATCAAATGCAGTACTATTCGTTCGAATACTGAAGGCCCACAAATATTTGCACAGGCCTAGTTTTGACAGATGAATATGGTGTTTGCAATACATGTTACATTCTTCTTGCCCATTTTCCTCCTGTTTCCACGTAACAGGCTGTTCCCATGTAACAGGCTGTGAATGCCATCTGTACTTTGTATGTGTCTAGAGTCTAATTTATTACTGTATAAAAATATACAACTTGAAGACTGTGGATTCTGTGTGATAGTAGCTGTAAAGGTACTTTCAAGATGGCAGAAGTTCTGGAAAATATGTAAGTGAAATATGAAATATGGGTGTCGCTGGCTCCAAACATTTCGGCACATAGTCTTGTCTTCAGGGCTACCACTCCCAACCCTAGTGTGTATGTTCGCATGCTTGTAACATTTTTGTGGCATTCCTTTTTTGCCGAGCCATCATCTCTGCGGGTGTCTTAAACCTTCTTCCCCTCGTCCCTGCTTAGTTTAGCATGGGAGCAAGCATCCAGAGCTGAGCCGAGCCTTAGACAGAGCAAGACCCCAACGTGGTCGTACAGAGCTAGCAAGGCGGAGAAACTTTCCAGTGGCGAGAAAATCGAAAATTCAGCATCCAATCCGCACGGAAGGTCCAAGGAGCCAATAAAGAGCGCAGTCGTCGTCAAAAACGGCGATCGAGCCACCAAGCGCGGGAAGCAAGGGCACCAAAGTTCAAAACGTGCCAGTTCGCAGGACTACGAAGACGCTGTGAGTTCAATGCATTTGCCGTTGTTGCACATTTTCATGATTTCAAAGGTGCACCTTCGCGTCATTGTATTTTGCACCTTTAAATAATTGTGATAGGATTTAGATTGTTTGGAGAGGCTTGATTATCCAGTGTTCACATCTGATGCCTGCTTTTATTGTCGAAGTTTTCTTGTGCCAAAAATTATGGTATGAATATGAGGCTCACCATAGCCGAGAGCTTCAGAAGTTTTGACCACCTGGAATTTATTAGCTTGCTTCTCAATCTAAATACACGGGCCTCTAGGACTTCGCCTCCAGCAAACCGTGGCCACTGGTGGCAGGGCTGAAATTCCGTTAACTTCAGCTCAATAGTTATGCACCATAACAATTAGGCTGTAGTGGCGGGTAGCTGATGTGTGGAAAAAAAAATTTTGCATAGGAATGAGCCTGCACTGAACCGCTCTTTGTTCATTTGATCCACCAAAGTAACTTAGCATAAAAGGTGACACGCTACTAAGATGTTGGGCGGCTGCTCACTGCGGGTTTGATTCACTGGGGTTAGCTTAGCATGCAGAGCTGCTAAGCTCGAAGGGCCGGTTTCAACTGAGCCTGAGGCGGTGGCGGTGCCACTTCGATGTGAGTGAAGTACAGTGAACACCCACATGCCTAGATAGATGCACGTTAGAGAACCCCATCTATCGAAATTAATTTACCCTCCCCCCATCCTACAATGGGCCGTGGTGATGTGGATTTGGCACCTGAAGCCCCAGCGGTTTTTTGTTTCTGTTACGTCGCCTGAGTGTCGAAGCAAAGAAGCAACAGGCACACCTCGTGGCTCCATGTATTATAGTTGAACCCCTTTATAAGAGACACTGATATAAAAGAAAGATGGGTATAAAAGACACTAGTGTGCCTACAGTAAAATACGAGTTAATAAGAAAAGGCATACAAGATACCCTGCTTATAATAGATTTCTTACATAAAACAGAAGAATTGCTGCACGGAGCATGCCTCTTGTAAAGGGGTTTAACTATACACCCAAACCTCGATATAAAGAAACTGGATATAATGAAATTCCGGTTATAACAAGGTAAATGAAAATTGTCTTGCAATAGGTATAGTGTCAGATATAAACCTTGACAATAAAATTTTGGTTATAACGAACTTATTTTCGTGTAAGATGCAATGTTATTGTGATCAGATTCTGGTGTGCAAGATATGTAATGTCCACTAAATTGCTATAGGCAGAAGAAAGAAGCGACTGAGAGTAACTAAGAAGAAACTGAAATTAGCTGAGAATAATTAAGAGGTAATTGTTAAAAAATTCTAAAGCAAATCGACATAGTGCCTTTCACCATTAAAGGGCCTTGCAGCACTTTTCAAAAGAAGCATGTTATACCTTTGTTAGAAGAGCTTAATTGCCTCGCGATTCGACTGCAGGAAAAATGTTTAGAATTCGTCAAGTACGAGCGAAGTTACTAGGATTTGCCGCGCTCGTCAAGTGCTTTCTCTCTCTTCTCGTACCAGCGTGCCCGGCATACTGAAAGCTACGTAGGGGCGAGGGATCAAGAAGAGGTCAAAAAGATGTGTCCTTTCTCTAGTGCGCATCTTGACCTTGAGCACTTTCTTTTTGTTGTTTCTTTGAACACGAGGCTTACTTTCAGTGTGATTGCAAGCACATCAGGTGGAGAGGTGGGAGGACACGTGGTAGTCATGGTAACCATGCAAATGACAATACTGAAATCAGTCAGCAGTCCTAGGCTGAGATATAGAGTGCAGTAACTTTAATGAATGACATTGTTAATAAAGGCAAAAGGTAGGGATCTTCTGCTTACTTTAAAATAATAACAGTAAGTTCCAAGTTACGTACTGCGTTGTTATGGTTGGTACACATGTTCTCAAGAGCCTCGACTAGCTGTTACCTAACCACGCTGAAAGAGGGTTGAAGGGTACCTTGAACACGCGACGAGGGTCTCTGCGACCTTTTTTGTTGTTGCACGAGTAGATTGCATTAAACATTACCACACGCTTTTCTTTCAGCAGCCAAATAAGCACTCCAGGAGGGACCCATCTGCCGATTATAGAGGCAAGGCAAGCAAGAGGGCGTCCGTCGGTCGGAGCAGGAGCAGTTCGTCACACCGTCGGAAATCGGCAGACTACGCCGACAACCCGGCCTCCAAGGACAACCCCTTCGAGGCTGATACACTTTCGGTAGAGGAGCACGTGGACAGTGACAGCGACGACGACGACTACGAAATGAACAGGAATTGGAATGGGCCGCCCCGTTTCCCAATGGCCCCATACAACCGAGGTGGCCCCTTTAGGGGCTACCGCGGGCGGGGCACTTTTATGTGGAATAGACCCCCGCTGCCGCAGCCGTACAACCGGTACGACAATTCCAGGTCACCTTTCAATGCGTAAGTACGATTCAAAAATGCAATGAAGCCAATGTGCACGGGAAATTTGCCAAATTGTTCAGGGGAAGTTTTACCCACTTTTACCCTGAGTTTCAAACTAAAAAAAAATGTCAGCTCTCCCTACGCAGAGAATTGGCTTAAGTTTAGTCCAATAACACTTACTCATTTTCATATTTGTGACATAACATGCTGCTCAAGTATTTAACATACCGTATTTGCTCACATAATTCTCGCTCTTTTTTTGCCGGAAAACCGATGCAAAGTTGGGGGGTGCGAGAATTACGCAGGGAAAACTTTCCACAAAAACGTAGAGAGCGAAAAAGAAAACGAATGGTTGCAAATCGGGACTCTCACCCCGGCAACTTACAGCAAGCTTTAAGAAGTACCAGAGTCCTTTAATACCGTTCTGGTCACGAAACTTCTCCGTCACTCTATGGGAGAGCTTGATATGTTGCCATGAGCGGCTGCTACGCGGCGCGAGCTGGGATAGGGGGGCCATCGCTCCGTTGCGCCCGGCCATTGCGCCCGGCGGAACACATTAGCAGTGGCGGCAGCTCAAAGGCGTTGTGTAAAAGCAGCTCGTGGTATTCCTTCGAACACAGTTTCTGCATCAGCGTCACGAGAACTTCAAGTTCCAGCGCTCGGCGTTCATGGTCGACGGCATGAAAATTCGAAGGAGCAACGCCTAAGACGTGCTGTGTGACGGGCTGCAGCTCCAGATACAGGAGCAACAAGGAAAAGGCGTCGTTTGTTTGTTTCCCCATAGCGCCGAACTTCGGGAAAAATTGCTCCTCATTGAGAACTTGCTCCTCAATAAATGCACCTGATGGGAAGTTTCCATTCATAGGTACACACCTAAATACTAAGCGGCGCATCATTAGTACGAAATTTCTGGTTCACTGCATGCTTTAAATCGTAACCCCCTCCCCCAAGCACAAAAAAAGTATGGTATGGTACCTAGGTAGGGTTTCAAAGGTCGCCGAGCAGCTAGCACTGGCAGCGAAAGGAACTTCCAGATTAGGCTGCTGTACTTCCCTTCCCGAAGAAATCGTGGTTTGTCGACCGGTAATTAATGCTGCTATAAGCAGTAAACATAAGGAAACGTCAAGACACGGGTGTTTCAACTAAATTGCGTGTAAAAAAAGGATCAATCAGGTGTTAGGCAAGTTAAACTCGTGCCTATTCAAGAAGCACTTTTAATACCGAAGCGAGCGGTCGCAACAACGCTGAGCTGCTATAACCGCGACATCGAAAGTACCCGCGTCAAGAAAGCGATCGGCGCTCACAATTGTGTGTCCAGAACAACTGCGCATTTGGGTGCAGACTCAATTGGAAAGCCTAGAGTAAAACATCTAGCTCGACCATTCCCTTCATTCGATTCCTTGAGTAGCAGTGCACGAGAGACGAGCCGGATATAAACCAATGCAATCGCCCCTGTCCTACCCAGTCGTGTTTCATTCCGCTCACCTTCCTCCCCGTATTCGCGGCACTGCCAGAATGGAAAGCTTTACTACCGCATAAACAGAATCGCCGTTTGGCCAGGCGCGAACACGTTGTCGAGCAGATCCATTAGTAGCTGCTCGCATCGGGAGCATGAGCATCGTCTTTAAACACTGGCGAGCAACGACGTACTGCTTCGAGGCATCGTAAGTATGCGTATAATTGGGCTATGAGGTAATTCTTAACACAATGCGTTAACGTGCGGTGTTAAAACGTTTTAAACGCGCTGCTATTTATAAGGTTGGTCCGCACTCCCAAGCAAAATACGCGTGCGCTCTTAAGTAAACAGCTTTCATTCGTCGTCTACACTGGATCACGTTTATACTGATCTAATGGCATTGCTGCGTTCATTGACGTTTATTAAAAGGTAACAGTAAAAACAGCACGCGCATAATCACGTCAAAACGTCGGCAATAGTGCGCTTATAATACCAGCACTGGTGACGGCTTGTGGCCCCCTTACGACTGGTGGCGCGGCTAGCGGGATATTTTGTCCCTATATCAAACTTTGGGCGGAGTTTCGTGACCAGAAAGCATTGAAGGACTCTGGAAGTACTAATTAGAACTTACCTCAACAATAAAAGCAAAGGTTCAACACAAGACAAGATTTATTTGAGACAGAAAAAGTGGAAGCAAATAGTCAAGAATTAGAATACCTTACGCAAAGCTTGTGGGCGTTGCGGGCGTAGTGATAGCGTTCATTGCTCAACAGGAGCCCTCAAAAGGTAAGCGTAGGACGTCAGTATTAGGCTGATGGCTATTTAACAGAATCGTCCGCAGTTTCCTACTGAAGAAATAAAGTTTACTATCAATCCAAGTTTTGGGCACATGGCAGGCCCAACGCGTCTTGGTGGATTTCAGCTGCCGTCACCAGTAGCGAACACAAAACTCGTAGGCTCCCAAGGGCCTTCCAGCGGCCCTGTTGCCACTGTTTTGTGCATGATCTATCACTTGCAACTTGAAGCAGCCGTGTAGCTTCAGTATCGCCCCATAACGTGCCAAGATTACCGACACAACAAAGAAAACAAGCCGCAACGCGCACTGGCCACTTCAGCTTGGCTTGGCTTGGATTAGATTGAATCTCCGTGTAATAGTATGCTTGATGCTTAAGAGATGGCACGCGCTATCTTCATCAGTGGCAGGAACGAGCAGACGACCTTATTGTAGCAGTTTTCGAGGGTGCGATAATTACTCGAGGGAAAAAAAATTGTATTTTTCTTGGGCGATGTGGAAGGTGCGAGAATTATGCGAGTGCGAGGATGACGCGACTAAATACAGTAGCTGGCTGGTTTTGCCATGCAGACCAAAGTTGTGTCCCTGGCTTTGGATTGGATACGTGAACGTCCTCAAAAATTTCATGAGGAATCCTGCCCAGCCTAACGTTACGTTTAAGGTCGTTATGGCGAACCTTTGGTTCTTAATATTAGAGATGGGTGAATACTATATTTGTGGTATGAAGCGAATTCCAAGTCAATAAGTAATTTGGTGTACAGTCGAACCTCGTTATAACGAACTGCGGAAAATTTGCAAAATAGTTCGCTATAGCCCAAATTCGCTATACAAAACTGCACCAAAAAATCGCCCAACCCTGGTGTGAATAGGTCGACAGCATGACAGAAATTGACAAGACACTTACTTGAACAAAAATACATTTATTGAGGCGAAAAAAACCTGTGCACCGTGGCTTGTTTTTTTGTTTGTTTTTTTGTTGTTGTTGTTGTTGATGGCGTGCCGTGTAATGCCTTGCCCTGCCATGTTGAGGCATTCCACAAACTTGAGCCGGTGCCTTCTATCATGCTTCAATAGCGCCGCGCCTGAGCAACACCAGCCAAAGCCTCGCTGGAAGTTGGCAGCGGAATGTTTTCAAAGACGGCTTCTTCAACTTCCGCTGCTTGAATACCGGTTCGCTGGTGTGTCATCTCGGCAGCGATTTCCACATCATTCAGTTCGGCAACTGCTTCTGACGCCTCGTCATTGCCAACGAAGTCGTCCAGTGTGAGGGTGTCAGATGCATCGCCCACGAACCGCGAAAAATCGCTCCACATTTCGACGAGCTCAACAACCTCTTCAGAGCCTTCAACATCATCAGTGGGCTCTTCAACTGCCTCAGCGCCAACGGTGAAGCCAGCGTGCCGAAAGCAGTTCGCGATCGTCTCTTTCTTTACGCTCTCCCAAGCAGCCTTCAACATCTGTATGGCAACCAACAAGTCAATTTTCAAGTTTTCGTTCATTCGAAGATGAATGAGCAGCCGCTTGATGAGCCTTCACTTGTAAATCGCGTTGAAGGCGCGGATGATCCTTTGGTCTAGAGGCTGGAGCTTGGAGGTGGTGTTGGGCGGGAGAAACTTCAGCTCAATATTGCTCAATGGAACATCTGCGGAGTATGCCAAGCAGCTTTCGACGAGAAGACACACTTTCCTGCCTTCATCCCCAAGCTGCGTCTCCCACTTCCTCAGCCATTTCCCAAACAACTCTCGTGTCATCCATAACTTTCAATTGGAAGCATAAGTGACTGGTAGGTCGCGGCAGCGTCTCATACAGTTCGGCGTCTTGAACTTGCCGATCACGAATGGATGAAGTTTTGTCAAGCCATCCATGTTCGCGGCAAGTAGGACCGTGATCCGGGCCTTGTTTTGCTTGCCACTATGACATTTCTGCCCGCGGGTGTCCAAAGTTTGGCGCGGCAGCATCTGTCCGAAAAGGCCCATTTCACCCGTGTTAAAAATATCTTTTGGATGATATCTGGCACGAATTTGAGGCCACTCTTCTTTCATCCTCTTGTCCATTGCTGCGGCGTTCCCCGACTCGCTTTCACCCGGAACAGCTTTTCCCACGATGTCGTACGGGTTCTTAAATCTGTGGCGAAGCGGGTCGCCGCCGCTTCTGCGCCTGCGCGTTGCGGCGATGCCTCCAAACACGGGCGCCGGCGATAAGAACACTCTCGCCCGAAAGAAGCAAAACTGTGTATGTGCTCAGATTCAGGGGCAGTTGTTGTAGAACCTTCAGTGTGGAAACATTAAAGTTATGTTATCCTACATCTGGTGACCCGGAAAACAAACGTACCGCACCGCCATGGCCGACGAGGAAAGCCTTGCTGTCCTTCAACAATAAGTACAACAACTGCAACAATAACTGCAGGCCCAGCAGCAAGTGATCCAGAACCAAGAGCAGCAGCTCCGGGAACAGCAGCAGCGCAATGAAAATGAAGCACTCTCGTTCGACGACCTTGCACCACCCCACTTGGGCCACGCCCCCCAAAACTTAGCTCCAGCGGTCCCTGCCATCTAGGGCGCCTCCATTGCTGCGGCCGCCACCGACTTGGACGTGTATCACATCGCCGTCAAACTTCCACCATTTTAAGCAGAGGCGCCTGACGTGTGGTTCGCTCAAGTCGAGGCGCAGTTTTCCACGGCACGCATCACCCAGGACCGGACGCGCTATGACTACGCCCATCTAGACTCGCTATGCAGCTGAAGTTCGCGATATACTTGCGAATCCCCCAGCTGGTGACCGTTACCTACACCTGAAAAGGAAACTTATCCGCCGGCTTTCACCTTGACAAGACGAGAAGGTACGTCACCTATTCCAGCACGAAGAACTCGGTGACCGCAAGCCATCGCAGCTCCTGCGTTACATGCGTGACCTCTTGGGCAGCACCCCAGTCGACGACTCACTCCTCCGTATCATCTGGCTTTAGCGTCTACCCTCACATGCGCAGGCCATCCTCCAGGTGCAGCCGAATCTGCGGCTGGAACAGCTCTCTCACACCGCCGATCAAGTCGTCGAGATTTCGTTGCCAGCATTGCCTCACGCCGTTGACACCCGACAGTCCAGCAGCGAGCTCGCGCCCCGTGTCGACGCAATCACCCGTCAGCTGGACTCAATTCAAAGGCGCCTGGATGAAAGCCCGAAGCTGCATCCACAAGAACGCTCTCAAAGCCAAGACAACAACGCCGCTTTATCGCACAGAAATGATAACGGCCCCTGCTATTACCATCGCCGCTTCGGGGACAAAGTCCGGAAGTGTCAACCATCTTGCTCAGTTGGACGTCAGGGAAACTTTAATGGCAGCCCGTAGAGACGGCTGCGAGCTGCCAACTTAGATGTCACATATTTGTCACCGACCAAGTGACAAAGTGGCGGTTCCTCGTCGACTGTGGCTCCGACATCTGTTGCTTTTCCCGAGCCTTCCTGCGTGAAAAGCGTCTTTGCACGTCCTTTGAGCTCAGCGCGGCGAACCATTTGACCATCAAGACCTACGGCTCGCTCCGTCTTAACATCAACTTCAAAAACCTGTGTCGAGATTTCCCATGGAATTTCATCATCGCCGACGTCGCAGAGCCGATCATCGGGTCTGACTTCTTGGCGTACTACAATCTTCTACCTGACTGCCGATATGACCGACTTATCGACACTACGACAGGCCTCTCCACTCCGGGCCAACATGCGACCACCCGACAGCCTAACGTCAAGGCACTCACCACTGGGAACCGGTCGCCATACCATGACATCCTCGCAGAATTTCCCAACCTGACTCGACCTAGCAGGCGTCCGCGAGAGGTGCGCCACTCAACCGTGCACTACATTCGTACTACTCCCGGCCTCCCCGGTCTTATGCCGTGCCCGTCGGCTAGCCCCTCACCGCCTACGAATCGCACAGGCCGAATTCGAAGCCATGCTCCGCGAAGGTACTGCCCGCGTCTCGACGAACACGGCTTACTCATAAACGTTCAGAAGAGCACGCTCGGCGCCCCCGTCGTCACGTTTCTTGGCCATGAAATCTCTTGAGAAGGAACTAGACCCTTGCCTGACCGCAACCTGACCCTGCAAAATTACGTGTTGCTTGCCACAGCACAAGACCTCTGCCGTTTCCTGGGCATGTTCAACTTTTACAGGCGCTTCGTACCTAAAGCGGCCACATATCAGGCCCCTCTCCATGATGCGTTGGCCGGCCAATGCGGCAACCATCATGTCACTTGGACCCCAGCCTTAACGCAAGCGTTCGAAGACTGCAAAATTGCCCTCTGCAACGCTGCGCTGCTCTCCCATCCCAAGCCCCAGAGGCGCCCCTGGGTCTTTTCACAGGTGCCTCTAGCACCGCCGTCGAAGCCACTCTCATGCAGCGTGTGGGAAACAACTGGCGCCCCTTGGCGTTCTCGTAGAAACTCTCTTCCCCGAAGCCGCCCCCGTCTTCCGGCAACATCGGCAATGCAACCTCGCCCCCTGCGGCGACGACATGGCCAGCCTACTACAGAGAGCTCCTTGCCATCGACGAAGCAGTCCAACACTTTCACCACATCCTCGAGGCACAGCACTGCACCATATACCTATCACTTAGTCTTCTCCCAACACCGTGAAAAACTTCCGCCGGTCCAGCAGAACCAGCTGTCCTTCATCGCTCAATTCACCACAGATATCCACCATATCAGCGGAAAGGAAAGCGTGGTCGTCTGCGCGCTCTCTTGCGTCTCGGCTGTTCAGCTACCAACCGTTACAACCGACGCCCTCGCCAAAGCTCAGAAAACGGACACCGAACTCCAGCAGCTCCTCGAGAATGGCTCTTCTCTTCAACTTCAAAAAGTTACCATCCCTGGGTCAACGGACGCTCTCTACTGTGACATATCAGCAGGACGAGTGAGACCATATGTCTCTTCTTTGCATCGCCAAAGACTCTTCAACCAGTTACACAACCTCAGTCATCCCGGCGTCCGAGCTTCCACACGCCTCGTGACTGACCGGTACGCGTGGCCCTCAATGCAACGGAACTGCCGCACCTGGGCACACACATGCATTGAATGTCAGCGCGCCAAAATTATCTGGCACCTCACATCGCCACTCCGAGAATTCCCCCTCCCGACGGAATGGTTCCAGCACGTCCACATCGACATCATTGGCCCCCTCCCACCAGCCGGCCCTTACCGCTATTGCCTCACCGCCATCGCTCGTTACACTCGTTGGCCCGAGGAGTGGCCGCTCGAAAGGATCACCGCAGAAGACGTCGCATCAGCGTTCTTCTCCAGCTGGGTTTCATGCTTCGGCACTCCTCGTCGAGTCAAAACCGATCAAATAAGGCAATTCGAATCTCAACTCTTCAGGCTCCTCGGGCTCTCCACCGGGTTCGAGCGTTCACGGACAACTAGCTACCACCCTTGCGCCAGCGGAATGATTGATTGGTTTCACCGGCAGTTCAAGGCAGCCATTATGTACCACCCTCACTCAACCTGGCTCGAAGCTGGCCTTGCCGTCGCTCTTGGTCTGCGCACAACTTTCAAGCTAGACATTCAAGCTACGCCCGCTAAACTCATCTACGGGGAACTGCTTCGCCTACCTGGAGAACTCCTCTCCGCTCCGACCTCTGATGTAACCAGCTCGGACCCTGCAGACTTCGTCGCTCGACTCCGTCGCACAATGGGCGCGCTGCGCCCCTCACCAGCTGCTCGCCACACCAAGCTGACCCCGTTCGTGTTTAAGGACCTGGCAACATGCTTGCATGCCTTCCTCCACGACGACATCGTACGCGCACCTTTCCAGCCGCCTTACTCTGGATCTTACCAAGTCATCTGTCGCGATGACAAAACATGCACTCTGCAAATCAGTGGAAAGGATGTATGCGTTTCCATCGACTGCCTAAAGCCATCATACATCCTTTCCCAGGAGCTTACCAACCCCTGCACGCCTCCCGTAATTTGCCAACAACACCTCGCAATGCCTAGGCTCGCACCCTACACCACCCGCCTTGGACGCCAGGTGCGGGTCCCCAAACGTCTTCAACCCTGACGGCTCCTATCTGCGTAGGGGGAGAGGTGTGGCAAAACGGGTTGGCGCCGCTTCTGCGCCTGCGCGTCGCGGCGATGCCTCCAAACACGGGCGCCGGCGATAAGAACACTCTCGCCCGAAAGAAGCAAGAAAACTGTGTGTGTGCCCCGATTCAGGGGCAGTTGTTGTAGAACCTTCAGTGCGGAAACATTAAAATTATATATTCCCAAAAATCGTTATAACCACCTCGCACTGGCACTCAAATCTTTGGCATCGAGTATGAAAGCTAAGTATCTTGCCTTTTGCTGCAGCATTGGCCCCAACACAGGAATATTCGTAGCCCTTATGTCGATGAACCATTTATGAAGACATTCTTTGACGTGTTCAAAGGCAGCGGGTCGAATATGCCATGCGTTGGCATGTTTTCCGCTATCTTCCTGAACAATTTCCTTTTTCTGCTTCAGCAACGTGCTTATTGTGCTGCGAGGTATTTTGAGAGCATCAGCAACGACTGACTTCTTTTCACCTTTTTCGACACGCCGAATAATTTCCAGTTTCGTCGCATACGTCAAGACAGTTAATTTATTCCTGTTTTGCGCCATGGCGACGATGTATGACACCGCCTAGCCCCACAAAAACGTGTGAAGGAAGAAAACACCACACACACACAACAACAAAGCAACCGCTAGCTCGGAATTGCGGTGTGCACACTGTCGCGACCATGCCGTCGATCGTCAAGGCTGCTCCAATCTACCAATCTTTCAGGTGCATGAGATTTTAGTAAACGGCCGTATTCGTATCCTCAGAAAGTGAAGCTTGCCAATCTCGGAAGCCATAAAAAAAAATCATCATTGGCCGTCTACACCGCGTAAGGCGCTACAGGCGCATCGGATGTAAACGCGGGTCCGGCCGACTGCCGCTGTGCTGCGAAGAAGCCGAACGTGCGCGCTCGAGTTCGTTCGCTATAAAAATGCCAAAAAACATGTAATTCTTTATACTTTCTGTTGGTAGTTCGACAGAGCCAATAATTCGTAATATTCATGTTCGTTATACTGAGGTTCGACTTAACTAATGTTGAATCAAATATTTTGAATAATGTATGTAACATATTAACGAGCTAACGAACACTTGCACAGTATATTTAGGAATTGGAAGTAGGCATGTGTGAATGCCTTTTTTTCCCAGTTGGAAAAGAAGTGGTATCGACTTTGCGTAGCGGTAAAGTTTAGAGCATGCTAGGGTGTCAGCTATGAGTGTAAATTTGTGATGCCTTAAAATCAGTATAGTACATAGCATGTATAAGCCAGTATAACAGTTTTCAGTCTAATTTGGATGCTGACACATAAAATGTGCACTTAACCTTCAATATCTCTCTTCAAGACAGTGCGGATGTCCTCTCGTTGGAGTGTTTCACAGCAAAACATGGTCACATTGCAGTGAGACCATCGTCGCAGGGGTTTTACTTGTGATCTCATGTTGCAGTGAAACCAATTTTGCAGGGGTGTGACATGCAGTCAAATTTGTGTATGTTTGTTAATTTCAAAATTTTGATGAATTTAAAACAAATGCAAATACTGTAATGTTTGTTAGAATATTCAAAGTGGTCAATTATCTGCCAATCTCCAATTAATATACATAGTAATAGCAATATGTGCAGTAATAGACAACCTTGTAATTCCTAGTAAAATAATTGATAGTGGGCTTCTCCATCTCTGTCCTTTTATTCGTAAGTTTAGTTTAGCAGCACATCAAACCTATGCTAGAGAAGATATTCATATATGCTCAGTATTGTTAAAGTTGTGTTTTTTTTCCTTATTTCCTTATTTCTTTTCCCCACCTCTTATAAAAATAATTGGTGTAAGCCTGCTCAGTTTTTCATCTTCGGAACATAATGAGCATTATATCAAAGCAGGCTGCGCATCCGTTGCAAATATCCATCCACGAAATGTATTGTAAGAAGCATGCACTTCATATTTGCTTTTTGCCCAAATTTAACCCACGGTATGCTGTGATGATGCAGAATTGAAATTTATTGATTACTATGAGTGTGCGTGAACAGTCCACATGCCCTTGAACATTCTCTGATAGCCGATAAGATTGCCTTTGTGATGATGTTCGATCTACATAGAACTTTTTTAAACTTGGAATCTGCATGTATATGTGCCAGCACATTTAGGAGAAGGTATTTGGAAATTCGAACTGGTCTCAGTGTTTACTCTGGGTGGACACTGGAACATCCAGGCTGCATTACTAGCATACTGTATCTTTCATTTGAGTACCAAACTAACTGTCTCAATTGTCAGGCCTTGTTTTTGCGCAGTGTAGTTTTGTGTTGAGCACTTGTTACCCCTTCCGCAGTTACAACCAACGCCCACCAGCCGGCGGTCACTCCCAGTGGAGTGACGACGACTACAACTGCAACTTCGAGCCATATGGAAATGGGGGGTGGCAAGGAGGCAGCAATCGGTGGGACCGGGAAGGCCGCAAAGACACGTGGCAAGGCAGTGACTGTGCTAGCAAAGACGATGGTCACAGAGGTGATAGTCGAAAAGACGGGGACGATGGTCGCAGGGACGACAGTCGCAGAGATGACGGTCGCAGAGACGACAGTCGCAGAGATGACAGTCGCAGGGACGATGGTCGCAGAGATGACGGTCGGAGAGACAATAGTCGCTGGGACACTGTGCGTAGGGATGATGATCGCAGGGACAATGGCCGCAAGTCACGTCATCAATCTCCAGAAAGTGCACCGGGGACAGGCAGTCGGGGTGAGCGCGCTGCCACTCGGGACAATAAGGAACAGGGTGATAAAGTTGCAACCCGTAACAGCGGTTCATCCAAATCGCAGAGTTCCTCCGATAAATCTTCTGTGTCGGCCAGGTCAAGCACAGCAGTGAGCACAAGGTTGAGGTCGAGTACTGCGTCAAGCATCAGCGTGCACATCAGTAACAGAGAGCCGCCACCGTTGGCGAGATCCCCGAAAACGATGGTCACAGCAACAATAGTGACTGAATCGATCAAGGAACCGGTCTCTCGGAGAAGCGAAGGCACTGTGAAGAGCGGCTCGTTGTCGGGCCGCTCTCAGAAAAAGGATTCTACAGTGCAGGAGCCAAACAAGGTCGCCATTAAAAGCGTAAAGAAACGGTCACCCCAGGCACCCACTGTTAAGGGTACCTTGGGGAAGGCAAAACCGGCGGTCAACCTTGGGCTGTCTACCAAAAGCAAAGCACCAGACGTGCTAAAAACTTTGGCAGGCTTGTCGAAAACAGGAGCAACGAGTTCACCAACGTCATCTGGTAAGCTCATCAGTAAACCCAGGCCCACAGCCAGGAGCAGTGCTTCACCCTCTACGGTTGTCACCAACACAACGGTGCAAGTGAAAAAAGAGTTCGTTGAGAATATGGGAAGTGCGGCAGAAGCCATCGCAGCCGCAGCATCATTGTTGTCTTCTTCTGGTCGAAACCACCTAATATTCCTCTCCTCCGAAGACGAAGACGCAGATGCACAAGGAAAGGAGGCGTCGAATCGGCAGGAAAGACGGGGCGACAAAATGTCGGCAACCGAGAAGGCAGGGTCAAGCGAGAACCATATCAAGCCAGCGTTGTCTTTCAGCCCCGAGAGGGGTGACGCTCAGGCGAAGAAGACGTTGATGAGCCCTAAGCTCGGGCTGCTTTCAACCAAAGACGTGTACCGTAGAGATGTGCTGGACAAGCTGGTCAATTTTCCCTCGTCCCCGCAGGTGCAGGCGCAGCTCAACAAGTGGATGATGGAAATGCAGAAGTCACAGAGGGTAAGCGGTGTGCTACTGTGTGTGTGTTTTCTTTTCTTCCTACGGTGGAATTTTGATTATACACTCAGACCACGTTATAACGAAGTCGAAGGGGAGCCACAATTACTTCGTTACTTTCATTATTTCGTTATATGGATTATAACAGTTTGTGGCAGTGCATAAGCGCGCAAAGTATAACCATGCAAAGAAGGAAACTGCCTCGCGGCCTGATGTACCGCTACGCGACCATGTGTGCCATGAAAAATAAAGTCAGTCGAATTTCAATAATTCAAACTTTTGGGTCATTCGAACTCATGCTGTGGTCCCATCAAAGCTATGTGTATTCCAGTGGGCGAAAACGCCCTTTAATTCGAATGCGCAAGCACTTGCGACAGTCAATTCAAACATACCGCGCTTTAAAAATGCTCTCAGCACCATACCCAATCCCGCGGCAGCACCTCTCAAGGCTGCGCGCGAATAAGAAAAAGAAGAAAAAGAAAGAAAACGTTGTGGCGGATTGTTTGCTCACTCTCAAATGCCGATCTGCGACGCACCTGTGCTACGCCTTTCCCTTTTCCGTCTTTGCATGTAGAAACCCTTCTCCTTTCAAGGCCTCGAGCGAAGATAGAGAAAAAAGAGAGCTGTTGCGGAGAGTACTCCTTTCTCGATGCAGAGGGTAGCAGCCATAGTAGCAGCGGAGACGCAGTCGGGAGAGGGACATCGCTTTGCATCGCGGTGCCGCTTCTCGGTCATGTGACCCGCTGAGCGCTTCCTCAATCCTCTCCGCTGGTTGTGTGAGGAGGATGGCTCTCGGCCGCGCGTGGCGTAGCTGTAAGGTCGGTGCGGGAGTTTCGAAAGAGCCGTGCCAAACGAGCGTCAAACTCCCCAGAAAACGATATACTTAACACACTACTGCTGGTTTTTTTTTTAATAGACAATTTGATAGACTAATTTAGTTCGTTATATCTATTTATCAAGCAATTTTACTTCATTACATTGAGGTTTAAAATGCATGGTTCTTAATGGAGCTTTCGAGGGGAATTTCATTTACTTCATTATATCCATTATTTTGTTATATCCCATTGCATTATAACGAGGTTTGAGTGTACGTCGCCAGGTTTTGCGACGACTCACATTTTATGACGAATCCGTTTGGTCCTGACAAAATTCCCACAGAAATAATTGATTTAAAACCTTGGTTATATGATGGCTTTTTTATGCAGACCCCGAATTTGCTTACAACTTTCCGATTTCATTTAAAAGAAAAGAACCACCTTACTCAAATTCGAACATTGACCAAATATTCACATTTGCAAAATATGAACTTGCATTCCCCCCTAGGTTGATGATTAGGAAAGTAGAAAGTGAGAGAAGATGTCTTCCTAGAATTGAAAATTTATTCTCCTTGCAGTTCGTGCGCTTCTGTATACACCTCGATCACATGGCCCCGCCGCGGTGGTCTAGTGGCTAAGGTACTCGGCTGCTGACCCGCAGGGCGCGGGTTCGAATCCCGGCTGCGGCGGCTGCATTTCCGATGGAGGCGGAAATGTCGTAGGCCCGTGTGCTCAGATTTGGGTGCACGTTAAAGAACCCCAGGTGGTCGAAATTTCCGGAGCCCTCCACTACGGCGTCTCTCATAATCATATGGTGGTTTTGGGACGTTAAACCCCACAAATCAATCAATCAATCATCAACCTCGATCACATGCTTATCCAGAGTCGTTGCCTAGACAAGCTCTATCCGTGCAGAATAGCTTCAGCTGGTCAAAAAGCTAATCTCTGAGATTCTGATCATGATCTTTTTTTCGATCTGTGGAAACTCTTCTGGGTTGACATAGAGCACATCACCTGCCTTTGTTTGTCACAGGCTCGAGTACGCAAGAGTCACAGGCTTGGGTACGCAAGAGGGCACGATGCAGCCAATTTCACTGTGCTAAATAACTTTCACTTGACATCGAGGTTCATTATAAGAGCAAGACATCACTAGCTGCTTTTCATGAGGCAACATATTACAATGTGCACAGCTCAGTCATGCACGAAAGCACTCTACGCACACTTGAGCTCCATCGTCATTATATGATGACGCCGACACCTTGTCTGACTTGTCTGATGGGAGGCTGTTGGCAACAGGATTGCAGTTTCATTTTCGTGTGCAGGCAATTTTCGGACTCGATTTACCCAGAGAAAGACGCACATTAAATTCGATTTTTGAAGTTGAGAATAAACATTCGCTCGCAGCTTTTTCAACCAAGTAATGCTGCTATTGGCAAGAATAATCTAACTTCTTTAGGGAAGCACAAGGTCATGTAGTGGGCTTCTTCAGGTGCTCAGTGATGGAAGTGCTGCTCCAAACTGCTCCAAAAGAGAAATGCTGCTTCAAAGTGCAATATTTGCCAGTAATTGCTCCAAACCTGCTCTAAAATGGTGTTCGCAAACTAAAACAAAAATGTTGAACCATGGGACCACCCAGTGAGCCTAAGCGAAACCAAAAACAAGCTGCCTTATCATGCTAGTATGCTATACACAGTGGCGTAAATCCAGACAAATCGCAAGGGGTGACACACATCAGGCCATGGTGGCCATTTGTTTTAATATGTGTAATATCTTTATTTATATAAGAATTAAATCATGTTTTCCAATAAAATTTCAAAAACGAGCATGGGGTCTGAGCTCGAGTAATTGCATGGTTTTATTCGGTTTCTTTTTTTTTTTTTCACCTTTTCTCGATTACCGTAGTTAACCCAGCTCAGGGTTCTTTAACACAAGTATGCAGTAAAAGATAAAAAGCATTTTATAATTTATTGCACTATGCTTAACTGTTAATGCAATTATATTATTGCTAAAGCTAAATCACAAATGGGACACTTGCAAGTGGTTTTCCGCCCTGCCTGAACACCAGAAAAACCCGAACTCTATTGACCCCCGCCCCCTCCTCCGCTCATGATTTACGCCAATTATACTGCTTCTATACTAGCTGCATACTAGCTTATGGCATGTTTAATAATAAATATTTATTAGATGCTTAAGTGATGTTTTAGACTTCAGGAGTCGTTAGGAACATGAATCTTCTCCAAAAACACAAATAGCAATTCTAAGTATAGCATTTTTGGCTGCTCCGAAGACACTTAAAGGCCAACTCCGGCGATTTTTTTACCATGTCAAGATAAGAGTGCTTTTATGTTCCTTGGACACTTTTCTGACGTGCCCTATAACTGAAATGCTCAAAAAATTTGAAAATCATTTTTAATTACTGAAAAACCACGATACTGAAACTGAAACTCAATCGAGTGTGCTTCTACGTGTGACGTAAAGATTTGCCCGACGTTGCTGGAACCTGCCTAATTGCACATAGTGCCCGCCAGATGGCACTACCTGTCCACGCTGTCCGCGGCGATCGAATAAAACGCTTACGCTGTTATGGTGAATATATGGTGAATCACATGTAACTCACAACGCAACACCACCTGGCACTTATCGCACGCACACCAACATGGAAAAGGAAACTCACGCTCAACCAAGGAAGTGCCAGCCAAACCCACACAATCCATAGCAGACAAGCAGACGCTCGAGTGGCACATCAATTCGTCACTTCCGCCAGGCAAAACTCCCCGTCACACACACATTGTTGCCATTATTTCTGGCAAGCGAGGTGAGCCTTTCAAGGCAAGCTATAAAATTCATTTGAAAGAAATCTGCGAAACTTTCAAGACTGCAATTTGGAATGAATGGCACAAACGTGCGAATGAACGTACCCAGTGAATTTTATTGGGATCCACTGACCTCGAAAGATCACCGGAGTTGGCCTTTAAGGCTGCTCCAAAGCACCATTTTTTCTGCTCCAAAATCTGCTCCAAAGATCAAAATGTCACTTCCATGACTGAGGTGCTCTATACACTCATATTTTGATATAACAAGCCCGGATATAACGACATATTGGTTATAACAAAGTAAGTGGAAAATAGTCTGGAATGGATATAGTAGTGTTAGGAATATACCATCATAACGAATTTTCATATATAATGAACTTATTTTTATATAAGATGCAAATTTGTTATAGTAAGGTTTGAGTATACTCTGACTTGGCTAAGCCGACAGCAGTGCAAGCCATGAACAGCTGCAATCGAAATACAGTCAAACTCTAGTTATACGACTTTCGGGGGACCATGCAAAACCGTCATATAATCAAAGAACCAAGAATTCGCTATAAACGATCATTCGTAACACTATTTATGACAAAGGTATTACTTGGTTATAGCCATTATAGCCTTACTTTGTTATAACCAATAATTCGTTATATTTGAAATTGTTATATCGACGTTTGAGTGTAACAAAGTAGAAATTGCCTTGATGAGTGGTCACTATATTAGTTGTTTGTTGCACGTGGAGGCTTTTTTGCATATTAAGCGACGCCCGCTTGCGCATGAGTGAATTAAACCGCGTTCCCAATGAACTCATGGTGTTCCACTGAGGCACGGTTCTGCAGTGTAGAACTTATTATCTCTGGCTGGTTGCGTGATCGCATACCTGCCAAGTCTTCCGGATTGGCCGGGAGACTCCCGGATTTTGACCGTTTTTTCCGGTTGTACAATTGTCATGAAAATCTCCCGGAAATCGAAATTTCTGTGCGTGATCTGGCCGCATCGACAAAAAAGCAGCTCAATCCGCTCCAGCCTTTTCGAGCCTACCCCATTTTATTATAAATGATTATAAGAGGCGTTCATGTAAACGTACAATATAATCTCAGTGGTGCGAAACCGTGGCAGATACAAATTCTTGAAGTTCACCAGTCAAATTTTACTATGTTCATTGGGCCTCAATTTAAATGTTCCGAACACATTTCCTAATCGCGGCGGGTGATACGAAATACAGTATGGAAACCGTCGAACGAAGGCCGAGAGCAGCCTACTCAGAGCTTTGGAAGTACGCGTGCGACCGGCGCACGCACTGTCTTCTACAGTGTGTGTGATTGCCTTTGCCACAACCACTGTGGACGAAACCGCGGTCGCTCTTGACACGATCATGTATGGCGGCAGCTAACTGACAGAACCCCGAAAGTGTGCGCTCAACCAGTCAAAGCAACACTGCTTTTGGCAAATTCTGCGGACAAAACTGCGGCAGATGCTATTGTAGATGGCATAAAATGACTTAGTTTTGAAGGCACGTGCGCAGCGAAAGCGCTTGGGTATTGTGAAATGAACTACCGTTTGCCTCAACCGCCACGCAAAATACCGCGGTCGCGGCGATGCGATAGCGATCTGCCATCTCCGAGGGAACGCAGCAGTAGGTTGAAGGCAGTAAATACGTAAGAAATAAAAAAGTCACAGTTTCCCCGCAAGGGCGTAGCAATAAATGCTACGGCAACAACTTGGCATGTAACGCTGAGAACGGCAAGCAGATCGAAATGTGCAGCATGCTGCTTACACACAAATGACGCACGAAAACGATACTCGCAGGACGAGAGTATTGTAACTAACAGCGTTTACCGCTCAACATGTAATGCGCTGTTTAAACAAAAACGATGCACGATACGTAATCACAGGTATAGATGAGTAGAAACTAACAAGTGTCCCAGTTGTTATACCTCACTGTGTATAAAAAGCGCGCCATTTTCGCAAAAGGGGCCTGTGCAGAGACCAAAGTGGCCTTTGTGGGGCCGGCAACTAACGCTTTCGTTTCAGTGAAAGCTGAAGGCACACGATTCCCCCTCCAAAGGATAAGCGTGCGCGCACAGGCATCCATCCATGGGACAAAGTACACGTGAAAGACAAGCAAGCGTCAGTGCATCGCGACGAGCTCGGCAGTGAGCGCGGACGGCTTTTTTTTCTTTGAGTCTTCATATATATAGATACAGATACATATACTATCAAGGATGGCGGCGGTGGCGACGGCAAAAAAACAGCATGGACTGTCCATATAATTGGTATCGCAATAAAAAGAGGCAAGACGCGTTTTGGCGTTCCTGTCAAAAGATTGTAGTAGTGAGCAAAACTTTGACCTGCGCTTTTGCGGCAGCCAGCTGCACCGTCCCGTCCGCTCACGTGTGTCCCAGGAAGACACACGCGAATTGTTTTGACTGAAATAGATTCTGCCAGTTGTGCTAATTCTTTGAGACTCTCACCTTAGTGAAAAACTCTACCCTCGTGTGTTCGGCCACTCCTAGCCACCATAAGACCGCAACGCTGATGTTGGCGCTTGCAATTGAGACCCGCCCTTCCACCGCCTTTTGTTTTTCACGATGTTTTTTGTTTGTTTGTTTGTATGTTTTTGTTTTTTGTGTGCCTTTCTTTATGATTCTATAAAAGATGTGTCTGCAGGGCTGTACTGAAATCAATCTAGACATTCTGTTCTGTGCTAGAAAGCCATGAATTCACACCAACCAGCTTGTCAATACACTAGTCTAATGCTAACTTCCTATTAACGACTGAACTTTTGTTGTCGAATCCTAGATTGACCCAGTATGCTTCAAACATAGGGACGTTTTGTGCAAGTTAAGGGGGGACATGGCACTTCAAAACTTTTTTATTTCTAAATGAAGTCTGATGAAACTTGACAAGTGTATGTATATATGTGTGCTGATTTCAAATGTGAATTTACATTTTTTGTGTGTTTAGAGTAGTTTTTGAAATACTGAATATTTCATGTGCCTTTTGAGGAGCCTGCTTTTGCCTGAACTAAGAAAGTTACAAAGTAAATAAGCATATCAAAATAATTTGGAATCAAAGCTGCTTGCATTGCAACAAATTTGAATGTTCTAAATTGACTAGAAGAAAATTTATGGGATGTTAAACACTTACCAGTGAAATTCTAGCTTGAAACTGACTTGCACACAAATGTTCAACGTACCACAACTTGTGTTCAAATTGACTTAGAACATCCATTTTTGTGGCATTGCACACAGTCCTGATTCCAGCTTATTCTGATATAGTAGTTTACATTGTAGCTCTCTTAGTTTCAAAGAAATCTTGCTCCACAAGAGGCACATTAAATATTTTGTATTATAAAAACTTCACCTTACCCGAGAAAAATAATTGTATATTTAAAATAAACACACACACACACACACATACATATATATATATATATATATATATATATATATGTATATATATATATATATATATATATATATATATATATATATATATATATATAAGCACACCAACTTATCACAATCAATCAAGAAATGAAAAAAACTTTTTAAAAGTGGTGTCTCCCTTAACTGAGCTCTCTCGCTCGTTTCTCATCAATTCGCGCAGTCGGTGATGGCGCGGAAGTCGATGAGGCCGAGCACGACACAAGCCCGCCTGGGGCCGGATGATGATACCTTGCTGGGCAGCATACCCAGCATCGACTTTGACGTGCTCGTCAAGCAGGTTGAGTCATGCGAGCTGCCCGAGGAGATGCTCAAAAGCCTGATGCACGCTCTCAGCACGGACACGGAGCAGCCCCACTCGACTGCGGCAGAAGTGCCGTCACCAGTCACGACGGGCCTCGGCTCGAAAGGGAGTGGTAGTCTGCGCGCGACGCCAGAGTTGAGGGCAAGTCCGCGGTCGGCGCCCCCAAGCAGCAGCAGGACTGCGAGGTCTCCCGCCACAAAGGCGAGTCCAGTCCTCCCAAAGATTTCGAGCGCGGCCAAGAGTCCGGGTGTGAAGGGTGGTTCGAACGTGTCCGTGAAATCTGCAGCGAAGCCAAGTGTGGAGGGCGCTTCGTCTTCGGATGATGAGTGCCTAGTTGTTCCGGCTCCAAAGGAAAAAGTGGTTCCTGTGGTGATAGACTCTGACGAGCACAACACTTCAGACGAGGACAACAGGCCGAGCACCACAACATCGACGGTGAAGGTGTCTCAAGAAAAGGTATGTTTCAATCCTGTTTGTTAGTCGTAGCCATGCGTGAATCTTGATTTTTATTTTGAAGTGGTTGTTATTGGCATTGCCCTGGGACACTGTAGTAGTGATGGTAATCAGTAACATTCAATACTATATAATAATGAATTTCTGTAGTAGTATTAGTTGATTGAAGAGACACTGAAATGGTTTTTGGGATTTCGTGCAAGCACATTGGGCAGGTAGAGTAAGTCCTAAGGGTCATGTACCGGCTGATTTGTTGGAACACTTAAAGCTGCGAATCGTTGCAGATCACAGTAGCACAGCACATTTTCAGCTGCCCACTTCCGGTACAACAACGTCTGGAAGTGTGGCATCGCGCAGGCGACTGATCTTGTTAGATGTGCTATGTGCATCGCAGGCTGTTTTTTTTAAAATAGCTGCGATAAATGTTGTCCGTAATCTTTAAAGCTTTATGATTTGTCTTGGTTGAAAATTGGTCACAAATAAATTTACAACCTGACGTTAAGACTTCTAGTGCACGGGAATTGTCAGTGTGTCTGCGCCTACTCAAGTGCTCTTAGGTGTGAAATGGTGGCGCCATGTAGTAGAATAGCCTTGAAACTCTCTTTTCCACATGCAATTGTTTTTTCTTTCATAAAAGTATTTGAAAACAATACCTGCTCATTCGTAATTGTGTGAATGCTTTTTTAGCATTGATATGGCAAGTGTTGTGAGCATTGCACGGCACTAAATTTTGTGCATCTTTAAAGTAATATGACTTAAACAATGACAGCATTCTAAGATATCAGCGTTTTTGTGGTAAGCACCTTCACAGCTCAGCAAAGGTGAACTGTGAGACTGCTTAGAAAAGTTGAGGGTGAAAGATGAAGAGGACCTGCGACATTGTTTCTAGTGTGGGAATTAGACTATCATTACAACAGTGCCACCTTTGTTTTTTGCTGATGCGTGCTTGGCATAATTTCTTTCATAATTCATATTCAGGCTACACCTCCACCACAGTGTGCTTCGTCGACGCCAACACCGGCACAGCAAAGCAGTAAGCAGGTGCGCAAGGTTGAGAAGCCTGCTCGGAGAAAAGGCAGGCAGCCCTCTGCCAGTGCGGACAGCAGCACCGCCGACAGCGCCGCAGCGTTACCGACACCTTCACCTCCCGTCGCAGCCCGAGACGAAGAAACTGTCGCGGCAGAGTTGTCGCGGGAAGCCAAGAGGTCGTCATCAAGGTCGAAGAGCGCCACTCCCATCACTTCCGAAAGCCACGCCGCCTCCACATCGGCCGTCTTGTCACCGGGAATGGCGTCGAGCAGCGGCGTCAGACGCCATTCGCAGGCGTCAGTCTCACCAGCCATGTTTACGGAGGCCTCTTCACCTGCCGCCTCATCGCCGGGAATGGCGTCCAGCAGCTTCATCAGACGCCGTTCGCAGACATCAGTCTCGCCTGCCACGTTTGCGGTGGCCTCCATGCCTGCCGTCTCGTCGCCAAAAGCAACACTGAGCAACTGCGTCAGACATGGTTCACCGGCGTCAGTCTCGGCAGCCACATTTCCTAAGGTAATCACCTGTGCAAAGATTAATCAAGGTTTGATAGAATTGGGTGGATCAAAGGACTCCTCTTGTCAAATATGAATAGCAAGATTGAGGTTCAAAGCAAATAGTAATTTGGTTGACTCATTTCAAATTGAATAGTTTGAATAGTATATATCAGATATACAAAGAAAAAATGGGAATTTTTCTTAGGAGCCAACTGACTTGCACAATATTTGTAAGTATCATGACTAGGCATGTGGGATTGTCACTTTCCCAGTTCGTAGTAGAGTGGGACGAAATCCATATTGTAGCATTGTTTTAATAGTAAGGGCACATAATTTATAAGCTTAAATAATGCTAAGTTTCAGAGCTTGCTATGGTGAGTGCATATAAGCGGTATAAACGTGCTTTAAAACTATAAAAAATATGTTCATGTGCAGATAATTCTGTAGACATATATTATTTATTTATTTATTTATTCGATACTGCAGACTCAAGGTCTAAGCAGGTTAGTTAATACAGATACAAATAAAATACTTCACATATAAACAAAATAGCAATGGCAAAACTGAAACAATAAAGGGCGAAGAAAGTTGTCTGGTAGGGCAATTCAATCAACACCTGTATTAGTAAGGCAGTTCCATTCACATATGGTTATTCAATTCTTCAAGCCATTCTTCAATTTACGTTGAAGAATGGCTTCACGGCATTGTGAACTGCTGGATGGGTGGTTTCACAGCATAGCACCTGCAGGCTGCAATGTAAGCACTTTTTTTAGAAGGGCTAAAAGTAGGCTACTTTAGAGCTGTGTGATCAGCAAAATTTTGGGTGCTAAGTGAATTCAAATGTTGAAGTTCAAGTGTGAATCAAATAATTTTTGAAAAGTTATTAGTATTAAAAGAATATTTGAATCATTCGTATCAATATTCGAAAAATATTCAAAAGTTAGAATATTCGCACACCCCTAGGCTCCTTCTGTCCTCAGGTTACTTGCTTATTTTAAATACTTTGAAATTTTGAATACTTTAAATTTCTTTTGAAGTGAATTCGAGTATTTGAAGCGCTGGAATATTTGCCCATGCCTACTCTTTTTCAGCCCGTGATCTTTGTGTCAAACCCAATGGCAGTGGTTTCCATGACTTCTTCCATTATAAAAGTTACAGTACTCCTCATTAGTTCCCTGTATCGAAATAGGGACATGCCATTAGCTGATATCATGGACGTCTTCTCGTTGTGACTTGACCTTTAGGTGGGAAAACTAGCTAATAAATGGCAATTTAGTATGTTTAGATGTACGAGCCTGGGAGCAATACTGCGTTGATGCAGCGGGCATTGCATTTACGCCTGCTGTCTACATTTTCACTATGCTTCTGCGCCCGTAGAATTCTATTCTACCTTCTATGAATTATCTTGGTTCTGGCTGTGGCAGCTTGCTCAATCAATGACAGTGAAGACTGAAGCTATTATTGTGTTGCAACATGTTTTTTGTTAGCTCTCTCTCAGGCGGCATGTGGGTTTGTTATCCTATGTGAATTCGTCGGTCGGCATATCGAGGTTCTGGAAAGGATTTTTACAATTCCCATGTGTCTTTACAGTGTAGCTTTCTTAGTCATGTTTTGCTGTCGCTCTCCTCCTTGTAATAACAGAGAGTGGGAGTAGTAGTATAGTAGTACAGATGAACCCCTCAATTACAAATACCTTCAGAATCCAAATGCTTGCAACATCGATAAGATAGGACATTTTTGGGCATTATCTGTAGAATTCAGTGCATTTGCCCTTTCTGAATAGTGAAGATAATTTTGAAGGCACTCTCCCAGTAGAAAGTTTCAAGTAGTAATTTGCAACATTTTTTTCTCACCCGTGAGCTAGTTAGGAATTTGGAAATTCGAAAGTTGCAGCAAGGCTTATTTGACTAGCAGAGCGCACACATTTCCCTCAGGAAGCATTGGTGCGGGCATTCCTGTTTAGGTTTGGTTGAATGATAAGGGTAGCAACAAGAATTTTTGTTCACTGAGAACCGTGTTGTTTGAACACCTTTGTTGGCAACAGTGTTGTGGTTCGTTTCAAGTGATGACATTCACAAAAGTGGTGTCATGCCGACAGGTAATACGACTGCCTAACACCTTGCTTGCGCGTGTCTCTGGGTGTGCACATTGAGACCTCCCATGGCTTGCTTACATGCAATGCTCTGATGTTTTTGACATCATTTGCAATTTCCTCAGTGCCAGCGATGATGACCAAGCTGTGCAAAACTTATTAGCTGTGATGCTCAAATCATCGAGCCCATTCAAAACAATGTGAAGCAGAGCAAGATCAAGAACTTCTGTACATGAGTTTTGGTTGCGCGATGTCATTGGAGTGTGTGTGTGTGTTTCTATTTTCGCAGTGAAATTCCCATGAGAATGAACAGAACACTTCCCCAATGATTTTGTCATGGAGGTGTTAAACTGTTCTAGTGGTAGTCACAGTAGTACAGTAAAAGCTCGTTTATCCAGATCTAGTTAACTCGGATATTCAGTTAACGCGAGCACACATCGCAGTCCCGGCAAAACTGTATATTTCTATGGTGCCAAATGCTAGTTGATTCGGAGGGATTTCGATTCCAGAGAGGGCTACGGGGCTTCATGCTTTCAGTAACCGATTCCAGTTACTGAAGGCATGGAGTCCCGGCTCAATCACCGTTATCAACGGCGGAACCAAATTTTGAACGGAAACTGAAAAAACAGCAGCAGAATATGATCATGATGATAGTGAATGAGGGGGGAAGTGGCTAGGTGGCACTAGTCACCACCCAGTGGAAGCGTTTGGGCCATCGGTGCATCCAGTGTCTGCGAAATGCGCCGCACACGGCAGCCGCCACTACCCGAGTGGCCCGCAACGCCTACGCTGCCGATTTCTTTGTCTTGTGTCTTCGCGCATAACGTGTGCAGCTTGGGTACGTCAAAAGAGTTGACTGTTTGGGCGAGTTTACGCTTTGGCCTAAAAATTGTCCTTACGTTCTCGGGCTGTGTTTGTGCGCATTGATGATGGTGTGGCCGTTGCTAGTTTGATGACTGATGATGACATATAGTGAGGTTATAAATAGCGCACCGCGAGCCCTTGCGGTGCGGTCGCTGCCACTGCGCGTGCGTTGTAACGCAAACCGTCGTTCGCATTTGCGGCCTGCCCACAGAAAATTCGAAATAGCGTGCAGCGATCGCAGCCTGTGAGGCCCACAAAGTGCTGTGTGTAGCTTCCGTGCATATTTCGGTTTGCGATTGTGGCGAAAGTTTCTAGTCTTTTCCCTAGAGGGAGCAAATGCTATTCTAAAGCTCATAGGGCGCCCGCGAATAAAGCAATGCCCACAGCACCTGCAAACATTATTCTAAACCTCCCTACTGTTTCGATGATGACATTCAAGATGAGCCGACGCGACATCGCACCGTGCAGGAGGCCGCTCAAGCCCTCGCTTTCCTCGCAGAGTTCTGCATCAGTTCTTGCGACACCGAGCGTGCACACCGCCACTACATGGGGTTCAAAAAGATCGTTCTTGCACTGATTCCGATGACGAAACAGACTAAGCTAACACAGTTTTTTCTGAAATAAAGGTTTGTCTATGCTGAGTACATTTTTCTTTTGTTTTGATGGTTTATTCAATAATGCGGAATTCGGTTAACTCGGACATTTTCACCGGTCCCGTAAGATTCAGGTTACGGAGCTTTTACTGTAGTAGTAGTAGTAGTAATAGTAGTAGTATGCATCATGCAAGTTGCGTTACGGAATGGGGGAGGGAACAAATGAATAAAACAAAGTGATGGTGGTGATCGAAAGGAGAGTGCTGATGCTAAATGATGATGCTCCTTGCATTCTTGTGCAGCTGGGTGAGTCTGTCAATGAGGATATTGTCTCAGCTGATCCACATGGCTGGGTTTGTGCGAATATGTGAATGCTTTGAATATTCGAATGAATAATACAGTATTCTACTTTGCTCCGAATCAAATTCAAAATTTTGAAAATTTCAAAGTTTCGAAACTAACGAATAAGTGTAAATTAATCCACATGTAATCCCTATAAAAATGGTTTTATTGCGGGGGAAGAGTGCCACGTTGTAAAAGCAGCTAGCCAAGTGTATATTAATCCACACCTCATGCAAGTTTCTGTAAAGGTGGTTTCACTGCAGTGAAGTAGTGTTAAACCGTGAAAACATAATTAGGGGCGATCCTCATTGGCACGAAGCCCTAATTGAAAGGTAAATGAAGATATACCTCTCGCATTAATTTGCTTTTATGTTTGTTGTGCCGACTTATACTCTCTAAGTATAGTAAATTTCTGAAGCTGAAAATCGACTTCAAAATTCAACAACTTCTAGAGGAGGTACTGTCACATGCTTCAAACACACTCTCTTTTTTTCCGTCTCGGTGGGCATGCTGAAAGTTACTCAGCAGGAATGAAAAGGACGCAAGATTCTATATTTGTACATAGGTGCACTTCATGATCTTGAGCACTTTCTTGTTTTCTTTCAAGACATGGCTCGCTTTCAAGCTGATGATGAGCACGCTAGTAGAGTGTGGCACTGGCATGTGACGGCACGCCGCAGCAACTGCGATAACTAGGTAGTATACAGCCTTAGAAGCTCTAGTCAGCTAGTGTCCGTGTGCCTCCTGGCATGTGAAGCAGTTGATTTTAGGTATATGGAATCATTTGTCCGGATAAGAGGAAGTGATTTCTTGCTGGCTTTGAAAATTAATTCTGAATTTCGTGCCACATGCTATGCCATCACGTTCGGCTCACATGTTCAGAGGCTACCGATAGGCAGCATTTTTTACCTTGTTCAGGCAGCGATGCAGGGCCCTTTTATAATTTTTGTTTATTTGCTTATATATTTATTTTGTTATTTATTTATTTATTTATTTATTATGCAGAATTCATCAGAGCGGCCTGTGTCAGGGCGTTCGCCACTGCCAAGCGTTGCTCCAAAATCATCGCCGCCACTGGAAGCGGTTATCACCAAAGTGGAACCGCCCCCTACGCCACCGCCTCCCGTCACACCACCGGATGACGTGAATCCGCTGAATTTCGTTCCACTGGGTGGCACACCGTCAGGTGAAATGCCGTCTGGGTCCATGCCGTCGGGCGCCATGCCGACAGACACCAAGCCACCCGTGCAAGCGGCGATGAAGACATTGGTCAACGACCTGGCACATCGATGCCAGCTGGAGGACACTATCCGCCAAGAGCTTGCGCAGGTCGAGCAGGGCATCGCCTCTGCACTCGCCACACTAGAAGAGCTGAAGAAAAGGAAAGAAGAGGTGAGAGTCGCACGGGAAGCACGCCGCCTGGCCTTAGCTTCATAGAGAAGACTCTTCACAGCCATGCCGTTTTCTGCAGTTGCCCACGCTCAATTGAGGGCAGATTGAGAGGTAATTGAGGTGACGTTTAAAGGGCCAGTAAAAAATCAGCAGCACAAAAGTTGCGAGGAAAAGGTAAGCACGTATGTGCACGATGCAAACGTGCTACCGAAAGGCAGTTGCAAATGAGTGTTGTAAAAAGAAAGTTAGTCATTCCAGCTAGTTTCAGTTTCTTGCTTGACCTTGCCACCCTTCTCCTTCGTGAAGAGGGCTAGCCTGTGATAGGAAGGGGGATAACAAGGAGGGGTAGGCACGGCCCGTCGTTATGACCAAGCCCTCATCAACGAATTTACATGTTCGTGATTACTTCATTGGCATGCAGCCATCAACTGAGCGCAGCTTTGCCCAGCTGTCCCCTGTGTCAGAGCAGTATGGCGACGTAGTGCAGTGTGAAGCACAGGTTCAGCACTGGTGAGATGACTGTATACACGGCACATTAGATAGCTGCATGGCCTCAACCATAAAGTGCCAGGGTCAGGTTGTTTTTCCTAGTGCAGAGAGCCAATCAACAAAGTCTGTGCTGTGTAAAGTTGCCCATGGGCTACATTACATCAATTTGCTGGTGTAGATGGCTTGATGGGCGCTAGAGAGGTGAGCGGAAATTCTTTTTCGAAATGCAGCATCATTGGTGCAGTGCCCTAATATATGCGAATAGTGATCAGTGCAATCTTCTGTGAATTAGCAAGCTTGTTTTGGAAAGCGTGGAAAAAAAGTTCGAGCCTCCTTTCTGGCCCTGTAAAGGAGAACACTACTCTTATATTTTTTTCTCTCTTTTAAAATATTTCATATGTTTTGATCAAACTTGCTGAGTTGGTATTAATTTGTGTCATGATTTCAACTGTTCAGCTATTTTTCTTGCGGATTATGTAGACTATAGAATAAACAAATTACGTGGTTCTTTGGAGCAAGACCCTCCTGTGCACAGAAAGTTACAAACTTAGTCAGTATGTCAAAATACTCTGGAATCAAGAATGTATGCTGTATGGATGTCTTGAAAGGACATCAAAGAGAACCAGTTAGTTTTTAGGTTAATAAACTGCACTCTGAGAACTCTAATCTCATAAGTTCCACTGTGACAAGTTCATTATTACTGTAGAAAATCAAGGTTGGAGTTTCATTTTGAAATTTCGCGCCGTAATCTCCGCGCATGACATAAGAAATTCGCGGTGTATTTTTCGTATTTTGGCGACGTTGGCTCACTAATATTTTTTTAAACATGGTATGCTAAGTCTGTGGAACCGACCGATGACAATGTACTGAATTTTGTCGATTAGAAGGTACGTAGGGCCCCAGTAGACGCCCTCAAAATTAATGACGTAACAGTGTTTAATGCGGCAATCTCAAGGTGGCATTTCTACCCGCAGTTTCTTTTCGCGCGTCTTCTCGCTTGCCAAGCGTCCTGTTGCGATAAGAGCGGTGTTTTGGGGATTTTGAAATTGTACTTTACTAATATGTGAAGAAATGTTTTGCTCTTTAGTGTCCCTTAAGGGGGCATACTGGTCTTAAGCATGATTTTTGTTTATTTCTTCAATGATCTCGATCAAACTGCACATGGTTATGCAATTCTTTCTGCTGATTTCAAATATTTAATTAGTTTTTCTATAGCTCATTTTGTTCCTGACATAAGTTCATCCACTATTGTTTAAGGCCACCATAAAAAGAACGTCCTTAATTAAAAGTGATATTTAAGATATGCCAACATATACTAATAACTATAGATTAGAAGTATGCAGGAGGTTTTTGTTTTTAGGCCTTTCTTGGTTATTTTACAGCAAAATGAACTATCCATTTTCAAAAGCAATTGGACTTGTGTTATTATTTTAATGAGTAATTAATTAAAAAGGCTTGTGCTCTAACTTCTGCTCTTATACTTGCATTCAACACACATACAGGTTTCCATTGCAAAAAGAATTATTTTTGTACCTGCCCTAGCTGCAGAGATATTGAGTCCTCAAAATTGACCAGTCGTAAATTTACCTGTTTGAGAAAAAGGGAAAAAACTGAAAACACACAGCTTCTTCAGAAAGCAACAATCATGGTGAGCATGTTTTGCAATTCTCATATAGGTGCTCATAAATTCGTAGCAGGGCTTCTAACACAGGTGCCGTCAAATTAAAGAAGCCTCAAAGTCAATTGCCCATTTTTTCGCAGGTTCTGCATGTTAACAGTGCCAATAATCTGGACAGTTAGAATGACATTAAAAAAGAATTACTACTTCCTGATGTGTGAAAATTTGCTTAGAGATAGAAAAATACTTGCAGAAACCAAATATGTCAATTTTTAAAAAAAATTAAATTTTTTGGCACTTTTTGGTCCCAAAGACCAGTCTGCCCCCTTAAGAGTGTCTCAAAATGACCAAGAGATTGAAATTTAGTTGTGGTGTTGCAATTGTGCCCTACTCTACTTTGAACCTGGTTGAAATGTTTTGAAATGGTGCCATAATAGCAGAGTTACCGTATTTACTCGATTCTACCGCGCCTTCGATTGTAACGCGCACCTGATTTCCACCGCGCAAAAAAAAAAAGTGAGACATCGATCGCAACGCGCACCCATTTTTCTCGCTGGCCCGCACGATCACACCACTTGAACAAACGACTCCTTTCGGGAGCGTCTTCCATTTAAATATGAAGTACGGGCGAAGCTTGTGCCCATCTGACGGGTAACAGAGCATTGCCGTCACTGTAGTTTTACCGTGGATCGATGTCAGCACGCGAACTTGCTTCACCCCCTTCTTCTCGACGGTTGTTGTGCCAGGCATGTCGAAGTAAAGAGACGTCTGATCGGCATTCCCGATTTGCGCAAGCAGGTAGCCGTTGTTGCGCCGCAAGTTTAGAACGAACCTCTGAGAACTGTGAAGCTTTTCATCGTACTCCTCCGCAAAACTTTTCGCATATGCATGTTCCCCTTCGGAGGGAAAAGCCTTTTCTCTTCATAAAGTTAGTTAGCCAGAACCTGCTCGCTTTAAACTGACCCCGCATTAGACCTTTTTCTAAGACTAATTGCATAGCCCGCACTTGGAGCAGTTCTGTCGTCACGGGCCGCTGTGCCGCTCGCTGCTCAAGCACATACTCACCGAGCAGCTCTTTAATTTGCGGAAACCGACCCTGCTGTGGTTCACTGAAGCCTTTGCGGGAAGTTTTGCTGTTGACAATCTTCTGCTTTTGTTTCCGCCGGTCCCGCACGCACTTTTCAGGAACTCCGAACGACCGCGATGCGGACCGATTTCCGTCCGTTTCTCACACGTGATGACTTTTCTTTTAAAAGCGGCATCGTGGTGCACTCGAGTTTTTGGAGTCGGCCCTTCCACGCTGTCGATGCTAATGCACTACTAGATGACGAACTCCTCAGCACGCGTACGAAGTGCCGCACATGGGAAACACATAGGCAGAAATGGCCGACGCGCCATGCCGACGCACGTAGGGGGCGGACATTTTGGCTTTGCCGATGGCAATAGATTGACCGTAATTTTTTGTTCGTACTCGATTCTAACGCGCATGTGATTCATGAACTGGCTTAACCGGAAAAAAGGTGCGCGTTAGATTCGACTAATTACGGTACACACATTTGATGATACGAAGGAGGCCCTCGCTCGTTTCATTCCTTCCGTGAGTACATTCTGTTTGTCGACTAGTCTCTTCCTGGCTGAATTCTCCCACTCGACGGGCGAGAAGAAAGAGCGGTGAGCGCAAGCGCTTGTATGTGAAGAAACAAATTTCATCGATGACGAGCAGATGAGAGCGATGGCGTCACGGCGAACACGGACGGTCTGAGGATTGCTGAAAGGCCTGGAGAGGAGATAGGATTGTTTCTTGCAATTATCGAGGTGACGTGAACTCGATGCACTTTTTTGCTTAATGTGTTAAAAAATTGTCAGAGGTCGTTTCGGAGTCACTTAAACACATTTGAACAAAAGTTATGATCACTTGCTTTACCGGTGGAGCTGATGTCAAGGTGAGATTTCGTTCATGAATGTTCAATGTACCGATGATAGTTATAGCGCGAGAACAGAACAACGACAAAGAGACAAGGATCGTCCTGTTCTCGCGCTATAACTATCGTCATGTCATACCAACTAGCCCAAACTGCCACACTTCTAAGTTCAACGTACCATAAGTGTTGTTCAAATGGGCTTCAAACATCCGTTATTGTTTTTTGTGTTTACATTACTCATTTCACATTATTCTCTTATGCGGATTTGTCTCGTGGCTTGTTCAAAGAAAAAAAGATGTTCTGAAATATCTCATCAAATGTAGGATATTTAAAAAAATATGCATCACAATAGAATAATGATTGCACATTTTGAAATCGGTATACAAATGTAAATAATTCTGGCAACTTTTATCAAGATTAATGAATAATATTTAAAAAGCTTTAAGATATTCTGTTACTTTTGAAGTTGGCTGATTGCGTTCATTCATTTCACTTTACTTAGTGTTTTGTCCTGTCCAGCAGCTTTGGTGCAAGATGAATCTTGACCAGCTCGGCCAGCTTTCAATGCTGCTTTCTTTTCATACAGTCTAGTCTTGTTACTACAGATCCTGATAGCCTAACAAGTAGTCGAACCACTCTATAAGAGACATGCATAGAGAGAGAGAGAGAGAGAGAGAAACGAGAAAAAAGGAAGGCAGGGAGGTTAACCAGATGCTAGTATCCAGTATGCTACCCTACACTGGGGTTGGGGAATTGTGGGTTGAAAGAGAAAGGGAGAGTTAAAAAATAAATAAGAGAAAAACACCGACACACACGCACACACAAAATCAGTCCACTCAGAGGCGTTCCGACTGGCCAGTAGTTCGCAAGAAGCCCAGTAGCGCTTGCACGGCTTTCTTCTGTGACGATGAGTCATGACGATGGCGCAGTATACTTTCTTCTGACAGCGGCTGGTCATCTAACCTGTTTAGTTTATTAGAAAGCTGTTGTCTTTCCAGGTTGTATTTCGAGCAGTCACACATGCATAGTCATTCATGCATAGAGAAGCAATTGTTGTCCCTTACATGAGATGTCCCTTATTAGCAGGGTACCATGCATGCATTTCTCATCACTTGTCGTATATTTGAATGAAGGCACATTGGTGTCTCTTCTACACATTTGTCACTTACATCAGTGTCTCTAATAAAGGGGTTGGACTGTATGCTAGATTGCTGATGTGACACATGGTTAAAAGACCGATTTTCTTTGTTGCCAACTACGACCACTAATTAAAAACAAATAAAAATTGGAGGCTACTGGGGAAAAAAAAGCAAAAGACCGTAAAGTTAATTTTTTTTTCGCCTGCCACTAGAATGCCATGAAATCTAGACGAGAAAAAAAGGAAAAAATGATTTCATGCTAAAATACACTTGTGAAGAAGACAGTTTGTCTGCTTGAAAAGAATATTTCATTTTACAAAAGTGTTTTGTTCTAATTGAAACCTTGCAATTATGAGGTTTGACAATAATGAGGTTTGACAATAGTGTTTGCTTCTATCTGTGCTGGCTGCTTCAAGTAATTCTTTCTATGATGTCTTTTTTTTTTCTTTTTTTATATTACAACCATTTTTGACTTTTTTTTTTTTTTTTTTTTTGACCAGTTGGTTACAAGAGAAGCCCAAGTTAGGAAAGAAAGGCTGGAAATACTGCAGTGTCTTCAAGGTATGATATTACCATATACTCAAACCTCATCATAACAAAGTTGCATCGTGCACAAAAAATATGTTTGTTATCTCAAAAAATTTATTAGAATGGTAATTTTTAACACTATTGCAATACTATTCCTTATTTACTACATTGTAACTGTGTTCGTTGCATTGAGGTTAGAGCGTATATTCATCATTTGCACAATTATCATTTTGAAAGGACGCCAAAGTGAGACATCAAATCGGTTTCGTATGCTGAGTTTTTCTTCAAGAACTCTATCGCTTTTAAATTCAAGACGAAACTGAAGGGCCGAAGTTGCAGTTTCCGAATTTCGCACCAAAACTGTGCAGCGGGTACGCGATTGCGGTGTCATGAATTTCAAACTAATACCAGTGTCACACATGCACTTTCAATCGGAATCAGGGCGATACGGATTAGTTCTCTTGATCGCGATCAACTTTGTGACGGCTGCTACACGGCCCAAGCTAATCCAGTTCGAGCTTAGGTCAGATGAAATGCCCCAGGTGGCATTTGCGTGCCATAAAACATGCCACTGACAAAACTTGATGTACGATATATATATATAGAGCCCTTTATCAGCTTTTTATTCCTGCAAGAACTGCTCGAACGTCAAAAAGGTTGCATGCCACAACGATAGCGATTTCATAAATCCATCATTCGATAAAAGTTTCCTAACACTTACCTGTATTGCTGTGTGAGATTCTTAACTTAAGCTTTTATTTCTGATGGCCGCCGCTTGTAGCCGTGTAGTCTCAGCGAATCAAACAGTCTCATTGTACGCCTCAGTGTTTCACTTCTGGCGCATCAAGTCTGTTCCAGTCGCTCCTACTAGCGTTCAATTACTGTAAAGATCTGTTCATTTGACTACTATGTGCGCTTACGTTGCGACATAGCGAAAACGCTTGCGACACTCGTAATCAGTTTGCTTCTAAGTGCTCCAATAGCTCCGTCGTAGCGAGAGTTGAACTAAGCGCTGAAGGAAACGGTCAACTGCTTGTCGTCTGCCTGCCGTCTGCTTCTTCGCAACTACATGCGGTCCATGTGGATCCTAAAAGATGCAGTACTTTACATATTGTTTAAATATAAACAGTTTAGTATTTGCTTTTTTTATAAACATCTAGCTGTTGTTTAAAAGCATTTTTATCCAACTATGCTTGACTCTCTTTTTTATTGTGCTTTCAACAAGCTCAGCTAGGGGGTGCCAACGACAGCAAAATCGCGATCTCTCAGGCAGATCACGATACGCAGATCACGATTAGCAGATCACAATAGCCTCGATCCTGATTGCGCCTAATGGTGATTAAAAGTGACAGTGTAGCAGCACCTAATTTGGATCATGGTTAATCCGGATCGACACTGATTGCGATTAATGGTGCCCGTGTGACACCGGTATTAATTTTCATATTTTGGCTAAGTTGGGTCAAAAGGAGTCCCCCAAACCTACCGTGGCATACGAGTGTCTTCTGCATGTAGTTCATGACCATGAATTAGATGCTGCAGAAAAATATTTTAAAGGGACAGACTCATCGATGACAGTTTTTTGTTTATTTCTTAGTGATCTTGATCATACTGCACATGCCTATGGAGTTTTTTCTGCTGATTTCAAATATGTAGTTACTTTTCCTCTAACTCATCTTGTTCCTGAGATGACTTAAGTTCACCCCCTATTGTTTAAGGCCACCATATAAAAAATAAATGCTTGTGATATTGCATGCAAATTTCAAACATGCAAATTTTTTTAAAACTTTGCATCCTGAGATAAATGACTGCCTTAGCTTTTCTCAGGGGTGGAAGGCCTGCACCAATTGCTATATTCTGCACCAATGTGACCTGCTGTAGTTGTACTGTATTGGCATCAGAAAAGATTTACCAGAGAAATCGTAGAGGCGGCTAGGATTGCGACGGCAGGTAACAGATGTGTCAGTATCCCATCCATCCTAATATTTGTTATCAAGAGCATCAATTCTTAGCATAAATACGTGTCCTTTTTCGTTCGGATTTTTTTTTGCCTTTTCTGCTTCTTCTCTTTATTGCGATTTCATTGTGTGTTTATATATGCTCTTATTCTGCAACAAAACTTCAGTTGATAGTGAGCGCTTGTCCTGATCTCTTTCTCTCCCATGTTTTTATGTGCGCTCTGTTTTATAAAGAGCTAATCACGAATGCTACGGTCCCGTGAACTCTGGGCACAAGACAGAAGCTTGCAATGAGTCGACCTCCGAAAATCTGCCGTTGTCACCATGCTCTGAGTTTCCATCAGCGTCTAAACTGACATCTCCGCAGTAGCGACAAAAAAACAAAGAAAAAAAGCAAAGGTAAACGTCAAAGGGCCACACCATGTGCGCGAACAACATAGATACCGCGGAAAACAGTTTGGTAAAGCGCCCTCTATAGGGGAGACCCGCTCAGGTTTGCCCGGCGACGCCAGCGTTTGCCTTTCCCCTGCCAGAAAAAGCGCACAACAATAGTCTTCCCACCCTTCCGCTCCCTTTGGCTTCCACGCATTTGCGAAGCACGCGCTGCACGTGAAACGTCCCTCGTTCTGCGATGTCACCCCAACAGAAAAAGGGGTGACATCGCTGCGTCGTCAACTGTCACAATAACCATGCAAACACGAAGAGGTCGACCCCACCAGTGAAATTCTACCGATTCCCAAACCGATGGTACGAAACAAGCAGACGACAGAAATGGATTAAAGCAGTGCGCCGAAAAAAGTACGTAAACAATTTTTTTTTCATAAACATTAGCATGCGCACAATACATTCAAAATTACGTGTGTTAATTCCAGCGTCACCGTTTCTCTAATCTATCGAGTTACTGGGAGATGCACGTCCCCATCTTAAACATATACATTTTTCAACGCCCGTCTTTAGAGCCCTGTTAAAAAATAGTGAATAAATATATTATGCTGCTACTATTATTCGATATTGTTGGGGACGTAGTAGTTGAAGCTGTGTGCACATGTGGTATTGGTAATGTGTTGTTATATATTTTTAAATCTTTGTAGCGCCGACGGAAGTGTGTGGTTGCCAAAAGCTTGGGCAACTATGAAAAAAAGAAAAAAAAATGCATTAGCCGTTGTTGCACGTCCGTTGGCAGATACAGTGAACTAGTGGTTACTGAGTGTGCAGGGGCAACCTGAACAACACGGTGCATTTTTGATACGTGACCAAGATAAAATGCCTTTATAGCAATGCGCTCTTCCCCTGCAGATTAGACACACACAAAAAAGTTTCTCTGAAAGCTGGGCACTCATCGTGATGGTACGCACGCTGTTCGTGAACTCAAAATACCCGCGATGAGAACAGTGATAATGCAAGGAAAATCACGCGAGATAGATGTCAATTATTGTTGTGGGTCAGAAAGAAGCCCCAAATAGACCATTTATTTTTGAAGTGTTGTGTATACACCGCACGATAACTTGGGTAGGTGCCAGTAAATTAAGGTATCCCAACTAATAGCAGTCACAGCGCAAGAACCGCTTAACCTAAAGCACGAGAAGCGGCCTTACCCATCCATGCAGGAACAAACATAGTGCATAGTACACAGAGTAAACCAAATAAAACAAGTATATAATAATGAACGTACAGAAATTTTTACTCACCTCTGTCGTCGTAAACAGCGTCGTCTTTCACTTGCGAAACGCACTTCGCTCTGACGAGGACGGCGTCGTCTGCTACAACTTGCTTGGCTGCCCTTTTACTAAATTGCTGCCACGAAAAAAAATCCTCAATTGCGGCATCCTAATAAATGTGGACAGAGCGCACCGCACGCGACGCGAAACTCTCAAAAACACGTGCAGAACGCGTGCAGAACGCGTGCAGCGCGCGAGCATAGAAACGCGTTTTCAAGGCAGGTTGAATGGGACAGCGGAGGGGCGAAGACTCGAGTAACGAGTTTTCTCCCCGCATTGACTGACAGCACCACGCTCCGCAGCGCCTCCCTCGGCGTGAGTCTCCCTTATACAGTAGAATCTCGTTATAACGAAGCGGGATATAACGAACTAATGGATATAACGAAGCAATTGTAATTCCCCTTGAAATTCCCATAGACGCCCATGTATTTAAAACCTCGTTTTAACGAAGCGAAAATTTCCTCACAATGGATATAACGAACCATTCTTTGACCACAACGAGCATTTACTGATCATTTTGGTATACGTGAATTCAATATCTTATAGCGCGCGCCGGTTCACGTCCCATCACGGCAGCGGTAATTCAAAACTCGCGCCTTGCGCCGCCTGCCAACACGCGCGTGGGTGCACGTCGCCCTGCCTCCCCTTTCCTCGGGAACTAACGGACTCGCCCGCGCAGCAACTCGCGCGAGCGTGCGCGTCAGCCGACCTCCCCTCTCCTGTGGAACTCGTTGACCCGCCCGCGCATCTGACCTCCTCCTTCCCTCAGCTCGACGCTGGGTCGGCGGAGATTCCGGCTTTGTGCTTGGTTCCTTGTCGTTCGCTGTGAAAGAGCAACACCCCTCCGCCGCTAGACATGGACAACGGCAAACGTAAGCGCAAAATCATCACAATTGAGCAGAAGTCTGCAATGTTGAGAGCCGTTGAGTCCGGCGTCAAGAAAAAAAAAGTGGCCGAAGATTTCGGCGTATCGTTGAGCACGCTGTCAACGATCTTAAGCAAGAGAGAAGCTATTGCCGACGCTGTCGCACGTGGCGTCAAATGCGACCGAATGAAGCTGCGAGCCCCCGCCTTCGAAGCTGTCGAGAAGGCGGTGTTCAACTGGTTTTTAGAAATCAGAGCAAGCGGCACTCCTGTGAGCGGGGCACTTCTGCAGCAGAAGGCAAGGAACTTCGCGTGCATCGTGGGGCACGATGATTTTGTGGCGAGTGACGGCTGGCTGCAGCGCTTCAAGGAGCGCCACGACATCGTCGGCAGGGCTGTCAGCGGGGAATCGCTATCTGTGGACCGCGAAGCTGCAGTGGCGTGGATCAAGAACATTGGGCAGCTGCTCGAAAAATACAGCCCCAGGGATTTATTTGTTCAACGCAGATGAGACTGCCCTGTTCTATCAGATGTTGCCGCAAAAAACCTTGGCCCTCAAAGGTGACTGCTGCCAGGGCGGTAAACAGAGCAAGGTCCGTGTGACCGTGCTACTTTGTGCGAATATGGACGGGTCCGAAAAGGTGCCGGCCCTCGTGATCGGCAAAAGTGCATCACCACGATGCTTCAAAGGAAAGCGGAAACTCCAAGTGAGTTATGTGGCCAACCACAAGGCCTGGATGACGAGAGAGATCTTCGCACAATGGCTGCGTGAGTGGGACGAGCGGCTGGGCAAGCAGAACCGCAAGATATGCCTCGTCGTGGATAACTGCGTGGCCCACCACACTACCGTTGTGTTGAAAAACATTGAGCTGTGCTTTTTGCCGGCTAACACTACTGCGGTTGTGCAACCCCTCGATCAAGGGGTGATCATGAACTTTAAGTCGGGCTACCGCAAGCGTGTCATCGACCGCATTTTGCTCAATATGAGCATGAAGCGCGAGACAACGATCGACCTGTACATGGCGATCGAGATGTTACAAGCTGCCTGGATTGCCGTCACGGCAAGCACGATCGCCAACTGCTTCCGGCATGCCTCATTTGGCGTCAGCAGCGGAGAGCCCAGCGAAGATCTCGGTGATGTCGCCAGTGAGGGTGCCGCGGGCGACCAGGCCCAGACATCGTGGGACGCTCTCCTTGACGCCGGCGTTGTGCCTGACTGCGGCACTTTCTGCACGTACGTCGGTGCCGATGCTGACGCGGTGACAACCGAAGAGTTGTCAGATGCGGAAATTGTGCGCGCGGTGACGGGGGTGCATAATGATGACAGTGACGAATGTGTTGACACCCCGGAGCCTAACGAACCCGACGTACCGACGCCCGCGCAAGCGCTGGATGCGACAGACCTGCTGCGCCGCTTCTTTGGTGCTCATGATGACGGTGAGGACGGACTTGAAATAGCGGCTGCCGCTGAAAGAGCAGTCATCCGCTTGAAGAAGAGTCGGCAAAAGTCTATCAAGGACTATTTTTCTTCGAAGTGATCTGCCAGCTGGTGTGCTGAACTTGGCGGAAATAAAGTGCATTGTTCTTTATTATTTTGCTAGTTTTTTGCCTTCCGACGGCCGTTTTTCTCTGCGCGGCGGGCTGCTGTGATATTCGGTGGTGAGTACATTCTCTCTTGCTGGCTAATTGTCGGTAGAAATGGATATTGGCTATAACGAACTAATGGTTATAACGAAGTAATTACGACTCCCCCTTCAACTTCGTTATAACGAGGTTTGACTGTATATAGCACGGCTCCATATATGTGATGCTAACGAAAAGTGTGGTACGGCCAGTGCAAAAGTAGTTTTCTTTCTTTGTTTTTTGTTTGGGGAGAGAAGGAAGGTGGGTGCATGCGCCCGTGGCTGCAAGAACGACGACCAGTGGGGTGCAGGCCTGCCTGCCCGCCTCGCCTGGGAGTCGCCAGGGCCGCGAGCGCGCCACCGCCACTTCGCGCTTCATCGGCGGTGGGGCAACCGGGGAAGATGCTCGTGCCAAAATGTCTGATTCCAGGGTGAAATTCCTAGATTGCCCGTGGCGAAAATTCGTTTTATCAAGGTTGTCTGCCGCTGTTACTTTGTTACATAGAGGTCGCAAATACATGTGCTTCTATGGAGTGATGGGGGGAAATCGAAATACTTCGTTATATTGAGGAGTTCATTATATGAAGGTTGGTTATAAGCAAGTGTGAATATATTACGATCGAAATTTTGTGCATTGATGGCACTTATCGTTCATATTACGATCGAAATTTTGTGCATTGATGGCACTTATCGTTCAGTTTTGTGAGCTCGCACTTCATAACCAAGACAATTCGATTGAATTGTAAAACACCATTCGAGTGTTACTGGCGTCACCCAAGACTCCTTGCCTTGAAGTAGAGCCACAGAAAACAGTTACGTTTATTTCAAACAAAACCGCGATTTCGATTGCCCGCGACCTACACTGATTACGCCTATGGTTCGGCATGTTGTTGCAGGAAGTTTGCACAAGACAACATAAAGATTGGATGTTGAAAAGATCGTACTCAAGCACTGATCCAAGAGCAGCATGTGTGATACGATGGTTAGGCTCGCGGCCAGGAAATTAAAGGCGGGTGTGAAGGTTACTTCAACGCCCAGTAACCTCCCTTCTTCTTCACTGAGCGAGCCCGCGTAGCTGGCGCAGCACCATCGCGATCTTTTTTCTTTTCTTTTTCCCGCGCTTCAGTTAACCTAAAGGGGCATCGAATTGCAACCGCACGAGTGCGATACAAAACTACTCATCAAGGCCACGTTCGGGGAGCGCCGTTCGCGCATTAAAATAAAAAAAAAAATCTGATTTCTCTCTACCAAACTGGGGGTGCACCTATTATGCGGGTGCACCTATTATGCAAGTAAATAGGGTAATTTTTTCGTCACTCGTTCTCAACCTTACGGCACAGTCATCGCCAATGGTCAAATTTCCCGTTTGACGAGCCATCTAAGGCATCTTTGGCTTCGATAAAACCTCTTATCTTCAAAACGCTCTTCCCTTCCTTAATAGGAGCCGCATCAGCTCTGCCTGGGGACAGCCAACCCCTGCTGCACTTCACGCTGCCAGCGCAAAGCGTCGCAGCCATGGAGATGTTCTCCTCCTTTGGCACGGGCAGCAGCGATGTCATGTTTGGGGTGGCACCAGCGCCACCACCGGGTGGCGCGTCAGTCTTCGCAGGACAGGTAAACATTTTATACGGTGCATAGTTTAATATTTGTGCGATGCGAAAGTGTGAACAAAAGACTCACCTAAGGTGACTCGAAGGCTGCTTTTGCTTTTTCTACTAAGTCGACGTACACTCAGACCTCATTATAACGAAGTTGCACCTAGCACGAAAGTTTGTTATAAAAGTATAGTCCCTAACAGTATACAACTATTGCAAGAGTATTCTACATTTACTTCATTGTAATGGTACGGTCAAACACGGGTATATCAAACTCGAAGGGGATCGTTAATTATTTATTTATTTTATTTTAGAAATACTGCAGTCACTGAAGACCCGGCAGGTTGGGAACGTTGCAATAAACAGTATATGCAAACATCAAGAAAAATTATTGCAATAAACAAATTTGCAAGAATACAAAAATATGTAATACAACAAATATAATAACTAGGCTTGTGCGAATAGTGAATTTCAGGTTTGAAGCGAATAGTGATTTTGGTCTAATAATTTCTAATCGAATTCGAATAGGATATATCATGTATAAAGAAAAATGGGCATATTTATCATACCCTAACTAACCTGAACAATATTTTTTTTAAACATAGCCTATATGCAAGACCTTTGTTTATTTTTTTCTATTCAAAGGAAGTCGAAACAACTTTGAGAAGTAGCAGAATCTGACTTTCAGTAGGATGCAAGTGATAACCAATAAAATACGTAACATTATTAATTGCAGTAAGAGTGCATATACCGGCAGAACAAGCTTTTAAGCTTAGAAAATGATAAATCGATTTGAGGATAATATTGTCACGGGGTCGTGACGTGGCCGAGGACAGGAGACTTTGTGTTGGAATTTAACTGTTTATTTGGCCGAACCTGTGCCCGGTAAACGGAAAATTCGATTACAGTAGCAGTCTTGGACTGATAGCGGCGAACGGAGCGTCGGCCGTCGATCAACTACTCACAAGCGGCGAAGTGCATCGGCATTTATAGTCTTGCCGTTGAATGTTCTAGCGTTATCGCCGGCGATGGCGTAGGTTCCAAAATAATCTGTACAGTTCGCAGAGTGGGTGTGATCTTATCGAAATGATCTACTAAAGTCCGGAAGCTTCTCGAAAACTGCAGGTGCGGTTTGCGCTGAGAATTGTGTAATGTTTTGGAGCGATAACAAAATTTTAGAAATAGAACGTGGCAATATGTTCTTTTAAAGGGACCCTGCAACAGTTTTTAAAGTAGCCATGGAATGGATTCACTTAAAAGGCTTATTTCCTTATGAATTACCCGCCGCAAAAATTTTTAGAATCTGTTCAGCATGAGCAGTCGCAAAGAATTGCCACATGCTGCAATTGCATTCTGTCTTCTGGTCCCGACGAAAGCGCTTGAAGCAAAGCCGGGAGAGATGGCATGCATTGGGGAAACAAATACCTCACATGCATGTCGTGACCTTGAGCACTCTTTCTTTCTTTTTTTTTTTTTTTTATTTGGATTCGCGGCTTTTCCTGAGCGACCGCGCATGTACGCGTGGGCATGTCGCGGCCGTCCGCAGAGGCCCCAGTAATGACCAAGTGCCCCATGCTCAAATCAGCCAATGGCTGGTTCAATGGCTGATATTTGCACAAGCCTAATAACAACTTACATATAAGAATAAATAATGCAAGAAATGGAGTGATGTCTTAAAGCATGAAGAAAAATAATATACACATATGCACAGCGAAATTTATTCACATGGAAATGTTTGAAGTATTACAAATACTGAGGATTAAAGATTCGAAGAAGTGATATTGCATGAAAACAAAGCATAGACATTATAATAAGCGCTAGAAATATAGAGAAGGTGCACCTATGTTATGGTTTGGATGCTTTGAGCAATGCTTTCTCGAAGTCATCAGATGAAATGACATCAGGTGGTAAGATATTTCATTGAATAATTGTTTGGGGGAAGAAGGAATTTTGAAAAATGTTAGTCTGAGTAGAGTATGGGAGTATGCCTAGATGCGGAAAGAGAAAATGGTTGTATGTGTTTGTGGGTATAAATATTCAGCTTACCATTATAAATGGAATGCAAAAATTTCAGGCGTGGGATTCAGCGGTGTTCTTCAAGCACAGGGATGCCGTTGTCTTTCATTAGTTTTGTGGGAGAATCAGATTATATAAACTTGGAAAAAAAGGAAATGTACAGCACGTCTTTGAACAATTTCAAGTTTTTGAATATCTTTTTTGTAGAAAGGGTCCAATCCATTGATGCATATTCAAGTTTAGGCATAATATACGCTTTTTACGCGAGCATTTTTAATTTTATAGGGGCTTTTTTCACTTTGTGCATCAGAAAACCAAGCTTATGAGAGGCTAATTAATGCGCAGACATTTGTTATATGTGGGGACCAAGAAAGTGTGTTTGTAATGGTAACTCCTTGGTATTTATATTCATTTACTTCCCGTACTGGTGTTCCTTGGACGTGGTTGGTAAGCGTGAATGGCTGCTTCTTTTTTGTCACACGTAGGAGTATTGTATTGTGAGGGTTTAATGTCATTGACAACAGAGTACACTGCTCACTAACATGTGTTAATGCAAGACTTAGATCAACCTGATCTTGTTCGCATGTCACTTTTTTATACAGAACACAGTCGTCAGTGAGCAATCTAATACTAATGTTAGACTCAACCATGTCAGCTATGTCATTTATGTACAGTCAAACCTCTCGTTATAAAAAAGTTGAAGGGGGAGTCATAGTTACTTCATTATAACCATTAGTTTCTTATGGCCAATATTCATTTTTACCGACAATTAGCCAGCAAGAGGGAACGTACTCACTAAGAAATATCAAAGCTGCCCTCCAGGCAGAATAAAACGGCCGTCGAAAGGCAGAAAACTAGCAAAATAATAAAGAACAATGCACTTTATTTCCGCCAAATTCAGCACACCAACCGACAGATTCCTCAGAAGAAAAATAATCCTCAATAGACTTTTGCCGACTCTTCCTGACGCAGATAATTGCTTTTTCAGCTGCAGCAGCTATTTCGATTCCGTCCTTACCGTCATCGTAAGCACCAAAGAAGTGTCACAACATGTCCGTCTCATCCAGGGCTTGCGCGGGCGTCGGTACGTCGATACATTCGTCACTGTCCTGATACACGCCCATCACTTCTGGCACAATTTCCACATCTGACAACTCTTCGGTTGTCACCGCGTCAGCATCGGCACCGACATACATGCAGAAAGTGTCGCAGTCGGGCACAATCCCGGCGTCAAAGAGAACGTCCCCAAGACACCTGAGCCTGGTCGCCCGCGGCACCCACACATCACCGAAATTTTCAGCCACTTTTTTTTTCTGATGCCAGACTCAAGGGCTTTTAACATTGCCAACTTTTGTTTGATTTTTATATTTTTGCACTTACGCTTGCCACTGCCGTTGTCCATCTCGTGTCTAGCAGCAGAAACTGATAGAGGTAATGTTGCTCTTCCGCAGCGAACGACAAAGTATAAAGCCACAATCTCAATCTCCACCTGCAAGCCGCTGCCCCGGTGGCGCACGAGGCCCCAGCGCGAAGCTAAAGGAGAGGAGGAGGTCAGATGCACGGGCGGGTCAACGAGTTCTACGGGAGAGGATAGGCTGGCTGACACGCGCGCTCGCGCGAGTCCATTAGTTCCAGAGGAGTAGGGAAGCGGGGAGACTCGCTGCCATACGTATGTTGGCAAGCGGCTTCCGGGAAGCGCAAGGCGCGAGTTTTGAATTACCGCGGCCATGATGAGACGTAAACTGTCGCGTGCTGTAAGATTTGAGAATTGATGTATACCAAAATGATCAGTAAAGGCTCATTGTGGACGAGGAATGGTTCGTTATATCTATTGTTGGGGAAATTTTCGCTTCGTGAAAATGAGGTTTTAAATACATGGGCATCCATGGGAAATTCAAGGGGATCTTCAATTGCTTCGTTGTATCCTACTTTGTCATAACGAGGTTTTACTGTATATAAAAAAAGAATCGGCCCTAAAACACTTCTCTGTGGAACACCTGATAATACCGGTAATGTGTTAGAAATATGTCGCCTCACGTCAGCGTACTGTGCGCGATTTGAAAGATGAGCATCTATCCAATTTATGACGAAAGATAGAAAATTCAAGTGTCGGAGCTTTAAGAGAAGTTTGCCATGGGGAACGCAGTCGAATGCCTTGCTAAAGTCTAAAGAAATAAGTCAACCGGACCTGAAGAATCCATTATTTTTGCGATATCATGAACTGTTTCAACGAGCTGTGTACACGTTGGTAGTTTTTTCCTAAAGCCATGCTGGGCTGGAGACAACAGGTTACCATTTTCAAGAAAATCAGTAACAAAGTGAGCAATGATATGTTCAAGTACCTTGAAGCATATAGATGTTCAAGTACCTTGAAGCATATAGACGTTAGAGAAATCGGTCAGTAGTTTTCCTTCAGCAGTCGATCACCTTTTTTATGCATAGCTACAACCCTGACGAGACGCCAGTCATCTGGTACTGTTGCCATTTTTAGTAATTAAGAAAAAACAGTGCTTAAAATACGCAATACTGGTTCAGCATATCTGCGCAAGAAAGAATTCGAAATGCCATCAGGGCTGCCAGAAGATTTTTCTTTTATGCGAATTACCAGTGATAAGACACCCTCAAAGCTTATGAAATCTGAATCAGGCAAGGATGGAACACGATCGAAATTTGCAGTATCTTTTGAAGAAAACATTGATTGAAGACAATCATACATTATGTTGGAAATTTCTGTCAAGTCCGTAATTACTAAGCCATTCTTCTTTAATTTTTCTAAAGGAGGAGCTTTATTTCCCAAGTATTGCCAAAGTTTTTCTGGGTTACTTTTTAAAAAACCCGGTAAGGTCGATGAAAAATATCTATCTCGGGATGTTAGTGCGCAAGAAAGTTCAAACTGAAGTTGTTGAATCGCATCAGGATTTCTGTTTGATTTCTTTTTCGTGCACTTCAGTTTTCGCTTAATGTGTAGAATGTCCCGGGTTACCCAAAGATTTGCCCTCCGTGTTTTAACGTGGCAGTCAGGAACAAAAAATTGTAAACAGTGCAGTACGGCATGTAAAGGATAGCCACAAAGAAATTACATCACTCTGGGGTTCGTGGTCTACTAGCGGCCATAATATATCAAGAATACATTGATCATCAGCCGTCACCATATCTTTTACCATTTTGGTAACTGGTTTGGGGTGTTGCGCACTATCAGCAAGTTTACAAGTCACCAGTATTAGCTTGTGGTCTGATATACCCTCTTCAGTGGATACGCGATATGAGGGAATATCTCTGTTGAGAAATACGAGATCTAATATTGAACCACGATTCCCAATCACCCACGTGTTTTCAAGTACCACTTGCTGCAGGTCTCAAGAAAGCTTTTGCTTTCTTGAGACCTGCAGCGGGCTATCAATCAAGACCTACAGAGGGCTATCAAGACCTACAGCGGTCTATCAAAACCTACAGAGGGCTATCAATTAGATTGGCATTCGACTCATGCGACCACTTAAAGGAGGGCAAGTTGAAATCTACAGCCATTAAAATACGAGGACACTTTGACGATGACATGTGATCGCGTAGCACTGATACGAACTCGGGAGGAGAAGACGAAGGCCATTAGACAGCAACAAACATATGGCCCCAGCACCTTACATTTAGAAAAAGGCTTCCGTGGTCATCTATCTGAGCCAATTCGCTAGCAAGAAAACTGTTCTTTAGTATTATTGCCATGCCTCCACCCCTACTTGTGTGATCCCGTCGTAAGATTTGATACAAAGGAGGAATTACATCCAAATCACTGATATCACAATGTAATCATGTTTCAGACACCATCGTTATATGTGGATCATATCTGAAAATTGTTCAAGCTGTTCAGTCTTATTCGCTAAACTTCGAGCATTGAAACTGAGCCGTCTAAGTTCCTTTGAACGAGTGGCCGTGAGAAGTCATTGATTATCCTGTGACCTACGAGCTTCTCAGAAAGGGATACGCTGGTTACTAGCCTCGTCCAATATTTTCATATATCGAAAACTTGATATAAAAAATACAGACCCCGAGAGCTTACCTGCAGCAGACCATCACCTACAATAGGCGCATTCAAGAATGACAACTTATTCCGCTCACACGTCGTAACAGAATGTTTTATTTGCGTGAAAAAAAAATTGCCTATCTTGGCCTGCTTCTTAGTTTTCGAAATGAAGTTTAAGATGCTAGTCTAAATCTTATCAAGGCTGTCCAGTTGCGACAGCCCAGTTTCTTCCATATCGCCGATAGAACAGCGAATGGATGCGGAATGCTGTTGCCACTTGCACATGTATCCAGCACCTTGCCAGGCGATCCTCCTTGTCACTTGAGCTGTCAGCCTGGGCCTCTTGGGTCCCTGCAACCGCAGCTACCATGTCCTCGTAAGCGAGGCTCGCAACGGCCTGAAGATTGCAATTCGCTACCACGAAATAGTCCACAGACACATCGTGTGGAACAGCTGTCGGAAAGAGGGGCGACAACTCGCAAAACATGTCGTCTTAAGCGCTCGTCATCGCCGCCTTCACCAGTTTCCGCAAGTCCCGCCGTCACACCACAGGCTGGGGACTGACTGAAAAAGGAAAGTTTTGCCGTTTTGCTAGCCAAGGAGGATCACACGTGTTCTCCAAAACTAGAAGATTGTGCGCTCGTCCAATCTTGGAGGTCACCACACATCTAGCCACTACAAGCAAAATTCAACCAAGTGCCAACAAAAATTTTAATGTGGTGGCTTTCAAAATCAAATGGTATAGCTCAGAACAAACAATTTAGTCTGGAAAATCAAACCTTGGAACATAAATTCGTCCCAAAAAAAATTAGTCGCGAAAATGTATTTGTGCAATAGGAACCTTGATGATGCATTTGTGAAATCACAATTATCCAACAAGTTCGAATTTTTGGAGTTCAAAAAATTTATCGCGACTGTATACACTGTTCGATCTATTAGATTAGAAATTATCTGACCAAATCACTATTTGCTTTTTGTACTTTGTGAACCTCAAGTTTACTATTTCTCAATCTCAATATGATACATTTAACTCAACATGCACTCCTCTCATTGCATAAAGATATAATTCACTCGCTTCTCTGTCTGCACTTCGGTCAGCAGGATTTGCTGCCCCCAACTTGAAAAAGCACCATGGGGCCAAGTCTCAGTCAAGCCTGATATAACAGTCTCCATTTCAGCTTATCTGTGATACGATGTCTACACGATCGTTAGTCGACTCGAATGTAGGTTGACCCCCTGAAAATCCCGCGGACGAAAGAAAAAAAAAAATATGGTAGGGGAGAAGGCACGCACACATTTTTCTTTTCAAATTTTTCCAGGGTGCACCCCCCCCCCCCCCCCCCCAAAAAAAAATCGAATTTCGGTGTGCCAAAATGGCTTCACTGCAGTGCTTGAAAACTGTGCAGGAAAGCTAGCTTTGTTACAACACGCAAGAATCATTTTCAGAAAGACTTTACAACTGAAACTATTTCTGGATTTCAGATCGACCCCCCCCCCCCCCCAACTTGGAATTTCAAATTAAGACTTAGTTACTTGACCTACAATTGTGCAAATACTTTACATGGGACATCTAGCATGCCCAGTCAGAAAAAAAAACATCCATAGTTGTAAACAGGGTGTGTACATATCCCTGGATTCCTTGCATTTAAAAAAGAATGCATATTCAAGGCTCTTGACTGTCTTAGAATTTTTCGCCGTCTTTGAAAATTCTTAAATTTCAGGAGCAGTGCACTCTCATATCGACATCGTGACCTCCTAAATGTGTTAGATCGGTGTGTCAATCTGTCAAACTCCCCATTTCTGAAGCAGTAAGGCAGCGTGGGCGTAGAAGGTCCCATTTTGCAAGCATGAATATGAAAAAAAAGTTAGTTTCGTGGCAAGAGAATGCGATAGTAAGAAATTAGAATCTCACACCAAGAAGTGCAAGCCACTCCCTACATACAATGCGCCGCTCAAGCACAAAGAACGCACGAAAAAAAAAGCGCTCGGGACGATTGCAGATGAACAACTGCCACAGCTAAACACTGAAAATGTGCTTCTTAACTCTTTCGTTACGGAGGAAAATTGGCCGATTTTCAGTGCTTCCAGAAAAAAATTTTTTTCTCTTGAACAACTGCTAGCTTTTAGCATTGCTATATATCAAATCGTAGCTTTTTCATTTGGATTTCCAACTATAAAAGGACAGTGCTGTGAGGTTTATAGTAATTGAAAGTTTATTTGTCAATTACAGACAAACATGCACAAAAAAAGTACAAACACAAAAAAGTGAGCGAGTATGCTTAACCAGAAAATTATTTTTGAAATTCTGAAATATACAAATTGTTCCCTATTCTATCAGCTATCGGTTAGTATATATATCAATGCGGTGCTCTAAGTACTGCATTTTTGGATGCCGGTAAATCTAGCGGCCTTGACGACTGTGCCACTCGGCAAAGCAGTCGCGCGAGGGCACGAAACAAAGATAAACTTTGCAGGTGGAGCAATAGACACTTGTTCTGTTTTGTGTTTTTGTTTTCTCGTAGCAAATCTTACAGTTTCTTCTTTTATCCATTCTTTTTGGTTGGTGCCGAAGAGGGTCCAATGGTGCGAAGGGGGGTGAAATGGGGGCGTGTCCTTGCGCGACTTCGTCATAATCAAATATCTGATGAATTAGTTTTCTCTAAAGGCCAATTGATCAAAATAAATGCTCCTGGAAAGTTCTGGGACTTCTGGGTTGTTTTTTCGGTGCTCTTGAAAGAGAATGAAGCTGTTCACGCACGCGATGTCAACACAGTGAAAAAAGAAAGTTTTCCATCATCGCACGCATTTTCTGAGGACGTTGTAAGTGCCAATGATTTGGTCCGATTTGTCCACACCTAACATCCCAGCATTGTATTCGTGGACAAGGAGCGGCTTTTTGATTACTTTCAGAGCCCACTGGCTCCCCCTTCGCTCTCTTCTTTTGGCCGGCACATGCTGGTTTGCCGTGTGCATTGTACTCATCAAGTTCACAGCCCGGCGGTCTTTCCACTGCATGTAGAGGATGCTACCCTTCCGAATCCATCGAATGTCTCCACGCTGTGCCCGTTTTTCCCATGCAGTGTCTTTCAATTCAGCTGGAAAGCAGTGACGGTCCTTGCGAGTTGTCCCGCATGCAAGTGTCTTGCGCTGAAGCAGATGTTCAAAAAGTTTCCCTGATGTGTAAAAATTATCCATATAAATTTTGTATCCCTGATCAAGGTACTGTGTACAAAGCCTGTTCACTACGTCAAAGGCTAAGCCATGAGGCCCCGGTGCCTCACGCTTACCAGTGTACACGAAGAATTGAAGTGTGTATCCGGTTTTCGAATCTGCCTGTACCCAGAGTTTATTGCCAAATTTAGTCACCTTGTCCCTAATGTATTGCCTGATTCCTGATCGGGCTTTAGATTTGACCATACGTTCATCAACGGAGAGGTCGCACTGTGGCTGGAAGAAATTTACTGATTGCTGATTTATGTGCCTCAGCAGCCAAGACACCCTCCATGTCTTTCCATCAGATGCTGCCGCCGCTGCGTCTTCTGGGTCCCCTACACTCAGAAAGGCAAGCAGCGCGAAAAATCGGTGTCGTCGCATAATATTTGGTGGCAGCAGGCCACTGAATGTTCCTGTGGTCCGCCAATATAAGTGCAGTCGCGGTACTTCAACAAGGCCCATGTAGATGATGAGTCCAATTAGTCGCAGCATCTCCAATGGAGTGACTTCCTCCCAGGAGCCGTCACGCCGAGAATAGGTTTGTTTCCCCAATATGTGCATCCAGGCGTACTTATTTGTGTTCTCGCACACCGTCTTGATCACTTCGGTCGTGAAAAACAAAAGAAAAAAATCCAGCGCTCTACAGAACCGACGCGCGTCGCTCCGCATCACTGCTCCAACATAGGCACCTGCTTCTCTCGTTGGCAAAAACTTGACACGGGGCGATGAGTTCGGCAAAGTATCCCGGTCATATGTTGTTGAGGCCCTAAAGAAACAAACAATAGCACTGTCGTCAAGTATGAAGTGCATTTTTTTATATATACACAGCGCGAAGTTGAAAACGAATCTCACCTGCAAGCGCTTGTCGAAGCTTGAGGCCCCTGCGCAGCAGGAGTGTCGTCGTCCGAGCTAAAATCTGACGATCCCGCATCGTTGCTTGAGCCATCACTACTGCTTAGGTCAGAAAAATCGGCATGAGAAGCGACCGAAATACTTGCAGCAGGAGCCTGCTTTCGAGGAGCGCGACGCTGACGGGACGCCATTCTCGCACGCAACTCGAAACCACTTTCGGTTCAAGTGTCGTCTTCAGTGGCACGGCGGGGCGCGAAATGTAAACAAACCAAGCTGGAACTGTAAGAGGAGTTTTCAAAGAGTATGCCAGATGGCGCAACTTGTCTGTAAAGCGCTGCTTTTATTTTTTGCGGGAGATTTGAAGTCATCGGACACCCGTGTCTGATGGCCTATGGCGCCGTACTGAAAGAGTTAAACAAGAAGAATGCTTGAAAATAACACACTTGTATTTACAGGATGAGTGTAAATTAACCACTGTCACGGTTGTTTCTTTTTGGTTGTTGAGCAACGTGCAGCAAGTGTCTACTGTGCACAAGCCAACACTCCTAATTGGGTGGTGCCATCAAATTTTAAGGCTATAGCAAGAACCGTGTGGGTTTTCTTTATATAGACAAGGACACTCCACATGAGTGGTCAGGCTTGGGAAACGTTAAGAATATATTTTAAGTCACTTCCCAAGTGTACCTAAATGCTCATTCTTCTAATCGAGGCCCATCACAAGCAGGTCCAACACTGACGTCGCTCTATAAGAAGGGCAATAAAACTTGTAGTGACGTCACACCAAATCTGTATTGAGGTGAGTGACCTCCGGACTTCCGCCACATACGTACCGGCAAAGCATCGCAACTGCTGCAGCTAGCGGCGCATTTGTTACGCAGGTGCTTGTGTGGCACATATGTGCGAGAGCAGATGATACTCAGAATGATGTGTGCCAAGCTTTGTGATCGTGTGACTAAGTCAGCTATACTGCTATGTACCTGCCCAACTCCAACTCAATGCCCACAAACAGGAACTGGAAATTGTTTATATCAGTAAGGAGATAAATTATTTAGCGAGAATAAATAAATCTCGTTGTGTGTATTATGCTTTTTGTAGCTACAGTTAATGCTTGCAGCAAGGAGCGCGCAAGCCACAAATACTGTGGCACCACCCCTTCAAGGCCCACCTACACATATGTGTTGAAGCCCATCAATGCGTAACTTTCTGGCACTGCATTATACCCTTTCCCTATAGAGATTGAGGGAGACGGTGCGAGAAGGTATTAAGACTGGATTTTTTTTTCAAATTGCAATATTCATATATTTATTGTAACTACAATAAAATCAGTCATGAAAATTTTAGAGCGAGAAATTTCAACTTAGCAGGCTGTTTTGAGTCCTTGAAAAACTTTACAAGGCTTGGAAAGTCCTTGATTATCTTTGAATTTTCTCTTTGTAAACCTGTACAAACCCTGTGTAAACAGCTAAAAGTCTTTATAAAATATTGGCCTTTTTCAAAATTGGTCACTACGACATTCAACGGACAGTTTAATGTATAAAAGTCATTATAATTACAGTATATGGCTCAATTAAAAAAATATCAGCTTTCTTTTGGAGTATCATTCACTAAGAGTTTCTAGAATTTTAGTCACAAATAACTAAATATGTTTTTTTTTTTTTTTTCGTGCTCAGGTACTCATGTTCTGTTCAAGCAGCAATCCCTGAGGAAGCGATTTCTGTTCACAAACTGCACCTGAATTGCAGGGAGGAGAGCCATTTGCTCAAGCACCCGCTCCCATTGCCAGGGATATTGCCCAGCTGTTGCTGCCTCACCTACAACAGTTTGGCGCAGACATTGACATCAACAAACTCTCCACGTCGACGGGTCACAGTGGTTTGTCGATGCCGACCACGTCATCCGCGATGCCAACCATGTCACCCGAAGTCAGCGGGGGGCCGTCGTCCAGAAGAGCAATGACGAAGCGAAAAATGGCAAAGGATGGAGAGCCAGCCACGAGGTACGCATTGACTTAACAAGGCCCTGCAACACCTCCCTGCATTATAAAAGTGTGGTCTCAGTACTCTCAAATCTCGTTATAACAAAGTTGCATCTTGCACAAAAATAAGTTTGTTATATCAGAAAATTCCTTATATAGCAATGTTCCTAGCACTGTATCTACTGCAGGGCTATTCTTGATTTACTTCCTTATAGCCGATGTTTCGTTATATCCAGGTTCGTTATGTCAAGGTGTGAGTGTGCTGGCTCATGACGCTTCACGAGTCAAACACCACGAAACTTTTCGTAATTTGTGAAGTACACGCGTTGTTGCATGGATTTGTAGCATGCTTCAAGCAATTACATCCCCTGCTTCACCGAACAGCACACAGAAAGCAATGCAGAGATGCGGACAACGAGGGGGCTAGAAGATGCATCTTTGTGAGGATGGGAGCATGCCCGTCCTGACCTTCAGCACTTTCTTGTTTTTTTTGTTTTTTTTTCTTGTTTTTCTCTGAATGCGTAGCTACTTTCATTGTGATCGCGAGCTTTCACACGGGCACGAGGCAGCATCCCGCGGGGACCACGCAATGCAGTACACAATGCTCGAATCAGACAAAAACTGTGGACTCTTGTATGCAGCTCATTAATTCCGGTACACTCAAACCTCGTTATAACGAAGTTGAAGGGGAGGCACAATTATTTCGTTATATCAATTATAACAGTTTGTGGCGATGTATGCTCAGATGGGCGCACACCTATAAGCATGCAAAGAAGGAAACTGCTTCGCGGCCCGATGTACTGCTACGCGACCACGTGTGTGACAGAAAATAAACACAGTCGAATCTCTTCAATTTGAACCCACTTAATTGAACTTCCGGTGAATTCAAACTCTTGCTGAGGTCCCGTCAAAGCTGTGTATTTTAATGGGTGAAAACGCCCTGTAATTCAAACGTGCAAGCACTTGCGACGGTTAATTCGAACATACCGCGCTCCGAAAATGCTCTCAGCACCATGCCCGATCTCGCGGCGGCACCTCTCAATGCTGCACACAAAGAAGGAAAAGAAAACGAAAGAAAAGACTGTGGCGGATTGTTTGCTCTCTCTCAAATGCCGATCTGTGATGCCCCTGTGCCACGCTTCGTCCTTTTCCGTCTCTGCACGTAGAGACCCCTCTTTTTGCAAGGCCGGGCGCGGAGAAAGCGGAAAAATATAAAACTGCCGCGAAGAGTCCTCCTTTTTTGGTGCAAAGGGTAGCAGCGGAGACTTAGTCGTTGCCGTCGTGGCGCGTAAATCAAAAAGAAATCGCTTTGCTACGCAGCGCCGCTTCTGGGTCATGTGACCCGCTTAGCACTTCCTCAATCCTCTCCGCTGGGTGTGTGAGGAGGACGGCTCTCTCGGCCACGCATCGCATGGCTGTAAAGTCGGTGCGGGAGTTTTGAAAAAGCCGCGCCGAACGAGCGTCAAACTCCGCAGAAACCGATATACTTAACACACTACGGTCGTTTTTTTATAGACTATTTGATAGAATAAATTCGTTCCTTACAGTCGACTCCCGTTAATACGAAGTTCACGGGAACCGCAAAAAACTTCAAATTAAACGAACTTCGAATTAAGCAAAAAGCACTAAAAACGGTACTTTTATTAGTTTAAAAGCACGACAGTTTTGAGGAAAAATAGTCTGTCATCTTCTTCTGCTTGCCGAATCTGGCTGCGGCTAGCAAGTTTTGTAAGGAATACACGTGTTGAAGTGCTTCTTCGGCGTTGTGTTCTCCAACAAAAAACCGCTGCGCAAGAGCAAGACCCGCAGCTACATCGGCAGCCCTCGGTGGTGGCTCATTTCCGATGTTGTCGTCATCATCGTCATTTTCAGGAATGCAGTCATGGGGCCGAACCATCTGCACGATTTCGCTGTCCGTTAGTGGACCGCATGTTTCGACGTTGCTGTCCACAGCGAGATACTCGTCAAAACGGGCGTCACCGAGAGCGGCGCGAAAGCTACCGTCGTCGAGCTCATTTGTTCGCACTTCCACTGGCGCACAAAGAGAAGCATACCCCGAGTTTTCCATGAAACCACAGGCCCGGAAACAATTGGCGATGGTTTCTTCTTTCACGCGGGTCCAAGCTCGCGCTAGCATGTTGATGGCACTCAGCAAACTCACCTCGTATTGCGACGAGTTGTCCATGCACAAAAGCATGCGCTCGACGAGATGCTGCCTATACAATACCTTCACATTTTTTATTATGCCCTGGTCCATGGGCTGCAACATGGACGTCGTGTTTGCTGGCAGGTACACAAGACGGATGGCACTCAAGGCAGGTACGTTCATGTGGGCACTACATTGGTCCACAAGGAACAACACCTTACGGCTTGATTGCGCGAACTTGCGGTCGATTTTGGTGATCCAGCCCTTAAATATATCGGATGTCATCCACGCCTTTCTGTTCGAGGCATAATCCACAGGAAGCGTCTTCACGCCTTTAAAGCACCTAGGCTTGGCAGCCTTCCCGATCACAAGCAGGCGACACCGTTTTGTGCCAGTCATGTTCGCCGCGACTAGCACTGACACTCTCTCTTTGCTTCTTTTGCCTCCAGAACAGTCGTCGTCTTTAAATGTCAGGGTCTTGTCCGGTAGCAGCCGATAAAAAAGCGCAGTCTCGTCTGCATTAAAAATGTCTGCCGGCTGGTATTCTTCGAGGTACTCGCGAAGCTTGCCCGCTTTCCATGTCAGGCACGTTTCCTCATCGACTGACGCCTTCTCCCCACACACGCTTTTAAAGATCAAGTCGTGGCGATGTTTGAAACGCGTAAGCCACCCATCCGAAGCAGCGAAGTCGTTGATGCCCAACATTTCAGCAAGCGATGACGCTTTTGCCGTGACGACTTCACCACTGAGAGGAAGTTTGTTGTTTCGTGCCTCTCAGATCCAAATCAGCAGTGCTTCCTCCAACTCGGGGTAGGCGCCGGTGCGCAACCGCTTCCGCGATGTCTTGAATTTTTGACTTTCAAACGCATCCAATATTGAGCGCTTATTCTTTATGAAAGTCGACAGCATGTTAGGCTTAATGCCGTACTTTCTTGCAATGTCTTGTTTGGCGGTGCCTCCCTGGTCAACTTCCTTCAAGACTTCGACTTTCGTCGCTAGGTCTAGTGTTCGATAAGGGCCACGAGTTGCCATTATCAAACGCACGTCACCACCACAACACTCAAAATCAGAAGCACGAAAACACGTGTGGAATCAACGCAGCGCGCGGGTGATGCGGTGACACACTCGAGTCTCGACAAAAGTCAACTAAAGAGTCAGTCGATGCCGCCGATGCGATTCGCCAGCGTTAAAAAGATTGCCGCTTCAAGATCTGTGGCGCTGCGGACAGTAGTGATGGCGAAGACACCAGCGCGGTCCGGCAGATGTTTTGGCATATGAAAAGTTCCCCATTTTACTGTAAAATTACGGTCGCGACGAGACTGTCGATTGAAAAAACTTCTAATTAACCAATATTATGGGTTTTTAACTTCGGATTATCGAGCATTTTTTTCTATACGATTGCATGCAAAATTGATGGGACCACTTGCTCATTTCTAATTAACCGAAACTTCCAATTAAGCATCTTCGAATTACCGGGAGTCGACTGTATATGTATTTACTGGTCAATTTTATTTCGTTACAATGAGGTTTAATATGCATGGTTTCCAATGGAGCTTTCAAGGGGAATTTTATTTACTTCTTTACATTCATTATTTCGTTATATCCCGTTACGTTATGACAAGGTTTGAGTGTATATGACATCATTTGTTTTGGATGTTGTACCTCTACGAAAGCAAAGTGGATAAGGCTTTCTTGGCCCCAATTACATAAGCTGTGCTGTGTGCACCTAGCTGGTTTTGGCAATGCCATTTCTCACGGTGGTTCGCTTGGTCTTGATAACAAAATAATTTTGGCGTAAGTTCACATTGTAGGCTGCGAACCGGGCACGCATTATCGCGTTAGAGGGCGGCCAACCTCTATTCTGGTGCCCAGTGGGTGCCCTAGATCTAATAAAATCTCAATATAATATTGCTGCAGATACCGATGCCATTATTACTGGACCATCAACCTCACCCTGCTAATAAACACCCTTCGACTTCAACCGTAACAGTTTTGTGGCGGAGGTGCTGGGTAATTGCCCAAGACGACGGGGCCACTGCCGCTAGGTCCTCGCCGAAGCCGGCGCTTTGCGCGACTGCCTCCAACACTATTGGAACTCGCGATGTCAAATGACGATGACCTACAGTCATCTTCAACTCCTTCGGCGCGGACACCCGGTGTCTGGATGCGTCAGTTGGAGCGACGCCCTTTCTCAGGGATACCCTGCGAGGACGTGGAAGAATGGTTGACACAATACAAACGCGTGAGCAAGTGCAACGGCTGGGATGCTACGGCTCAGCTAGAGTATGTTGCTCTCTTCCTGACAGACACTGCTCTTGTGTGGTTCGAGAACCACAAAAAGTCGCTAATAACCTGGGATCACTTCGCTATCCAACTCACAGAGTGCTTTGGGGATTCCACTGTGAAAAGTAAGCGAGCCGAGCAGACATTACTTCAGCATGCTCAAGTGCCTGGTGAGACTTGTACCACGTACATTGAGACAATCCTGAAGCTGTGTAAGACGGCGAATCCTCGTATGTTTGAAGAGGAGAAAGTCGGGCATCTTCTGAATGTTATTGCCGAAGACGTGTATACCTACTTGATTGGCTAGGAGAGTCTCGATTCGGTAGCGGACGTGATCAATCATTGCTGCACATTTGAGACATTGAAGGTACACCGTATCACGCCAAAGTTCAGTAGGTTGGCGAATGTTGCAACGGTGGAAGGCATTGAGAACAGCTACAGTATCCATTGGGACCTTGTGACCTCTGTGAGGCAAATTGTCTGTGAGGAACTCGAGCGACACAGCAAATCAATGAGCGCCGTAAAGGCCGAAGAGTTCGGTTGCGTTTTTAATCAACCTCACGAAGCTGTGCCGGTGGTTTCTTCGCTGTCGGCTATGCCAGGCGTTGCAGACAGTCGAACCGATCCCCTACAACAGCACCACCATACGTTTCCTGACGACGTGACGCATGACCAACACGCTTATCGTGGTACGGCCACGAATCAGCACTTGGAAGATCATATCTACTACTCGCAGCGTCCGAGGGCGGCTTATCCCGAAGTCTACAACGTCGGTCCCCCTTCACCTGTTTGCTACAGCTGCGGTGCGATAAGACACATCACTGGTTTTTGTCGCCTTCGCCGCCAGACGAGGTATAGCCCACCACTGACTTGGCCTAACTTTAAAGGTGTCAACGATGACCATTGGCTGGCAGAACATCAAGCAACAAACACTACAAGCTCGCCACCCAGGAATTCCTTCCGCCATTCCAACAGGAGGAGTGACTCGCCAGCATCAGACTGCAGCCTGACGTCACCAACCAGTTGCTCACGTCGTTCACCATCCCCACAGCGACGTTTTACACCACCGCCTCTATCGGGAAACTAGCCGGCGCGGACGATGGAGGTAAGGTCGCCGGCCCGTCTCCATCTCTGCAAACTGCTCCTCTTCCTATTGTGATGTCCCAAAACAAAGTGTGTGTGTTAATTGATAGTGTGCCTGCAACTGCATTAGTGGATACTAGTGCTACGGTTTCCGTCATGAGTACCACATTCAAAGAACGGCTTGGTCGGAAGGTTATGTTCCTGTGGAGTGGAGGTGTGTGACGTTTCGTGGTGTCAGCGGAGACTGCCTCGTTCCTCTAGGTATTTGTGTCGCAAGTTCTTTGTTTGGCGCTGAATATCTCGTCACGGAATTTTTCATATTACCGCAGTGCACTCATGATGTGATTCTCAAGATCGACTTTCTTCAAGATTGTGGTGCTTCTGTTAATTGTGGCACGGGCCAAATTACGGTGAATAACGCACTTTTTTCTACGTTTGCTGAAACATCTTTACCATGGAAAAACTGTTTCGTCGTGTCGAATGATTCTCTTTTAGCACCGTGGTCTTTATCCTGTGTTCCTGTTAATCTTGCTGTTGCCCACCTTTCATCGTTTGACGTGCAAATTAAACCACTTGCGACGGGTTGCATGAAAAAAAAATGTACTCGTGCCTCGTTCTCTCGTGACAGTTGTGAACAGCGCCTCAAGCTTATGGCCTTTCAATTGTTCTTCGGTGCCTGCTGTTATTTCGTGTAATATGAAGCTTGCAGAGTTCGACGAAATCACATACGGCACTATTACCGTTTTAAGCGAAGAGCAGCAGTCTGAAACAAGTGACACCCAGAGAAGCAGTTCTGAAGAACAGATATTAAGAATGATCAGCAAGTCGCTACCCTCACATGAACGCCACACTCTTGCACAAGTCCTTACAGCACATCTTTCGATGTTCGATTTCACACAAGGTGACACGAAGACTTCACTACCGCGTTCCCGTGCTCATCACAGAATTGACACCAAATCTGCACACCCCATTCATCAAAAATTTTATTGCGTGTCGTCGAGAGAGAGGGCAGTGATAGCTGAACAGGTCACCGATATGTTACAGAAACGTGTTGTCCAAGAGTCATCTAGTCAGTGAGCGGTGCCTGTGATCTTGGTAAGGAAGAAGGATGGATCATGGCGCTTTTGCGTTGACTATAGAAAACTAAATCTGGTCACCAAAAAAGATGTGTATCCGCTTCCTTGAATTGATGACGTCATTGATTGCCTGCATTCCACTGCCTACTTTTCGTCACTGTATTTGCGATCAGGGTATTGGCAAATACCCATGCACCCAAACGACAAAGAGAAAACGGCCTTTGTGACACCTGATGCCCTTTATGAATTTAATGTTATGCCGTTTGGTCTTTGTAATGCATTGGCAACATTCTAACAATTTATGGACACAATACTTCAAGGACACAAATGGGAAATTTTTTGTGCTACCTAGATAATGTGGTGATTTTTGGCAGCACACTGAACGAGCATAACAGACATATTAGTTTTGTTTTAGATTGCATACAAAAGGCCGGCTTGATCCTAAACTCTAAGAAATGTCATTCAGGTGAAACGAAGACAGTAGTACTTACACATCTCGTTGACAAAAAAATGGAGTAGGCCAGACCCACGGAAAAATCGAAGCCGCCAACTCTTTCGAACCACCAAAATCGGTGCGGGAATTGAGAAGCTTCTTGGGCCTATGCTGATATTTTCGTCCTTTCGTTTCGAGGTTCGCCGACGTTGTGCATCCCCAAACATGTCTTCTTCAAAAGGACGTCTCTTTCAACTGGACTTCAGCTTGTGACGATGCGTTCCTCCAGCTAAAGTTTCTACTAACATAGGGGCCCATACTGCTTCACTTGGATGCGTCCTTGCCAACGGAAGTGCATGCTGATGCTAGTGGCATCGGCATCGGTGCTGTACTTGTGCAGCGTCATGAAGGAGCTGAGCACGTAGTGGCTTATGCCAGTCGCTCTTTCAACAAAGCTGAGCGCAACTATACCGTAACAGAACAAGAATGCTTGGCAGCTGTTTTCGCGGTACACAAATTTCGACCTTATATTTATGGACATCGGTTCACTATCGTTACCGACCATCACGCTTTATGCTGGCTCGTGAATCTTCGTGACCCAACTGGTCGACTGGCCCGTTGGACTCTTCGACTTCAGGCGTACGACTTCATCATCTCGTTCAAGTCTAGACGCCGCCATGCAGATGCCGACTGTCTCTCCCGCCTTTCCCTGAAGGCGACCGAGTGTAAAGAAGACAGTCTTGACGTTTGTTTTGCCTCCATTTCTTCCACATTCCCAGACTTAAGTACTTTCAAGAAAGAACAAGAGGCTGATATTAGCTTGGAGCCATTACTTGTCGCGGCACCGCGTCCTCGAGCCACCGGCCGCTCTTGTGCCCGTGACGGCCTTCTACACGTCGTCAGTCCCTAGTGGGATCATTGTGTAATGCCTATTAGAGCAAAAAAGAAAAAAATGTGACACTAAATTTATAGCGTGCATTTTATTTGCCTGTGAAATCTGGAAATGTTGCAGCAAGCAATAGCGAGACATGCACGCCTTCACCTTCAAAGATTTCTTTTTAACGTGCTGTGATCAGTTTTTGCAAATAAAATTTTGAGTTCAGTGCACCTCAAGTATTTGCGACAAGATCGGGCTATAGGTGGCAGAATTGTCTTGACGCAAGTGTGGGTAGGCGGTTGCTGACATGTATACAAATACACGACGGGTCGCTTCGTTGCATGCGGTCTGAGCCGATTGTCGGCGAATAAGATGCATTTACTGCAGTTTACTGGTATTATCTATGTTCCTTTGTTCTGAATCAGTGCATGGAGCCTATAAAATATTGCAATTATTGCAATATAGCGAGTAAAGTGCATTCTGCCTTTCAAAGGGATGCGTGCCCAGAGGGACTGTCTGGGCTCTTTCGCACTAAATCACACTTTTGCTGAGTTGTTTATTCGTGTTTAGGTTGTGTTCAGCCTGCTACACTCTACTGTAGTGCGACTGAACTACCTATTTACTCCTTTTCATCTGCATACAACAAAAAAGAAAGAAAGAAAGATCGCAGAAAGTTGTATATCTGCCCAGCAAGTTCAGTACCATTTTTCGCACTTATACGCATATTCTTCATGAAATGTGGTACATTCAATAAGTCTAGTCAGGAAAGATTAGTTGCTGACAGTGCTTTGTGCTACACTGCATTTACTAAAATTACGCGCATGTAAATCAGAAGAAAAGTTTCATCAATAGATTACTTGCATGACGGTGCTACAAAAAAGGTCTGGTTATTTTGTGGGACTAGCACATTCTCTTTTTTTTTTTTTTCGAAAATGATTGCTGTCTTCCATTGATCAATAACAGTCCCACATAAACCTTAAGACAATGTAAGAAAGATGAGATCTTCAGCGAAGTTATATAACACTACATGTAAGACATGCCATCTGAATAAATTTTGAACGTCTGAGCTCTTTAAAAGTGTTCCTAAATCAAAGCACACGGTTGCACACCATAACTCTATTTTAAGTACAGTTTAAATACCGAAGTGTCACAGTTTATGTGATTATAATATTTCTATGTAATGGCACCATGGCCAGATAAACAAAATTAATGCTCCTTGCATAAAGATAAACTACAATGCTGTAGTTGTATACCTACTAACAGCGCACAAGTGCGTGGCCTAGAGCCTTGTTTTTGTATACAACCGAGTCGCTCAAACGCTGCCTTCACGCACCAATTAATTTTCCCTCAAGTTTGGTAGGATGCCAAGAACATTTTATGATGTGCTTGAAGCAGAAAGTGGCATTTACTCTGAAATTATTCTGGTGAATGGAGGGTGCTACGACAATAAAGAGCACTCTGAAAAGTTGCGCTCGCCGATCTTATTATAATAGATTAGCAGCCGAGCAATAACAAATGCTTTCTTATGTCATTCCAGGCATACGTACAAGCAGTTACACTCGCGCTGAGAATCAGATAAACCACCCTTCGAGAACATGCATAACATACGTGCACACAGAAACACGATGTACGTGGCTAGCTGACGACGCATGGAGCAACCCACACGCACGCGCTTCAGCCAGTTGCCGCCAGGCAGCGATTCCATTCGACCTCGCGGCCAATACCCATGTAAAATATTTTAAAAAACAGACAAAACAAAAAAATCACAGCATATCCACGGAGTGAATGATGATGAGTGGGGCAAAGCGTCCGTCAGCCCGTTCGTGCTTCCGTCTGTCCGTGCATTCGTTTACGAGTCTGTCCACCTATATTTCTGTCTGTTCGTGCATCAATCCGTCCGTAAGTCCGCTCGTCTATCTATCCGCCCATTGGTCTACTCGTCTGTCTGTCCATCCGTCTGTGCGTCCATCTAGTGAACACTCCAAGTACTGCCATCTCCCATTTCGCATTCCCTGTGGCACATACCGCTCTAGAGCGGGTATGTGCCACAGGGAATGCGAGATGGGAAATGGCAGTACATACCCGCTCTAAAGCGGGTATGTGCCACCGGTGGCTACGTACTACTACATACATACAATCAAAGTATGGACAGACCCAACCCTTGAAAGCTTCGCCCCTAAAATATCATCCGGACACTCATCCTTCCTTTCTCATGGAATTGCCCATTAGCGTAACGGAGGCGTAGCAAAAAATCGGATTGTGCCACCAATTAAGTCATGCATTCAAGCGCACTACTAGCGACCATCAACCATTGACACCACCATAAGAGATGTGCGGGCCATTTTTTTTAACTCTTGGTTGTTGTAAGTAAATATTCATTATAGAGTGCACTCACACTTTTTTGTCTGTTTGTTGGTTAGTTTTGACATAGGATTTTCAGTGGTCATCTGCATGCCAGTCTACTTACAATCATGTAAATATATGAACCTGATAACAGTTGATCTCTTTGTCATGTCATTGCAAGCACACGAGGTTCCATGTAAATACTTTGAATAGACACTCACTACTGGAATGAATTTTATGTGGACGTTGCAGGAAAAGAACAAGAACAACAAAGGCCGAGGCTGAAGGAGAAGCTGGTGAGCTGAACATCAATTTTCTTTCTTGGTTTGTCTCTGTGGGAGTGAATGTACTGGCACCTTCGATAGTGCTGTCATGCACTTTATAAATCGTCTTAATTGGTAATCTTGTTAACGAATTGATGACGTGTGATGCAATCGGGTTTGATGCAGGGCTCGCCATATAAGCACAGCCCTGCTCTTTTCTCCAGTGGGTAACATCAGGGTGCACTTAGTTTGAAAGATCATTTTATCGGTTGTGAAACCATAGTCGTGGAGTAGAGAGTCCTTGTTGGGCTTTCCTTTCCCCCTTATTTTCTCCTCTCTCTCTCTCTGCTGCGTGAGTGCTTTCACTCAATATAAATTGAAATGTAACTGCACCTTGTGTTGGGTTCTAATTGTTCGACATTTTAGCGGGCTGCCTGTGGAACAGCGTGTGGTGGCAATTCAAAACAGAGCCTCAAATACATGTGTGTAGTTCTGGGCAGTAGTTATGGCTCTTGGCAACATTACTCTTGTGTTTGAAAAGTGTCTCTTTGGTACTGCACTCACACCTCGTTATAACAAAGTTGCATCCTATAGCAACTAAATTTATTATACCCAAAAATTCATCATAAAGGTATATTTTTAAGACTATATGTGTTGCAAGACTAATTTTACTTTACTTTGTTATAACCAATATCTTGTTATATCGAGGTTTCAGTGTACTAGTGCGAGCCAGAAAATCACGCTGAGGTTGTGTTGACAATGCGACACGGTTATTTTTCACGATTGCAAAAGCTGATGTCTTATTTGGCTCTTGCTTAGCATGATGTCTAAGCCTGAAAGCTTGAAGATATAACGGTATAATAAATGGTGGCTAATGTGTGGCTGCTAACGGGTAGTTCTCTTTTTTACTTTGTCGCTTTTGTCTTTTCTGCACAGCTTTCTTGTGTCTTAGTGTCCTGCCTCTTCTCACGACATTTGCAATTTCGACAACCAACACAGCTTTGCAAGTGCACTTGCCTGTGTGCGTATAGAGAAATAACACTCATACCTTGATATAACGAACATAGATATAACAATATTATTGGTTATAATGAAGTAAGTGAATAGCTTTGTCACAGATGCAGTGTTACGAATATATGTTTTTGACAAATTTTTGGTTGTAACGAGCCATTTTCATGGCAGATGTGACTTCGTGAAGTTTGATTGTAGAACAATTTGAGTGTCTTAGTCAAGTACTGTATTTACTCACATAATACTCGCACTCACATAATTCTCACACCCCTAGCATTGCCCAGCAAAATTTTTATCCTTTTGCTTTTTTTTTTTCAGCAGTCAATTTCAGCAGTTATGTCATCTGCTGCTTCCAATCACTGATGATGATAGCACATGACAGCCTAGCGCCATCTCTTAAAGGAGCCCTTCAACACTTTTTGAGCATGGTCAGAAAACGCTGCCAATCGGTAGTAGAGGCTTTTGACAACACGCGAGCCAAATATTAGAGCTCAGCACGAGGCCTGGAATTCACAATAAATTATCAAAATCAGCTAAAAAATAGCTTTTTCTTCTCCTGATAAATCACGGAATATGCCCAAAAATCACACGTAGCAAGCCCATCTATCAGCCATTGGCTCATTTGAACAGGGCGCGCTCCCTCGTAATAAAGATCGCCACGGGAGGCCGCTACTTGTCCACGCATGCGCGGGCGATCACACTGGAAAAGCCGTGCATTCGAAGAAAGAAAAAGAAAAAGTTCACAAGGTCACGGGGCGCACGTGACGTTTCTCTGTGGCCCTGCCATCTCTCCCTGCTTAGCTTCCAGCGCTTTCGTCAGGACGAGAGAAGAGAGAATGCGATTGCAGCGTGTGACAAATCTTCGTAACACCGCTCGTACTGGACGGATTCTTAACATTTTTGCAGCGTTGAATTCCTCACGTGAGGCAATCAGTTCTTCCAGTGAATTCATTCCATGGTTACTTGAAAAAGTGTTTCAGGGCCCCTTTAAGCAGTATGCATACTGTCTAATCCAAGCCAAGCCAAAGTGGCAAGTGCGCATTGCGGCTTGTGTTCGTTCTGTGGTTACCCTATGGGGGGATACGGAAGCTGCACAGCTGCTTTCAAGTTGAAAGTGAACAATAATGCAGTAAACAATGACAACAGGACTGCCGGTAGGCAGTTCGCTGTCAGCGAGTTTTTTGTTCACTACTGGCGACAGCAGCACAAGGAGCTGAAAGCCACCAAGACGCATTGGGCCTTGGTGTGCCTAAGACTGGGATGGATGGTAAAACTTTATTCAGTCAGAAGGCAACTGTGAACGATTCTGTGTTAGATAAGCCATTAGTATCATCCCAAGGTTGATGTCATACACTGACCTTTAGCTGGCTGCCGTTGACTGACAAATGCTAACACTACGGCTGCAAGCTTTGCGTACGGAATTTTTTTACTATTTGCTTGCAGCTTTTGTGTCTCAAATAATTATTGCCTTGATTTGAACCTGTGATTTTATTGTTAAGACTTTGTTAGTACTCCTCAAAGCTTGTGGTTAGTTGCTGGCGTGAGAATCCCGATTTGCGGCCACTTCGTTATCTTTTTCTCTCTGTACGTTTTCGCGGGAAGTTTTTCTCGTGTGATTCTCGCACCCCCCAACTTTTAATTCATTTTTGGCGAGAAAAGTCCGAGGATTATGCGAGTAAATATGGTATGCTAGCACCATTTGCTAGGGCCATTACGAAAATGTTGATATAGCATTCAGTTCTACGTTGTGTCCAGAGACCACTTTTACTGGTCTATTTTGCCCACTAAGTAATACGTACATGACTGCTGCTGCTTGTGAATCTCAAAAGTGTGTCGTGTTTGCCGAGGCTTTCCGATTTTCGTTTCCTCGGTTTTATTCTGTCACTGCCTTGCAGAGGAGTCACAACTGGATCAGATTCCTCCTTGCCAAGAAATTTCAGCGCACGACTCTCCTATTGTGGCTGTCAAGGTATATAAATGTGATCTAGCTGACATTACTGCTTGCAAGCTTTTTGTTCATTCTAACATTGTTGGTGGCACTACTGCATTGCATCTTGAGTAATTAAATGTCCGTTGACCCCTCACAACCTGAAATTTCTTTGCTTGACAGAGTTCTTACAAAGTGCAGCCGAAAGTGTTTCTAAAGGTTCTGAGATTGCAGAAAATTTTTTTTAGTTTTGGGGCTCTCAGAAAAGAGTTGCTTATGGAACAGACGGGCACAGTCCACTCTGCGATGTAACGGACATGTGGACACTTAATAATAGCCTTTGTGTGACAGCAAGAAATGTTCACTGAGACATTATACAAAAGACAGCAATACTTCATTGGTCATTCTCACTCCATCATGTAATACCTATCTGGGGCATCGTAATGTTATTCTGATATAAATAATTTTCAAAAATATAGCGCAGACACATACTTTCACGCATGCACGCACTCTCACATACAACCACCAAAGGCGTCCAGTGCTTTTGATGATTGCATGTGGGGCTGTGTGCAATTGTGAATGTGCCATTTGCAAGCACAAGAATCACTCAAGAACGCCGCACAAATGTGGTCCCTTTTGTTTATAGCATGCAGGAAACACACAACAGGCCATCTAATGCGCGAACTCTCATGGAATCGAAGGGCTCATGCTTTCATCTATGTCTTGAATAGAAAAGCCCCAATTGTCGAGCTAAGCATTTCGGAAGCCTCTTAGTACATTGCAGAAGATCCATGACGAGATGACCAGTGGTCGTAATAAGCAACAAAGTGGTGGGTGTTCTCGATGAACTCAGCTAGTCGAAAGCCCCTAAGGGGTTAAACGAAATGATGATGAGGACCTTGTTGTACCACAGGTCGCTGTCATCATTACAGCTTCGCTGTCCAACCTTTCTGTCACAGTGTGGAACTGGCCAATATTTTTTCTTTTTTTGCTTGCTTCTGGCTCTTTTTTTTTTCCTTGCAGCTTGTTGGGCACTACGTGTATTCCTGTTCCAACGACTGTTCAGCCCGTCGTCACAACCTCCTGGTGAGCCAACGTTTCCCATCTTGAAGTGACGATTGTGTGGTGAAACCAATTCCGCTCGTTTGCTGCACTGAGACTCTTGTGCCTCAATCCAAAATATGCTCTTAACCTATCTCTTCCTACTAATTGGCATCACCAATGGCACCGCACGCAGTTGACGATAATTTTTTACAGAAGAAAAGCTGGACACTCATTGTTTGTCCATCACGATACAGTAAGTGAGTTTTATGCCAGCATGTGGACTGTAGCTGAAGCACTTAGCTTTCAATAGCTTCTACCATAAAGTACGAGTTCCGTCACATTGGGTGCACATTGTCAAGACTCTAAACAAAGCTACTGAGGGCCACATTTGTTGTGGGGTGAACTGTGGCCGCGAAAAATACAATCGTAGCATCCATGCAGTTCTGAAGACACGTCTACGGCCTACATGCAGAGTTGAAACTTCGAAGTGCCACATCAGTGGCTAAATAAACTTGTCTCACTGATACACAGCCGCGGAAGAAGAGTACGCAGTTCTGTAGGCGTGTGATGAAGATGGAACTGCTGCTTGTCACAGACTTGACTACAGGTGAACCCCGTCAGAAGGACATAACCCATGAGGCCGTTCTCTGCTTTTTTGTGGGGCGTCTCTTAAAAGCTGGGTGCCACGTGTGCATTTTCTTATGAACCCCCATTTCGATGTTGGGCCCAGGGATGTGTCAATTGTCTGTTACACCAGGGTCTCTTATAAAGGGGTTCGACTGTACTAGTATTTGAACTTGCTTTAAATTATTTGATATTATTTACTATTATTTATCACTTTGCTTAGCACCAAGGAAGTGACATTTGAAAGAGCCAATATGTACGAATACTCATGTTATTTCGCTGAAGAAAGGTGACAATTTGTATTGCGTATTAGGTGCCACAGCCCACCGTCTTACTCTTTTGTAGCTATGGTTAAATTGTTGTGTTCGCGCGCCCTGTTTATTGATTATTAACACTTCTTCCTCTTCCTATCGCTGCCGAGCTCTGCATTGTGGCTTTGATGCCCAGCCGTGGTGGGCACTTTTCGATAGGGTTTACACGAAAAAAATGCTCGTGTAATTTGTAACTTCAATTTAGGTGCTGGTTCCACTCTGACCACGATGTGGTCAGAGTGGAGCCGCTCTCTCACCTGAAGTGTGCTTTATTAACCATATCGTTATTTAGTCGTGTAAAAACCCTTAATAATAGATTAAAACATTCAATCTATTTGTTTTCTGATGGTTTTATGGTACAAATCTTAAGAGGCTTGTGTTTTTAGTTTGTTCATTTGTACACGTGTGTTTTCGCTCTGGCAAAATTTAAAAAAAAAAAAAACAGGATTCCAGCCAGTGTGTCATCTACCTGGGAAGCACTAAGACGGTGAATTCAATCGAAGTGCACAACGGAAAAAACCACCCTGCAGTGCTGTACACTGCTTCGCTTGACGGGCTTCTTCGATCCTATGACCCCGAGGTGAGAGTTTGTCGAAGTTAATGGCATAAACTAAGCTTGAAACTTTTTTGAATTCACTAGACACTTATGTAAGGCTGGCCACGATTCATAGATGATGTGGAACTTGCTTCATTACCTTGAATGATGGGGGTCATATTCTCATGTTTGCTGTTTTGATATCTACAACTGAACGTTGAAAATGAGTTCTTTAAAAAGCCATTACCAACTTTAAAGGGGCCCTGCAACACTTTTCAAGTAATCTACTGTCACCAAAATTTTTCAAATCCATGAAGTACGAACAGTGTCGTAGAGGTTTTTTGCATGCTTTAAGAGCTCTCATTCTGTTTTCTTTCATACCAGCAAGCGGGCTTTACACAGTGGGTTACTAGAAAGCTAAGAGGCCAAGAAGTTAGGTTCATTCGTCAAAGCACATTATGAGATTGAGCACCTTTATTTTTTATTGGAGCATGCCGCTTACCTTCAGTGTGATCGCGATCATGCTGCTACAATTCGATGCTTAATTTAAATCTAACACTATACAGTGAAATCTCAGTATAACAAACCCCACATTAACAAACTTTTCAGATTAACGAGCTTTTAAAAAGTTTTATGCCAACTGCTAATAGTTTCAATGTAAAATTATTTCACTGCTATGTACTTCAGAATACTCAACTTTACAGATTAAAGAGCATTAATATAGTTCTGCATTATATTAACAACACCTCAGTACCATGAACTCATGTTCTAAAATCCGTCGCTACAATCAGAGCGGTACCCAAGTAGACGACACAGCGAACGAATGCCTTGCTTCTTGGAAGACGCGCAACGGTGTGGAGGAAAGAAAAAAAAAAATATAAAGGATGACCTTTTTTTTATTTTTATTTAAACGCCTATGCTACAGGTTTACAAGCGCAGAGGTGAGGGGCGAGGGCAACAAGGGAGGGCAAGGTCAGCAAGGCAGAGCGGGAGTTGCAAGCATGGGCACGGAAAACCTGAGACAGCAAAGGAACAGAAAATTAAACGCAAGGAATTTTCTTTTGTAGCACTTTTCTTTTTTCGGAAGAGGTGATGACAGCCTCGAGGCTTTGGGTTTTTCTTTCTTTGTCAGTCACTTCTACATGTCCTCTAGGAGGCCTTATTTGTCAGTCGTGTCCATCTCTTTTAAAGACGATAGTCTTTCTTGGGGACCTTCGACGTGAAAATTTTCGTCTGTCTATCTGTCTGCACATTTGCCTGTTTGTCCACCCTTAGCGGTACCTTAAACGGCACCAAAGTGACCAAACCATACAAGAATTTTGCAAATACGTGCTATATTAAGGAAGTTACAAAAGCTAGAACATCGCATTCGGGTGGTTTCAAATTTTCGCGCGGCCTTGCCACCCTTTTTCAGAGGAAGGGCAAGGCGTGGCCCGTTGTCGTGACTCCGCACACTTTCGGCAATGTGACCAGACGTCAGCGACTGACGTCATCGGCAAACTCAATCAGTCGCAACGCACTTCCGTTTGCTGCTATGCCTGGTTGTTTACTGTTTACCCGGTGCCAATGCTTCTCCGCAGCCCAGTCGCTCAATTTGCAGCCAACAACTATTTCAGGAAAACTGCGTTCCAAAACCCGGACATGAAGTTGGCCTGATATTTCTGGAGTTCGATTGTTTAGTAGCACACTGTCGCGCCATCTGGGAGCAGCAACACAAAACACAAATATTGCGCCTAATAGTGGGTGTGCTGATCAATAGGTGGCATGACAATCTACTCACTTTCAAAAGCTGGCTCAGTGAAGTTTTCCAATTTCGATGCATAGAGCCTATAAGGAGTTTCGCAACTCATATGATTGAATAGCTCTGTCGTAGCTGTGGGTGGGAACAGGAACAGTCGTTGACATCACTACTCTTTGTTGAGACCTGGTTTAGACCAATCGACGAGCTGCGTGCTGCGTCACGTCGCCGATCGCCGAGTTGTCGTCACTGCGCTTGCAAAGAGCATTGGTCAGGCGTAGGAAAAGAGCGCAGAAATTCTTTTTCGAACTGGAGGCTCTGCGCGGTACGCAGCTCTGTAATATTCAGAAAACGAGATCGTTGTGGTCTACTCTACAAGTTACCGAGCTTGTTCGGGGGGTCTGAAAAAAAGTAGGAGCCTGTTAACTAACTTTTTAAAATATTTTGAAATATGATCTCGTCTAGAACACTGAAATGAGTGTTTATCCTCCTGATACTTGAGAAGGCAATTGCAGGTCGATTTATTATAAGCTTCTTTATTTAAGTCTTGAAGATCCTAGAAAACTGGAAGAAAGAATTGTTTCAGATGAGCAATGGCAAAAAATTAGCAAAATTGAATATTGTCAATGAATTCAATTTAATTTAAATTCAATTAATTTAAACTGCAATTTGCTCCAATTTGTGGAGAACAGCAACGATGCAGAAGGGTCAAGGATGGGGCGACACAGTCGCACTTTTGTTGGGGTGAGTGCAAAGAATAGTGGCACTTTGACAAGGTCAGGGGGCTTTAGCCTGTGGTGGCCTCATCAACTGCACGGGTCACAATGCTGAAATCGGCCAATGGCTGCGATCATTGTGCTTGTGACGAGGGCATTCTGGCTCACAACATCGTTAGTCGAAAGAAGAGTGAGCGATCGCTAGCCAACTTTGACATTTAAAGTTGCCCTAAAACACTTTTTCAAGTAGCCATGGAATGAATTCACTGGAAGAGCTTATTGCCTCACGAATTGAACGCCGCAAAAAGGATAAGAATCCATCCAGTGCTAGTGGAGTTACAAAGATTTGTCGCACACTGCGATCGCATTGTCTCTTCTCTCATCCCGACGAAAGTGCTGGAAGCTAAGTAGGGAGGGATGGTAGGGGCAAAAAAAAAAAAAAAAGGTAATGCGCACCTCGTCAGCTTGAGCGCTTTTTTCTATGTTTTTTATGTTTTCCCTTTGAATGCACGACTTGTTCAGTGCGATCGCGCCCGTGCGTGTGGACAAGTCGCAGCCTTTTGCGGGGATCTCTGTAACGACCGAGCGCGCCATGTTCAAATCAGCCAATGGCTGATAGATGGGCTTTTTAAAAAGTGATTTTTGAGGGTCTTTCGTAATTTGTCGAGAGAAGAGAAAGTAATTTTTAGCTGAAATTGATAATTTATTGTGAATTCCAGGTCGCGTGCTGTGCTTATAATATTTGGCTCGCATGTTGTCGAGAGCCTTTACTACTGATCAGCATCATTTTCTGACCATGCTGAGAAAGTGTTGCAGGGCCCCTTTAACTGTACATTCCACGCCAACTGCTGTGCTGTAGTGTTTAACTCACGTGTTTGCTGAAGCTGGACTACTGATTGGCATCATTTTCCTGACCGTGTTCGAGAAATGTTGCAGGGCCTTGTTTAGTGAGGAGCGAGAGGCCCCTGAATATTGGGACTCATTAAAGGGACTCTGAAACGGTTTCGACGATCTTGTACAAACATCATGACCAAGTCCTAAGGGTCATTTATAGACCGATTTAAGCCCTCTGCGTAAAATGTGTTACAATGCTTTAAAGCTGCGAATCGCTGCAAATCGTTATGACTCATTATACGCATTTTTTACTGCCCAATCACAGAACGACATGCTCTGGTAGCCACATCACTGAGGCTGCTCATTTGATTGGTTCTGGTACGTGTAAAATCGGCTGGTAGGGGGGCAGCACCCGTCGGGGCAGAGATCAACCGCCCTGAAACCTTTGCCGCTGTTGCTAGGCGGCGTGCGTGCTGCCGGGTGCACTGTGTGATGGCCTCCGAGATTGCGCGCAACCTGTCGGCCTACAATATTGGAGAACTAGACTCGGGGGAAGCTCAAATCCCCGAGTGCATTCATGACTGCTCTGCGATCACCAGTGATGCCAGCATGTCTTACATGTTGAGGAAGCAAGGCAAAGGTGACAAGGAGTGTATGATACAATGGTCCGTAGCGGCCTCGCTGCACGGCTTGTTGCTAAATTTGTGGTGCAAATAGTTTGATGATGCTCTATCCTTAATGCCGACAAAAGTTCAAAAAGCCATTTCAGGGTGCTTTTAATGCTGGCTTACTTTTGGCATAATTTCCACTGCATGGCGAAAATGGCTATTGTTTCAAACGCAATACAGTTATCACACTTCAGAACATTTAAAACAGGTTTCGTTAGGTGTTTGCGAGTTTTTTTGGCCAACAACCTACCATTTTCTAAGACAGCAGAGCAAACAGTACAACAATGGAATGCAGTAAGAACTGTTATCTCCATGTCCCATTGCCGAAATTTTGTTGCATTTCATTATGTGCCCACTAGCCTAGTACCATCCTGTAAGCGTTGCCTCATTTTGTAAGGAGTGTGTGAATAATATTTCTTTTTTGCGCCTTGGGTGTTCTTTTCGCAGTTCCGTTTTCTGTTATTTTAGTATGTGGGGCTTCTTTCTTCTACAGACGGGGGATTGCTTTAACACCTTCAACGCGGAGTCGCCAATCATGTGCACTGCGCTGGCCTGGGGTAAAATATACCTTGGCCTCCAGACGGGATATGTTGCTGTGTTCAATGTCAAGGTGAGTAATTGCTAGCTCGATTAATTAGACGACACAAATGTCGGGGCTATGCCGGACAAAGAAACGTCTTCGTTGCATCTGATATTTGATATATACTTTCAAACCTCATTATATCAAAGTTGCATCTTGCACGAAATGCAGTTCGTTCTGTCGGAAAATTCGTTGTAAGGGTATATTCTAACACTGCATCTATTGTGAGACTTTTTTACAGCAAAAGCTGTTGTGCGATCAAAATATGGGTCACGCGGGGCACCGTAGTTGTCTGCCGCCGCCGGTGTATGTAGCCAGTATCGCAAGAAATAAGAAAAAAAACTTAGTAAATAAGAAACACCAAGAACACAACGGAATTCGAACTTGGGTCTGCTGCATGCCAGCCCAGTATTCTACCATTGAGTCACGTTGGTTTCAAACTCATTTTGAAACTGCCCTTTGGCAGGCTTAATGGCGGAAAAGGAATCGCGTTAATATTAGTAATAAGGCGTTTTAGAACATCAATGGAACAACCAGGCATCACACAATGCAAATTGCATTACGAGTCGGTCATACAATGCTCGAACCCATTACAAAACCTTCTTTTTGATAACCTAATAAATGTGACACATACCCACTTCAGGCATAATCCACTGCATGAACAATTGGCACAATATTCCTTGCAAGTTTTTAGCGGATACAACGCTTCTCAGAAGAATGACGAAGGATAGCATAATAATAGCTGGCCCACTACAAAAAACTGTGATTACCGTATTTACTCGATTCTACCGCGCCCTCGATTGTAACGCGCACCCGATTTCCACCGCGAAAAAAAAAAAAACGTAAGACATCGATTGCAACGCGCACCCATTTTTTTTTGCTGGCCCGCACGATCACACCACTCGAAAAAACGATTCCTTTCGGGATTGTCTTCCATTTAAATATGAGGTACGGGCGAAGCTTGTGCCCATCTGACGTGTAACAGAGCATTGCCGTCACTGTAGTTTTACCGTGGACCGATGTCAGCACGCGAACTTGCTTCGCCCCCTTCTTCTCGACAGTTGTGGTGCCAGGCATGTCGAAGTAAAGAGGCGTCTGATCGGCATTCCAGATTTGCCCAAGCAGGTAGCCATTGTTGTGCCGCAAGTTTAGGACGAACCTCTGAAAACTGTAAAGCTTTTCATCGTACTTCTCCGCAAAAGTTTTCGCATATGCATGTTCCTCTTCGGAGGGAAGAGCCTTTCCTCTTCATATAGTTAATTAGCCAGCACCTGCTCGCTTTAAACAGGCTCCGCATTAGACTTTTTTCTAAGACTAATTGCATAGCCCGCACTTGAAGCAGTTCTGTCGTCATGGGCCGCTCGCTCCTCAAGCACATACTCGCGGAGCAGCTCTTCAATTTGCGGAAACCGACCCTGCTGTGGTTCACTGAAGCCTTTGCGTGAAGCTTTGCTGTCGACAATCTTCTGCTTTTGTTTCCGCCGGTCCCGCACGCACGTTTCGAGAAGGACCGCGATGCGGCCCGATTTCCGTCCGTTTCTGCACACGCGATGACTTTTCTTTTAAAAGCGGCATCGTGGTGCACTCGAGTTTTTGGAGTCGGCCCTTCCACGTCGTCGATGCTAATGCACTACTAGATGACGAACTCCTCAGCACACGTACGAAGTGTCGCACATGGTAAACACATGGGCAGAAATAGCCGACGCACCATGCCACGGAGGAAGCCTCCGTGCACCATGCCGACGCACGTAGGGGGCGGCCATCTTGGATTTGCGATGGCAATAGATTGACCGTAATTTTTTTGTTCGTACTCGATTCTAACGCGCATGCGATTTATGAACTCGCTTAACCGGAAAAAAGGTGCGCGTTAGATTCGAGTAATTACGGTATTTATGGCGTAGTGGGAATCAAGCGTGCTTGTAGCAGTTACCCGAAGAGTGTTTAGAAAAGGCTTTGAAAGGCAGCTTTCACTGTGACTGTGCTGAGCATTCCGCGTAGGCCTGGCATTTTTTCATTTACTTTCATATAACCAATATTTTCTTTATATTTGGGTCCGCTATCTCAAGGTTTGAGCGTACAGTCGAACTAGCATATATCCCCTCCTGGCACAGTGTTCATATATGTGGGCACAACTTCGTTTTGCCAGCACTTTAGAGTAGTAACCAATTAAGAAGCAAGGTGCACTACACATAGCATGAATTGAACCTCCTGCACAGCTAGCTTGTATTTACGTAACCTCAAGGTACTGTGTATAACGGAAGCAGATTGGTTTGCTCGAAGCTCCACAATTTTTGACAGGTTGTTGAACCCACCATGATCTAGAACCTCGAAAAGCATCATTTTTATTTGCTCGTATTGATATGACTTAAAATTGAATATGCATACATTTGGATCCTGAGACTTAATTCTTTACAGAAAAAAAATGGAGCATAACCAATTGCAAAATGATAAGGCATTTGAAGATGCACTTATTACGACTAATTACTAAAGCTCTTACAAAATGAGATATCACGTAGTTCTATTTCTTCTGACAGAACGTTGACTGCATCAGAAACATGCTGAGTAACTTTGACACATCTTCAGAGTCGTAATTTGGATCGGAAAGGGGTGTTCAGCTGACATAATACGAATTTTTAGGTGTAATGAAAAAGTGTAAAATATTCTTCACTATATTTTTTATTCATAAAAACATTTTTTCATTCATAAAATATTTTATTTACTTATTTATCTATATATAGAACTATTGTGAATTCATTCATCTCATACGAAGTGTTCCAGCTTACCCGGATTTTTGTTTTGCTTGCATATAGTTGGGCCAGTCGGTTCTGCAGGTGGACGGTGTGGGTGCGCGTTGAAGAACAGGTCAGGGAAGACTGAATACACAGCATAACTTTTTCAACTTGTCTATCAAAAAGAGGGAAGCGTTACACGTATACACGCAAGCCTCTGTATAATGAAACTGGACATAACGAGATGTCCATTGTAACGATGTTAACAGAGAATAGTCTTGCTATAAATGTGGTGTTAAGAATCACCTCTATAACGAATTTCGGGTTCAGCGAATTTATTGTCATGTAAGATGCAACTTCGTTGTGAGGTTTGAGTGTACATTGAAGCAAATAACTCAGGGCCTGCAGATTACAAGTCACTGAGCATTCAAAAACTTGCGAGTTTCTTGAATAATAACAATTAAGCTATGCTTACTCATGAGTGTATGCATTTCAAAATCGATGTCGCTTTTATTACAAGTCCTACGGATTGATTGTGGTTGCGGTATATGACAGTGCACTGATGAAATTTTGGGGTGCACGAGCACCTCAGGCAGCAAGTTTCGAGATGATTGTTAAAATTACTCTTTAGGCTATTGTCATGTTCCCTTAGGTGCTTTTTAGGGCATAACCCAGTCTGCCCTCTATACTGTGTATACAGTGAAACCTCGTTAAACCGTACCTGCGTAAACAGTAGTTTCGTTTTAAAAGTAGTGAAGTCAAATCCCCGACTCAGCGGTCATTGAACATAATGCATTTTGTATCCGCATAAGCCGTACCAGCTTATCGCGTATGTACCGATTAATAAGTAGTTTTTCCAATTATTGTTGCGCACTCGCCACGGCATGTCGTCCCCCACTGGGCGTCCCGACAGAACAGCAAGCCCCAGAGATCGAAACACGCCTTGCTTATTTGTGTTGATGATGATGGCGGCTGTGTTGGTGAGCGCCATCTCTTGGATTTTTCTGCAACAAGAAGCACTCGGCCCGCTAGGCTTCTGGTGTTGTCCACGCGATGGTGCTTTGCACAAACACGCAAACACGGTGTGCGCTTGCTTTGCTTTCTGTGTTCCTTTGGCGCCGTGCATAGGTGTTCTCTGGTTGATCCGAGAACTCTGCTAGCTGAAGTGCTGGAGCGGCAGGGCGTTATGGAAGGCATTTTCTTCCCCGACTTCAGAGACGCAGATAGCAATGTGCAGACATCTCCGGACATGTCCGACGAAGCCATTGTTGCCTCGGTTGTCGAAGTGTCGCCAAATGATAGTGATGAGGATGACATGGAAAGCGACAACACGGGTGATCCAGGTCCGACAGTGGCCGAAGCTGCGCATTGCGTCAGCGTTATGCGGGTATTTGCCGAGAAGAGGGGGCTGGCGGAAAAGCTGGCTCACAGCATAAGCGAGTTTGAGGCCGCTGTTGTTGCTACTAGGCCGCCGCGTCGTCAAATGAAGATTACAGACTTTGTCACGCGAGTTAATAAATTACTGCACGCTTTTTGTTCTTTCATCGCACTCCCTGAAGGTTTCTTTTTTTGACAAATAAGTTAGCGACATGACGCTATTTCGGTTAAGCAGTACTACCGTTTAGTACGTACTTTTTTCGAGCTCCGGCCAACTACCGTTTAACGAGGTTTCACTGTACTTGCGTAATGAATGCACTTCTTTTTCCCGAGGAATCAAAGTGAAGTTGAGGGTGCGTTCATTACGCTGGAGAAATTTTATTAAGACTTTTTGGGGATGAGCAAAAGGTGCAATAATGCAAAAAAAGTTACCGTATTTACTCGATTCTACCGCGCCCTCGATTGTAACGCGCACCCGATTTTCACCGCGAAAAAAAAAAAAAAAAGTAAGACATCAATTGCAATGCGCACCCATTTTTCTCGCCGGCCCGCACGATCACACCACTCGAAAAAACTACGCCTTTCGAAAGCGTATTCTATTTAAATATGAGGTACGGGCGAAGCTTGTGCCCATCTGACGTGTAACAGAGCTTTCCGTCACGGTAGTTTTACCGTGGACCGATGTCAGCACGCGAACTTGCTTCGCCCCCTTCTTCTCGACGGTTGTGGTGCCAGGCAAGTCGAAGTAAAGAGGCGTCTGATGGGCATTCCCGATTTGCCCAAGCAGGTAGCCGTTGTTGCGCCGCAAGTTTAGGACGAACCTCCGAAAACTGTGAAGCTTTTCATCGTACTCCTCCGCAAAACTTTTCGCATATGCATGTTCCCCTTCGGAGGAAAAAGCCTTTCCTCTAAATAAAGTTAGTTAGCCAGCACCTGCTCGCTTTAAACTGGCTCTGCATTAGACCTTTTTCCAAGACTAATTGCATAGCCCGCACTTCGAGCAGTTCTGTCGTCACGGGCCGCTGTGCCGCTCGCTGCTCAAGCACATACTTGCCGAGCAGCTCTTTAATTTGCGGAAACCGACCCTGCTGTGGTCCACTGAAGCCTTTGCGTGAAGCTTTGCTGTCGAGAATCTTCTGCTTTTGTTTCCGCCGGTCCCGCACGCACGTTTCGGGAACTCCGAACGACCGCGATGCGGCCTGATTTCCGTCCGTTTCTGCACACGCCATAACTTTTCTTTTAAAAGCGGCATCGTGGTGCTATCGAGTTTGTGGAGTCGGCCCTTCCACGCCGTCGATGCTAATGCACTACTAGATGACGAACTCCTCAGCACACGTACGAAGTGCCGCACATGGGAAACACATAGGCAGAAATGGCCGACGCGCCATGCCGACGCACGTAGGGGGCGGCCATTTTGGATTTGCCGATGGCAATAGATTGACCGTAATTTTTTTGTTCGTACTCGATTCTAACGCGCATGCAATTTATAAACTCGCTTAACCGGAAAAATGGTGCGCGTTAGATTCGAGTAATTACGGTATGTCACTTAGCCTTTGGCGATTGACATACACGTACACTATTTGGAAACAGCTTACTTGCACTCATCTTCGGTGGTTGATGGCACTATTTTCTGCAAGTTGTCCCTGCAGTGCCTGCACACTCGATAAAAGCATTCCGCGACCTTTCTTTTTTCACAATCGTTTAACCGCAACAGTGGTATCTGATGTGATTTTAAGGGGCACCCGGAAGCGTGTGCTAGGTTGCACTTTGCCAACTTCGTGGCAACCTCGGACGACGGCCTCAACCACACCATCGACACTGCAGCAAGTAACCAACATTGCAGCAAGCTACCTCTGAAACATCAAAATAAACTGTCAGTGTGATGACGTTTATTGAACCGAAGAAGTCGCAACGATGTCGCAACGAAAAATGGCCGTACGACAAGTCTGGCAAAAGGCGGCCCAGGTTCTCGTGCAATCAGAGCACGGGGTTTTTCCTTCTCTTTGGAAGGCGCATACACGTTAGTGCGTATGCTCCACTACAATACCCCCCGGGTTGAAGAGTAGCCATCCTGGCGACTCAGGGAGTAGGCACAATGAGGGGGTCGTAGTAGGGCTTGAGACGGTCGACGTGTACGGTTTCGCGTTCTCGACAGCGCAAATCTGGCGATTGTGTTAAGGGCTCGATGATGTAATTCACCGGTGAGGTTGCGTCAACGACACGGTATGGACCATGGTACCGGGCCAGAAGTTTAGAAGACAGGCGAGGAACGTGCGGGGGCACCCAAAGCCACACGAGGGAGCCAGTACGAAACGTAGGCGCTATGTGATGAGCGTCATCATGTCGGGTTTTTTGTAGACCTTGAGCCTCACTTGTCATAGACCGAGCCAACTGACGGCAGTCTTCAGCGTATCTGGCGACTTCCGAAAGCGGGGAGCACTCCGATGCATCAGGGCGGTACGGGAGTATGGTGTCGAGTGGGTGGGATGGTTCGCGGCCGTACAACAGAAAGAACGGGGAAAAACCGGTAGTCGCTTGCGTCGGGGTGTTGTAAGCGAAGGTAACAAAAGGCAAGACAGCGTCCCAGTTAGTGTGGTCGGAGGAGGTGTACATCCTCAGCATGTCGCCAAGTGTGCGGTTGAACCGTTCAGTGAGACCATTCGTGTGTGGATGGTATGCGGTAGATTTCCGGTGGATGATGTTGCATTCAGCGAGAATAGCTTGGATGACCTCCGACAGGAACACTCGACCCTTATCACTGAGTAATTCCCGTGGAGCCCCATGGCGGAGAATGAAGCTGCGGAGAATGAAGAGTGCAACTTCGTGGGCGGTCGCTGCTGGTAGAGCTGCAGTCTCAGCGTAGCGTGTCAGATGATCGACGCCGACAATAATCCACCGGTTTCCAGAGCGACTATATGGGAGGGGGCCATAGAGATCGATACCCCCGCGGTCGAATGGGCGAGCCGGGCATGGGAGCGGCTGTAACATGCCAGTAAGGTGCCGCGGAGGTGTCTTGTTCTGTTGGCAAGTGGTGCAAGACTGAACGTATTTCTGCACAAAGCGATACATTCCTCGCCAGTGATAGCGTTGGCGCATCCTTTCGTAGGTTTTCAGGACACCTGCGTGAGCACTTTGGGGATCTGCATGGAAATTCATGCAGATGTCAGAGCGCATATGAGTTGGGACAGCAAGGAGCCACTTCGGACCACCAGGCATGTAGTTGCGGCGGTACAGAATGCTGTCTCGCACGGAAAAGTGGGCTGCTTGTCGGCATAGCGCTCTCGTGGAAGGGACAGCAGACGGATCGGTAAGGTAGTCGAGTAAGAATGCAAGGTATGGATCTTTACGCTGCTCCGAAAGCATGTCAGTGGTGTCTATTGGTGACAAGGTAGTAAAAAGTGGTGACAGAGAAGCCACATCTGGGGTTAATGGCGATCGCGAAAGTGCATCGGAATCCGCATGCTTGCGACCGGAACGATATACTACACGGATGTCGTATTCTTGTAATCGAAGTGCCCAACGTCCCAGGCGTCCGGATGGGTCTTTCAATGTGGACAGCCAACATAGAGCGTGGTGGTCTGTGACCACGTCGAAAGGGCGGCCGTAAAGGTACGGGCGAAACTTCGTCAAGGCCCAGATTATGGCCAAACACTCCTTCTCTGTCACGGAGTAATTCAATTCAGCCTTCTTGAGAGCGCGACTTGCATAGGCGACTACGTATTCGGCTTGGGTGCCTTTCCTTTATGCCAAAACTGCACCAAGACCGATTCCACTTGCATCGGTGTGAATTTCTGTGGGAGCAGCGGGGTCGTAGTGACGAAGAATGGGTGGTGAGGTCAGCAGGCGGCGCAGCTGGCGAAATGCGTCGTCACATGCAGGTGACCATGCAGATATACCTTTGCTGTTGGAAAGCAGACTCGTGAGAGGTGCGATGATGGACGCGAAGTTGCGCACGAAGCGACGAAAGTAGGAGCAGAGACCGACGAAACTTCTTAGGGCTTTCAGTGATGTGGGCAATGGGAAGTCAGCGACAGCCCGAAGCTTATCGGGGTCCGGAAGAACACCGTCTCTTGTGATGACATGTCCCAAGATGGTTAGTTTTCGTGCTGCGAAGTGGCACTTCTTGGAGTTAAGTTGTAGGCCCGCAGAAGTTAGACACGTCAGAATCTCGTGGAGGCGAACAAGATGTGTCGGGAAATCAGACGAAAAGACTACGATGTCGTCCAGGTAACACAAGCAAGTTTTCCACTTATGGGCACGCAAGATGGTATCGATCATGCGCTCAAATGTGGCAGGTGCGTTGCAGAGCCCAAATGGCATCACTTTGAACTCATATAGGCCATCTGGCGTTACAAAGGCTGTTTTAGGGCGATCACATTCAGCCATTGGCACCTGCCAATACCCAGAACGCAGATCCAAGGATGTAAAGTACTCGGCGCCTTGTAAACAGTCAAGAGCATCGTCTATTCGTGGTAGCGGGTAGACATCTTTCTTCGTAATCTTGTTTAAGCAACGATAGTCCACGCAAAATCGAACGGTGCCATCTTTTTTCTTTACCAGAACGACAGGTGATGACCAAGCGCTTTGAGAAGGCTGTATGACTCCACGTTTAAGCATGTCGTCTACTTGCTCCGTAATGACGCGGCGCTCTTCGGCGGAAACGCGGTAAGGACGCTGTCGCAGAGGCGAATGTGAGCCAGTGTCAATAGTATGAGTGATAGTCGTGGTGCGGCCCAAAGCAGGTTCTTGAAAGTCGAAAGAAGAGCGAAACTTGTTAAGGAGAGCAACAAGTTGGTGGCGATGCGAGAGGGGAAGGTCTGCGTCAATAGCATTGTCAAAGGCTGACAAACTTGATGGCTCAGACGCATGAGTTATTGCGGCAATGTGACATGGCGTTTCGTCGGGAAGAATAATATCGATATGGTCGACAGGTTGCACATATCCCAACGTTTCCCCACGAAGTAAGCCAATGGGGTAGTTGCAGTGGTTGGTAACCAGCATTACGGTTAAACCAGATGCAATTGTAAGAACGGCAAATGGGAGAACGATGCCCTTGCGTTCAGTAAAAACAGGAGATGGCGTAAACACCACCATGGCGTCAGGTTGCGCCACACATGAAAGGCTTACAGGGACCGAAGCTTCCGGGGGCAAGGTGATGTCGTCGTCAGCGATGAGTTTGCAGAGCCGAGGAGACCGGTCGGGTGGTGGAAATTCATATGTTGGCACAAGGGACACTTCGGCACGGGAACAATCGATGATAGCTTCATGACCTGATAAGAAATCCCAACCGAGGATAAGGTCATGAGAGCAAGATGGCAGAACAAAAAACTGTACGACGTACAAAACGTCTTGGATGACGACGCGCTCCGTACACAGAGCCGAGGGATGAATGCGTTGCGCGCTAGCCGTGGACAGCACCATGCCACAAAGAGATGTGGTCACTTTCTTCAGTTTCCGACAAAATTTGGCGTCCATCACAGAAACGGCGGCCCCGGTATCAATTAACGCTAATGTGGCGACTCCCTCAACATCGACATCAACAACATTTTTCGGCGAAAACGGAGGCCTTGGGAATTGCGCACAAGTTGCAGTTCTTGCCTCCGGAACTGCACTGATTAGTTTCCCTCCTCAGGAGGTGGTCGACGACGCATAGGCGATGGCGACCGGCGACGAGGGGATGGGAAACGAGCAGTCGATGGCCGGCGATCCGAGTCTGTGTGCCTCTGTTCATATGCAGATGTGGTGGCCTGCTGCGGCGCGTAGGTAGGAATTCCGAAGTATGCGTTTGCAGGTGTGGGGCGACGGCGGCAGAAGCGTGCAATGTGGCCAGCGATGCCACAGGCGAAGCAGATAGGACGATTGTCTTGGGTGCGCCACTCATTAGATCGACGGAAAAAGCGAGGTGAGGGCCTGTAAACTGGAGGCGAGGCCGGAGGAGGTGGAGCTGATAAGGCGACTGGATGCGGTGGGGGCCGCGCGACCACAGCTGCGTAGCTGAGAGGTGAAGGTGGTGCAGGTGGTGCGTAGCCGACAGCTGAGAGATTAGGTGCTACTGAAGTGCATGGGTAAGGGGCCTGCACTGTAGGGAGGACATCACAAATTTCCGTGCGTATGGCCTGCTGCAGTGTCGTAGGCAGGCTTGCGGTGGGCGCGTCGCTATGCGGCAGCAGGGAGAGCTGTCGGGCGACTTCCTCCCTGATGAAGTCTTTGATCTGGTTGGACAGACTTTCTTGGCAAACATTGGCATTTGCGAGTGCGACGGCCGAGATCGAATCCGGCGGTGGGACACTCTGGCGATGGAACGCTGACGGTGCAATTCATCAAAGCTCTGGCAGAGGCTTACGAGGATTGCCACCGTGTTCGGGCTTTTCGCTAGCAACATCTGGAATGCACCATCCTCGATGCCCTTGAGAATCTGCCGAATTTTCTCTTCTTCGGGCATAGATGGATTCACACGCCTGCAGAGGTCGAGCACGTCCTCTATGTAACTAGTAAATGTCTCGCCAGGCTGCTGGGCTCAGTGGCGCAGGCGCTGGTCAGCGCGGAGCTTGCGGACCTCTGGTCGGCCGAACGCTTCAGTGACGAGTGTCTTAAAGGAGGACCAGTTGGCGATGGCGGTTTCGCGGTTCGTAAACCAGAGTTTAGCTACGTCTGCCAAGTAAAAGATAACGTAGGCGAGCTTAGAGTCGTTGTCCCACTTGTTGCTGGCGCTTACGCGTTCGTACAAGGAGAGCCAGTCTTCGACGTCTTGCTCACCACTGCCGCTGAAGATTGGTGGGTCGCGTTGGCGAGTAGCGCCGGGGCAGGTAGACGGGACAGCCGGTGGTGCTGGCTGGGCTGGGATGGGCTGGTCGGCGACTGCGTCAGTCATGTTTTGCAGTGGTCTCTCGGGCAACTTGCGAGAGCGGAGCTCCAGGTCTGCTTGGGGATCTCAGCAGCCTCCACCAAATGTGATGACGTTTATTGAACCGGAGAAGTCGCAACGATGTCGCAACGAAAAATGGCCGTACGACAAGTCTGGCAAAAGGCGGCTCAGGTTCTCGTGCAATCAGAGCACGGGGTTTTTCCTTCTCTTTGGAAGGCGCATACACGTTAGTGCGTATGCTCCACTACATCAGTAACAAAATCAACGACAAAATACTGCTGCTACCTTGCTATTTGTATGAGAAGGGACCCCAGAAAAGGTAGCCTTTATCTTGCATTCCTTGAAGTACACACGTATGACAAGTATGAAGAGCAAATTGCAACCGAAGTGCGAATCATGGTTCCTATCATGTTGCAGAAATAGTCACGCTCTTTTTTGGGCGACACATGAATTTATGTAGGTTTTTGAAAAACCTGCGATACGATGGCGACGAATGACCCTCACTACAGCCGTCGCGACAGTGAATCCTTTAGTCGTCGACCAAAAATCACGTCAATGTGATTGGGTCTTAAAGTTTCGTATTTGCAGGAAGCGACCGTTGGTTGGCACGGACAGATTCATGACCGTCGCTTACTACGTGCTTGTCAGCTGCAATGTCTTTACACTCGCACCGTTCGTGAACCCCCTATGAATGGGGTTCACGAATGAACAGTGGTGCATGAATAATTTTATAAAATTCACAACATACCACGGAATGAATAGTAATGAACGGGGGGTAGGGCAAAGCGTTTCTCCATTTGTCCATGCTTCCGTTCGTCTGTCTGCTTGTCTGTCGGTCTGTTCGTCTGTCAACCATACGAAATCATCAGCATTTCGAAAACCACTGACACCATCTAGTGATATTATTTCCCAAGATTCGGACGACTGAAGTTAGGGGTGCGTTTATTATGCAAGTGCGTTCATTACACGAGTAAGTACGGTATACCTTTTCACAGGAAAACTTTTGTTCTCACCCACAGAGTCGGACTCTACAAGACACCTTTTTCTGCTCCAACACCTCTCTTAGCCGCATCACAACTTCAACGGAAGGAGCCCAGAAGCTTCTGTGCACGATCTCGTTTGACGGTGGCATCACGTTCCGGGACCCGTCGACCGGTCTCTTGTTCCGGTGCCTCGAGGGAGTCGTGCAGCCTCCGTGCTACATCTCCATCAACAATGGCACGGTCTATACGTCTTCATCGGATCGCACGATACGAATCCACGAGCTTCGGGTGAGCCTGTGGCATTTGTCGTTACAGAATCGGTCAGTCTTCGGCACTATGTTGGTCGGGATTGCAACTACTGATATCTGATTAAATCTGTTTGATACAGTGGTGGTTGATGTCAGTTTTCGTGGGCACGAATTTCAAAGCAGTGCTTGTCATAGTGCATGAAGTGTCAAGCATTCTGTTTTCATGCAATTGCAATGCTTTTTGGGGTTGCAGTAAATGACATTAGTTCGTGAGCGAATCGGAAACGTTCGACCCAAAATCAGTGGAAAAACACGAAAGGACAGAATGAATTCGTGTGGAATTGGCACAAGAATCCCTCGACTTGCATGGCTGAAATGGATGCCATCCTGAGATGAAAAGGCACTGAACAAGTAACAGTAAAACATCATTAATTCAAAGTTACTGGGACCGTGAGAAATCTTCCAAGTAACGAAATATGCAAAAAGTTGGATGCAAGTGACTTGAAATTATTCAAAGTAATCAGGGCTGGTCGTTTGCCGTGCCAGCTAGTTTAAGGCTCCAAGGGTTATGTTTTCTAGCAATACCTGGTCGCAATTTTGATGCATACAAGGGGGAATTTTGGGCCATGCTGCTGCCACAGAAAAAGAATAAAAAGATGTGGTCAACTGAAGTGCGTGCTTGCGTAGAACTAGACATCTTCACTGCAACACAGTAGGGACACGTGGGCAGCACATTGATTGCTTTTTGCTGTCAGGACGTCATGATGCGACCATTCGCCCATTCTTTTAGCAAAATAAATAATACCATAATAGCTCGCATAATTTGCACATTTTTTTTCGTGATTTTGGGGCTTCGAGAAGGGGGTATACTGATTCGCGTTTTACTGAATCGCCTTTTTACTGATTGATCAATTTATTGATATGTGGGGTTTAACATCCCAAAACCACCTTATGATTATGAGAGACGCTGTAGTGGAGGGCTCCGGAAATTTAGACTACCTGGGGTTCTTTAACTAACGTCCAAATCTGAGCACACGGGTCTACAGCATTTTTGCCATCATTGAAAATGCAGCCCTCGCAGCCGAGATTCGATCCCGTGACATGCGGGTCTGGAGCATAATGGGTAGTGTGACTAGTTCACAATGTGTTTGGCTGAAAAACTTCACCATTGAAACTTTTGAACTGAGTTTTTGATGTAGGTGTGGCAGGCAAGAACTCCACTAGCAGTGCAAGTATGCAAATTGCTGGAGCGACCGGCTTCGGGAGGTTCGCGTACATCGCGAATTCCGCCAGACTGTTCTTCATTAATTTCTTTGAATTCCCAGAAAGAATGGTTAAATCATGACACGCCAACACACTGACATTGCAAGAAGCATGAAACTACTGCCGTGTTGCAGTGAAGCATGTCTTGTTTTCTGCAGGCGCACACTTCAGTTCATCCGAAAATCTTTCTTTATATATATCATTTTATTTTTAGTGCTGGAAGTAGCGATGCGGGGTGCTACAGCTGCCACTTATTAGAATCGCTGTGTTGCATTATCTTAAAGGGGTACTGACACAGAATTTCGGGGCTGAGATGGCCTGCGGGCTCAATTCTCGTGAACATTCATATATCATCATATTGTAAGATATTTAGCGCAACTTCGACTTTCGCGAGCACTCACACAATCACTCACACAACCACCCGAGTAACACACACAGCATACAGTGTGTGTTACTCAGGTGGTTGTGTGAGTGATTGTGTGAGTGTTTGCAAAAGTCGAGGTTGCGCTAAATATCTTACAATATGACGAATAACCAACCTGCCCCAAAACAAGTTTTATTTGTATATCATCTGTAAGATATCAACAGTGAGTATAGCTCAGAAGGTTTTTGAAGCTCAGAAGAATTTTGAAGTTTGCGTGAGCGACCAACTCCATAGCGCTATAGGCACCCTCGGAGGTGACCCCGAGGTGACCCCCTACTTCCCTCACGTCACCATGCTGCGGTCAACAAAACAAGTGATGATGACGTCATAGCCGCCATTTTTCTTTTGCCGCGTTAGTTCCCGGAGTCTATATTTCTCAGCGGCTGGTTGTGAGTGCGTGGTCGTGGCGCACGCTTAGAAAGTTTTGTGTTTGGCAACATTCCAGAGCCGTTTCCTGTTCGAAAGTAATTCTTGATGAGGATCGTGTAAAAGTGTGTCACAGTTCTGTGTGCTGATGTGGTCAAGAGTTGCACACGCTAGGTGGCGACAGTTGCACCCAGTTTGTGGAACTCTCTCAAACCGAAACTGAAACTGATCGATAATGACGGGTTTGTAATTAATTATTTATCACGTGCTGCAAGCGAACAATGAGTCGTGTCATGACTAAAAGCCCTACAGCAGCGCATTGCAGCATAAAAACACGAGGTCAAATTTTTTGTGTCAGTACCCCTTTAAGAGTCTTTAGCAGGCCGTCGTTTTCACGGATTTGCAGCGAAATTGGGATGGGAATTGGCACATTGCACCCAAAGTTAACGAATTAGCCTGACTAGTGTGGACCACCGCTTCAAATTATTAGCTCAAACTTACATTGCAAAATATGGGACTCTAGAAATACTTCAAATTAAGCATGATTTCAAGATAACCGGGTTTGAAATAACAAGGTTTTACTGTATTTACCGCTCGGGTGCGTAAACACAAAATGCAGCATGGTTGGAACGTGACATCTTACTACTCGGTATAGCGATTGAGATTGTTGCTGCATCAATGCCCATTGGTAAACAGATTTGAAAGAATGCAATGCCAAAGCTTCGTCTCTTACGGCATCATTTTATTGGGAAGGGACATGGAGTATTGGTTTACTTTTCTTGTTTTTACTTATTTAACGGCTGAGTCCATGATCTCGCGCAATACAGAGAAAAGGGTTGTAGAATCTTTTGTTTTTCTGTTGTCATTCTCTTGTGACCAGACGGGCATCCTCCAGAAGGTGTACGAATGCCGAAGTGCTGCCACGGGCCTGCGTTACCACAAAGGCCTCATCGTGTGCTGCTCCTTCGACGGCCTGATACGTTGCTACAAAACGAAGGTGAGCAACTGCGGCCGCACTAGATATGCCAGACGTGTGCACGGAAAACTAATGCGAAGGCTCTGCAGAAAATATAAGCGGACCGCTATGCCAAACGTTTTGCCGCATCATTCGAGTCTAGGCACTGTGTTGACACAGTGAGGCGTGCGAGTCCACCGCTTCGCATCAGTTTGCCTGAGAAGCAGTGCGTATACAAAGAACGTCGACGAAAGCAGAAGTATCGGTGCGCCTGTCAGCCCTGTTGGTCATCCACATTCACAGAGCGTAACAGCTGTAACTCTATTCTCTTGCTTTATGCATTAGGGCACAGGTCGCCAACGCACGGCCCGCGGACCTCTTGGAAGCGGTCTGCTGTGCCCGCGACAGTCATCGTCCTAGCCATGACTTGTTCCAAGCATTTTTTTTTTCATGAGGCACTCCAAGCAGCCACCTTGTGTTAAAACATAAGCATCAAACAAAAGTTCTTACGTTTCAGAATCGACACCGAGATTTCAGTCATTCCGAAGATGATATCAACATGCTTTGCAAAACGTGGCGGGAAATCCCTTCAGAAACGACCCATATAACTGTTATGCAAGTGGACTTCTTTCAGATGGCAACATTGGCTGACATTTTGTTCGACCCCCCTCTCCACTCGCTCCAACCTTTGTCTCCACCGCTGCGAGAGGCAGTATCGAGACTGCTGCCCGCTAGCTGAGGGGTGTTCCCGGCTGCTGCATTTGGTGGTCGGCTTGAAATGAGAACTAGCTTGGATTCGAGTAAATATGGTACTCAGCTGATTGAGGAGGCCCAGAAATATCTCTTTCTTTCAATACTGTAAAGACAGTCCAATCGAGAGGCAAGACAGTTCATCACTGAACACACTCAAACCTGGATGTAACAAAGCATTGGTTATAACGAAGTAAGTAAAGAATAGTCTTGCAATAGCTATTGCTTTAGGAAAACAGTTAAACCCTTTTATAAAAGGCATGCTCCGGGCAGCAATTCTTGTCTTTTATGTAAGATGTCTCTTATAAGCTAGGTACTTCATAAGCATATTCTTATCAACTCGTACCTAACTGTAGGCACACTGGTGTTTTTTATGCCCATTTGTCTGTTATATGAGTATCTCTAATAAAGAGGTTTGACTGTATACCTTTATAACGTATTTTCACATATAACAAACTTACGAAGTGCAAGATGCAACTCCGTTGTAATGAGGTTTGAGTGCAACTGCAGATAGGCGTTGTAACGGTGGCATCCCTTATTAGCTGTGGCAGCCAGAAGTAAGTGAACTGTTTGTAATCAAGTAACAAAGGGCTTGATTAGCAAACGCCTTTTTTTTTTGTGCCTAACATGTTGGAACTCTCACTCCTCTTCTTCTGAAGGACTTCTCGTGCGAAGTGGTCTACTATGGTGCAGGCAAGAACATGGTTATGAGCATGGACGTCTGTGGCCCTCTGGTGAGTGTGTTTGTATAAATAAATGCTGCTGGCCACATTGACAATTGTTGCACCTAACTGCCTGGAATGCAGCTGTAGTTGAAGCATAACGATACTAGTCTTAACTATTTAGCATCGATGTAATAATGAGTAGCAGCCACTTGGTGAACTTTTGTGTTATTTTATTTATTCATTTACTTGTTTATTTACAACATGCTGCAGATAAAAGTCCAAGCATGAAAAGATAAACAAAAACTAATTAGCAAAATAAGTTCAATAAAACAAGCATGGTGAAGTGATAGGACTCTGTATAGCAAATGAATAGCTGAATGACGGAGAGATTGCAGAGCATAATTAGGCAAACTTATCAATGTGAGGCATTCACAATAAGCTTGTTTTGTATGTTTTCTAACATAAGGACATAAAGCCATCAAAGTCAGGAAAGTTATTCACTCGAAATGCGGCAAGAGGGCATGTGTATCATTCACTGATGGCCTGAAAAAAACAGTTTATGAACATACTATTACTTGCAAAGTAAAGCATGTGTATGCCTCGCTTGTCTAAAATTTCAGTGCCTTGAGTAAGTTCCTGGAGTAAAATTTCCGAGAATAAATTTTGCAGTGAAACAAACTGCTCACTAAAATGTTCCCAATGCCGCATAAGTAGTTTTAACAATTACGGCAGAGTCCTGGATGTTTGCAAGGAAACAAAAAAAAAAAAAGCTCTGCAGACAAAACAATAACCACAATCAACGAAATCACAAGTATTCCACGCACACTTTAAAGCATGTGCATGCCCTGTGCACATGGAGTTTTAATGAAAACTTTTGCTTTTTGTGGTCACTGCAGCTGCTCCCAAAATTTTGTAACGGTGTAATAATGGATGACAACCAGTTGACTCTGAATGCAAGAGTGAACATGGTGTTAGGTACAATACTACATGTGCCACACATGTCTGAACTTCCGAAATGGAGAGAGGGGAAACACGAGTGCTCAGTGTTCCAAGACGGTCTCAAGTCAGGTCAAGTTTATTGAAACAGCCACGGTTTGGTTTCATTGTAATGACATTAAAGCAGGAGGCCCCTTGGCTTTGGAAAGACTGCTTCCTTCTGTGCGTAAGATTCCCGTGCTGTTTAGGTATGGCAGTGGGGCTTATTGAAAGAAATATAATGCATTCATAGAAATGCAGAGAGCTGTATTGGTTTGAAAAAGACAGGCCGTACAAACATGGACTGAAGAAGGAAGTAAGGACCATGAACACCTACTAACAACTGAAGGTGCGCTCGAACGGCGGAAAAATTAAGTTTTCGTGCCTTCTCTTTCATCATTCGTCCATGTTTGTACGACCTGTCTTTTTCAGGATGGATAACACTTTCAGCTTGACGTGAACATTCGCGACCTGCGTGGCTGCTCTGTTGTGCACTTCTTTGTAATGTGTTTTATGCCTGGATGTGTGACGCAGCTTGCTTGTTCTTGCTTTCTTGCGGCAACTGCAGATTGCCACTGGCAACCGCAAGGGCAAGATTGAGGTGATCAAGTTTGACAAGTCAAGCCTACAGACTTGTGAGGTAAAGTAGAGCGTACCATTAGGAAATTAAATGGGAAACAGCCTCATAAAAGGATTGCTTAGGTTTGTTGGTGGGCTGGTTGGTTCTGATTGATAGTAATTAAATATAAGCACATAAAAGCTTCAGATTGTGACACACACCACACACACAATGTGCGTAATGTGTATAAAAGTGGGTGTGTCAGAAAGAAAGATATATTCAGAAAAATTATCATGTAGTCAGTTCTGTGCTGAGCCTATGAGATTATAGTACCAGTATATAGTTTGACAAACCCATTCTGTGATCTCTGTATCTTCCACTAATAACATTGACTGTGCTGCCCTGCTACCAGGCATGAGCGTGTGGGCTCAAATTCCCAGCCATGGCAGCCTCTTTCATTTGGGTGGAAATAATATACGATTGCACTTTAAGGGGGGTCTCTCGAACACTGTAGTAGAGTGCTTATCTGAGTATTATCTGAGCAGTTAGGCAACAACTGAAGTGACAGACATGGCATTAATGGAACGATAGGAAATCAAACACTAGCTTTGTTTCTTGCCATCATTTTTGTCCTCAACTTTGCTAAATGGTTGCACGCGAACGAAGGGAGAAAAAAAAAAGGACGGAGTAGACAGAGAACACTGGCAAAAGCAGTGTTCTTTCTGCCTACTTTGTCCTTTTTTTCTATGTTCATACGCTGAGAAAGCTTGATTTATTTATTTTTTTTTGCAGTCGTTTTATGTGAGAGGGGGAGGGGATGGGATGTAAAAGTTCACAAATCAAGCTTTGTATTTGTGCAGTTCATCTCTGCACCAACAGGGACCACGACTTAGCCAGCCACTTTAGTTACCTTGTTTGGCTCAAATACCAAAGAGTCAATCAGATCAATCACATGAGGGTTGTCACATCATGTGTTTCATCCCAGAGCCAGGAAAGGCTAGAAGCTTGAAAGTTGCACGGCCGTTATTCTTAGGGATGCTTATATTTATTGAGAATGTTATAAAAAACTATGCACTTTGTGCTTGGTACCTAATTAATCTATTAATGATCAAAAGGACGTTAGGTGCCAGCTATCTGGGATTGTACACAGTACTCAAAACAGGACCAGAGTTCCTTAAAGGGACACTAAAGGCAACTATTCAGTCAACTTTAATTGATTAAAAGGTGGTCCAGAAACCTCGTAGTGGTCCTTTTGTGTCAAGGAAGGGCTTATTTTAGTGGTCCAAATAGGGTTAGTTCAATTAGCTGTCCAAATCGGGTTATCGCACTTCAAATTACCCGCCTCAAAAAACGGAACGTGATCATCACTGTTGCCATGCGCAATGTTGCCTGGCTTTACTACGTGATCGCCGAAACTAGTAGACGGAACGAAAGCAGCGAAGCCACAGCAGCAACATTGACCATCGATCAATTTCCTGCTATTGGCTCCAAGACAGCAGGCGTATTTTGGTTCAACTGAGCCCCGCTAGTTGGCCTGACCTGTCCAATTTAACCAAATAAAAGTTGAATTTTCGAACCGCTCCCGCCATTCCCCATACAGTAAAAGCTCGTTAACTCAAATCTCACAGGACCGGAGAAAGTGTCCGAGTTAACCGAATTCTGAATTATCGAATGGACCATGAAAACAAAGGGAAAACGTACACGGCACAGACAAACCTTTATTTCTGAAAAAAGTACGTTATTTTTGCCTGCTTCACCATCGGAATTTCTGACAGAACGATCAGGTGGTGGTGAGCATGTTCACTGTCACGAGAACAAACGCAGAACTCCTTGAGGACAGCGAGGGCTTCGGCGGCCCCCTGCACGGTGTGGTGACGTCGCATCGGCTCATCCTGGCCGTCATCATCGGAACAGTGATCTTGGTCCTCCTCAAGCACTTCCAATAATATATCGTCAGTCAGCGGACCAGCAGCAGCAACATGATAGTCTATAGCGATGTAGTCTAAAATCTGGACCCACTAGGAAGAAGAGAGTCAAAACGCGTGTCATTCACCTCGTCGTCCATATTTTCAGTGGCCTCTGGAGGAATATTCGAGTCGTCAGGGCGGACAAAGCCGCTGTGCCGGAAAGAATTGCAGTGACCACGGGCGGCGTTTGCTCCAGACATAAGCCAAAATGTGAATTGCTGTCAGGAGAGTCATGTCATATTCTCACCCTGCTTCCTTACTCAGCAGGATCCGTTCGAGCACATGCTTTCTGTACCTGCTTTTTACATGCTGAATTATCCCTTGATCCAGTGGTTGCAGAGCAGCCGGCGTGTTAGCAGGTAGAAATACAAGTTCGATGCACTCCAGCCCTGTCACTCTGGTATGAGCACTGCAGTTGTCAACTAGAAGTAAAACCTTGCGCTTGTTAGCGGAGAAGCAGCGGTCGAGTTGGCGCAGCCAAGCTTGGAAAATATGCGAAGTCACCCGGGCCTTTCTGTTGGCGCGGTATTGCACAAAAAAGTGGTGAATGTTCTTAAAACACCTTGGGTTACGTGCCTTCCCGATGACTAGCAGTGGCAGGCGCTCGGTGCTTGATATATTTGAAGCGAGAAGCACAGTGATCCTTTCTTTGCTTCTCTTCCCTCCAATGCATGGGTCGCCCTTGAACGTGATCGTTTTGTCCGGCAAGGCTTTAAAAAAGAGAGCCGTTTCATCGACATTGAAGGTGTTGGCAGGCTCATAACGAGCCAGGTACTGGGGAAGCTCAGTTGTCTTCCAGTCAGCAATACGCCGTTCATTCACTGCTGCTTTTTCCCCGCACACGTTTCAAAAGACCAACCTGTGCCTTTCTCTAAAGAGGGCAAACCAGCCTTCAGACGCACTGAAAAATTCGATGTTCATTCTCAGTGCGTACCTTTCAGCTCGCTGACAGATCAACGGTTCACTCAAGGGAAGCTGGCTGTTCCGCATGTCTGTTATCCACCCCAGCAGTGCATCTTCCAGCTTCAGGTGTGCTGAAACGACCTTAGTCTTTAGTCGTTTTCGTTTTCTGGTGAAATTGCTGCTGTCAAACACCTCGAACATTTTTTCTTTGTTCTTCACGTAGTCGCTTAAGGTGCTTCTCTTAACATCGTACTTTTTCATTGTCTCTTGTCGAGAAACACCTGTGTTCACGTCTTTCAATATCATAACCTTTTTTTTTTTAAGATCATTTGCTGGCTGCTCTGGCCGCTTAACTCCAGTGACGGTCGCCATGAAGCGCGACGGCGGCGGCAACGCGCACAAACAGAGCCGCAACACACGAAGTCACAACACAAAGAACCAAGACACGAAGTACACCAATAGGCATAGCATGGGCGTAGCGAGCAGCTGTTAGTAGACACCGGATGCGCCGGTGGCCCAAGCGCTTCCGCCGGGTAGTGACCAGCGCCACCTAGCCACTTCCCTCCATGCACAATCATCATGGTCATATTCTGCTGCAGTTCGCTTTGTTTCAGTTTCTCCAAAACTTCGGTTCTGCCATCGGTTACGGCAAACGGTGCTTGAGCTTCCAAGCCGCTGAGATCGTGCGACTCTGGAGTCCCCATAGCCCTCTCCGAAGTTGTCCGAGATAACCGGTGCGCGGCTGAATCCCTCCGAATTAATGAGCATTTGACCTCATTGAAATATACCGTTTTGCCGGGACCGCGCCGCGAGTCCGAGTTAACGAAGTCCGGATAAACGAGCTTTTACATTAGTAACGTCTGGCGTTTTTTTTTTTTTCATAAATAGAAACAAACCAGCATCATTTTATTACGTCTCTTGATGCACGGAAGGTTCTTTATTCAATGCAGCTAGATCAATTACTCATGATTAATAGTAGGCGGTTCGTCTAACATCATCGGGATATGTTGAGAATATCTTACTGCAGTGCATGTATTCTTGTGCATTCATCTTAATTTCTCGATAAGTAGGGCACTGCTGTTGATAACATTGTCTGTTTAGATGTTGTCAGGCATTGAGCTTTCACTCTGATGTAAATTGTTATTTAACTTAGATGTCTCTTTAAGAACAACCCTATGACTGGCATGTTTAAGGGCAATTATGACATGCCACACATTCATATAGTGGCTTGCATGTAAAATTGCTTGACCTAGTTTCTTATTTTATGACACTCTAGACTTATTGTCATTGTTTATAAGGAGTACCTTTTTGTACCCGATTCGTTAGGCATAACTGCAACTTCGGTGTACATGATACACAGAATTCTCATGAGAGTAAGTTCTCATTGACAAGTGCTTGGGCTCTTTTTCTCTCAGATTCGTTCGTGCAACCTAAAGTTTGCGCGGGAGGAAGACTTGTTGCACCACCTGAAGCGCGAGCACATCGGCCTCGGCGCAAAGGGTGCCATGACGTGTCCGTGGAACCATTGCCAGATGACCTTTTCGGGACCCAACTGCAACAAGGTGTGTGCGCAGTGCAACCATTTGGATGGAAAGTGTATGCAAATCTGTGTACGCGATAGCACTCCTCGTGTGCTGGTAACCTCTGAAGAGGCCTTTGGCATGATTCACCAAGAATTAGCGGTTTTCAGCGAAAAATAGAAGTAATGGATGTGTTCTGCCTTTAGTATACAAACTATGGAACGTAAGAAAATATTTCACTGCAGAGTTAGTCATAGAAGTCGGCTATGAGCCTTGCCCCCCGCCGGCGAGCGCTATTTTTCCAGGGCACGTGTGACTTGAGTCGTCGTCTCGTATCAAAGTTTCTGCTGTGCGAACCACTCGGTTTCGTGGCTGAGCTGGACCAATAAATAGTTTGACTACATGCGCAGCTGAGCACGAAACGAAATCATTAGCCAGACTGCAAACACTCGCACAGCAAGCAGCTTGCTAAATCACAGCTCGCGAGTGCGCCAGTGTCGCCCGACTCTCAGGCCACTGGGGTAGTGATAAAAATTTTTGACTAAAAGCTAGAGGCTGCAGAAAACTAAATTTTTTTTCTGCTTGGTTGTGAAGGCACATGAATTAACCCTCATAACACAAATTTTAATTGAAAATTGGCTATCGGGGCCCCTTTAACAGAGAGAAAAAAAGCTGGCTCAGCCCCTCTCCTATACAGCGTGTCTTCTTTATTTACTTTTTTCTGTATTTACAATCATTTATAGTGCAGTAGTTAAACACATTTCCCTTCAGTTTGAAAAAAAAAAAGGCATTTCGGTTACAAAGAAACTGTGTTCCAAGAAATGTGCAGTGGTATTCTCTTTCTCCCATTCTGTTCTTTCTTGTACCACATTCATTGCAACCAGTGGCCAACTCCTGGAACGGGCCTACCATGGTAACTTAGCAGCTATGGCATTGTGGAGTTAGTTTCTTTTTCACAGCTCCGATAATTTAGAGGTATGAAATGTAGAAATGCCCACATTTGAAGATATGCGGGCTTATTCGAACACCCAGGCAGACAAAATTAATGTCGTGTCGATCAACTACCGCTTGAGTTGTAATCGTATTATGGTTTCGCCACATAAACTATGTAATCGAATATAAGTATGTTCAAGAACAGACTCGCTGTCTAGATTTCACAGTTGTGTCCCCACCCGCGCCAACAAGAGCTCTCACTGAGTGGGGCCGCGTCCTCGGACTCCTGTGGCCGCGTCCTCGGACTCCTGTGGCCGTGTCCATCTTTCCTATCTTCTCCTTGCTTCTTGATGTCGCTGTCCCTGCGCCACGCTCTCTCCTTCCCCCTCTCTATCTCTATACCTTTTAATGCTCTCCTTTTAATCCCTCCTTACCCCCATCCCTCGTGAGCTACTGTTGAGGTGTCGCACTCTGATGCGGACAATTACAAGGCTCATTTTTATCTTCTTTTCTCTTCTAAGAATTGCATAAGAAAAAGTTTCGTTGTTTACGCTACTGATTAAACCAGAAAAAAAAAGTTGTTGCAAATTCATTATTTACATCAACTAGTAATAAAACGGAAAAGAGATTAAGAGAACTGTTTTACATTAAAATCTTGTTGATAGAAGTATGCATGGTGATACGTTTTTTTGGATGATTGATATATTACTTCTTTTGCCTGATTAATGCCCCAAGTAAACAATGCATGTTATTTACATATGATTAACTCAATGGCATTTTCTTCTAAAATTGGATAGTGTCAAATGCAGAAGTGGGCTTTTACTGGTGGGCTTTTGAAAGTCACAGTGCTACCATGGAACATTCCAGCGATTTATAAACGCGGTGCGTACACGGCTGGTTTACATAATGTGTTGCCTCCTGAGAAGTATGATTTTATGTTGGCAAGCCTTTGCTATTGAAGCATTCGCTAACTGTAGGCCAATACAACCTAGAATAAACACAAGCTCCATCCCAAAAAACAGGAGCACACTTGCTGATGACCCTAGTAAGATAGTTTTTGCAAAGCAGTTTCCTCTCACAGCCCAACTTCTGCGCTATATCATGTCTATGTTGTGCTCTGCTGTGCATGTCTAAAACTAATGGTTCATAATTCCTGCCTGAAGTGTGGCCATCTGCAAAGCGGTTAGGTCAGAATCTCTGCGCAAGTGTGTCGGGATCTTCTCGTATTGTAATTAAAACCAGTAACACAAGCATCTACGGTAGAACCTCGATTATACGACTTTCAGGGGACTACACAAAACCGTTGTATAATCTGGGCGTCGCATACACTCTGTGCACTGCGACTGGTGCGCCACCACGCGACCATCGGAGCAGACAGTTGTTGAGAACCCGAGCAAAACCACACGTGCTCCAAACGCCCGCTAGCATGCAGTTTATTGGATAATTTATTGTATTGTAAAATAGTAAGTGGATCACAGCTGTTCAACGTATTGAGTGTTTGATTCCCGCTGCCTCTGCCGTCTCGCGTTCTGCTGCTGCATGCTTGAATTGGCAGAGACACCACCGCTTCAGGAATGTGATCTCGCACCTTGCAAGTGGGCAGTGTTCTGGCTGCCGTAGAGGTGGTGAGAAAAGAAACGTATGCAAGGCATTTCAATTCAGCTCAAGGCTGATGGAACATATTAGTGGACCTTAATAATTAACTTGCCACTTACCCTTCACAGTTTTGGGGAATGGAATGTGAGGCCAGTGAGTGCTTTGCTGGGTTGATAGCACCATCACTTAAGGGGCAGACTGTAGTGCAATTTGATACACTCAAACCTCGTTAATACGTAGTTCGCCGGGAACGACGTTTAGGTACACACTAAGTGATCTGCGAATTAACTGTCAGTGCCAGTTTAGAGGCTACTTACCGGTCAAAAAAGATTGCCACAATCCTCACAAACACGCACGCACACACACACGCAGGCACGCAAGCTTTATTTAGAGACGAGCAGCAAAAAATCTGTGACCTTCACTTGCCACTGTGGTGGCCTTGCGGCAACGACGGCATCTTCGAAGTCGGTAAGGCCACGAGCCAGCTGGTCCATTAGGCCATGTTTTTGGGCAAAGGCTCGCATCACAGTTACAGCACGCGCAGCTTCGGATAACGAGAGGCTGTCGTCCACTTCGACATCGCTCTCCTTCTCACTTTCGCTTAAATCAGGACGAAGTGCGACGGCGGCAACAATGACGCTGTCGGAAAAGTCCGGAGATGTAACGACGTCTCCGTCCAACATCTCCGTCTCCTTCCACATCTCGGAAAGTGCTGAAGTTCGACTTTTTGACTCCCTCTCTTTTCCACTCGAGCACCTCAACAAGGAGGCTTTCGCAGTCTTCGGTGTCCTCACCATCCTCTTTTTCGCCAATGCCTCCTTCTGGATCTTGAACCGTGCTCGCGCGATACAGTTCCGCATCGTTGCAGATTGTACTTGCATCTATGAGCAGGTGTATAGTACCCAGGAGGTCTATCCTGTACGTTTTGTCGCTCTCCATGGCAATCAACATCCTCCGCAACAGATTTTTGCGGTGAATCTGCGTGACAGAGCGGATGATACTCTGATCGAGGGGTTGGACGAGCGCTGTCGTGTTGGGCGGCGAAAGCAACAGCCTAATAGCCGACAGGTTATCCACATTGACATGCACCGACGCATTGTCGAGTACTAACAGTATGCTCCTTTTTTTGGCAGCAAAACGGCAGTCCAGCTGGTGCACGTACTTCTCGAACAGCTGTGCTGTCATCCAGGCTTTTTTGTTGTGCTTGTAAACAATGTCGGATGGCAGCCGAGTGCCTTTGAAGCACCGCGAGTTTCCATACTGCCAATGACTATCAGTGGCAGCTTCTCACTACCAGTCATATTTACGCCGAAAGTGACCGATACGCAATTTTCGGCATGTTTCCCACCACTGCACTTCTCGTTCTTGAATCCCAATGTCCTGTTTGGAAGCAGGCAATAGAAAAGTGCCGACTCACCATATTGAAAATGTTGGCGGTATCATAGGCTGTCGAGGCTTCCTGTGAAACGATGTCCTGCCATTCAATAGCGCCTTCTTTGTCTGCTGCAGTAGCCTCACTACAAACAGCTTTCCCCACGATGCCGTAGCGGGCTTTAAACCATGACAACCAGCCGTCGCTGCAGGCGAAACCGGGGCAGTTCAGCTGATCTGCAAAAGTTTGTGCTTTTTCGGTTAAAAGAGGTCCGCTAACGAACAGCTTCATGCTCCGCGCCTTTTTCAGCCAAAGAAGCAGGGCCTTTTCTACTTCGGGATAAGCAGAGTCTCTGACGCGGCACCTCTTCGAATTGCTGCCTGTGGCGCCCGTCAACTTTTGGCGAGCGTTCCCAATTCTGCACACATTCGTCAGCACCTAGTTCTTTTCGCCGGCTACCGCAGATTTCTTGGCCCCATTTTCATTAGTGCGAATGATTTCAAGTTTTTCTTTTACCCTCATGACGTGGTACTTCGGCATAATATGACGTGTGCAAATTCAATGGCACCCCTCGTGCACAACACAAGAAAAAAAAAAAGCGACACACCGCATAAGAAGAACCTATGTAACGCAACACCACCACACAGCCGAGACGACCAACATTGCGGAAAAGTGAGGACTAAAAACCGAATAAAGAAACGGGTTCAGCCTGGCTCCGCGCTGTTGAGCCATTAATAATACGTACTTTGCTTGGATTGGAAAGCGACAGCAAATTCGCACCCCCTACTGAGAGCAGCGACCGAGAGTTTCTGGGTTACCAAAAATCGATCTTGAAGGCCCTGCTTTTGCACAATGCGATCGTTAACAGCCGTACGCGCAGAAAATATGTCAATGTGGCCATGTTTTGACGTCACTATCGCTGGCTGTTGTAGTCCCATCGTCACAGCTAGTGTATCGAACATGTGTGCGCACAAAAATTTTGCCGATATCTGCCTGTGCATGAATGAAAGAGAAGGAAAATAGTACGTACTAACCGTATGTAACACCACAAGCGACTACGGCTTAAGGGGGCACACAGGTCTTTAAAGCTGAAAAATTGCCCAAAAACGCATTTTTTTTTAGATGTCATTTTTGAAATCTACAGGTATTTTTCTATTAGTTTGCTCAGTTTTTCCTCCGAAAAGTTGGTACTTGAACAGTAACAGCTACTTATAAAAGCCGTACGGGCCCGATTTGGCGAGATTCTGACGCCAAAATAGCAATTTTTCAATAATTCTCCGCAGCTGCGCCACGGGCAGTATCGCAGTGATCTAGGTCTCATTTGAAAGCGCGGTCTTCGGTCTTCAATTTCCCGCCACTCTGGCTCCTGTTCGCTCATTGGTAGAGTAGAAAACACGCGCCAAAAAAAGCAAAAATACGCGTTCCTATTCGCCGGCGAGCGCACGTGACTAAACAGCGCAACGCGATTGGCCGCAAGCGGCGTGTGTCGTCTGCTTCGCGCCGTCGGCGGCGCAGTCAGGCGCCATATTGCTCGGACTGAGAACGACGGATTAGCCAAGGATCGCGCGCGATGTGGAAAGCCGGAAGGAAATTCCACACAAGGAATCAGTACGGCAAAAAAAGAAAGAAGTCGCTCCTCGAGAACTTCAAAGGCCGTTCCGCGTCAGCGAGGAGCGCTGAACGAGCAAGCGACCCACCTTCCGTGGCCAGCGGCGAGGCCCCTGATAACATAGGCCTAGCACCTCCGCCGCTGCCCGCTCAAGATAACGCATCCGGCAGCGGCCGCGTTCGTCTTGACACAGCAGTGCTGCACCCTTTAGAAGTGGCAGAGGTGCGTCGCAACACCGAAAACAAGCTGCAAGATCTCGCTTCAACTGGAGCAACACAACGCAAGTGCGGCCTGTTAGCCGACATCAACGATGCCACAGCCACGCCGCTGGACGAAACACGGTTTTTGATCGTGAGTTTGGACCAGCTGAACGAACTGATGCGTGCAGTGAAGTGCAAATTGTGCTCCGGTGATGTAAACATCGGCAAAGAGGACAGGGAGTACGGCCTTGCCGTAAAGCTAGTGCTTACGTGCGCGACCTGCGGCGATGTGTCGGTGGCATGGAGCTCGCCGCGCGTTGACGGCGAGAGCAAGGCAAAGCCGTTTGCCATCAGTATTTTGGGCGCGCGCGCTATGCAGTCTACTGGCAATCAGCAAACGGCATTCAACGACGTTTTTTCATCGATGAACATTTCTTCGCGCGGCCTGCACAACAAAACGTGGCAGAGCTACGTGAAGACGAAACTGACGCCCGCAGCTGTTCGTGCGTCGGAAAAGCTGACCGCGGAGTGCGCGCGATTGGTTCGGGAACTGTACGCGGAACTGGACCTCGGCAACCCGGGCAACATCGCTGTGTCGTACGACGGTTCCTGGATGACGAGGGGACACTCGTCGCACATCGGAGTCGGCACAGTTATCGAGTTGTATACGGGGCTTGTGCTCGATTATGTCGTGCTCTGCAATTTTTGTGCCGGTTGCGAGCGGGCGCCTAAAGAAAGTGACCCGTCCTACGACGAGTGGAAAGCGAACCACCACTGTCAGAAAAACAGCACAAAAAAAGCTGGAGAGATGGAAGTGGAAGCTGCCCTCATTCCGTTTCATAGGTCGTGGGAGCGTCATAAGCTGAGATACACTACAGTTCTTTCTGATGGCGACTGCCGCACCTACCCTGCTTTGAAGGAAGCAGATGTGTATGGTTTTATAAAGGTAACCAAAGAGGAATGTGTGAACCACGTCCAGAAGAGGATGGGCACGCAACTGCGCAATCTCCCCAAGCAGAGGCCAGCTGGCTCTGAGAGCCTCAGTGGTAGGGGGCGGCTGACTGGTGACCTGGTTAACAAATTGACCTCTTTACTATGGCTGGGCCATCAAATCTCACAAAGGGGGCGTGCCAGCCATGCACAATGCTGTGATGGCCACATACCACCATGTGACGTCCAACGATGCCGTGTCCAACCACAGCCTGTGCCCTACAGGTCCTGACTCGTGGTGCCGCTAGAACGCTGCCAAGGCCAGGGGTGAGCCGGCCCCCGAACACCGCTACAACCTGCCGCCGCATGTGTGTGAGGCCTTGCTTCCAGTGTACGAACGCTCGGCGGACAAGCAGCTGCTCGAGCGCTGCCAGCGAGGCAAGACTCAGAACAGTAATGAGAGTCTCCACTCGGTGATTTGGTCGCTGGCCCCGAAGGAGCGCCATGCATCACTGCACAGTGTAGAAGCTGCGGTCGCCGAGGCAGTGATAGGTTTAATGCCGGAAGTCAAGTAACATCATCCAAGATCCTCAAAGAGCTGTGCTTGAACCCCGGCCTACTGAGTAGCAAACGCATGGCTGAAAAAGACCGCCGCCGAACCAGGGACTCTACCCTCAGGCGTGCGTCTGCAGAAAATGTGCAGCGGACGCTCAAGAAGCGGCACCTGGATGCCAGCAGTCAAGGGGACTATGCTTCTGGGGCCTACTAGTCATTTCGCTCCAAAAATGTACAGAATGTTTTACCATTTACATTAAACATGGCACCGTTGTGTTTTTTGCCATTTTCTCAAAATGCATATTTTTGACGTTTAGGAAATTCTTGAGAGGTACATCTCGGCATGCGGTGCAGCTAGAAAGATAATTTCTTTTGCATTTTCAAGCTGAATGTTTAAACCTTGAAGTAAGGGAAACAGATTTTGCATTTCACGTTTAAATAATTGTTTAAATAACTGTTTAGCAGGCATACTTTAAACCTGAAATGGCGGAAGCAGTTTACTTTAAATGAAATGACGGAAGCAGCTTTTTTAAAAAAAAACTGCTTCCGTCATTTCATTCTCCACAACTTCTAGTATCTATTCATGCCATGCTGGTAATTTTTTGTTGACTAGTTTTTTTTCTATTGTTCTCAAGAACAATCCCGAAAGATTTTTAATTGTCTCGGGAACTAAGTAGCTTACATCAAAACTAATTGGATATTTGAAATCAGCTAAAAAAACTGAACAAGCCCATGGAGTTTCATTAAAATTGGTTGGAAAGCAAAAAAAAAGTTTCTAAGACCAGTGTGCCCCCTTAAGCGGTCAGCTAATACATCGGGCTCAATAGAGATTGGGTGGAAGACTCCTCGCGACTACGTACAAAGCGTAGTTACACATTAAGCGGGTACATATTAAAGAGGTTTGACTGTACACGTTCCAAATCCGGGCGGAGGCGTTCCGTTCGTTACACCGAAAAGCGGGTGGTCCGCATCCGTTGCAAGGACGAGGAGAAGCGAACAGCCAATGGGAGAAATGGAGGCCTGCATCACAATATTGATGTTAGCTTGAGGACCAATTGAGCGCAAGGGAAAAATATTTTTTCCGTTAATGTTTTGAAAGGACGCTAGGCGTTGAGACACTCGAGGATGAGGAAGCACTACCGCCGTTGAGACACGCCCCTGTCTCCAACGAATGCACTCAGTGTCTCTGCAAGGGACGCCAACATGCTCGTAACACCACGAAGTGAATGCAGAGTGGGGCAAAGCTTGAAAGGGTTTCATCCGTAAACCGTGAATCCTCCGTCCATCCATCTGTCTGTTTGTCTGTCAGACCATCTGCGCGTTTGTCTGTGTATGACAACGGACATGGACAGACAGACGTGTCCGGCTATGACAACAGAGGGGGGATTGAGCCACAGCGTAAGTGCATGAAGCCCGCTATAACTCCATGTTCTCAAAGTACCCGGATACTGAAAAGGCGTAAAGCGCTTACATTTTAATTCAATCCATGCCATCTAGCAGCCATTTCAATCCATCTGTTTCATTTCGGACGGTCTCTTCAATCGTTCCTTGGCCTCCGTCCTAAAAATGAACAAAAACAGGCGCGTGGCAGCTTGGCTCACGTGACATAGACTGCCACGGTATTCATCACGGCTCAAATGGACCAATTGCGTGCGACTTGATGGAACTGAAGGCCTCTGTCTGAATAAGGCTCACATGACATAGAATGTCGGGGCATTCCCCACAGCTCAAATAGGCCAGTCACGAGTGATTCGATGGAATGGAACACCTCCGTTCGAATTTGGAATGTGTATAAAATTGCACCACTGAGTTACGCAGCATATTGTCGTAAACACAACTAGCTACCCAGCAGCGCTATGTGCTTCGGTACTATCAAGCTAGGGCGTTGGTTGACCCTTACTAAACTGGCGCGACCCACCTTGAGGGATTGGTCATAAAATGGGCAGTGCTTTGTTATATCAATGAATTTATTTATAATCTCAAGATGCTTAGCAATACAGTCGACTCCTCTTAAACAGTACTCGAAAGGGATCCTTAAAACTGTTCCATTTATCAGAAGTTTCATTTAAGCAAAGTACACTTATTTAGTGAACCAAGACCTTTATTCAAACTGCCCAAACCTCACTTTACTCATGAGAATGAGTGGGAGGAAAAAAAAGGAGTGAAGAGTGGTTTGTTTGGCAAGCTTGAGTTGTTTTTTCACAAGGTACGCACACATGCCTGACAAACTAGCTAGAAATTCTAAACAAGCCTCATGCTGAAAATAGCACTGCAAAAGTTCAACAGCCTCTTTAGCTGATCGGTCTGGTGGCACCACTGCACTTCGGCAATCATTTCCTTGACAGTCTCTTCACGACAGGTACAAACATTTTCATCAATTGATTTGTAGTCCTGCGGCGTGAAACGGGCAGAGGGTACGACCTGGCTGAATACTGTCTCAATGTTGGCATCAGCAGGGCTTTCTTCTTCATCAGGTACTGCTTTCTTGCGCTTGAAAGCCAGCATGGTAAAAGAATGTGTGTATTGTTGTTTCCTTCACTTGCTCCCAGACACAAGCCAAAATGTGGATGGCTGCCAATAAATCTATGCCTTAGCATTTTCGCTGCCTGCTCTACGCAGCATTTCATGGAGCAATTGTCAGCGGTAATGAACTTTAATGTTCTGAATAACCTCTTGATCCATTGGCTAGATCACTGCCGTTGTTTTGGCTGGCAAGAACTTCAGAGTGATGGCTTCAAGTACTTGAACCTGACCATGGGCTGAGCAATTATCCACAATGAAGACAACCTTCCTGCCTTGCCTCGTAAATCTTGCGTCTTCCTCCCGAAGCCAGTTTTCGAAAATGGCCATGGTCATCTACACTTTTTCGTTCCCATGGTACACAACGGGAAGGTGTCGAACGCCTGTGAAAAAACATAGGTGCCTTGATTTTCTTGTTACCAACAGCTTTGATTTCTCATCTCCTGCCATGTTTGCACCCACCAGCACAGTGATGCGATCTTCACTGCATTTTCCTTCACTACAGGCTTGGCCTTTGAAGTTGAGAGTCTTTGATGGAAGCACCTTGTAAAAAAGACTCATCTCGTCGGTGTTGAAGACGTCTCATGGCTCAAAGCTCGTCAAAATTTCCATAAACCGCCTCTGTTGCCAGTTGGTGCAAATGTCCCTGTTGACTGCACCACTCTCACCTGAGGTGTGCTTTGAAGACTAGGCCATGGCGCGTTTTGAAGCATGTGAGCCCTCCGTCGCTTAGGACAAAGTTCTTAACACCCATTTGCCTGGAGATCTCTCGAGCTGTCTGCTCTAGAATTGGTCCGCTTATGGGCAAATTGGAATTCCGTGCACGCTTGAACCACAGAAAAAGAACTTTTCTAGTTGTTCATGAGGCGTTGTCCGCATCCATTTAGATCTAAAGGTCCTGTTTTTTAACAGTGCCTTCAATCTTCACTCCGTCTTTCCAGATCTGCGACAGCATCAATTTAGGGATGTAGTTTTTGCCACCTTCATCTTGGGCACAAACCATAGCTTTGATCGAGCTCCTGAAGAGTTTGCAGCTTTCTTTCAAGCTAGAGTGTATGGTGTGGCCGCTTCCTTTCTATCAGGCTGAAATAACTTTGTGATCCACCGGACTTCGCTCCCACAGCCACAAGCGAGCATGGTTTCTGGATTGGCATGTCGAAGTGTTGCCATGGTTGTGAGACTGCCTTTGGCATGAGCGAGTCTATGCTGTGTTTAGAGTTTGTGCCGTTTAACCGTAGGTGACCAACAAGCACTGTTTCGATTAACCGATGAATTTCGCTGAGGCAACACACAGAAATCCAGCCATATGAGCCCATTTAGTTCCGTTAATGAGGCATTTTCGTTTAAATGAGTTTCGTTTATTGGTAGTCCGCTGTATATTGTTTTCTAAATAACCAATTCACGAAAAAACAAAAAGAAAAGACAAATGTTGTTAAAAAGCATGTTTTCATCTTGATAACCTTAGCATTGAATTCGTTCCGTCTCATGTAGTAATCAGCATACGGCATTGCTAATGCCCTTGGGGCTAAAACCCAGTGCTGTAGCCCCATGTGTAGCCTCAAAGGAAAGAACCATCGGCGTTGATAAATTGAATCCCATCATTTGGAGCGGTTCATCCAGAAGTCAGCACCCGTTCATCCATCATTCGGCAAGCATTGTCAAACCATGACTAGTAGATTTCTACTATCCCTCAAGAGGTAGGTATGTAACAGCTGCATCTTGTCGGTATTAATCTACAGAGCAGTAACCTGGAGGCTTCCAAAGAGGGTTCAGCTTAAATTTAGGATTATGCAGCGAGAAATGGAAATGAAAATGATAGGTCTAACCTCAAATGACAAGAAGAGAGCTGAGTGGATCAGGGAACAAACCGTGGTTAAGGTAATCGTAGTTGAAATCGTGAAGAGGAAATGAAACCTGGCCCGGGCATGTAGCACGCAGGCAGGATAACCGCTGGTCACTAAGGGTAACTTACTGGATTCCCTGAGAAGGCAAGCGGGTTAGGGGGAGGCAGAAAGTTAGGTGGGCAGATGAGATTAGGAAGTTTGCGAGTGTAAGTTTGCAGCAAGCACAGGACCAAGTTGACTGGCGGATCATGGGAGAGGCCTTTGTCCTGCAGGGGACGAAGTCAGACTGATAATGATGATGATGGTCCAGAAGTCTTTCTTTGATTGGTTCAGGGCATGGGAAGAAATGATACAGGCTGTACAGTAGGACAACTACATGGTGAAAAGTGAAACTTTGTGAATGCTGTAGTGAGAGATGTGCATGTCAGTGTTTGTTTCCGAAAGCAACAGGAATGTTGCAAGAGGTTGCAGTCAGTGAGAGAGATGTGACGGTGGCAAAAGCGATTGTGCCTTTGTCATCGCCACTTTACAAGATGAAGCATAAGACGAGACGGGGCTGCGGCGTCCTCTATGGCCAAAATTATAACGCATTTTCTTTCGCGCCCGCGCCTTGAGCTCTTAGCATGAGCTGCGGGAGCAGCGAAGTCATGGTGAGTGATGATGCCGCAACAATTTCAAGCGAAGCACTTCGCAAGACACTGTGGCCGAAATCACTGTAACGCGAAGCCACAACAGACGAGCGTGCTGCCCGGTCACTCACCATGATTTCACAGCGAGTGGCCGTGGGGCCATCGATATTTCTAAATTCTCTTGAGTGTTTTGCGAGTATGCGGGTAGTGGGCGCTAACCAAGAATATTCTGTGTGAGAATGACAGCTTATCACGTGCCACGACAGTTGTGAAGTATGCATCTTGCATTATGCTCACTAACGTGAGAAACGTGGCTGCTTTCATGCAAGTTTTCCCGTTTATTTATGGAGACATCGCAAAAGAATGTACCCCTATGATATCTTTAAATCCTGCTAGATGCACTAATGCGCCGGCCACGGGCATTTGTGCCACCATAGTTATCAAAGCAACAAGGCGCTGCTGTGTACTAGGGCTCTCAACGTTGCGCGCCCGGTGCACCTCAAGTGGCGCTGCGCACGGCTTTCAAGGCACCCTCTATAGTTCCCACTCGGACTGAATAATCGAAAAACAAAGAATACAGGCAGTGACACTCAGCCTTGCACACACACACAAAAAAAAAAACCGGTAGAGACTGTCGGAATAAGCCTACGACAACGACCTTGTGCTTCTCTAAGGGCAGTATATTAAACTATTTTTTCCAATGGCAGCATTATTTAGTTGAGGTGGGTGTGGGCAAATTTTATTCTCTACTTCGATAAAGCAAATCCAATGTGCGTCTTTCTCCCGATAAATTTAATGCTAATATTGCCTGTGTGTGAAAACCAAACTGAAACTGCATGTCCAATAGGCTCTCACCAAAAGAGTTAGACACAGTGTTATCGCCATCACACAATAGTGATGGATCACGAGTCATTCTCACAAGGTTGCGTAGAATGCCTTCGTGCTTGAGTGAGCTGTGCGCATCATAATTTGTTGCCTTATGAAGTGTGACTAGTGATGTTATAATGAACACTGTTATAATGAACGTTGCCATCAAGTGAATTTCGCACGATGAAAATAGCAGCATCGCGCCCTTTTGCGTGCTTAAGCTTGTGACTGAGTGGTGCAAACCAAGGCAGGAGATCAGCCGTACGTCGGCCATGAAAAGTTGCCACAGACCGAAAACGTCAAAATATAAGGATCTCGGAAATAAGCTTTTCGGCTAGCTGAAGCTACTCTGGGTGGAGCTTCTCTTAGTAACCACCCTGCATACACATTCAATCAAGGCACATGCAGAAGTGCTTCAACTGCCTGCACGAGAATAAGTTTTCAATTCTAGGAAGACATCCCGTCTCAATCTCTATTTTTCTAATCATCAACCTAGGTGAACGCAAATTCATATTTGGACTTGTTGGTGCTTAACGTTTGATGCAATGAAATGTTTTTTTTTTTTTTTTTCATTCCTAACGGAATCACGAAGTCTTCATAAGATGCAAAGTTGACGTAAAACTGTATAGTATAACCAATGTTTTTAATGCATTATTTCTATGGGGATTTCGCTGAGACCAAATTGACCCGTAGTAAAAAGTGGGTCGTTGCGAAACCAGTGCACATGTAATCGGAGTTCTACTGTAAGTGGATACACCATCCAAAACGTCGATGAAGTGCTTGAGGCCACAGAAATTTGAATGAAGCATTAGATGGAACATCTATGCAAAATCTTTATAGGGGAGACTGCAATTGATGTGGGTGGAGCTCGTACTGTTCTTGACTTCTGACCGACTGTAGTACGCATATTTTTTTGCAATTTAGGACGTAACCGAGCCCCCCAACAATTGTAGTTACCATCAAATGGCTTCATTAAAGAAGTTTAGTGCCTCTCGAGTCAACCCCCACAGAATTAATTGCAAATTCGAGGCCGCATGCTTTGGTACGATGTTTGACCCGCGTGTTAGCACAAGCTTGGGCTACCACCGGTCGGCTGCTATTTCTGGTCATACTGTGAATTGTTTGTGAAGCCCTTTAATAATTATGCTTGTTAGGTTGGACATCTGATTTACCCATTCCTGGGAAGATCATACTAACGAGGTTCCACTAGGTTTGAGTGACGGTGTCTGTCTGATTAATTTTGTCAACTACACTGCCTGTTATTCCTCACTTTCAGGACTTCGAAAAACACCTGATGGACCACGCCTGCACGTGACGACCCCGTTGGCGTTTCGTCCTCAGCCTTCTTCAGTACAATCGTGTCGATGAACATTTTTTTCTCGTCGCAAGCCCGAATTTCGAGGCTGTGGATCACACGGGTGTCATAGTCAGCATCGAGCTTCAGGGCTGTTAGTCACACGAATGTCGTATTTTTGTCGTGCTCATTTCCCAATGATGTCATTCTTTATACATGCCTTGTAGATAATGCCTTCCTTGTAATTGCTTACCAAAGTCACGATGATGTTGACGCAAGTGTATATAAACATGTTTTTGTAACGCAAGCTCAACACCGCATCAAGCTCCAGCCAACTTCCTAAGATGCCATCTTGTCAGTACACATTGTCTCATGTCATCATTTTCCATCTGTCCTCGTGTTTGTTGGTTTCTCAAATTTATCTTTGTTTTTACAAAAGTGCCACCTAGGTGCCTTGCCTGCTTGGCGCACAGACCCCCGCCAGAGTCGCATCACATTGTGTTGAGTTGCTCATTGTTTTTGGGTCCAAATTCTTGGCTCTTGTTTCAGTGTTGCTGCAAGGCTGTTTGTTTATTTCATTTGTTGGTGTTTTGTGTTCTTGTTGTACTTTAACTTTGGTATGCAATTTTTTTTTTACACATAGTACTGGGAGCTATATTCTCAGTGATTCGCTTTCACATGATGTGGCATCTGCGGCAATGGTTCCTCACTGGAGAAGAGCCGAGCATTCTGGGTGCTGGTTCTTCTGAGCATTTATTTCTTTGAGGGTGCCCCTGGAGGTGAATGACTGAAAGTGCTGCTTCCGTGCACAATGCATTGCTCATTCATCTTAGCCTGCCTTGTCAGAAATTTAGAGGGGCCAGAATAAAGAGTGCTGTTGAGTTGGATTGTTAGTGCTGTTTGTTTTTGGCAGAAAAAAATAACAATGTTACTCTCACACTAAAAAGGTACAAGGGCATTTATAAAGCAAGAAAAGTGTACATTTAAGGGCTCAAGTTCTTGGTTAGGCACAATACAAATGAGATCTATCAGACAGTCATGGCAAGGAAAGTATAGGGAATGTTACTAGAAGTATTTATGATGTAAATGTGGACAAAGAATATGGGACGAAGAGATAACGTTGTGGACAGGGACCGAACCGCGACCTTCGAGTAACATGTCCGATGCTACGAACTGAGCAATCACGAGGACTGTCCTCCCGTCCAGTTTATGGGGTAGACACGTATATGAGTCTTGAAGGGACACTAAAGGCAACTATTAAGTCGACGTTGACTTGAAATAGCGGTCCAGAAACCTCATAGGGTTACTTTTGTGCCAAGAAAGTGCTTATTTTGAAATATATTCACGTTTTAGTGCTCCACATCGAGTTAGCGCACTTCGAATTACCCGCCTCAAACAGACGTCTCCCGTCACTGTTGCCGCGCACTAGTAGCAGCAGAACGAAAGCAGCGGGAGCCACAGCAGCAACAACGGTCATTAAACAATTTCCTGCCATTGGCTCCGAGATGGCAGACGTGCTTGGTTCAACTGGGCCCCGATAGATGGCACAACCTGTCCAGTTTAGCTAAACAAAAATTGAACCTATGAACCACTCTTGCCCTTCCCCACTGTAACGTCGGGTGGTACTGAAATACGAAGCATTTCTTAGCGTACTTCGGCAACTTTGATCGTATCTATCTATATCTATCTAGTCACCATCGACATTTAGCTTTCCTGGCCATTTCAACAATGGTACTGATATCAAAATTGGTATAGCATAACGTAGCTGTACGACAAGCATAAGTTACTAGTCAAAACATGAAAATCATGACATGTATGTCATGATTTACATTTTATGGTCTTGCTGCTCTTGCGGTACATGACATATTGCAAAATTGGTATGGTATGACATGACTGCATGGCGCACACCAGTGACAGACCCTGATGTCGAAATCCTGACATACATGTCATGTAAGTCATGACTACATGCCATGCTCATGGTGCACTCGCAGTCATTTCGCTAGCTTTACATATAGAAAATCTGGTATTACAGGATGAGATTGGATGTCAACGAAGGTATATGACTGGTGCAAACATGATAATCATGACATGTCTATCATGTAAGAGCATGACAACATACCGCACTCATGATGCACTCATGGCCATTTCGCTAGCTTCACATATACCAAATTTGGTATTACGTGACGTGAATGAACGGTGAAGGTAAATGACAGGTTCAAACATGATAATCATGATATGCATGTCATGTAAATTATGACTACATGCTATGCTCATTGCACGCTCGCAGCTGTTTCGCTAGCTCCACTTATACCAAATTTGGTATCAGGTGACGTGAACAGACAATGGTGAATGACACGTCCAAATATGATAATCATGATGTGCGTGTCATATGTAAAACATGACTACATGCTATGGACATAGCGTGCTGGAGGCCGTTCCGCGAGCTCCATATGTACGAAATTGGGTATTACGTGGGGCGCATGGACGACGAAAGTATGTGACTGGTGGAAACATGATAATTATGACATGCCAGTCATGTAAGAGCATGACAATATATTACGCTCATAATGTGCTCATGTCCGTTTTGCTTGCTTCACATATACCGAATTTGGTATTACGTGATGTGAATGGACAGCGAAGGGAAATGACACGTAAACATGATAATCATGACATGCATGTCAATGAAAGCATGCTACGCTCATAGCGCGCTTACAGCTGTTTCCCTAACTCCACTTATACCTAATGTGGTATCAGGTGCCGTGAATAGACGATGAAGGTAAATTACACGTCCAAACATGATAATCATGATATGCGTGTCATATGTGAAACATTACACACCAGGCTCATAGCGTGCTCACGACCGTCTCTCTAGCTCCACTTATACCAAATATGGTATCAGGTGACGTGAATAAACGACGAAGGTGAATGACACGTCCAAATATACTCATGACATGCGTGTCATGAAAAACATGACCACATGCCACGCTCGTAGTGCAATCGTTTCGCTAGCCTCGCATATACGAAATTTGGTCCTACGTGGCGTGAATAGACGGCAAAGGTATATGACTGCTGCAAACATGATAATCATGACACGCCTGTCATGTAAGAGCATGACAACATACCTTTCATGATGAGCTCATGGCTGTTTCGCTAGCTTCTCATATATTGAATGTGGTATTACGTGTCGTGAATGAACGGCGAAGATAAACGACACGTCGAAACATGATAATCATGACATACGTGTCAATGAAAACGTGACTACATGCTACGGTCATAGCGACCGTTTTGCTAGCTCGACGTGTACCAAATTTGGTATCGCATAATGTGAATAGGCGACAAAGTAAATGACCTGTCTAAATAAGACAGTCATGACATGTAAATCGTGACATTTATGTCCGCCTCCCAACGTTGCGCTGACTTTAAAATGACAATCAACCTTCCTCATTCGTGCTTAGCATATCTATTCCCACTGTATGTAAGACCTGCAATTTTTTTTTCCATGAATCAAACACAAACGAACAAGCAGCATTTTATTATGCTTCTTGATGCATGGGAGGTTCTTTATTAATTTAATTAATTGTGGGCTGTAACTCTGACATCATGGGCATCATTTTTCAAATAGCCTAATGTGATGCATGTGTTCTCGTGCACTTACCTTAATTCCTTGGTAAGTAGGGCACTGTTGTTGATAATACCATCGTATGAGACATTGTCATACGTTGAGCTTTCACCCTCCCATAAATGGTTATTTGACTTCAGTGCCCCTCTAAACGTGAGAGCGTCAGTCAGCGCCGCCAGAAGCCTTGACAGCGAGTGTGTAACGCTCTTATCTGCCTGTTCGGCGTCACGTAGCACGTGAACTTATTACGAGCTGGCAGCTGACCAATAAGCTCTCGTATACTACTTGAATGTTTCCCCAGCGCAAAGTGCCAAAGCTGTACCGTTGAGCGATGTTCCGCGCCAGCGAAGTGGTTAGTCAAATGACGAAAACAGCTGTCATCCGGAGAAAGGCTAGTCATGCCGTTGCCATCATGACCGCCACTGCTGGTCGCCACGTGGCCTCGCCGCGCCTCTCTACCGTGGCAGCTGGGGTGACGTCACGCCGAGTCACGCGTGCACCGCGGAGCAGCTGTGTAAGGACCGCACTAAGCTCATAATCGCCTTGCAAGCGTTTACGTCATAAAGTACCTAATAATTAGAGTTACTGCGCATGTGCGTGTCTTCGAATCTATGCTGCTTATCGCGAGGATCAACCAGCTACGCCGTTTCAAGTCTTTCGCGCCCTCTGCAAGCATTTTTTTTATCATGATTCTAGATTGGAGAATTGTGCTGACCGACCAGTGGGGTCAGGGAACCACCACTTCTGTAATGCTCTTCGACTTCTGTTGCCCCGCCACGGTGGTCTAGTGGCTAAGGTACTCGGCTGCTGACCCGCAGGTCGCAGGATCGAATCCCGGCTGCGGCGGCTGCATTTCCGATGGAGGCGGAAATGTTGTAGGCTCGTGTACTCCGATTTGGGTGCACGTTAAAGAACCCCAGGTGGTCGAAATTTCCGGAGCCCTCCACTACGGCGTCTCTCATAATCAAATAGTGGTTTTGGGACGTTAAGCCCCACAAATCAATCAATCGACTTCTGTTACGCTACTTCAGTAACTGTATGAGATCGCCTGCTTTAAGGAGGGATAGTAGATATATTAATTTCATTAATACTCCAGTTCACGCTGAATGGGGGAGAGCGATCCGTAGTGTGCACACTCGTTCACTTTGCTGTTTATCACCAAACGTCAAGCGAAGTGTTTAAACTGGACACTGTGTGTGATGACAACTAGGTGCACAATCGGCAAGTTACGTGTTTAAGATCATTGACCGCCCAAGTTCTTTGCTTGATAACGATCAATTAGTCCAAGTCTGTAACAGTACAGGTACGAAAAGCTTGCAAGTGCTTAGAAAACGTCTGCAGCGTCAAATGCGTACCGCTGCTGGTGGCGTAGCCCAGGCAGTGGTGCATCCAGTTTTTCGAGTGGCGCCTAAATTTGTTGCCGCCGAGGCCCGGTTTCGGCGTGAGTCTCAAGGAGCACTTTGGGTTCGACTGCGACGTTTGCTACTGCCTGTGGCCGCACGTTTCAGCATCTGTACGGCGTGCTTGGGCGATGATTTTTTATGGACTCGCAAGTAGTAGGGGCTGGCCAAAGATGCTTGGTACTGTATCGTGATGAAGTACTTGAGATTCAGATACAAGATACTACAGGAATATTTGTAGTTTGTTCTAATCTATTCGCTTGCGACGACTTAATTTCCCGCGTTGAGTACGAAACTATTTAACGTGTGTGCACTTTTAAGTTATAAATGTAAATATTATAAATACCGTATATACTCGTGTAAGGGCCGCACTTTTTTTTCGAAAATTTTGCTAGGTGCGGCCCTTACACGAATCAGGCCGATTTAGTACAGGCAGTACAGGCCAAAGGTCTGTACTGTTTATGCAACAGTAGCAGAGTGCAAGAGTCACAAATGACATGCCAGAAATGTTTTTATTCGGATTCCATTTCGCTGTCCTCGTTCTCGGAGGAGCTCGCCTCGGCGTCCGCGTCTTCCCAGAGACGGTCATCTTCGGTGCCGTTCATGGAGTTCGAAATTCCCGTTACCTTGAAGCTTTTAGCAACTACTTCTACTGACATGGCACGCCACGCATTCAAAATCCATTCACACACCTGTTGGAGCGACGCCCGCTTCAGCCGTCCTGTAGGGGTCTTCTCGTGGACGCCTCCAGCCATCCATTCAGAGTAACATCGGCGAAATTCCACTTTGAATGGTCTGTTGACGCATACGTCGAGCGGCTGCAGCACACTCGTCAGGCCACCGGGAATGACGGCCAAGTCCGTACGAGTTGCGGCAACTCGGTTCTTGACGCGGTCGGTCAAGTGGCCCCTAAAGCTGTCCAAAACAAGGAGGGCTTTCCGTTGTAACAGCCCTCCAGGTCTGTTTGCCCAGACGGTCTTAATCCAGTCAACGACCAGTTCCTCGGACATCCAGCCCTTCTCTTGCGCACGTACGACGATTCCCTGAGGGAACTTCTCTTTTGGGAGAGTCTTCCTTTTAAATACGACGTACGGCGGAAGCCTCCTGCCGTCTGCCGTGATGCACAACATCACAGTGCACCTTTGGCGTTCTGCACCAGTCGTGCGCACAGACACACTTTTCGCACCTTTTAAATCCACTGTGGTGCTTTCCGGTGCATCGAACCACACAGGTGTCTGGTCCGCATTCCCAATTTGGGACAGGTCGTATTCATGCTCCCTCCTGAGAGCATTCACGAAGCGATGAAACTTAATGACGTGGTCTTCGTACTCGCGCGGCAGTTTTTGGCAAATCGTCGTTCGGCGCCGAATAGAAAGCTGGTTACGGTTCATAAACCGCGTAGCCCAGCCCCGACTTGCCTTGAATTGTGCCGGGGGTATTTCCATGTGGCGAGCGATGCTGAGGGCTTTGACGCGTATCATGTCAGTCGATACGGCGTAGCCGTCCCTTCGTGTGTCGACGACGTAGTTGACGAGCTCGCTTTCGAGTTGCGGGTACTTGCACTTTTTCCCGCGAAACGCCTTTCGGCTCCTGTTAGTAGCGGCGAGGGCATCTTTCTGATTCATCCAGTAACGCACGCGCTTCTCATCGACGTCGTACTTTCGTCCAGCTTCCCGCTTCCCGTGCTCCTCGGCATAGTCAATCACTTGCAGCTTAAATGCTGCAGTGAATGATCTCAGATGCCGGCCCATCGTCCGTCACGTGCGCTGGCTTCTGCAGGGTTCACTACAACCAACAAAGTGACACCGACGACACCGATCTGAAGTCGCGCTGCCAACGTATCGACACGATGCTAGGAACGATGCCAACAAAGAGGCCGCACAAGGCAAATATGGCGGCGCGCTGTCAACAGCGTGGTCGGCGCGTCGGCGGAAGTAGAATAAAAGCGGAAAAGCGTGCAGCGCCATCTGGCTGTAAATGAACTAACTACACTTTTCTGGCGGGACATTTTGAACTTTTGTTTTTTTTTTTTTCGAAATATCCGCTTTCAAAGTTGGGGTGCGGCCCTTACACGAGGGCGGCCCTTACACGAGTATATACGGTATAAAATCCGGGGTTGCAAACGCAGTTTTTTCTTTGTGATCTTCGCGCATGGGGATTTGCCAGTGGCTGGAACGCAAGTCGAGGCCTGAAAATAATTCAGCACCTTGTGAGGAATCGAGGGCGTCGTCGATGCGTGGCACGGGGTATACTTCCTTCCTAGTGATCTTATTGAGTGCTCGGCAATCGACGCAAAATTGTACGGAACCGTCTTTATTACGCACCAGAACGATGGGAGACAACCAAGGACTGGTTAAGGGTCGGATTATTTCCCGTTGCAGCATATCGTCTACGTTTTAATTTCCTCAATGATTTTTCGTTTGGCTAGATTTACGCGGTACGGACGGCGGTGCACAATGAATGTTCCGTCGGTCTGAATACGATGTGCTGTAGCGGTGGTCTGGCCCAGGGTGGATGAATGGACGTCAAAAGAGTTTGCATGCTTTTGCAACAAATCAAGCAGCTGCTGCTTCAGTGAGTCTGTGAAGTCTTTGTTGATGGCTGCTGTAAAGGCCGAGGAAGCAGCATGATCTGCAGGATAGCCTTTAGAGGAGACAGGGGTAACAGGCATGACGCACACAGGCTCCAGATCGTCAACGCAGGCGATAGTAGTGCCCTGCGGCAGTAAAATTTTATCTGGTGTGGTGTTCACAGCTGCGAGAACAGCTGATCCATTGTTGAAGCGAGCCACACCTGATGTGAGAGCTATGCCTTTATTAGGGCAATGGGTGGACTGAGTGACCAAAAATGTCACCAGAGTCGACGTCGTTGGACAAAACTGTGACTAATTGATGTTCGTGTGGTGGTAACCCGATGACTACAGCAGCGCTGAGTCGAAGTGGCCTGTAGGTTTCGTCGCTGAGCAAGTGGTCTGTGTCAGTAAGACAGACGACACGTTGTGCACAACAAATAGCCGCGGAAGCAGAGGAAAGAAAGTCCCAGCCTAAAATGAGTTCGTGGCAGCACGGGGATAGCACAGCAAGTTCTGTATGATGAAGAATGTCCTCGATTAGCACACGTGCAATACAGAGTGCGGAAGGGCGAATCATTGTTCCCTGGGCTGTAACCAGTGTTGGTCCGTCATAAGGCGTCGTGACTTTTCGAAGACGGGTACACAAATCACCACGAATAATAGAAAACGCAGCCCCAGTGTCCACCAAAGCATCAACGTCCACTCCTTCAACTGTGGCTGAAATCATATTGTAAGGGCGCGCTGGAGGAATTGGAGTCCTGTGTTGGTATGCAGTTTGTCCTCCAAAAACTGCATCACTTAGTTTTCCGGACGCCGATCAGAAGCGAGGGAAGCAGGCTGAAGAGGAGCGACCGTAGGGCGACGGTGAACGGCGTCGGGTTGATCGATGACTACTGCGCAGTTCACCCGATGCTGGTGGAGATGGAGACCGACACAGTGGTGACGAATAACGGCGGCCCTGGTACAAGGGTCCTGCGGCATAGTCCCGTTCGCGTATGTCGTACCCTCGACGCTCGTCTTGCTGGCGTTAGCTGCAAAAGCGTGAAATGTGACCACGATATCCGCAATAATAGCACGTAGGGCGAGTCGATCGATAAGGAGGGTAGTAGCTTGTAGTAACTGCACCGGGAGAGAGAGCAGTGAGAGGGACAGATGACGGCTCAGGCGGTGGTGATGGAAAGCTCGTGAGCTTGTAGGAGGTGCGGCAGCAACCGACGCGTACGTTCGTGGCGGCGACGTCGAGCTGACGGTGCCTGGTGGCGCGGTGGCGGCATGCGAGAACGATGGGAGAGTACGAGCGACAGTGGGCTGCAGGTGGGCCATGTGGGTCGTGTACGTGAGCTCCTCCCTGATGACATCCCGCAATGACGTTGAAGAAGACTGAATGGGACACACTGAAGGTATAGTGTGGATCCCATTGATTCTAATTCTACGCGCATAACCACCCTTATCGTGTCTGGTAGGTTTGAATCCGCCGTAATGCGGGCCGGGTCACTGTCCGGTTGTAGGCGCATAGACTCAAGTTCTTCGAGGCGCTGACAGGTTGTCGCAACGTCAGCAACGGTAGCCGGATTCTGGATTGCAAGGGCATTGAATGCGACGGGTGCAATCCCCTTAAGAAGCTGGCGTACCTTGTCTGACTCTGTGATTGGTGTGTCAACCCGGCGGCAAAGTGAAAGAACATCCTCCATGTAGGATGTATACGACTCCCCGATGTGCTGTTTCCGAGTCGCGAGAGCTTTTTTTGCGAGAGCCGAATGAACAGCCGGTGTGCCGAAGACATGGCGAAGCTGATCTTTGAAGGCTGACCAGTCGGGGATGTCGATGAAGTGGTTGAGGAACCACGTCTTTGCGACACCCGTGAGGTAGAATGAGACGTGAGCGAGTTTGTAGGTGTTATCCCACCGGTTAGCAGCGCCGACACGTTCGAAATCGTCCAGCCTTTTCTCCACATCCTCCCGGCGCATACCATCGAAGGGATGGGGCTCACGCTGGAGGCTGTTAATGATGTGAGAAGGCGCGGCACGTGGTGGTGGATTGGGAACGGCTGCAGCACCGACCTCATCTTGGTGCGACATAATGTTACGGGTAACTTATTTAATAAATTAAATACGATGCACCGTGCTCGGCGAACAAGATGGCGACAGTTCATCAACAACCAGCCACCAACGTCGTCTTTCTCTTTATTGCAGACAGGCTGGGCCGTCTGTTGCGTATCATAACCCCCCGGTGGTAGAAGCACCGTCTCGGTGCTTGAGCAATTCGGATGCGGTAGAAGGAGGGTGATAAGGCTTGAGTCGAGCTATGTGCGCGATGTCACTCGAAGGTGACGATGATGACGTTGAATCGGCTGGAACGATCTCGTATGTAACGTCAGTCACCTGGCGAACGACGCGGTATGGTCCAGTGTAGCGTGACAGCAGTTTTTCAGAAAGCCCTACACGCCGACTGGGGGACCAGAAGAGGACAAGGGAACCCGGTGAAAAGTGCACGTTTCGATGATGGGAATCGTAGAGCTGTCTTTGGTGCTCCTGTGAAGCCTGCAGGCGGCTACGGGCGAGTTGGCGTGCGTGGTCGGCTCGCGCGATGGCTTCGCCGGCATACTCAGTGTCCGAGGGCAGCAAGGAGTCAAATGGTAGGGCGGGTTCTCGGCCGTATAGAAGGTAGAATGGTGAATAGCCGGCAGTGTCGTGACGTGACGAATTATATGCGAACGTCACAAATGGCAAATGAACGGCCCAGTCCTGGTGGTCGGCCCCTACGTCTTTAGAAAGCATGTCGGTTATGGTGCGGTTGAGGCGCTCTGTAAGACCGTTCGTTTGCGGATGGTACGAAGTGGCAGACTTGTGATTGGCAGAGCAAGAGCGCAGGATTTCATCAACGAAAGCTGATAGGAAGGTGCGGCCCCAGTCAGTGAGAAGCTGGCGTAGAGCTCCGTGTACTAAAATAATATCATATACCAGACAGTCCGCCACATCGGTTGCGCAACTCGTTGGAACTGCTCGTGTGATAGCGTACCGTGTCGCATAGTCAGTGGCGACAGCGATCCATTTGTTGCCTGAGCTGGAGATCGGGAATGGGCCAAGCAGGTCGACGCCAACTCGAAAAAAAGGGTTCAATGGGACTGTCGATCGGCTGAAGGAATCCTGCTCGTGGGGAAGACGGCTTTTTGCGGCGCTGTCAGGGCTCACAAGCGGCGACGTAGCGTTGAACAGAGCGGGCAAGACCAGGCCAAAAGAAACGACGACGTACACGGTCGTATGTGCGAGAGACGCCCAAGTGACCCGCCAAAGGAGCGTCATGAAGTTGGTTAAGAACAGTCGCACGAAGATGTGCTGGTATGACGGGGAGCAAGTCATGGCCGTATGGATCGAGGTTGCGGCGATACAGGATGCCGTCTTCTACCAGGAACATTTGTAGAGATGCGTCGCGAGGCATTGACTCAAGCTTGTCAATGATGGTTCGCAGGGAAGCATCCAGGCGTTGTTCGTGGCCAAGGTTGAGTAGCTGCGTCACAGACAGGAGGTCTGGAAAAGTGTCAGTATGGGCAACCTCTTCCACAGGGTAGCGTGATAAACAATCAGCATCTTGATGTGACCGCCCTGTTTTGTACGTTACGGTGAACGTGTATTCTTGTAATCGTAGGGACCAACGAGCGAGGCGTCCTGTGGGATCCTTGAGTGAGGCCAGCCAGCAGAGCGCGTGGTGGTCGGTGACTACCCGGAATGGACGCCCGTATAAGTATGGGCGAAACTTGGCGACTGCCCACACAAGAGCGAGACACTCACGTTCCGTGATTGAACAGTTGCGCTCGGCTGTAGATAGCAGGTGGCTTGCATATGCTATAACACGGTCATGTCCGCGTTGATGTTGCATTAGCATTGCCCCGATGCCATGCCCACTAGCGTCAGTGCGAACCTCGGTTGGAGCTGATGGATCGAAATGGGCTAAAATCGGTGTTGTTGTAACGAGCGTCGTCAGCTGGGAAAAAGATGAGGCTTGATCAGCGCCCCAGAAAAACGGGGTGTCCTTCTTCAGGAGGTTTGTGAGTGGGCGTGCAATGATGGCGAAGTCCTTAACAAACCGTCGAAAGTTGGAGCACAAGCCCACAAAACTGTGAACGTCTTTTGTTGACTTTGCAACAGGAAAGTCCGTGACGGCGCGAATTTTCTCGGGATCCGGGCGGACTCCTGCGGCATCGACGATGTGGCCAAGTACGGTTATTGACGACGAGCAAAGTGGCATTTCGACGAGTTCAGTTGAAGTCCGGCTCGACGAAAAACTCCAAAAATTGCCGATAAGCGCTTGAGATGGGAGTCGAATGTGGGCGAGAAAACGATAACGTCGTCTAAATAACATAAGCAGGTTGACCATTTAAACCCTTGGAGCAATGAGTTTATCATTCTTTCGAATGTGGCCGGCGCATTACATAGACCAAAGGGCATAACTTTGAAGTGATAAAGTCCGTCAGGAGTGACGAATGCGGTTTTCTCACGGTCCATCTCATCCACAGCGATCTGCCAATAGCCAGATCGAAGGTTGATAGTAGAAAAATACGTAGCACCGTAAAGGCAGTCTAAGGCATCGTCGATTCTAGGCAACGGATAAACATCTTTCTTCGTAATTTTGTTGAGATGCCTACAATCTACACAAAAGCGCCATGTTCCATCCTTTTTTCTGATCAGGACGACAGGAGAATCCCAGGGGCTACAAGAGGGTTCGATTATGTCTTTTGCAAGCATCTTTTTGACTTCCTGTTGTATGACTGTGCGCTCGGACGTGGAAACACGGTATGGACGTCGGTGAATGGGACTCGCGTCACCAGTATTGATGCGATGAGTAACAACACTCGTTCGGCTTAAAGCCATGCTGGCGAAGTCGAAAATGTCACTATAGGACTCCAGGACGTGACGAAGGGCTTCCGCTTGATCAGGAGCGAGGTCTGATGGTACCATGTGGTCAACGTCGACGCCCGATGAACGTGATAGAGTTGGTTCATGGTCTGAGGTGCAGCAATCATCTACTATGAAGGGTTCAACCGTATGGTCTTGTAGAGCAGTAATTTCGGCCAGGGAGATACCTTGTGGAAGAATTCGGGCAGTGAGGGCAAAATTTACAATAGGAAGGCATGTGCGGTTTTCAACGATTGTCAAAATGGTGTGCGGAACAGCGACGCCATGCGTAAGCATCACGGCATGAATTGGTGCCACCATGTAATCGCCGTCGGGTACAGGTGGTGTAGAGAAGAGGTCGATATGTGTGACACAGTTAGGCGGAAGGTGTGCGAAATCAATGCAGCAAAGGCGACTTTAGGGTGGGTTGGTCAGATCAGAAAGTAGAGGCATTTCAAGGTCAAGACAGCCGGCTGAACAATCTATAAGGGCCGAGTGAGCGATTAGAAAATCCATGCCTAGAATTACTTCATGAGGGCAATTTTCTATAACGGTGAAAAGAACAGCAGTACTTCTATCGGCGATAGTCACACGGGCAGAACACATGCCGATAATCGCGGCAGTTCCCCCGTCGGCGACTCGAACGGCTCGGTTCAATTCGGGTGTGACAACTTTCTTTAGGCGGCGACGAAGAGCAGCACTCATTATGGACACATGCGCGCCGGTATCGATCAACGCGCGCACAGGTACATTGTCTAAAGTAACGTTCAACAGATTCCGGGTGGTAGGTAACGTTACACGAGGATTTCTTGAAGAGGTCGTCGTCAATGCAGCTTCACCTCCAGAAGCTGCACTGCCTAGTTTTCCGGTCGGGGGCGCTGCGAATAGGTCGGAGAACGAGTTAAGTTCAGGCTGTCAAGGTGGATGGACGTGCTTTTTTTGAGCGCTCCGGATCGACTGCGCAGATAAGTGTTGTTGCATGTTTTGAGCTTGTCTCTATAATTATAAGGCAGCGGTTGAAATCTTCGTAGCACTTATTTTATGGTACGGCTTTTTCGGGGGCCAGTCACCAGGTATTTATTAGTTAGTGCGGGTGTGTGTGTTTGAATTTTTTTGTTTTTTTTTCTTTTGCCACCCCGTTGGGGAGGTGCGCGTACATTGAACACGCAAATTTTTGTAGTAGAGCTTGGACTTTCTTTTTTTTTCGTAGTGCAGGGCTCGAGTTTAGTAATTATCGAGTATAGGGACAATTGGTGTCAGAAAGGCATGGTCAAAAAGACTGTAAAGTGTTCAGGATGTGGAGTGGGTTTGAAAGTGGACCCAAGCGTAGAAGCGGATGGAGAAGAGGCTGACGCGAAGTGTAGGCAATGTGAGGTCGAGGAAAAAATGGAGAAAATGATGGTTGCCCAGAGTGAACTGCTGATGAGAATCGCCAAACTCGAGACTGCGTTGGCGACAGAGCAAGAAAAAACGAGGGCAACGGGAGAAAGACTGAAGTCCGCCGAGGAAGTGCTAGCGAAGCTGAACAAAGAAGCGACCTACCGAGAGAACAGTAGGGAACCGGCACCCAGAACGGTGGAGAAGGAAAAGCAAGCAAGCTTGGAAAAAACAGGTTTAGCCGGTTCAACTGTCGCAAGGCCCAGCTTCCGCGAGGTAGTGGTGGGGCAGGAAGGGAACAAAAGAGCCGGCGTCACAGGTGCAAGTAGCCCCCAGGTGCAGAACGCTCCAGCGGAAAAGTCACAGCATGTGATAATCGCCGGGGACTCAAATTTAAATCGATGCACAGAAGCCATCAAAGAGAGGGTAAGAGGTGACAAGAGGGTTGCAGTAGGGGCGTTCCCAGGACGCAAGCTGGAAGCAGTCATGAAGCAAGCGAGCGCAAAGCTCAAAACGACAGCTGATAGACGCAACCTCGTGATAATTTCAGGCGGTTTAAACGATGTCCTAAATGAAGATGCAGCAGGACTAGCAGCCACATTGGCGAAAGGCGTCGATGACATGCGCGCCACTTCTCCTAAGGTGCAGGTAGTGATATGCACGATACCGGAGGTACCGGTGCGTGATAGCAACCTGCAAAGAGCGGTGGTCAACGCAAACCAAGAGATATGGCGGATGAGTCGAGAGAAAGGCTTTGAGGTGGTGGAAATAAACAGAGAGGTGCATAGGTGGGGAGGTTTTCAACGAGACAGAATTCACTTCGATGGGCGGCTAGGTCATGAGGTGGGTTGGCGACTTGCAGGACGCGCAGTAGCTTTTTTGGGTGGCAAACGAGCCCTTCGGGGTGCAGGATAGCTAGTAACGAGGAAAACAACCAGGGAGACTCTTCGACAGGTGGTATGGACAGATACGATTCCAAAGTGGCACCAATATCTAAGATACGTAGAGTCCGGGGCATAAATAGACGTAGCCACGAGCGCCGAGCCAATTCAGACATAGGGTATATTAACATGCAGGGTGGTAGGAACAGGCTGAAGTGGGAAGAGATAGAAGAACAGCTAAGGGAAGAGAGGCCGATGGTATACGGTTTTGTAGAAACACATCTCAGGGACATGGAACAACCTCCAAACAATCCGGACTACGCATGGGAATATTGTAATAGAACAGAAGGCAGCAGAAAGGGGGGTAGTATTGGGGCATTCATTCATAAAAGTACAGACTGGCAAAATGTCAAGCAGGAGTGCAAGGAACATTTATTGCTAAAAAGGAATGTGGCAGGGAAAATGACAATCCTTGGTTTCGTGTACTTTTGGACGGGAGCAAAGGCCAGAGAGGAAAACCAAGCAATGGTAAAGTGTATATCAAAGGACATTCAGGAGTTAGGAAGAGAGTGCGAGATAATTATACTAGGAGACATGAATGCGCACATAGAAGATATAGATGGGTATACCGACCTGACAGGCAAAATGATCATGGATATGTGTGAAAGGCTTGATTTGATCATTTGCAACAGTACCGAGAAGTGTGAAGGGCAAATAACATGGGAGGTAGGAAGGCTTCAGTCGACGATAGATTATGCACTGATGTCACATAGGAAGTATGATAAGCTCAGGGAAATGCACATAGATGAAGGTGGCTCCAGAAGTCTGGGTAGCGATCACAAACGTATCAAGCTAAGTTTTGGAAGAGCAGTGAATTTAGGAAGAAGACAAGATGAGCAACTACAGGAAAATTTTTATCCAGAAAGGCAAATTGAAATAGCCACTAAACAAATTGAGAAAGTAATCACGGAGGATAATAAGACAGTGTGGACATACACGAATCTAATTAGACTCTTTGAGATAGAGCTTGCTAAGACGCGTGACAAGTCGCCCCGGAAAAGAAGACACAAACCCAAAAGTTGGTGGGATGAGGAAGTTAAGAGAGCCATAGCAAAAACGTCAGGAAGCCTCTAGGGAACACAGACATGCTAAGCAGCGGGGTGAACCGACAGATGATGTGGAAAGAAAATGGGCAACCTTTCTAAGCTGTAGAAGGGATGCATCCCTTCTGATCAATGAAAACATTAGAAGGAAGGGAGCTCAGTGGCTGGCAGAAGTACATAAAAAAGATAGAAAGGCAGCTGCGAAATTTTGGAACCATCTAAACTCCCTAAGAGATGAGACGAGCCTAGAGCAGAACTTTATAACTACAGCCCAAGGTGCTAGGCTAGAAGGGGACGAAGCTATTGAATATATAAGAACAAGGGTGACAGAAAAATTTCAACAAAGAAGTACTTTATGCACCACAATAGACAAAGACGAATCAAGTGGTGCAATGGCTCCATTTTCACAACAAGAGTGGGAAAGGGCTGAGAAAAGGGTTCCTAGTAGTACATCAACAGGCCCAGATGGCATTCCAATTAGGCTGATAAAAACATTAGGTCCGAAGTCTAAGCAGGCTTTGAGAGAGGCAGTGAGTACAATAATAATCGATGGTGAAGTTCCCGATGGATGGAAACTTAGCAGGATGAGCATGATCTATAAAGGAAAGGGGGACAAAGCTGACATAAACAACTACCGTCCTATAACAGTGACATCAGTGGTCTACAGGCTGGCGATGCAGATTATAAAGGAAAGACTGCAGGCGTGGATAGAGGATGAGGGGGTGCTGGGGGAACTGCAGAATGGGTTTCGGAAACACAGGAGGTTGGAAGACAATCTGTTCTCACTGACGCAGTGCATCGAAATAGAGGAAAAAGAACACAGGCCCCTGTGGCTAGCATTTTTGGATATCAAGGGAGCGTACGATAGCGTGGTTCAAGAGGAATTGTGGGGAATACTGGACACACTAGGCGTGGAACATGTAGTCACTAATCTTTTAAAGGGTGTCTATAAAGGTAACAAGGCAGTTATAAAGTGGGAAAAACAGGTATCCAAGCCTGCAGAGGTAAAACGGGGGCTTAGGCAGGGGTGCCCCCTGTCACCCTTATTATTCATGATGTACCTACAAGGATTAGAGGCAAAATTAGAGGGAAGTGGACTTGGCTTCAACCTCTCTTTAGTCAAACAAGGAAAACTTATTGATCAGGCACTACCGGCATTAATGTACGCAGATGATATAGTGCTAATGGCCAACAACAAGGAAGATTTGCAGAGATTGATGGACATCTGCGGTAATGAGGGAGATAGGTTAGATTTTAGATTCAGTAGGGAAAAATCAGCAGTCATGATTTTCAATGACAACGAAGGTAGTGAGCTTAGAATACAGGAGGTCACGCTAGAGATGACAGATAAATACAAATATCTGGGCGTATGGATAAGCAATGGGACCGAGTATCTGAGGGAACACGAAATATACGTGACGACTAAAGGTAACAGGAATGCAGCAGTCATGAAAAATAGGGCACTGTGGAATTACAATAGGTATGATGTTGTGAGAGGAATATGGAAAGGGGTCATGGTTCCTGGGCGGACGTTCAGCAATGCGGTCTTGTGCATGAGATCAGAAGTTCAAGCAAGATTAGAAATTAAGCAACGTGGAATAGGTAGGCTTGCTTTAGGAGCTCACGGGAATACACCAAATCAGGGAGTACAAGGTGATATGGGATGGACATCATTTGAGGGCAGGGAGGCTAGCAGCAAGATAAAATTTGAGAAGCGATTGAGAGAAATGGGGGAAGAGCGTTGGGCTAGGAAGGTTTTCAGCTACTTGTACATGAAGAATGTCGATACAAAATGGAGGAAGCGAACCAGGAAGTTGACTGGTAAATACTTAGAAAACAGCAGGTGGCCAAACCAAAAAGAACTATCGGTTAAGAAAAAAGTGAAGGAAACGGAGACTGACATGTGGAGAATGGGCATGATTAAGAAGTCCGCACTAGAGATCTATCGAACTTTTAAGCAGGAAATTGCCAAGGAAAGGATCTATGATAATACTCGGGGTAGTTCTCTACTGTTTGAGGCCAGGACGGGAGTACTGCGAACCAAGACATATCGGGCCAAATACGAAGGGGTCGACACAATATGCAGTGCGTGTGGAGAGGAAGAAGAAACTGCCGAACACTTGATAATGTTCTGTAAAGGGCTTCACCCTATAGTTCAGGATGATGGCGCAGAGTTTTTCAAAGCACTGGGATTTAGGGACAGCGAGGGCAAAATAGACTTTAAGCGGGTAGACTTAACTAGAAGGAGGTTATCTGATTGGTGGCTAAAGTCAAGGCACGAGTGAAAATTAAACCCTTCACTGCGAAGTACGAATCCTCAACTTCATTATTTAAAGGAAAAAAAGATAAATGTAATGGTTAGTTCACTAAGTATTACGGCTAGGTGGCGTTAGCTGCCGCCCGATCTAAAGGGTACAGCCACATCCATCCATCCATCCAGAGGCAGGACGGCGTTGTGGGGGCGAACGACATTGACGGCGAGCAGGGGATGGTGAGCGGGCGTAGCGAGGTCTCGTCAGAGGTGCGGCGGAATCAGAGGATGTGGTCGGCATAAGGGAATCAAAATCAAATGTTGAGGACGACTGGTGGTCAGAAGTGGCCTGGGTAGGAGGCCCATAGCGTGCCGGCGGAGCCCAGTGATTGCGGCAGTGGCGAGCAATATGACCGACACGTCGGCAGTTGAAGCATATGGGCTTGTCGTCCAGTGTACGCCATTCGGACAAATTGCGCTGTCGAGAGTAGTTGGAACCAAATCGAGGAGCCGAGGGACGACGATAAAAAGGCTCGGCAGAGTAGACTGGTTGAATGGGGTGTAGGCCGACGTTCGATAATTCTTGACGAACGACGGCTTGTATCAGTGAGATAGTGGTCGGTGAAGGATGAGGCGTTGGAAATGGAGTAGCTACTGGTTGGGCTGCCTTGACCTTACGACGAATGATGCGGGTGAGGTTGTCACATCGGGGAACTGGGCGGACGGAGTCATCACAAGAGGAAGTAGCAGCTGTGTTCGGCAGGCGCGTGATGCCGTGGGTGACGCGGCGGGCTTTAGCCTGTTCTAGACGGTGGCATTCTGTCAGGATCGTGTCGATGCTCGTGACATTATTAAAAACCAACAGGTTGAAGGCATCGTCAGCAATCCCTTTGAGGACGTGATTAACTTTTTCTTCTTCTGACATGCGCTGGTCGACCTTGCTACAAAGCGCCAAGACGTCAAGAATGTATGAGACGTACGATTCAGTAGACGTCTGGGCGCGAGTGGCGAGAGTCTTCTTGGCAGCGAGCTGACGACCAGATGAATCGCCGAAAGGATCACGGATCTTCGATTTGAAAAGATCTCAGCTTGTTCTTTCGGTTTCGTTGGTTTCGAACCACGTCCACGGCATGCCGTCGAGGTAGAACACAACATTGGCGAGCATGAGCGTGGAATTCCAGCGGTGGGTAGCACTGACTCGCTCGTAGCGGCGCAGCCAGGAATCAACGTCGATGGTGCCGTCAGCGGAGAAAGTTTCAGGACCCTGCAGGGGTGGCAGGGTGACGTAGGTTGTCGACTCGGATCGAGAGACCGGTGGGGATGAGGCAGTGGCAGTTGAAGTAGCCGAAGAGTCCCCGGTGTTGCGACCGCTGCGCGTCTCCATCGAAGTACGGGAGTCGTCCACCTCCGCCAATAATGTTACGGGTAACTTATTTAATAAATTAAATACGATGCACCGTGCACGGCGAACAAGATGGCGACAGTTCATCAAAAACCAGCCACCAACGTCGTCTTTCTCTTTCTTGCAGACAGGCTGTGCCGGCTGTTGCGTATCAATATTTCCGGACACCTGGCCCAAGCGGCAACCTGAACGTAGCTCCAGGGGGTAGAGTGGACGAGAGGACGACGGGGGATCTAACAGCACGCTCCACTACGTATGAAGTTGTTATGTCCGGTGTTGTCGTCGGCCCATAGACGTACGCGTTGGTCGCGGTAGTCCAAAAAGCTCAGACAGCCTCGAATGGTTAAAAAAGGGTTTATTCCTATTCGGATGGAGGCGGTGGCCGAACTGCCGGGGGAAACGAACGGTGGATCGTTTGCGCCGAGCGGGGGAAGGGAAGGAGTCAACATCTGGAAGCAGTTTCAGCATCCGGTCCTTCGCGGGTTCGGAGGCTCGCTCGTGACACAGGGGTGCTTGGAACACAACATCTCCTCCCTCCTTAGATTGTCCCTTGGAAGCGATCTGGGGGCCGCCGTGGGCGCGTGGACGCTCTGGACGCACTAGGAAGAGAAGCCTCCACTCGCTGGGTGTCGTTTCTTTTGTGTTCAGGGCCGGCGGGCGGCGGCGCCGATTCATCTGGTGCGAGATGCCAGGCTAAGTGGAACGAAGCTTCCGTCGAGGTGGCTGCTTGAATGGGAGGTTCCCTTGGCAAATTACCTGAACGGCGTAGCTGATTAAGGTGGCGGCGTGTGGCCTTTCCACCAATGTCGACGAGCCATGACCGCAAACCTATGCGTTTGAGTGCCGTCGCTTCAACCCAGCCGGGCTTTCTGTGGAACTGGCGGGCGTATATGCGCTGTGCGCTTTCAATTCTCCTGCTATGCGGGAGCTTTTCTTCATCCAACGGTGCTTTCTCTGAGGGCTCCGGGATAATTGCTGTCAGCGGGGTTCTCATTTTTCGTCCGAACATCAATTTCGCTGGCGTTTGATCAGTAGTGCTTTGAACAGTGTTGTGCTGTCTGAAGAGAAAGCGCGCGATGCGGCGTTGCATTGTCCCAGTCTGGTCTTTAGTAAGGGCGCGCTTTAGCTCAGCCACGTAGCGCTCGGCTTGTCCGTTCGTAGCCGGGTGGTAAGGAGCTGATGTAACAGACGAGGCGCTGTTGTCGCTGTAAAACTTGAGAATCTCCGTGGACACAAACGGAGTGCCATTGTCCGAGACCACCTTGCGCGGTAGGCCAAACGTTGCAAACAACGACCGCAGTGTCGATAACTGCTGCCGATGTCGTTGTAGCCATTTGTTTTACCTCCGGCCACTTGGTGTATGCGTCTACAACCACCAGGAACGAACACCCTTCGATAGGTCCAGCAAAATCAATGTGCAGGGTGTGCCAAGGCGTGTCTGGTCTTTCCCATTCAGGAATAGAGGCTCTTGGCGGGCTTCTGTGGTTGCATTGGCAAGGCTGGCAATTGTGAACTGTTAATTCTATATCATGGTCGATACCAGGCCACCACATATAACTTCTGGCGCACTTTTTCATGGCAACAATGCCTCGATGACCTGCGTGGACAAGCGACATGGCCTGTTCGCGAAGTGCCGCTGGAATTACAACTCTTGATCCCAAGGTGACGCAACCGCGATGAGTGTTCAACTCCGCAGCTCGCTTGCGGTAAGCGTTGAAGTGTTCACCCTTTAGCTTCTGCACGTTGCCTTCTTTTATAGCTGCGTAGACTTCCTTCAAGACAGTGCACTCCTGCGTTGATGCTGCTACCGTGTCAGCTGTTAGCGGAGGGTTCGGCAGCGCCTCGAACATGAGTATATCACCCGGCGGGGGTGGTTCATCTATTGTGGTGTCTAGCGGCAGGCGGCTTAGTGCGTCGGCGTTCTGGTGTTTCTTCCCAGTGCGATGTACGAGTTCGTAATCGTACGCCGACATCTTGATGCACCATCGTGTCATTCGCGGCGACAATGTCTGTGGCATTGGCTTCTGGGGACCCATAATACCCAATAAGGGCCGGTGATCTGTTATGAAAGTCACTTTCCTGCCGGTAATGTACTGCCGAAAGTGATCTGCTGCGTAAACGATGGCTAGTCCCTCTTTATCTAGCTGGGAATAATTCCTCTCTGCCTGCGATAGGGTGCGCGAAGCAAAAGCGATCGGGGCTTCCCGTCCCTGGTCGTCAACTTGGGAGAGGACTGCTCCCACTCCGTATGGTGATGCGTCACAGGCTAGCAGTAGGGGTCTCCTTTCGTCGCAGTGTCGCAGAACAGTAGACTTGCGAAGTAGTTGCTTAAGGGCAACAAATGACTATTGGTGGCGTGGCGACCAAGTCCATGAGACTTCTTTCTGCAGGAGCTGATATTGATCGTTGGCCACTGTAGCTCGATGTTCTAAGAACCGGTCGTAGAACGTCAATAGCCCCAAAAACGACTGCAGTTCTTGCTTGTTAGTAGGCGCTCGTGCTTCGGTGATTGCACGCACTTTGTCTTCAGTGGGGTGGATACCCTGCGCGTCAATTTGATGTCCAAGAAACTTCACTTCAGGCACCGCAAAAACACAGTTTTCTTTACTGATGCGCAAATTAGCATTTGCTAGCCTTTCCAAAATGAGCTCCAAGCGTTCTGTGTGCTCTTCATTGGAGGTGCCACCGACAATAACATCGTCCAAGTAGACGCAAACACCTGGGATCCCGCTAAGTGTCGACTCCATAAATTTCTGGAAGATTGCTGGCGCTGCAGATATTCCGAATGATAGCCTTTTAACTTTGTAAAGACCCTAATAGTGTTTATCGTGAGCAGTTCAGACGTTGATTCGCTCACCTTCAGCTGCTGGTAGGCTTGTGTCAAGTCAAGGTGCTGAAGATTTTTCCACCACGAAGCGTGCTAAAAACCTCTTCTGGTGTCGGCAGTGGGTAGGGAGATGCTTTTGTCGCCAGGTTGACAGTGCTCCGGTAGTCTCCGCAGAGGCGTAGGGTACCGTTCTTCTTTCGGACGACAACGAGTGATGTAGCCCATTCCGAATGTTGCGTCGGTTCGATGATCCCTTGTTCCTGCAGTCGGTCAAGCTCATTCTCGACTGACGTTCGTAGGGCGAAAGGCACCGACCTAGCTTTCAAAAATTTCGGCGTCGCATCCTCCCGCAGCTCCAGTGTGACTGGAGGTCTGTTGTTCCCTGGTATTTCTTCGGAGAAAACCGCTTTGTACTTATCTTGAAGCTGCTCCACTGACGGATAACTGGGTGTGTGGTGAACTCCGCCAATGACCACTCCAAGAGGGGTGAACCAATTTCGTCCTAAAAGGCTTGATCTAGAACCGTGAACGACTACCAAGGAGAGCTGATGGGTCTGCCCGTTGTAGTACACGTCTACGTTGGCACAGCCCAGCAGTGGAAGGGAATGACTGGACCACGTTCTCAGCTGCGTGTCGTCTTGCTGGAGAGCTGGCGCGTTCTCACGCCAAGTAGCGCGAAAAGTGTCCTCGCTGATGAGCGTACATGCTGCTCCGGAATTCACCTCAAACCTGATAGGGCGCTGGTGTACCATGATTTCAGTTGTAATCTTCGGTCTCGTTCCGAGGTTCACAACGGCGTTTAAGTCATATAGTGCCGATGACGTTAGTGCTGTTCGGCTTGTATCTTGCGTCTGGCTCGACATTGTTGTTCAGTTGCACTGAAGTCTTCGGTCCGAGCTGTTTGCGCTTCGAGATGCATGCCTTTTCAATGTGTCCCAGTTTTTGGCAAAAATTGCAGGTCGCTGTCTTGTATCGACATACCTGGGGATCGTGCATGTCGTTGCATCGCCAACAGCGCTGTGTCTTTCTGCTTGATTTCGCCTTAGACGTGGAATGACCTGACTGCTGACTGGTGTAATGCACCGGCTCGACGTTCCGTCGAATATCCCTCTGCTGGTGACCGGCGCTCTCCGCTCGTTGGGCGATGTCGTAGGCTTCGGAGAAGGTGAGACCCGTCTCCGCGATCAGGCGTTGTTGTAGGCCTGCGTCACGCAGTCCGCACACAAAACGGTCACGCAACATAACGTCCAAGAGGAGCATAGTGGTGTTAGCAGGTCTCCTGCGCAGTAGCTGCAGTTGTCGTGGTCAACGTCCCGAAATTGCAGTCAGCAGCGAGCTTTTTGAGAGCCGCTACGTATTCGGCCACTTTTTCGCCTTCCAGTTCGTCTCGCCGTTGGAAGCGGGCTCGACAGTAGACCTCCAATGGCATTGGGTCATAGTGCTCTTGCAGCGCTGCTACGATGTCGTCGTAGTCAACAGCTGCTGGAGTGCGTGGCTGAATCAGGGCACAGACTGTGTCGTATGTCTGCTCCCCACACAGCGTTAGCAGGTTGGCCCTCTTCATTGCTGCATCAGTGATGTTGTTAGCCTCGAAGTAAAATTGCAGGCGTCCAAACCACGATGACCATGATGAGCCGTTGAATTCAGGTAGCCGATTTGGGGTGCGTAGCCATAGCTTGTAGTTTGTCAATATCGTTGCGTAGCTTTGGTCCAAATCCACTTCCTCGTCGCCACTGTTATGTCCGGTGTTGTCGTCGGCCCATATACGTACGCGTTGGTCGTGGTAGTCCAAAAAGCTCAGACAGCCTCGAACGGTTAAAAACAAGTTTATTCATATTCGGATGGAGGCGGCGGCCGAACTGCCGGGGGAAACGAACGGTGGCTCGTTTGCGCCGAGCGGGCGAAGGGGAGGAGTCAACATCTGGAAGCAGTTTCAGCTTCCGGTCCTTCGCGGGTTCGGAGGCTCGCTCGTGAAACAGGGGTGCTTGGAACACAACAGAAGTCTTCGTTGAGAAGACCTTTATTAGGCCCGATGAATCGGCAGCCGACAGCTACGATGAACGAACCAAGATCATGATGCTACGCGACAACGATAAGGACGCATGAGCAACACATGATAATGATGATAATGTAGCGGTGAAGAGGATGGATATACTAAACGCCCAGAATATATCGGCTTCTCTAAGCGTGGAATATGGTTTCGTTTATACAAGCAAGCGCTTTAGGAAATTTGTTGCATTACGTGTATATCAACTACCACCAGCACAACCAAGGGAGTGTTTTAAAGCACTAGCTTATTTATTAGAAGCCTAATAATGTGGATCAGTGAACGAAAAAAAAAAGAAGAGCACTCCTATTACAACCGACACTGCTATTTGCCTCATCTCAAGATATACTGGCCCAGGTATTGTTCCGTCCTGTATTCAAGTTAACGGCATGCGTATTCAGGTTTTGATGAGACAACGGAACTCAACGGGATACATGCAATCGGCAGCACGAGTCGCAGCGTAGTTACCTCGAAAACTGTTGAGGACTTGCCTATAATAGTGTAGCAACGCAGCGCACCTGTGATAGCACCTTTCGAAGAGGCCCGCTACACGTGAGCACTTGCCATCTTCAACCCCGGGCTCACGAGACGGGCTCTTCAACTTGAAAGTAAATCTGGTGCGGTTCGCTGAAGGGGCTCGATGTTCGCACGCACAGCGCAACTATTTCCGCTGTTTCGCCAGTGAAACCCTTTTACGCCGATGAGAATGAGGTGGTCCATGGCCAGCGCCCTTTCACCACCGACGAAGCAACGCGATCCGATGCCACAGTCTAGAAGCTTCAGCACAGCGCCTAGCGGAAGATAGCGAAAGTGCCGCGTTGACCCTGTTAAGCGAATACCCATCTTCACCTTTTAAACCAGTGTTCCCAGCAGACGGAGTCTTTTATTGCGATAGCAATTATATAAACACTCGGTTGAATTTTGCCGTCGACGTCACTCACCGTCTATGTATACGTATCTATATATATGAAAACGCAAGAAAGAAAAAGTCCAGAAAAAACTCCGGCGCGCGGAATTGGACGGGGAACCTGAGTCTTGAATGCGAAGCGTTAACCACTGAGCAATGGAGAAGCACGTCCTTCAACGTTCAAACGGCAAGCTATTTATACCTACCACTTACCGCTGGCGATTGGAATCTCGGGGGGAACTATCGTGTTTTCAGTATTACCAGCAATATGGCGCTATGAGCGCGCTCTTATCTCCCACGCGTACTTTGCCCCGCAGAGAGGATAAAGTGGACCCTCGCTCGCGCGTTTTTATCTTGTGGTGGGGAGGATCGAACGTCTTGGCTGGCCTGTGGCTTTCACCGGAACGATTCTGTTGTAGGTACCGGGCACACAAAGGTCACTGCTGTTACATCGCTAGTCGATCACTGCGTATTGGCGCAAGTGCGATAAACACAGGCTGACAAGCTGGTAGGAACGGGCGTTTATTTTTCGTGTACATTCGAATATAGACAAGTTGAAGAAAGAGACAAATGTAAGCAAGGTAACGGAAACAAAAGATAAGAGTGTTGGCTTCAGCTGAACCAAAAAGCGATAAGCGTTACACTTCAATTACAACATTTCTCCACCATTAATAATGTTGACAGTGCACTGGTTTTCGCTATCGTGTTGAGCGTCGGAGCTCCGTGGTCACTGTAGGCTCAACAGCCTACAGTGACCACAGTCTACAGTCCTGCTTGGGCCGTGAAGGGCCTGCAGTATATTCAAATAATAACAGGATGATGACGGCAACTGGTGTGGTGACTAACGGAGTTCCCTCTTTATGTTCTGCCAGGATCCGGGAGTTTCTTGCGTAGTTGCCGTGATAGGCATGCTTTCGTCTTCCCTGTCACCTCGGGGTTCATGGGAATCAGTTCTTGTGTGAACTTGATACACATGTCTTCGAACAATGCCCTCTGGCGTTTCTAAAGTAATCATCCTCGCTCCCTCAGCTGACTTCACCGTACCAGTTTTCCACTTTTCACCCTTGCCAAAGTTGCAGACGTAAACATTCGTGTTTGGTGCCATGCTCCATTCATCCGATCCACGCGATGTTCCTGCAACCAAGGGGCAAAAACATGTGTCCAGAGGAGACCCCAATTTGATAACCCAAGAGAAGTTTCGAGGGTGACTTGCCTGATGCCAAGGGCGTTCTCCTGTACTTGAAGAGTAGTCGGCAAAGACAATCTTCTAGTCGGCCTGCATGGTTAATCTTCTTCAGTCCCTCTTTCACAGTTCGAACGGCTTTCTTTCTGCCAGGCGAATTCGACTGTAGGTGAAACGCGGTCGTGCGCAAGTGAGTTATGATGTTTTAAATGCGAAGCATTTCTGAGCGAACATCAGCGACTTTGAGCGTATCTATCTATCTATCTATCTATCTATCTATCTATCTATCTATCTATCTATCTATCTATCTATCTATCTATCTATCTATCTATCTATCTATCTATCTATCTGTCTATCTATCTATCTATCTATCTATCTATCTATCTATCTATCTATCTATCTATCTATCTATCTATCTATCTATCTATCTATCTATCTATCTATCTATCTATCTATCTATCTATCTATCTATCCGCCTACGACTTTTAGCTCTCCTAGCCGTTTCAATTATGGTATCGATACCAAACTTGGTATAACATAACATCACTGAATGAAGAGCTTGTTTGACTAGCCATAACATGAAAATGGCGGCATGGTTTGCCATAAATGTCGTGATTTACATTTCATGGTCCTGCAGCTCATGCGGTTATTTCGTTCACATGGCATGTTGCAAAACTGGTATAGTATGACATGATTGCATGGCGAACACAAGCGACAGACCATTACATGAAAATCATGACATGCGTGTCTTTTAACAACAGGACTACATGCCATGCTCATGATGCGCTCGTGGCCGTTTCACTAGCTTCACAGATACCGAATTTGGTATTACGTGACTTCAAGGGATGACGAAGTTATGTGACTGGTGCAAACGTAATAATCATGAGATGCGTTTTATGGAACAACATGACTCCATGCCGCACTCATGATGCGTTCGCGGTCATTTCGCTAGATTCACATATGCCAAATTTGGTATTACGTGACGCCAGTGCATGACGAATGTATGTGACTGGTGCGAACATGATAATCATGAGATGCGTGTCATGTGAAAACATTGCTACGTGCGCACCACAGTCAAGGCGCCAATACGTTTCGACGTGACGCGGTGCGCGTGCTCGCCGGCGCCAGGCGTCGGTCCTGCCATATACTCGCAGGCGCGCGCTGCATTGCTTTGACGCATGCGCGTTTTAGTGCGTCCGGCGTCCCTCTGTCACGAAAAGAGGGAAACGCAGTTCTGTCTGGGTTACGCGTTGGTGCGAAATGCAGCATGTCGCATTTCTCGCCGGTTGCCGTCGGGCCGTGCCGACGGACGCTGGTCGCACCTGGCGTCAGACTATAGAGTGCTCGCGTTTTGCTAACTTAGCTTCGCTGAGCACAGCGCGCGCGCGCATCCACATTGGGCCCTTCACGATGCGCTCGCAGCCGTTTCGCTAGCTCCACATATACCAAATTTGGTGTTACGAAACGTGAATGGATGATAAAATATATGACTGGTGCAAACATGATAATCCTGACACGCGTGCAATGTAAGAACATGACAACATACCATGCTCATAGCGTGTTCGCACCCGTTTCGCTAGCTACACATATACTAAATTGGTATCACGTGACATGAATAGATGACGAGGGTAAACGACACATCCAAACGTGATAATCATGACACGAAAGTCATGTATACGGCATCATTTACCTCCACCTCGTAACGTTGTGCTGATTTTAAAGTGACATATCAACATTCCTCATTGGTGCTTCGCATATCATCGATTCTCACTGTACGTGGGATCTGCCACTTTTTCTTAATGAAATCAGCAAAATCTCGACTGGTGAACTACGTTCCATTGTCTGAAACGAGGGTGTGAGGAATTCCGAACCGGCTGCACAATCTGCGCAGGCAAGTGATAGTTGGAGATGTGGTCGCCTACTTCAATCGTACAGCCTCGATGCACATGTTCTGCGAATCCACAATAACAAGAATCATGTGTCCACTGATTGGCCCCGCGAAATCTACTGTACTCTCGACCAGTTTTCCTGGCATGTGGGCCAGCTGATTGGCGGGGCGGATGCCGGTATTGACCGATTCTGAATGCAGCTTTTACACCTAGCTGACACTTGTTCCATATTGTCTATTCCAGGCCACCAGAAAGCTGACCGAGCGATTGCCTTCATCGCTGATGATCCTTGACGCGTTTCGTGCAACATGTGCAACATTCTATACTGCGCGTTGTCTGGTATGACAACACTACGGCCCCAATAGAGCAATTGGTTTGCCGGCGAAAGCTCTATTCTGCGGTTGAAAAAGGATGCAACCTTAATCCGTTCTAGTGCTTTGGCAATTGTAGGCGATCCACTCCTTGTGTACTGCACAACCTTGGTAAGTACGGAGTCACTGGTGACTCGCTCACTGAATTCTGTGCCGACCGGTTGTGCCCTCACGATCTTCGATGACAGCGCAGCTCTGGCCGACTCTATTAGCCCTACGCCATCTCCTGTCGTCGACAAGAGCTCTGGCTAGTGGTGCCCCGTCCTTGTGACCATGTTTCATCTTTCCTCTCTCTTCTGTCGTCGTTTGCTGTCCCTGCGCATCGCTCGCTCTCTCTCTCTCTCTCTCTCTCTCTCTCTCTCTCTATATATATATATATATATATATATATATATATATATATATATATATATATATATATATATATATATATATATAGATGGGAGCGTTGGCTTCAGCGGACCCAAAATGTGATAAGCGTGACACTTCAATTACAACAACCACAATCGTAGCAGTCTCCGTTTGCGAAAAGAACGCTCTTTTCAGATACAGCGAAAGAACGACTGAGACACTTATTCGCGTTCATCTGCATCTGGGAGTACGCTCCGTGCGTTATTTGTGCGTGAGAAACGCGGGGCACGTTTCGATCTGCTTGTCATTCTGCGCGTGACCCTCCAATTTGTTGCTATCGCGTGCATTGCTTCGCCTTTGCGGCAAAGCTGTGACTTTTTAGGGAGTGGAGAATAGAGGAAGGTATATGTATATAGTAATTGTAATGTGTGATGATGTCAAGTGAGGCCATCTAGTGGTAATCTACAAAATGTTTGTTTACTCTTTCAGAGTAGCGAAACAGGTCATTCGGCTAACAACATTGTATATTGAAAAAAAAAAACAAAGAAGAATAAAAGAACAGAGGGTCTCGTGCTCTTTGTCCGTCGGCGTCTGACTGATGTGGTCGTGTGTTCGTGCACACCCTCCGAACGCAGTTCGCGATCCTCGTTTGGACAGCGGGGTGCGATCATAGCTGTATGATCGCAATACATTGGTAATGGAAATCTGAAGAAAAAAAAGTTGAACGAAAAGATGACTTGCCGCTGGCGTGGACCAAACCTACGATCTTCGAATCACGCGCCCGATTCTCGTCAAATGGCCCCGTGAGACGCAAAACATCCCCACATTCTACTATTCTTCAGACTTCATAACGAATCACCTAGCAAGTGACAGCTCTACAACGACAATAAGGCACCCGACAGTGAACCAGAGGGTGTGACGAAGCTTTTTGGGCTGCCTCAGCATTGTTGGTACCGACCGCCTGAGATACCAAGCAAATGAAACTCTCGCTGAACACATTGAGACGCTGAACTGTCAATGCCTTTTTTGGCGAGTTTTCAAAGAACGCTTCCTGGGCGCTTACATAGGCTGTGTTCCAATACTCACCGTAGACGGCTAAATAGACAGCTGAATGGACGGCGGCCATCTTAAGTCCCATTCCAATTCTCACGTAGCTGGCAAAGTAGACAGCTCCGAGAAGACCGCATCGTAGACAAATACGATGCAGGCTAATTTGCTGTTTAAACAAGATGGCGGCTCAGCGAATCACTCAGATAGATCAAATCTCGCCAGAATGGTCGTCTGCACACAAGCAGACGTTTTCCCAGGCGCTCAATGTGAGTAACGCTTATTTGTTTTTGATTTCGACACGAAATAAGCCATAAACTACAACTGTTACGTTTGTTTCTTTTAGATTTTTCTTCTCGACGTGAGGTGGCGCATCGTCGCTTAAAAGCTGTCTAAATGTGTTCCAATTTTTAGACAGCATGGGCTCGGTTGAGTCTTTTAAGCAGTCGGCGTAGACTGTCTACGTGCTGTCTAAGAATTGGAACACAGCCATAATCAGCCGCGACCCCCCGGCTCACAACTAAAAATAAAATAATATGCACCTGCAGGTCCAGTTTTGCTGCGTATACTCGCTAGGCTACGCATTCGAAGACTCGGTTTTGCTGCGCCTACTTTCTAGGCTGTGTGTTCTGGCGCTACCATCAGATCTCGCAAACTGCATTGTCGGGTGCCTATACCGTGGCATGAGAATTTGCATGAACGACGCGGCCCGTGTTAGAGTATGCGGAAGGGCACAGTGGCTTCCAAGGAGGTTTTAAAAAATTGCTGGAGTGTAAATTATTGCCGAGGAGTGAAGTCGTGCCTATAGCAAGATGGCGGTTGTGGCGGCCATTTTAATAGGTACGCAATAAAGTATCAACAGAGCATTTTCCTCGCACGCCCTACATGTTTAATGTGGAAACTTGTTCTGGTCACATAGTGCTCTCCAAGTGTGTCTTAGTGTTACTAGTTTTCCTCAGTAAGCCTTTAATTGGAGGCAAAGTTCTCTGGAGATCAGTCACACATACTCGCTTCTGTGTGTTATTTCGTCGGGAACATATAGAGTTAATGTAGCATTTACACTAACACATGAAAGCCACTTGATCTATAAGTGGGCACTACCAGAAAAGACCATGTTTCCGACATCTTGGCAGGGCAAAAGCTGACTTCACTTCTGCTGCCAAGGCATCGCGGGAGCTTCCGCTCCAGTAAACGTTCTTTGAACCTCCTTGGTGACTTCGATCAAGTGTCCTGTGGGACCAACACAACTAAATAGAACAAAAATATGGAGAAAACGAAGAATGCGCGTAGACGTTCCGGCGCTTGTTTTTGTCGAGATGACGCGAGCACCACCATGCGACCCCGCTCCACCAATAGGGGCGCACACACCTTAACGCCTGCCCACGTTGGAGGAGTCTGGTGGAAAGACAAAAGACACTGGTTGTAGTCAGGTATAGTGTAGTAGCAGCAGTATCAGTCTGAGAAGTGGTACGTTTATTGTTTCGCGTGGTGAAGCTGCTATAGCAGTACTGATGCAGCTTGAAATGTACCCAAAATACAGGTACATGTATAGATACACGTCTTGTGAGTCGTGTCGTGACACAGATACCCAAAGAGCATAGTACCTGAAATACATGTATCTACAATACTGCCAAGCCGGGACGGCCGACGTGCAAGTGGGCATGCGCCTCGTTAAAAAATTCGCAGATGTGGGCGTAGAGCGACTTACGCGGATGAAAAGCACACTTCCGTGAGGCCTGGTGCATGTTCCCCAGGGTCACTCCGTTTCTCGGGGTCACGCGGGCTAACGTGTGAAAGCAACTTTTTTTTCTCTGGCCTTCCGCTTTTCGCTCTAACGTGTATACTCTTTATGACGAAAATAAATGTTTAATTAGTGATAACAATTTCCGGGGTTTTACATTGAAAAGCTCGATGTGATTGTGACAGATGCTGTAATGTAGGGCTTTGAAATGATTGATCATCTGCGGTTCTTTAATGTTCACGCAAATCTGATCACAGAGGTCTATAGCAGTCGGCCTCCGTGGAAATGTGAGTGACCCGGGCGGGATTCGATCCCGCGACCTTCGGGTTAGCTGTCGATCACCACTAGACCACAGCGGTGAGTGCAGGGCCACTGCCAGCGCACTGTTCGTGAACGTGACTTCCGTGCCTCCGCCAGCGGGTCTCCTTCGACTTTCGTTGCTTAACCGTGTCGGTCCCGCGCCGGTACCTCTCCTCTTTTTTTCTCACGTCGCGCGCCCACGTACGTCGGACTCGTTCTTTCTGTGCAGGAAGGTCGACAAGGAAAGTGAACGTCCGCACAGTCGCTATCGGGCGCACCTACTGGGGATGCCGAGCGTTTGCGACGTGCGGCATGACGTACGCGTATGGTAACGCGTGCGCTAGTTGCTCGCGCAGTCGAGTACGCGTGTTTGGCGTCCGTTTCGCCAGGTTCACCAATGTTTCCGCTGTTTATTTTTGAAGACGATAGTCTTTCTTGGGGACATTCGATGCAGAAATTTTGGTCTGTCTGTACATTTGCCTGTTTGCCCACCCTTAACGGCATCGGGTGCATGAAACGGCCGACCCCATTCGCAGCACCCACCTATGTTGCTCAAGGTTGAGCGTTCATGCCTGTGCAATTGTCAATTAAAAAGCAATTATGGCGCATGTCTGGGGCACCATAACAACACGTATATATTCTGCATGTGCGTCTCTTACTACAAAAACATACGTAAGTAGCTTTAAGGACCGTAGCGCTTATCACGCTGCGCTGACCATGCAACGCTTGCACGGAAAGGCGAGTGTTTCCAACGCTTTCCTAAAACGAAACGGTGGTGGCAACTACCCGTCGTCTTGCGTTCTACACCTTATCACCTTTGAGATGGGCGCGCACACCCGTCTCAGAGCCACGCGTTCTGTTTTCTTAGACAACTGCCAGATGGCGCTCATGTCTCACGTGTGACGTGACTTGATGCGCTCGTTCGCCTCCGCTGCACGCTCGAGGCACTCTAACGCAGCGCCCCCAGAATACCATTCACCGATTTTCTTACGCAGAACATCAAATAGATGTCTTCTTCACTCTCTCCACGTGCAAGACTATCGTCTTTCAACGACATTTGCAGATTACATGCTGATACGGGGCCGATTCTTGGTTTTGCATGCTACGGTGCTCACCGTACTTACCACAAAATTTCTTAACGCAACGTTGTGCTTCCATCCAATCGGCCACTGGAAAGTGCCGCACCATGCTCCGTGACAAATATATATGTATGGGCATTGTTCTCCGTGAAAAAAAAAGAAGGGGGGGGAGCTTCGCTTCACCCCCCGCCCCCAATCGGGTAGGTTGGGATCCAGAATCATCAGCCTGACTATACGCCCACTGCAGGACAAAGGCTTCTCTCATATTCCGCCAGTCAACTCGGTCCTGTTAGGGTGCCTAAAACATTCAAGCCACCCTAGTCCTGGGCTTGCTGCTGCCATTTTATACCCTCAAATTTCTTCATCTCATCTGCCCACCTAACTTTCTGTCTCCCCTTCACCCGCTTTCCTTCTCTTGGAATCCAATGTAATAATATAAAATAATGATAAACCATCGCGATGGATGCAGGATTCTCGCAATGGCCTGGCTATGGTCTTCGGCTTTTGGATATTAAATGGGTCCTCGAGCACAATCCTAGTCAAAGACCTATGCTGCCATAACCTTGCACATCAAACAATGACACAACAGGTCCGAAAAATGACTTGGCACCTCCCTCCCACCACCCACCTTGGATGTTTAGGGGCGCGGTCTTCCCGTGCGCACACGCTCATGATTGTACCAAACAGCGCACCAGGGCACGTTGTACAAAGTGCTGACAGACGCGAATGTTGCGGGATTCATATGGGGCATCAGCATTGTAAGCTCATGTTATTGGGCAACGTTTACCGCCATAGTCTAACGTGAAGGCGCGCATACGCAGTATCGACCAAGCGCATGCATTGTCGATGCATTTCGTCTATTCACCTTTTCACAAGAGGGAAGAAACGCCACCACGGTGGATTGCGTGTGGGAGTACAAAGGATGGCGTCACAGCCTAGGAAGGAAATCTGGAGGTTGGGGGGGGGGGGGGAGGCATTCAGCATAGCCCAAGAATTATGACGGTGCCCGAAAATCCGTCTGAGATGAACTCCATATGAGCTTCAGACCAAGTGCGTTTTTTCACGACAGCTCTCGCCGCTTGATCAATCGATGGACATCTACGAGGGGTGGCTATTTTATCTGATGTCTTTGCTAATCTTGCATTCAAGCAACTTTGCATTTAGCCCAGGAAAGCAGGGAACTAACGACAGGCCATCATGAGAGATCAACGCTTCATTTTCATCGCAAGGCAAAAACAATTATTGTGTTATGCTCACGTCCGTCCGTCTGTGCCCTGGTATGGTACCAGGTGGCCGCCGGGGTGTCCCTACGGACACTGGTCGCGCCGGACTCTCCAACGCTTGCGCTTGCGTAACGTCTCTGTTCCCAACGTGCCCACTCATGCAAGACGAGAGTAGCAAGCATCGCGTCTCAATGGGCACAGACGTTCACCAAATACACTTTGGAATTTACCAACTGTCTATTTTTTTTTTGCATCCACTGCTCAGCTTGTGCAAGGCTGACTCGAAAATTTTCAAAGGAAGGGGGTTGAACTCCCCTCCTTAATGCGCAGCCATGCGCACGCCCACGCGCGGCTTCACCGTATTCCCGCTCTAGGGGGGGGGGGGGGGGTCGAAGTAACTAGTTGCAAGCGCACAGAAGAATTGAATTGATGATTGATATGTGGGTTTAACGTCCCAAAACCACCATATGATTATGAGAGACGCCGTAGTGGAGGGCTCCGGAAATTTCGACCACCTGGGGTTCTTTAACGTGCACCCGAGTCTGAGCTTACGGGCCTACAACATTTCCGCCTCCATCAGAAATGCAGCCGCCGCAGTCTGGATTCGAGCCCGCGACCTGCGGGTCAGCAGCCTAGTACCTTAGCCACTAGACCACCTCGGCGGGGTGCAGAAGAATTGTGATAGATGTCTGAAGTTTACTTTCGTAGGGTCTCAGTCCATGCTACATGACCACTACATGTCCAGGATATTATAATTCAAATTCAACCGCTAATTTTGGATGTTATTGTTATCGGTCGGATGTTTTTGTCCCCCTGCCCATTGTCCAGGTGTGCAATCGTGAAACGATTCTATTCCTTGATTTTATCTTTTTTTTTACCGCCATTAGCGTTCTGCAATTGGTCGAAGCGACGCTTCGAGTCTTTGACCAATTGCAGACGGCTAATGGCGCGCTTCAGCCGATCGCTGACGGCTATTGACGGTGAAACTCACAGAATAGTGGAAAAGAATCGTTCCGAGATTTCCCCCCAGTACGATGTAAGGAGTATGCACTGAAACATAGTCGCAATGTGGCGCTGCGGTGCGCCGCGCCGGGCGCCATTTTTGAGGTTTTCACGCAGCAGACGAAGCATGCATGCTTGCCACTGTGTTTGCTGTCTCTATGTGACGGGTGTTGTGTGGTGCATTTTCCCGTGTCTTCCGCGTCGCTAATGTGCTGCATTATTACAGCGTTGGAGCTTTCCTTTTCTATTGCGTGCGGCATGGACTTGTAGAAGTTGCATCTGATCCAAGACGATCAACATCATGGTTTACGGTTGCTCCAACCGCACAAACAACAAGCTGCGGCAGGCTTCTATGTGGCGTCGTAAGTACAGTGTGGGAAGACAACGGAACACACAGCTCTGTCGCTAAGACCTGGACGAATCAGCGTCGTGTTTCCGAGTATGGTGGGTGCACACAGCTTCTACAACGGGTCAGCGCGCCTCGCCAGGGTTCGCTATGCACGTGCGATTCACGCACAGTACTTCTCTTTCAAACAGTCGCCACAGCAGACGCGGCTTTTCATTGATTGCCTCTGAGTGGTGGACTTAATTGTACAGTGACGGTAAGTTACTTGAGAGACATCGCGCAAGCTTAGAACTGAGAAGACAGACAGAATGTCATGGTTATAACCTTACGTTACGCCAGTAACGATGCACCAACTGGTCCAACCTAACGTATACAGTTAAGATAAATCAGTGTCTGACTTACACGATTAGGTACTACGAGCGCAACCTCAGGTGCGAAAGACGTGACGGGCATATCGGTCTTGCCAGACCATTAGCCCCGAGCACGAACACTGGCGTCGCTGTAGTCGCGGCGAAGTGACGTCACGGCACGGACTCGCCTGCTCCGCCGCCGACGGTTGCTTCCTTCCGAGCCCTCCGTGTACCCATCTTCAGCGATACGGTGGTGATTTCTTCTGAATTTTGAGTAGTATATTACCAAAGGTACAAAAGAAAGGTACTTATTGCTGTTAAAAGTTGACTAAGCTGTAGAAAGTATGGATCCACTTTGAAAATTAAAGTGCAGGAAAGCGATTCATTAGTTGTCTTCACCATGCACGTACTCGACGAAATCAATGGTTAGAAAATGTTCGTGCTAAATAGGTTTGATTTCGTTACAACTTCACATAGGCTACGCGATTAAAAATTTGTGTCAAAGTATTACAAGTGAAATTAGGATGTTTTCAGTATACTCACAGCATTGCGATTTACCGTGCTAGTTATGTCTGCCTCTCTCTGCAAATAATGTAGCTCATTAGACAGAATTCCACTTTGGAATGCAGAAGACTTTAAATGGATGTTTTTCATACACAATCACCTATAATAGCGAGAAAAAAAGTAACGCAGCAAACCACAGAATGGTTTCCGGAATTCTAAGAAGTCGGTATACTCGCATCTCATGTAGAGTTTTCTTCTCAACAGTGGTCAGGAATATGCAATAGCATACCCTGATTTACACGAACAGCTGACTCGATCTACCATCATTTCATAAACGGTCATGTTCACTTCACGTAGGAGTAGTGCTGATAGCAATCGTTAAACAAACACCAGAAGGTGGAAATGAACTGTTTCGGTGGCGCACGCCGCTTTGTGGGCCATGTGGTAATGAAACGCCCTTTGCCTCAGTGAAGCAACGATTGGTCTCGCACGCTATGTTCATATACAGGTTGATGCTGTTCTAGGGTGATCAACCATGAGAAAAAATTTATTCATTAGATGAAAATCTAAATTGGTAGATAGACTGCGTGACAGCCCAGTTGCTAGAATGTTGCACGTAGACACTACCTGAAATCGGGAAGAGTTTGTGCAACTAACCTCAACTTCTTTTTCTGTACTGAAGCGGAGCGCCAAAATTATTCTTCCCAAAAACATGAAGCTAAATAACTCGATGCCGTATGAGCGATTACACGCAAGAATTAAACTCTAACTCAAGGGCTGCGGCGGTATTCTCGGGCGAGCGCATTCCAGATATTTTGCGACACTCGATGCTACGCGCCCACAAAAAAAAAAAAATGACAGCATAACCACGGAGTGAATGATGATTGTTGGGGCGAAGCGTTCGTCAGTCCGTCCATTCGATCTTGCTTCCATCTGTTCATGCGTCCGTCCATGCGTCCTCCCATACGTCCGTTCTTCCGCCTGTCCGTTTGTTTGTCTGTCTGTCCGTCTGTGCGTCTGCTCGTGTGGCCGTCTCTCTGTCCATCCATCCGTCCACGCGTTCACCCCTCGTCTGTCCGTCTATCTATCTAGTGAACACTCCAAGTACAGCGATCTCACAGCTTTTCATTAAGTATTCATCATATACAAGTGCTGTCATCCAGCGGGCATTCTAAGGACCGCTCCTTCGGGTATATGGGCCACCAGTGGTTGCGCATTACAACGAGCGATGCACAAGCCACGCCATAAGGAGCTTCGCCCCCTAAAAGAAAGGGAAAAAAACGCTGCCAGCAGTTACTCCGATGCATCCGATACAGGTATCAGTTGTGGAACCAAAACATTCAAATCTTTTTAAAGGTATCACCCATGAACAACGCAACCTGAAATGCAAGTACGCTGTCGTGTACGTTTCAGAAGATCGACATCATTGCGAGGCACGCTGCAGAGTAATTGTGGCCACATTGCATATTTTAACCTGATGCAGATGCATTGTCTTGCATTGATCAGATGCATTGATGCAGATGCACTGATACACAACATCGAACACGTAAACACAGCAAACACAGTGGCAAGCATGGGTCGTGTGCTGCGGAAAAAATTAAAAATGGCGCCCGTCGCGACGTACCGCAGCGCTACATCTCGGAGGAGTTTCAGTACATACCGAGTGCAAAAGTTGGGTAGGCTACCCTCTAGAGAGCGATCACCCGCTTTACGCTCGGTAATTGATGCCTTTGGGCTGGATTTTGAGTGCAGACAGGCAACCACTGATACCCGGCCTGGCACTCGGTTATGTGTGGTTAGTCATCTCGAAACATGTTTTTTTTCCTTACCGCTCTTCAATGTTTCAAAGGCGAAAATTAGACAGAAGTTTTTATGGTTTCGTACTTGCTCGAAATAAATAAGCTTGGTATGGCACCGCTCCGCCGCGGTGATCTAGGGGCCGAGACACTCGGCGGCTCACCCGCAGATCGCGGGATCGAATCTCGGCTGCGGCGGCAGCATTTTCGATGGAGGCAAAAACGCTGTAGGTCTGTGTGCTCAGCCTCAGGTGGTCGAATTTTCCGGAGCCCTCCACAACGGCGTCTCTCATAATTATATGGCGGTTTCGGCACGTTGAACCCCGCATAGTAGTAGTTGGTATGGCGCCAAACGAATGTTTAAGTAATGAATCCGACGCTTCACATCCAGCTTGTTCCTTCGGTCTGTGTCTGAAACGTCAAGTATAGTAAAGAATATTTATCTGGTGTCATTAAGCTGTTTTTCATACAAACTTATTTCCGCCTAATGGTAGCATTTAGACCGATAGCTATATAATGCTCCAGTGGTACGAACCAGAAAATGCCTCGTTCCGTAAATTTGACCTTCAAGCACAGCCAAGGTCATCGTGGGCAAATGATCTTCAGGGAAGCACAAGTGTCGTCCTATAACTCGTCACACCGCTGCTTGGATGAAGCCACCGTGAGAGGTGCTGGCTGAATTCATGTACGCTGGGCGTACGAGCGCCCACGGCGCCAAGTAACGTCAGATAACGTCTTGTGTGCTGTAGTGTAGCACGTCACCTCCCTTGCCACGGCGTGTAGTCAAAGCCTGTAGGCTTGATCGTCGTCTTCAACCAATAATAATGACTAACGGTCAACCGAAAGACCAGTGCTCTAGCTCAGTTGATAGAGCAGCGGACTGATTTTATTTGAAGGTAACAGTTTCGGTCTCTACAAACGGCAAGGAAACTTCGAGTTCACTTTTAATTGTTCACATTTACATTCAAATGACTAATAATAGCTTCCCCTATACTTTCATGAGCATCTGTTATAATTCTCATCAATACTTTGTCCAACAACGAATTTCACTTCTTTCCTTGTCTGAACCAAGGCATGCAAGAAACTCGCAGGGTTCCTAATGCACACGACTCCTAAGCAGAAACCGTATTTTTTTCCCCCAATCGATGAACTAATCTCTCATCCCCAAGTTCTCCCGAAAGCTTTTTGCACGTAACGTGGTTTTCGCACGGCCTCCAGGATCAGAGGCATTGCAGTCTTTCTGCATTTCACCTGGTTCTGCATGGTCTTCGTGATTGGCCCAACCTTTGACCAAGCGACGATGTAATGTGCTGACGTCATCACACGACACTGTGACGTCTCAAATTCTGGGGATATGTGACCTTATTACGTTATGATGATTTTCTGGCTCGCTCATGCTGACGTAGCAGATGGTCAAATTTCGCGCTTAATGTGGCATCTAAAGGCTCACTCACAAGTACTGGGGATATTTGCACGATGCGCCGCTTGTCGGCTGCAGACAGGGCGGCCCGCCATAGTTGAATGAGAAATAGGCGAGAAAAATCACATCTCTTAAAGAAAAGCCAGTTATGAAAAACGACTCCAGGCTACATGTAGCACGGACACTCTGGAACATTTTGGTAAAATTGCAGTATCGTACTTCAAGGTGTGTAGCTTCCTAGGTCAATGAAACACCGCCCATTAGAAACACATGGTGCCCCATTGTAATATGTTAAACACTCTGTGAGAAGCCACTCTGCTTGTAGTTCGACACTATAATTTTGCTAGTATTTTCATATAAGTGTCTGTTGTATAGAACCGGGAGTCATTTTCTATGAGTAACTTTTTTCGTCACATTATTATTTTCCGCCTATTTCCCATTTCGTTACGGTAGGCGACCACTATGGCCGCCGAGAGATGACGCTACGCGATATGTCCCCAATCCTGATCATGTTCTCCTTATAGTTGAATCTCTGCAAAATCGATTGTCTCGTACTTTTCACGAAGCAAGCAAAACCGAGCTATGGCTCGGCAAATTTTATAAGGTCACCGCGTTAAACTATGGCGAGTTTGGACTCCCATGCGTCTTTGAGTAAAAGTTAGTCTCCTCAATGTCGTGTGACCGTCAACGTGACGCATCCCGTGTACATGGCCCATACGCTAAACAGCCAGTCGATGGAACGGCCGTCGCTGAAAAAAAAAGAGCCCCGCTTGTTTCCACGAAGGCTATAACAGACAGGCTGCGAGAAGTGGGCGTTCGCGGAAGTGCGCAAAACTTCTTTGACATGTTCTCATAAGATCCCGGGCGACGTATGCATACGCGCGAATGGTTGCAAAAGACCGTGGGAATTGTCTGTTACATGAGTGGTTTCTTTGTTTTTACTTTCTTTCGCTTTAGACGCTGAAAAAAAAAGAAAGAAAACAAAGAGCGTCGGACAATCTTTTCCTGGTTCGCCTCCTGCCAATGTCTGCTTTTTTTTTCATTCTCTCGGTCTCCGTTTTAATATGAGTGATTTGCAACATATGCTGCTGGTGGCGGTCACGCCAGCTAAACGTGGGAACTGTGTAAGCCACAGAGGGCTCCCACAGTTCCCCTCTCGTTCTGAGCAAATGCAGCGCGGCGTGAACTTAATCGCAAGCCAAGCGCGTCCGCGACAGCCGAGCGGTGGTCTAGAGGCACGGGTAGTGCGTGCAGGAATCGCAGTCGTGACGAAATTCACCGCCCCCGCGTGCCCTTGGCATCTTCGAAGCGTTGGGAACGGGTGCAAGGTTGGGAACGGGTGCAGAGAGGGGTGCAAGGTCAGCCCCACACATTGACATAATAGCGGGGGGGGGGGGGGGGCGCTGAGACAAACCTGCGCCGCGCCCTGAAGGGGCATCCTGCGCACGCCTGTGTGCAGATCGATATAATCTGTAGTCGATTACAGCTTAAGAATAAATGCATAGAGAAATAAACGTTAAGAGTGGACACTCCCGTAGACCCCAGCGGCCCAATCGACCCTAGCACACCTAGTGGTTGGTGAGAGCAAGTGGCGTGCGCTTCCTGTTTCGGTTTCACTGGCGCAAATTTTGAATTACTTTGCATAACCGACGTTTGGCTATGACGAAAGTTCATGATTTCAGACCACTATTCATCACCCAAATGGATAGTTTTTGTAGGTCGTTTTGATTTAGCGATTCCCTGTTTTGTTTTGTTCAGTGGTTCGTGCGAATCGGTCGTGACGTAATTTTTATTTCGATTAAGTTATAATAAAAAGAGATGCCGGTAATGATAATTCACTACGATTTTATTCATCGCGCTTGTGTTTTTCTTTTGGAACAAGTGATCAATGTATATATCAGTCAAAGAGACAGAGTATCGCAATGTTTTATTCAAAGACAAGGTAGAGTCTGAGAATATAAAAAGCACAATATGACAAAGGTAGACAACAAATGCATCTCGCCTTACAAATAAATTGTAACAAATACAGAGAGAACACAGACAACGCACACATCGCTAGAGTTGGCAGAAGCCGAGAAGCTGGTGAAGTATGACAAACCGGGCCAGTGGGTAAGTAAGGATCTATGGCAAAAACACAGCGCACAATGCTGATGAAGAAGGAAGAAGTGACATATACACAGCAATGAAGTCGCGAATCACGCCTGGGGTTAACCGAAATAATGCATATAAAAAAGAGCACACAGAAACCACACGACACAATATAGCAGAAAGGCAAAGGTGCAGTGTGCTGGCTGTGCTTAAGAACAGCTAGTCCAAAATGAAAAAAAGCAGACTTGATGCCTGCTTGTCCTCAGAAAGGTAGGGCTTTGCAGCTTGCTCACTACGTGAAAGACAAACTTTATGCTACAACACTGGCAGGTTTTGTGGCTTTTGTTATGCGTCGCCTTCATCAAAAACTTAAGATCCCAAGTGATTTGCGTCTGGGTGTTGCTGTGACGCTTGCGAGCTAAAATAGATTGTAGTCATCACTTATCCAGAATTGTGGACCTTAATTGGTGCTACGAGAGCGGTATTACAGGGCTAATAAATAGAAGAAGGAAATCACTTTGGCTCATTATTTTTCACAAAGGCTCTACATCGTACGTTATCACTCAAAAGCTATATAAAAATAAAATGGCAGCGTCCGCAGCCCCATCAAACGCTAAAAGCTTGAGTATTCTTTTGAAAATTTTGATGGGCAAGATGAGGAAGTTGATGAGAAGCTAAAATACGAAAAGCGTGATAACGTGAACCATGCCCACTTTATACTGTGTTTCTTACCCGCTCGAAGACATTTCAACAAGCGGTTTTGTTATCGATATATTACTTGAGCTGGAGAGATAAAGCATACACAGTGACCAAGCGAGCCACAGTAAAGTGTACAGTTCGCCCGCATTCGCTACAAAAATACAGACAGGATACCCAACATTCTTTTTAAGGTTATGCAAATCACTTCGAGCGAATACACAGTGTCCCTACTCCTCATAGCGGGTAACCTAAACAATGCATGCAACGAAGGAGTGGCTAGTCGAGTTGAGCTGAATATAAGCATATAACACCATAATGAAGTCTGCTGTAACGAAGCAATAACATAACAAAGCTATTGCAGGATTTGGCTCAACTCGGATACTTTAGTGTAAACCCGCCGCTAATTGCTAACCTTTGAACTTGTCAAGCTGTATGCCTGAGATTGAAGACTGGAACCTAACCCTATCTAAGTTTCGGTTCACAAAACGCACATGCCAACATAAACGAACCCGGCAAAACATTTTCAGAAACTTCGCGCGACACCCAGCAAAGCAGAATTGAAAATCGCCAACACTTGACAGATGGTGATACAAAACATCGCACACTTTCAGGTGATGTGCAGTGGCCTCAATTATGGCAAGAAAGTGAGATTCAAGTTGTTGTACGTATGCAAAAGCTGCTTCTCATGGCACAGCGAGATTCCCAGAAAGTTTGCTGGGGACGTGGTATGCTTTGAGCATTGTGAAATACTGGTGGGTACCCTTAAGCGTCTCACTGTCGTCTTTCAGTAACTGTGGGCAACTGCAACCGTCACATGCATTCCGAAGGAAGTGTTTGATGAGAAAACCAGCTACATAATATGCAGCGGAGTCATCGATAATATGGGAGTGAACGTTTGTCACAAGTTCAGAGAGATCGTCTAGAGCGGGAAAGTCGTCAGGCTGTGGCTGTGCACACTCCTCATTATTCACAAGAGACGCACTGGTGAGGGAGAATGGCGAGAGCTGCTCTTGGAGGAGGTCACATTCATCATCCTCGAGATTTCCGTATTCTGACAGCTTGAAGAGTTTTCTTATGCAGATGTGCTTCAGGCCACAAATAAATTGTGCTACATTGGGGTTGGTGTTGCAACCCTGTTTTTGCCTAATGTGGCCAAATATGTTCTCCAGAGGATCCTGTTGAAGCCTGCGTGTTAACAGGTATTCAAAATTGTAATTTTTGGAGAGGTCGTCCCATAGTTGACAAATTGCCTGATTTGTAATTTGCCAACCTACGATGGTTTGTGGTTGACGTCTGCCAACAAACTGCCATGATACAATCCAGGGAAGCTGGCCTCGGAGGAAGTCAATCAGCTCTGAATCATTTTTCATGATTGCATGCCGCAGCTTTTGCGAAGTTCTTTTTTTTACTCGAGCTGTTCAAGGCATCGAAAATCCTGTCCATACGATCACAAAATTGAGCTGTAGTGATGGCCGAGGCAGGCAGCACCTTCGCATACACCAATGCCGTGATAGCGATCGAAACTGATGCACTGAGGACCTGAGTCGCTTTGCTGACCTTCATATTAGAAAAAGGTTTCTGATGAACGTGCCGTTCAGTCAACTTTGGAGCCAATCGCAACCGCAACTCATGTGAGGATTGGTAAAGGCTTACAATGTGCCACCAGTTAACGATGTCATCCCCAATGTATAACTTGTGTGCTTGGACATTATTGCGCGTTGTTTTAATTAAATGCGGAACACCAAAAATGTAATATACCCGCTCACCATTAACTTCAAAAAAAGGCTTTGCTACAGTCACTCTTAGTTGGTTAGCGAGGCTTACATTTGAACTGCCCTGGTCACAAATGACTGCTTTCACTGCAATATTAATGCTCCTAAGCTCCAAAATGAGTGACAGACACCAGCAAGTTATGCATAACAGATGATGGTGTTGATGTGTGCCCGATAGTAAAAGCAACCGGTTGAAACCACTTTCTCGAAACACCAACAAGAAGAAAAACCAGTGCTCGATCAGCGATGGTTGAAGTGCGATGAGTGCCATCATCTGTAAAACCCTGGACAACGTCTCTTGCAGCATCATAGTACAAATTCTTTTTGAGTGCTATTTCGTCGAAAACTAAAGCGTACACTCGGTCCCGTTCATTCCAAGCTTGAGTATTTGTTGCAATGGAAGAAAGGATTCCTGGAATTATGCCTGGAGTCATCTTTACATTAGCTAGCCACCTCCTTAATGAACGCCGGGAGGGCAAAGAAAACTATGGAGCCGGAAATCGGTATGCTCGCGGACCTCGGAAGTTTAAGTGAAGAGCAAATTTCTTGAACCACACGGGAAACCGCTTGCCCTTGCGTTTGGGCCTCAAGCGAACATGTGCAGAAAGAAATTTAAAAACCTCCTCGGTGACGTGCGGTCGGATAACTTCAAGGGCCTTTGAAGTCGATGACGGTGCTTGGTGAGGCCGTCTCCGCAGTCTTTTGATAGTTTTCCGCTGTGCTGCTACTTTGGCTTGCAGAGGTTTAATGGTTTGCTTGTACTTCATTGACGGAGACATTGTCGCTGGCACACAGGAACGCACTGCAATAAACAAAAAAATGGATGTAAAAGCGGAGAACAACTAATCCCATACGAGCACTTTCCTCGCTCTTTCAGACCCAAGGTGCACAACTTTCTGTGGTGCAAAGTTTTCGATTCTACTACCTAAAAACAAACCATTCACAATGTTGACAATGCACAAAAAAATAAAAATAACTGAGAGCCCACCCTTCCATTTTGTAAGTGCACACGTAGTGTCCTTTTGAGGATAGTTTGCTCAGAATGTCCTAAACATAAAATAGCACATTAAAAACAGCTGCAATAAAAGCATAGTCACCATTTTCTCTAGTGCACTCAGGCGTGGAGCTGTTGGCGGAGACGTCTTCTGGAGGGTTTTGTGAAGCTTGTTCAGTGCCTCGGACAGTGCTGTCGGAACAATCTTGCGAGCGGCCTGCGGAAGTCTCTATATAAATCCACTCTGGTGTTGAAGTGAACATACAACTTACCGGTCACACAAGTTCCTTTTGTGACAGCTGAATGACTGGTTAAGGTTTTCTCCGGTAAGACGAAGTCAGCGGAAATTCTTTCACCAGCTACAAGGGAGCTGCCACCTGCAGAGGTTTGGTCAACAGTCAATTTCGGTAAAAAAAAACAAATCGCGACACTGAACGCACCCTGTTCGTCGGGGCACCTCAATGTGTGGGAGCCGCTTTTTGAAGCCTCTACCGCAGGTCCTGAAGAAATAAAATTACGACAATGTATCAGTAAGAGGCTTAAAATAACACAAACTGAAGCTCATCCGCACCTTGCAGTGCAGCTTTCTGCAGCCATGTCACAGTCACTACTTGAAGCGACGCTCAGAGAACCTGCATATATGTGCAGTTGGTACAAGTTACAAAGCTTGTAGCATGGGGAAACTTAAACAGCTCTTTCAAACGCATAAATTGGTCGAACGTGGAAGAAAAGAGAAGGCACCAACTAGGAAACAAGTAATTTGTGATTTTTGGAATTATCAACGTGGCAGCTTTCACTGATGAAAGGTATACGTACATGTGCACTCAGGCTTGAAGATAACGTGAAATAGCCCTTTAAAGTCTTTTAAAACAAGTTGCGCAGGTCAAGAGCATCAAAAAACGACAGAAATGTAAAGCTGCTGTTAGGAAGGTAATAGCCCACAATTCACAGAATTTAAGACTTTCCAAGTGTTACTTCTATAGTGAGGCTTCTCCATCGGCTACAAAGATCTTCACGGTTAACTGTCGCCACTGATTCAATACAAGTGGCTGCTATTGCACATATTTGAGTTTCAGTCAATCACTTACATGGTGCAGCTGGTTGCACACTGGGAACAGCCATTCTTGTAAGCCTTGTGTGCCCAGGGTCCATGAAACTTTGAGCAGTAAAATGGTCGCTACAAACCCTGTACGTTGCGTACAATAGGCTGGCCGGCTTACTAAGGAGGTCATCGCTTCCAGCATACTGCATCCATGCTTTCATCCTGTATTGGCAATGAACTATCAGCTGAAAGGGGAAGTGCTTGAATAGTGATTTTTTATTGTTACCCTCACTGAGCAAGTACAAACAGTAAGCCCAAAGACATGCAAACCATACAAAAGCTTTAACACACCTGCCGTCCCGTGGTGTGCGGAAGAAACTCGTCCCAGGCTTCTTCTGGGTTCTGCCATTGTTGAAGCACCACGATACACAGCAGTAGCTGCCGTAGCTTGGACCGCCGGACGGCATGGCGTCAGCGCGGTCTGAAAATGTTAGTAAGTGGATGCTTCGCTGTCAAATTACGAAAAAGATATGTGCACTTCATAAGTGTACCAACAAACCCCTTTGAATGATTAGCTAATCGATGCACAATACAAAACCAGTGATACATCTCTGACCCATAAAGCTCTGACTTGCAAAGATATACGTCAAGACCACGTACAAAGATCTTCAGAAGTTTCCAGGCCGCTATCCCTTGTAATGCAATGGTATCGCGGCCTGGGAACTTTAGAACACCTTCGTACGTACGCAGTATCAGCAGTACCTTGGGAAGAAAAATCGTAGTTGAAATTTATGCGGTAAAATTATATTGGAAACGTCAAAAAAATTTGTGAGCAGCTTGCACTAGTGGCACAAGGCTAGCGAAAAAACGAAGATGATGGCCACTTGGCTAGTCCAGATTTGCCTCTGGAACACCAAGAATTATTCGTGTTCCGAGCCTTCGGGAAATGCGTCGTGAAGCATGCGAGGCCCAGCGAATGCTTCTCAATATTTTACACCGAGCCTATGACCTAGCTGCCCAGCTACGCTCAGCGCACAGACGCTCGCGTCCGTGGCAGACGCAGCACGCGTCGCCTCGGCTTGACGCCGTGCCGCCTTTGCTATACTGGATACTTTGCACAATGTTCCCGTCTAGCTGCCGCATAGAGCCACAAACTTTCTTTTTAGCGAACCTCCCAGTCCTTACAAGCTTCAGAAAAAGGTTACAACTACGTGAATGAGACGCCACGTAAGAAACAAACTCGCACACTCGAAGCGCAACGTGTGTGTGTGCATCTTTCTTAGTTTGTTGCATGGTGTCTTATTCGCGCAAGTGTCACCGTTTTCTGAAAAAATGACCCAACAAGACCAACAACATGTCATTCAACAAGCTTCGCTTGAAAACGTGCCTCACCTGTTATCTCACGCACAAAAACGCCGACGCAGCCGACGTTGACGAAAGCGACGAAAGCTTCTCGCTGTCAGACATGCATGGGCTTGTCGCTGGGTAGATGGTGTTTATGACAGTACGGCTGAAGAAAAATAATCGCGTAAGGTGTGTTGAATAAATTGTTTTTATGTATAAAGAACATACCAAATTTGGGCGTATAATTATTATTTTGTAAAAACAATTCCGTTGCATTGATTATAACTGTTTTTTTTGCGCTTGCGCCCTCTGACGTTTGGTGAGAGCACTAGTTCGTTACGTAGTCGTGACGCACTTCCTGAGCCCAGGTTTCACGGAGTGTCCGCTCTTGTCTTCTTCTTTCTCTATGATAAATGTAAGCTCCGCCCCTAGCGATCACCGTCAAACCCAGGCAGAATATTCATAAATGTTGCGTTTAGAATCAATGTTCGACGATTGAAAGAACGATGTGTTCAATCTATGGGACAGCGTTAAACTGTCCCGTGTGTTTAGAAAAAATAGTTAACGATTTAGAGTATCGGTACTCTACTATGGGAGAGCGTAAAGCCGTCCCGTTGCCAAGGAAACACTCACCAGATGAGTTGACGTGCAATTGCTTATTTACGCGAAGTTAGTAACAAAACTTTCGGCACACGACTTCACCTTACAGGCAGGTGTTGATTTCGATAGTTTTCGGTCGAAATCTTTTACATCTTGGCAAATTTCTTCAAGCGTTACGATTTCACTGCTCAGCGAAAGTTAACGTTTTGAAAAGGAACGACGAGCTCTTAATTCATAATATGCGTAGTATTTGCATTGTCAGTGAAGAAGTGAATATCGTTTGTACGGAAATCGCCAATTACTGCCCTGTTGCACAAGTGAATGACAGGCGCGCTGAAACACTGAGGTCGGAGTGCATATTTATTGTTAGGTTTTAACCGACTATAGTTGAACCATGCCGCTCTAGAGATTTGTTCTGAAAAAAAAAAATGGCAGCATATCCACGGAGTGAATGATGGAGAGTGGGGCGAAGCATTCGTCCGTCCATTCGTTCTTGCTTCCTTCCATCCTTGCGTGGGTCTGTGTGGCCGCCCGTGCGTCCATCCGCCCGTCCGTGCGTGCGTCTGTTCGTGCGTTCACGCGTTCATCTGTGCGTCCGTCCCTGCTTTCGTCCATGCATCTGTCTGTGTGTCCGTTCGTCCACCTATTCAACACTCCAAGTACCACTATCTCGCATCTTTTCATCATATATTCCTCATATAGAAAGACCACCATCCAGCGGACATTCCAACAACTGAACGAGAGGAGGCACACACACACTTTTTTACCGCTTGCGCTTCGTGTCTACTTCCTACCTTTAACCACCTCGAGTTCATGGTATATAGGAGGAGGAGGAGGAGGAAGGGAAGAAATGAAAGGCAGGGAGGTCAACCAGACGCACGTCCGGTTTGCTACCCTGCACTGGGGGAAGGGGTGACGGGATTAAAGGAGAAGAGAGAGAGAGAGAAGTGAAGGGCAACGTGTGTGTAGATGTGACCTTGTCCATTGCACGCTTGTAAGCGGTCGCGTAGTCCGGTCGTCTTTTGAAAACTTAGCAGTGCCCGCGTCGCTTTGCTTGCCTGTGACGCTTAGAGCCATGAACCAAGGATCTTCTCTTCGGAAAAAGGTCTACTGTCTAGTGTCTCTAACGTTTCGCGTAGCAAGTTGCGTTCTCTGGCAAAACGTTCACATGAACACAGTAGATATGTTATATTGTCTCGTCAGTGTCGCACGATTCACATCGGGTGCTATCCGCCATTCCTATGCGAAAAGAGTACGCCTTCGTAAAAGCTACTCCTAACCACAGGCGGCACAGTAAAGTTGCATCCTGGCGGGAGAGGTCCGATAGAACTTGAAGCTTTCTCGATGGGTCCAATTTGTGTAGGCGGCGGTTCTCGACACTGGGGTCACTCAGCCAAGTTTCTGACATAGTGTTAGCGAACGAATGAAGACCCCTTGCAGCGTTGGTTCTCGACAATGGAATTGGGGTTGTCTGAGCGTCCGCGTGGGTGGATCGGGCAGCATTATCAGCAAGGTCGTTACCGACAACACCACAATGTCCCGGTAACCACTGGAACACCACGTCATGTCCTTTCGATAAAACTTCGTGAAGCACTTCTCTTATTTCATTCACTAGTTGTTGATGCACCCTTTGTCGTAAAGCTGATTGCAAGCTCTGAAGGGATGTCTTGGAGTCGCAGAACACAGCCCATTTTTGAGGTCGGGCTTCCGCGATATAAAGTATAGCAGCACGTAAGGCGGCAAGTTCCGCTGCTGTGGATATTGTCATATGCGACAGTTTGAACTTTATAGTGACCTGGTACGTCGGGATGACAACAGCACCTGTGGAGCTGTCAGACGAGACCGATCCATTGGTGTAAATGTGGGTGGTGAAAACATATTTATTTATTTATTTACATGAAATTTTCTGCGGAGAAGCTCCGAGTAGTCGGACATACTTGGCTTGCGGTGGGGGGGGCCTTGGTCCAGGGCTCCGCTTGCAGCAGCCGCTCTGCGGGCCCGGTTGATCAGACTCAACTGATCTTCCAGGTTCTCGCTGGCCAGCAGCTCCTCCCATCGCTCCGCTGTTGGATTTTGTACTGGTTGTAAGGCTGTAATGGCCTGACACTCCCACGTGACGTGGTACAGAGTGGCGTTAGCTGAACACCATGGGCAGAGAGGAGAGTATGCAGAGGGGTGCATTTTACTCAGGATGTGCAAATTTGGAAACGTGCCGGTTTGAATTTGCCTCCAGCTGACCGATTCCTCTTTATTTAGTGTTCGGTGTGGTAGCGAATAAGCTTTCCTAAGTCCTCTGTAATGGTTTAGGATGGCCGAATAGTCGCAAGGAACCGGAACGAGTTCCTCAGGGGCGGAGTTGGAAGGTGCTCGGCTCGGATACCCTCGAGCTACCCTATCCGCTGCCTGATTCCCCCCGGAGTCCATATAATCCGATGCCAAATTCTGAGTGGGTGTGTAATGAAATGCTCGCCAGTGTCTGTAACGCTCATGATGACGCTGAGAGCGGGTTGGCTGATGCGCCCCTGTAGGTAGTTGCGGCAAGCTGCTTGAGAGTCCGTGAGAACTGTCAGCGACCTTCGTTGTCTGTAGCCGAGGGCGAGAGCGAGCGCGATGGCAGTTTCTTCAGCATCGGTGATGTTGCGGCACCGCACGGAAGCGCTGGTACGTTCTGTGAGTGTGTGGTCCACGACTGTGGCTACAGCCTTATTGTTTGCATGGTCGTAGTTGGCGGCGTCAACATAGTACGTAGTGTTTTTGTGTGCATAAGTTCGCTCGAGGGCTTCCACTCTGGCTTCCCTCCGGCCCTGATGTAGTCGGGGATCCCTATTGCGGGGGATGGGAGCGACCTTATAAGTGGCACGAAGTTGGTCCGGAATGGGCTTGCGACGAGCTGCGTCGTGAAACTGGCTGATGTAGCCGAGGCGTAGAAGCAGGTCACGACCTGTAGGTGTTTGCTTAAGCCGTTGCAGTTGTGTGGCGAGTTGCGCTTCACAAAGTTCTTCAAAGTTGTTGTGTAGGCCCAATGCGAGGAGCTTGCTAGAAGGAGTACCCGGTGGTAGCTTGAGTGCCGCTTTGTAGGCCTTGCGTAGCATTGCGTCTACTTGGCCCTGTTCGCTCTTGGTGAGGCGTTGGTAGGGCAAACTGTATGTCGCCCTACTGACCACGAGGCTACGTATGAGTTTCAGGGTGTCCTCCTCGCGCATGCCATGGCGATGAGTGGCTACCCGAGATATCATTCGGGCCACTTGCAGTGTAGTGGTGCAGAGAAGGGAAAGTGTGTGATTCACATGGCGGTTCGACTGTACCCACATGCCTAATATTCGAATGGTGGATTTCTCTGGGATTTGTTTGCCAGCAAGGACAACCTGGAGGCGGGAGCCTTGGTTGTTCTGCGTCGATGGTGGGAGCTTGCGTCGATAAATTCGTAGAAGCTCAGATTTTTCTGTTGCACAGGCCAGGCCTCGTGCTGTATATGTGGGTCCTCTGGCCGTATTTTTCGTTGTGTAGCGACAATGTCACCTGTCGTAGGACCACTGTTGAATGAAGGCTCTTGCTCGTTATTCCCGAAATAGTGAGGTACACCTGTGGTTGTTGTAGGCTCCACGGTGGTGACGCTGGTCTTGTTGCTGGAGTGAAGCCAAAAGGAAGGCAGTCTGAGCAGAAATAATCTTTGAAAACATCGCTTGTGGTCTTTGAAGTGGCAGCACTGCAACGTGGTGACCAGGAACTCGGCAGAGGTGTCTTATGTGGGCTCTCATATTGTCAGTGGTGATGTATGTTTGAATTGGATGCTCTCTTGCGATCATAATTGCCCCGTAGGTTGAGGTGCATCGCGGCGATCCTAAGCACACGCGTAGTGCTTGTCCCTGCAGACTTTCGAGGGTGCGGATGTTCGTCTTGCACGTACTGGCCAGTAACGGCAAGCTGTAGCGCAAAAATCCCAGAAACAGTGCCCTGTATAGCTGCATCATTGACCTTATCGATGTGCCCAAAGATTTTCCGCAGAAGAACCGCATTATATGGGCGATGGAAGTTAGCCTTCTCTTCAGGTAATTGCAGTGGGCACTCCACGAAATGTCCCTGTCAATAATCACACCCAGGAAGCGATGGTTCTTCTGGTATGAAATATTTTGTCCATTGATGGTAACGGGGTATTGTGTCATGGCTCTGCGAGTAAACGCAACCAATGCACATTTCTCCGTTGAGACGGAAAGACCATGCTTGCAGAGATATGAGCATGTCAGGGTGGCAACCTGCTGGAGTCTTGCACGTACTTGTAGACAAGTTACAGCCGAAGTCCATAGACAAATATCGTCAGCATGTATGGATATGAGGATAGTACTGGGCAAAATTACACGAAGACCTACCATCACGAGGTTAAATAAAGTGGGACTTAATACGACACCCTGAGGGACGCCACGGGAGGTATAGTAATTGGTGGTAGGTCCATCTGCGGTTTGTACAAAAAAGGACCTTCTCGTCAAATAATCCTGGATCTATTGGAACATCCGACCACCGATTCCGACCGCTTCCAACGAGTCTAGGATGAATTTATGTGTTACGTTATCATAAGCCCCTTTGACGTCGAGGAAGAGTGCCAGTGGTATGCGCTTGAGGCTCTTCTGTTGCTGGATAAATGTTGTGAGATCAATTACGTTGTCAAAAGATGACCTACCTCGCCGAAAACCCGTCATGCAGTTTGGGTATACGTTGTAGCGCTCGAGTTACCATTCTAGGCGTGTAAGTATCATCCTTTCTGTGACTTTTCTTATGCAACTTGCGAGGGCAATAGGGCGAAATGATGTCAAATCAAATGGTGACTTTCCTGGTTGGAGTAGTGGCACAAGTCGACTTATCTTCCAATCCTGGGGAACAATGCCCGCCTGCCATGAGTGGTTGTAATAGCATAACAACTGTCCCCTGGCCTCCTGTTGAAGGTTGGCTAAAGCGGCGTAGGTGATGCCATCGGGTCCTGGTGAAGATGATCGTCGGGAAACCGCCAAAGATGCGTCAAGTTCTTCTATAGTGAAAAGATTGTCCATTTCGGAGGTGCGGGATTCAGGGATAACACTTTTAACGGTGCCAGCGGACAGGTGGACACACCAGCGATTCGCGTCAAAACTCATTTTCCACTTCAAGTTGGGTGCGGCCTAAATGTAGGGCTAAATCCATGAAAGGATGTCCTTGTAGGGGAGTCGAGCGCAGGCCACGAATAGTGATCCAGATGCGTGACAACGGCTTTCGGGGATCCAATGATTCGCATAATAATTTCCAGCATTCCTGTTCAAGTTTGTCTAAACGTCATTGGGCTTGTTTCTGTATGCGTCATGCCAGCCTCAAGTCGCATATTACTTTCGTCCGTCTGTATCTCCTTTCCGCCCTTCGGCGAAGCGCACACAGTTTTTCCAGTTTAACGTCGGAATCTGAATGCTTGCCGGTGAACGGGAGGAGACAGGAAGCTTCCCTCATCGCCTCTTTGATTGCATCCTCCAAGTTCTGGTCAGGGTCTTCACGGCATGTATTTTCCATGAGTCGCTGAAATTTGGACCAATCAATTCTTCGTATTGTGGTCCTAGGAGAGGAGTTAGTAAGACCCCTTATTCGCATATAAGTTGGAATGTGGTCACTCCCATGCGTTTCGATGTCTGAAAACCAGTTCACTTGCAACCGGAAGTTTCTGGATACCAGGGTCAAATCGAGGCAACTGCTGTACGTAAGGCCCCGCAGGTATGCAGGACTGCCATCATTTAAGAAACATAGGTCGTGCTTGGAGCTGAATGGCACGAGGTGTCTTCCTTTAGCGTTGATCGTCGAACTACCCCAGATTGATTGATGTGCGTTGAAGTCTTCAGTTATAACCCACGTGCCCATAGTTGTTGTCAGTATGTCTCGTAGTCAGTCTTGTTCAAACCGTCCGGATGGTGATAAGTAGACACCAATGAGTGTGAATGACACTTTTTTTCCTTTTTAACACGTAAGCAGACATATTTATTGCCATCATGCGGTTGAACTGCGTGATGCACATGTGTGAAATCTGTGCGAATGTAAACAACCACTTTGCTGCGTTCCTCGCACTTTAAGAAGCGAAAGATTCATACCCTGATAGTTTAGGAGGTTGTTGCACGTTTGGTTCACATATAACTATTACAGGAATACGATTCATGAATATATACTGACGGAATGAAGAGGTGCGAGATCTCAGGCCTCTCGTGTTCCACAGCAGTATCGACGCTTGTCGGACCTCGTTGTGGAAGGAGAAAATTGGTCAAGCCGTGGTTGCTACTCGAGACTTGCAAATACTGGACTTAGAGCATCCAGCACTTGTAGTGCACTCTGGTCGATTGGAGACTTCAAATTGCTGCACAGCTTTCGCATGGCATCCAGCAGTGTTCGGAACATTCTGACTCCTGTGTCCTCCTCAGGCAGCTTGTCAGCGGCTGGCTGGAGTAATGTGATTGTTGATGTGCGCTTGGAATTCGCAGGTGGCTGTGATTTCGGCAATGAAGGCCAAACTGATTAATCTGCAACATTGCTGTTCATTGGTTTGTTGACCATGCTGGCCGCCTTCGGTCTGGGAGGCAAGGGCAGTGGAAGAGAAGGGTGGTGGAGTAGCGCTGTCGATGCAGCGTCTGCGGCATTCTTTGATGAACTGCGGCGACGATGACGCCTCTTTCGGACGGTCCTGGCAGCCTCTCGATGCGACGAATTGTCTCTATTTGTTTCAATACCGCTATTTCTCTTGGGACTTTGGGGCATTCTTTTGACGAAGCTGCATGTGACCCATGACAATTCGAGTATTTGAGGGTAGTTGCTTCGCAATCATTCGCAGAATTGGCTTCCGCGCAACGAGGACACACCGTCTTATTTTCGCATATGCTTCTCACGTGGCCCAGCTTCATGTACCCATGGCACTCTAAGGGCTTCGGTATGAAAAGTTGCACAGAATGCCGAAAATGGCCCACCTTTACGTGTGAAGGAAGTGAGTCGCCCTTGAACATGATCTTCAGGCAGCGTGAGTTTCCCAAACAGACAACTTTTGCGATGACGCTGGCTTCATTTGCCGGTTTCACCAGAACATCGAAGACGGAGCTGGTTATGGCAGTATCCACATCGTAGATGACTCCAGTGACGACGTTAGAGCTCACAGGAATGTAGGAGCGAACTTTTATTCCCCCCAGCTCGTTGACGTTGCGCAGTATATTAAGTGCCGCAGCATGTAAAACGTCGATGGCCAATACGTTCTTACACGTGTTCACTCTGATGTCTGTGATCTCGTTTGGCACGAGTCCTTCCAGCATCACCGAAACAGAGTGCCTGTTGAGGCGCTTCATGTTACCGTCAGGTACATCAGAGACAAAAAGGATAGTGTTCGTCACGGGTCTCCTTGGCAGTCTGTCGTTCAACGTACTCGATGACGAAGATGTTCTGACGTTCCACCTCTTCGCTTTACGGCTCAGCACCAGCTTAAAATCGTCGTCGTCGGGAGATTCTTCGCTGCTCATTGAGTAAACAAGAGTGCCCTCGCTGTCATAGTCGCTGTAGAGTCCCGTACGCTTCCTGGATGCGGCCACCTCCGACGCCGCCGTATCTGGCGGACGTCCGTGGAGGTCCACGTCCATCACCGACGGACACGAATGTGATATTCGCGAAGTGCACTTATATTTAGGTCAAAAAGAGAACACCCACTGAAACAGCGATCTGCTAAGCAATCACTTCGTCGTCGTCTCTCCCATGATATATACTAGTTCACTCTATTCATGGCACTGCGGTCCAACGCTTGCTAAACCTTTCTAAAACCTACAAGGTTACGCCCAGCGAGTATAACGTAGCAATTCTTTCTTGTCTTCTTTGCCTTGTCTAACAATAAAAAATTCGCAACGTGCGCTTTAACTAAAAGGTGCATTCTCCTGTCGCTCATTCTCCCTTAGCAGCCATTGGCATGTACATTGAGCACTATCTTTTATTTTTCAACAACGCACAGAAAAAATATCCCACCGGCACCACCTTGGAGATCAAATTGTAAGAGTGTTACACACCACGACTACTACTACGACTACGAAGGACGAACAAGTGCCGCTATAAGGAACTTCGCCATCAGCGTTCGTGTTTTATTGTGTGTTTGCGGCCCTCGCCGACGCGCGCGTCCAGTGTTTCTTCGGCGTCTCATCCGCATTCAGGTTCCCCGGGGATTCGACCGAGAAGTCGCCGACCCCTGGGGCCCCTGGGAGGATGGCATCGATGCCTGTATGCACACCACCAAAAGAACATTGTTTCACGTTTATCGTTCCTGAAGGCGCGGTCTCCGTCGATGAGATCATCGAGTGTCTCGGAGAGACGACCGGTAGCGAAGGGGTGTTGTTCCTGCAACACCTCGGCGCTTTGAAGTTCTTGGTAGCAACGAGGACAGTAGAACAAGCCACCAAGCTCATGGTGAATGAAGGTTTTGTTCTTCAGAAGAAAAAGTTCAAGTGGAAGTCGTCGGCCCACCAAGTGTGTTCGTGAGTGTGTACAGGTTGCCGCCGTACGTACCCGATGACGCGGTCGTCTCTGCTTTGCAGCCTTTCGGCAAAGTACGTAGTATAACATATGTTACTCTGCACTGACGTCAGTCTGCATTTACCGGTGCCCGAGTCGTGAAGTTGGAAATGGCAAAGCCGGCACCGAACTTCATTTCAATCCATGGACACCGCGTTATGTTGGAGTACCGTGGCATGCGTCGCGTCTGTGCACGTTGCCACAACGAAGGCCACATGGCCGTAGCCTGTGCAACACCTTTTTGTCATAAGTGCAGCGCGTACAGACGCGCTATGGATGGTGGGGGTGTAGAAACATTTAATAACCATTAAATGGTTACAGAGAGGTGATTGGGTTGGGGTCTTATTGGCCTCCTACCCTCACAGCACTAGGTGTAACCCCTATTCCGGAGCTCCATTGGCAAGCAATGCCGCCCGCGCCCGTTGAACCAGAGCCTCTTGGGCCTTCAGGTCTTGACAGCCGAGTAGGGCCACCTCCCAGTCTTCTCTCGTGGGATTGGGGTTGGGGGGGGGGGATAGATGGATTAGACTGGCATGCCCAGACGATCTGGAAGGTGTCAGCCACATCACCACAGAACTGGCACGTGCCATCAAAACATGAATTGAAATGTTTTAGCACCGCCGGGCACAGTACAGTATTGGTAAGCAGTTTTAAAAGGAGGCGCTCGTCAGCGCGATGCAGTCCCTTACAAGGGTGTGGATAGCGCCGGTGCTCCTCCTTGTAGTAATTCGTAATATCTTTGAATGAAAGGGCCGAATTGTCTGATTGGGAGTAGGCTTCCAAAGACAGGGAGATAGCCCGGGAAGAGAGTGCGTGGGCGGCCTGATCAGCCTGTTCGTTACCCCTGAGTCCTTGGTGACCGGGTGCCCAAACCAGATTTCACGCAGTTGTATTAACGTATCGGCAGCTAGGTTCCAGTATGCGCTGAGTAAGCGGCGAAGCCCACCCTAGTTAGTAGTTCCGACAGGCCCCTCGTGAGTCGGTGATCATATGTTTAGAAGAGGGATAGGTGAGAGCCAGAGCGATGGCAATCTCCTCCGCGTGTGTTGCTCTGTAGGCTTTGAAAGTGAGCCCGTTTACGGTGTTTGCGTTGTGTATGACTGCGGCCGTATACCACCCCCCATGGTGCGGGCCGGCGACGTCCACGTAGCACACGTGTTCCTCTCGACCAAAGTGTCGCTGCAACGTACGCTTCCGCGCGCGCCTGGCGGCGACCACTGTGGTTTTTTTTGGACATGTTGCGGAGAAGGGGTCGGACCCGGAGGGCGCGTCTCCAAGGTTCTGGCACTCTCACCCTTTCCTCAATGTAGTAATCGTGTTTGATGTGTATTCGGTCCAAGAGGCGCCGACCGGAATGGGTCTGTGCAAGGCGCGTGTATTGGTTAACGAGGTGGGCTTCTCGAAGTTCCCGGTAGGTATTCACCACGCCTAGGGCCAGAAGTCTCTGGTTGGACGTGGTGATAGGGAGGTCGAGAGCCCGCTTTATAACATTACGGTGGATGACCTCGAGTTGATCATCCTCGTGTTTGCGTAGGTGCAAGTAGGGAGTCGAGTAGAGTATTCTACTCGTTACGAAAGCATAGGCAAGCCGCATTGCATCCCTGCTTCGTAATCCGCCCCGCTTGTTCGAGACCCGGCGGACCATACGGCCCACCTGGTCTCCCACCGTGCGAAGTTTGGTTATTGTGGTGTCGGCCTTGCGTTGGTGGTGTATAAAGAGGCCAAGGACGCGGATATCCTTGGCCTCACGGATCGGTCCCGAAGGAAGACTGATATAAAGCTGAGTTGTGTCCTGAGGGGAGCGACGTATGTGCACAAATTCTGACTTAGCCGGGGCACACTGGAGTCCGCAGTAGGTTGCGTAGTCGTCGACTACAGTCGCTGCTGCTTGCAGGCATGACTCCATGTGACCCAGGTTACCTTGCGTGGCCCAGATCGTGATATCATCCGCGTAAAGAGCGTGAAGCATCTCTGGTAGAGAAGCCAATTTGGGGGGAAGAGGAAGCATGGCTATATTAAATAGGACGGGAGAGAGGACCGCGCCTTGAGGAGTTCCACTCGAGTCGATGACGTAAAGCCCATGTTCCTCATCTTGTATGTGTATGTAGGCTTGATGGTCTTTAAGAAACTGTCTAACCTAAATGAATGTTTTATAACCACAGTTGGTCTGACTGAGGTGGTCAAGGATTACCTCATGCTTCACGTTGTCGAATGCCCCTTCAAGATCCAAGGCCAGGACTACCTTGTTATTGGGGGGGCATTCAACAGGATCAAATATGTCATGGTGGAGCTGCAGAAGTATATCCTGGGCTGACTTCTGAGGGCGGAAATCAAACACGGTGTCCGCAAAAGTGTGCTGTGTTTCTAGAAACTCGGAGCGTCTGTCGCGCACCATCGTTTCCATCAGCTTGCCGACACAACACGTGAGGGAGATGGGGCGAAGGTTTTCCACGTCAATAGGTTTACCTGCCTTAGGGATGAAGGTCACGAGAGCTGATTTCCATTCAAGATGGAGAGGAGTTTCTCCGTCCCAAATGCTATTGATGTATTTGAATTTGAGGAGCGTGGCGTAGGTTGCGTCGGGAAGATTGGCCAACAGTTTGACCGTAACCGGGTCACGCCCTGGTGCAGTGCCACACTTCATCTTGCGTAAGGCCGCCTGGAGGTCGTGGAGCTGGAGCGGGGTGTCCAACTGCGAGTTCTTTTTGCCTGCGTAAGAGTATGCGGCCGTCCGTGGGTCCTTGGTGGTGCACAGGTATCGGTCCCTGAGCGTGTGTGCCAGCTGTGTTGTCGTTCCTGTAAAGTTGTGCAGGACCTTATGCAAGTGACGTTGAGTTTCCGTGCGTGTTTGTGTTTGATCGATGAGAGCGCGAAACAGGCGCCACGTGTTGCGACCAGACATCTGGCGTGCAGCCGTGTTGCACCTGTCTACCCAGTTAGTGTCGGCTAGCTAGCAGCATATTCCGCAGCTTGCTCCGTGAGTTCTAGAATGCGTTTCTTGAGGCGTCTGTTGTGTTTCTGTTTTTGCCATCGTTTGGCGAGGCTGCGGCGAGCCTGCCAAAGATGGAGGAGGTGGTTGTCCATGTCCGTTTGAGTTTCCGTGAGCTGTATCAGCCATTCGTGTTGTTTCAGTGGTGCGGAAAGTTGTCCAGTCTGGGATATGAGCTTGTGTAAGTGGGCGTTTTAAGGGACGTATGTGCACGGTTGTGTTTAATACACAATGATTACTACCGAGAGTGTCCTGTGTGTTCAGCCAGTCGGCATGGTGTATGTTGCGTGTAATTGTGAGGTCCGGGCAAGTATCCCGTTGAACAGAGTTGCCTACACGTGTTGGGCTGGAGGGATCAGTGTAGAGGGTGAGTCCTGGTGTAAAAAGAAGTTCCGCAAGCTTCCTTCCATGCGTGTTTTCTCGCGGGTAACCCCATAACCTGCTTGGGGCATTGAAGTCGCCGACAATCAGGAGGGGGTCCCTTCCTGCCACCTACATAGCTTGTGTGAAAGTTGCGCTGAACGTGACGTTCTTAAGTTTTGGGGGACAGTAAATGTTTAAAATACGAACAGGTGGGTCAGATCGCCTTATGGGCAGCACCAACACCATCGTGTATGGGAAAGGTGGTGTTGTGGGGAGTGTGACTTCCTGGGCGGTATATTGCTTGTGAACAAGTATACATGTCTCCGGGTTGTGTTGAAATGTAGTGTAATTTGTGAGTTTGACGTCCATGCCGGGTTCCTGAAGGGCAACCACGGCAACGAGGAACTCAAAAGTCTCAAGATAGAGGCGGACATGAGCCTGCTTCTTGTGGTTCTTGAGACCTCTGCATTGATTGATTGATTGATATGTGTGGTTTAACGTCCCAAAACCACCATATGATTATGAGAGATGCCGTAGTGTAGGGCTCCAGAAATTTCGAACACCTGGGGTTCTTTAACGTTCTTGAGACCTCTACAGTTTCATTGTGTTAGTAACAACGGCTGAGTTGCTCTGGCTCGCGACCTAGGGTTGGGGGCCATGTTCGGAGATGGAGGGTGGGGTTGTGTTGTTAAGATTACTCAGTTCACTAGCACCCTGTGCTGACGTGCTGGAGTCTTCAGAAAAGTCAGACTCATCTGGAGTCACTCTGTTAAATATTGAGGGGCGATTAACGTCCCTAATGGGCCCTACGCGCTTAAGGACGCGTGAATTGTCTTGTATCCAGTTTTGGATAATGTGAGTTACTGTTTGTGTCACCTGTGCGATGACAGTCTCCATATGACGCGAGTTGGTGTCGTGGATAATTTTAGGGAGGTCAGCCAATTGTGTTTCTATTGCATTCACCTGGGTCTCCGGGGCCGCGACGCGACTCGCTACAGTAATACGAATCTCCCTGTCTGTTATATTTTCCACTTCGTCGCTCAACGAGGGCTGAATAGTGAGATTGGTTCTCAGCGAGTCAAGTTTGCTGGCTAGTTTTTCATTCTGAGATCGCGAAAGAGCGAGCTCGTGCCTGACTTTTTGTGTTTCAGTAGTGCTTATGGCAGAAGAAGGTGGAGAGGAGGGAGAGGAGGCGACCTCCACCCAACTGTCTACCTTGGGTTGGTTGCGTGCAGCGTTGCCAGATGGAGCGCCGAGAGTTGGAGATTCCGCCGCGCCAGGTGGTATATCGTTGCCGTTGCTGCTTTGCCAGGAGTTGGCGCTTTGCCAGTTGACCGGCGCTTTGGTTTTGTTGGGGTCCCCGATGTCCTGGACCCTGGTTGCTGAAGCCTGATGAATGTATCAGTGCATTCGCTGGAGCTGGTGAGGTGCAGACCCCCGCAAAGTATGCACGTTGGGTTGCATTCGTGTGAATCTATCGAAGCGGCAGCGAGCGCATCATGAGCGTAGCATGTAGTCATGTTGTTACATGACACGCATATCATGCTTATCATGTTTGGACCAGTATCATACCTTCCTCATTCATTCACGTACTGTAATACCAAATTTGGTATATGTGACACTAGTGAAACGGCCGCGAGCGCATCATGAGCGTGGCATGTAGTCATGTTGTTACATGACACGCATGTCATGATTGTCATGTTAGGGTCTGTCACTTATGTTTGCCATGCAATCATGCCATACCATATCAGTTTTGCAACATGTCATGTGAATGAAACCACCGCAAGAGCTGCAGGACCATGAAATATAAATCATGACATTCATGACATATATGCCATGATTTTCGTGTGCTGTTTAGTGAGATAAGTTCTTGATACGGTGATGTTATGCCATACCAAGTTTGGTATTGATACCAGTATCGAAACGGCCAGGAGAGCTAAAAGTCATAGGCGGCTAGATAGATAGATAGATAGATAGATAGATAGATAGATAGATAGATAGATAGATAGATAGATAGATAGATAGATAGATAGATAGATAGATACGCTCAATGTTGCTGAAGTTCGCTAAGAAATGCTTCTTATTTAAAATGTGAGCGAAGTGAAGAGCGTGAGCGAGGACTCGGCCTTGAGATTGAACTATCAGAACAGAAAGTGGAGGAGATGAGGTGAAAGATTCAGCCATCCGCAAGGGTAGCGCACGAGGAGTGTGATGAGCAAATAAGTGTAGTGCAGTTCAGAGCCGTAGAACAGGCTAGCACGTCTGAAGCCAGCAGCAGGTTCGAAGATGAACCAGATTTGAGGGCTGCGAATGATGCTGCTCTAGTGAGGGAGGCCGCTGAAAGCCAGAGCGAGTGCGACGAGATGCTGTGCCAATTGAATGCTAGTGAAACAGCTGGAATAGCTGTAGGCAATCTGGCACAGACCTTAACTGCGGTTGTCGCGATGGTGGATCTTGCAAACGGGGTCAAAGTTGCCGAAAACACCGAGAAGAACTCAGGAGAAGCAGCCAATGCAGCCAGTAGGGAAAACAGTGTGGTTGTAGTCAGCTCCCAGCAATGCAAGCTAGATTGTTCGAAGGATAACAGTGGCACTGTTCATAAGAGCGTTAAACTGTCCGCCAGTCAAGAGTGCGAAGGACATGAGTTTTTCGAGAAACATTTAGACTGCGCGGGTGAGACAGCTGACGAATTTTGTGAGGGAGTTGGCGAGCTTGAAATGCGATCGGGGGTCTAGGCGCAAGAGACGTCGGAGAGCCACGAGCGAGACAAGACGTATACACTACGCGTGTAAAGAAATGCTCCAAATGTTGGAGGCTAACTAGCGAGACTAGAAGATGTGCATCGACGTCACAGTCGGTTTGCAGGCGTCCGAACCACCAGACAAAAAGTAAAAGGAAAGCGGGAATGCAATCACGTGGAAAGAACAAGTCTTCCGGTTCTAGCCACAGCATTTGAGTGTGCGTGCGAGTGGAGGCTTAGCACAAGTGAATCGGCCTGACACGACAACAGTGCAAAAACATTGGAGTGCCGAAGTGGAGTAAAAGGCTGTGCAGAAGTGCCCTTGAGTTGTAATTCCAGCGATGACGCAACCCGAGGCTAACTTCCTAGTAGGGAGGGAAAGGTCGGTCGCAAACGTTGTCGTAAAAAAGTGAAGCGGACATGCGCGACCAAGCGAAGGGGCGAAACAGGTAGCAATCAGCCGGGTGAAGGACAGAAGGGTAGGCTATCGGTCAGTTCAAAGAGGCCTTTGTGGCGTGAAGTAAGGCACAAGCGGCGAAAGGGTACGCCACAGCGCGCATCCTCGCGACGGAATGCACGCCGGAGATTTAACGCTTCGTGGGGACAGAAGTGTTAAAGGGGTCTTAGAAGAAAGGCCACAGTAGCTAAGCACCGCATGGGAGCGAGCCCAAAAGGAGCATGGCCACTTTTTCCCAGGCATTGCTCGGGTCCGCTCTGCCATATTGACAGAAGTCGGCTGAAATCGCGAATGAGGCGTAACGCTGCAATTCAGCTGGTAGCACGTACACGGTATGATCTCGGGCGTTCTCGAAATCCGTCAAGACCGTGACCGCCGCGTGTACAATGAAAGTGAGCTCTCCAGCTTACAGCTGGAGAGCTCACTTCTGTAAGCTGGAGAGTCGGACAAAAGAATTTTCTTAGAAGTGTGTTTGTTCATTTTTGGTTTTGAAGTACTATTCCTATGTCGCCTCCACGGATAGTTTGTTTAGTTACAGTTTCTTTATAGAGGCTAGAAGTTTTCCTAGTGTCTTAAAAGGCGCGAGCCATGTGAAATACTTTGCTATGCTCCGGTAGGTGTCACCAGTGCTCGCAGGCAGGTGCGCTTTTCGGCGGGCGCTCGCAAGTGAGGGGTGTTTTCCGTCGGCCGCTACTGTGGGATTTATTTTTCGAGTTAACGCAGGCGGGCTCGAGCTCTGGCCTTGACACAGACTGTCTTTGCAGAGGCATTGACGTTCAGTGTGGACTTCCAGGCGTAACAGCGTGTGTGCCTTTTGTGGTTGGTGGGTGACTGGCTCTAAACTATGAAGTGATCATCATACCATCATGCTCTGACCACTTGTACACTGTAAACAGAAATAAGCCGAGACGGGAGTAAATGACCTTGTCCTCTAGCGCACGCCCTGATGGGAGTTTTATAAACATCGTCCGGAGGGAGTAAACAATTTACTCCCCATCAGTAGAGGGGTTTTGCATGGTGCCAGGGTTTATTTATTTACACCCATCGGGGAACTCTTTCAGGTCAGCATGGGAGTAAATTTCTTGCATGAACCGAGAAAAAGATTACGTCAGCAGCCGTACCATGCGCAAGCGTTACTTATATTGCATTACCTTCAAAGCACACAACAATGATTACAGTACATAAACATGCTCACAACGTTCACGTAATATTGCAACACTCACACTCGCCACAGCTTGCCACCCGCTGTGCGCACCTACCATTCAGTCACCGGGTGTATAGAGGTACCACATTCTGACCTCCCATGTAGCCCTGAAGGACCCCTTTTTTAGGGGCGAAGCGACCCTAAAGCGGCACCCGTTCGTCCCATGTAGTAGTCGTAGTCGTAGTGTGTAACCAGTCTTCGTTTTGACCTGCAAGGTGGTGCCGGTGGGAGATTTCTCCTGCGCGTTGTTGAACAATGAAAAATTTGCAGCGTGCGCGTTAACTAAAAGCCGAATGCTCCTGTCTCTCATTCCCCACTAGCAGCCATCGACATGTACATTGAGCACTATCTCACTAGAAAGTGTGGCTGCGTTATACTCGCTGGGCGTAACCACCTTGGTTTTAGGAAGGTTTAGCGAGCGTTGAACCGCAGTGCCATGAATACAGAGAACTAGTATATACAATGAACTCGAGGTGGTTAAAGGTGGGAAGTAGATACGAAGCGCAAGCCGTAAGAAAGTAAAAGCCGAATTCTCCCGTCTCTCATTCCCCATTAGCAGCCATTGGCATGTACATTGAGCACTATCTGACAAGAAAGGGTTGCTACGTTATACTCGCTGGACGTAACCTCCTTGGTTTTAGAAAGGTTTAGCGAGCGTTGGGCCGCAGTGCCATGAATACAGTGAACTAGTGAACTAGTATACCATGAACTCCAAGGGGTCAAAGGTGGGAAGCAGACACGAAGCGCAAGCCGTAAGAAAGTGTGCGTGTGCCACCTCTCCTTTAGTCCTTGGAATGTCCGCTGGATGGTGGTGCTTCTATATGGGGAATATATGATAAAAAGATGCGAGATGGTGGGACTTAGAGTGTTGAATAGATGGACGAATGGACACACAGACAGATGCATGGACGGACGCATGGATGGCTGCACGGACGGATGGACACATGTATGGATGCATGGACGAACGCAGGGAGGGACGCACAGATGGAAGTGTGAACGCACGAACAGACGCACGCACGGACGGGTGGATGGAAGCACGGACGGTCACACAGACGGACGCATGGACGGACGGAAGCAAGAACGAATGGACGGACGGATGCTTCGCCCCACTCTTCATAATTCATTCCGTGGATATGCTGCCATTTTTTTCGCTAATAACTAAGCAATAAACACACACGGCGTAAGTATGAAGTTGCGGTGGCCTGATGTAAGCACTTCAACACAGATGCCTTTTATCGTAAGCCTGGCTAATATTCAATATTTTTTAACTACAGCGAAAAAGTTTTATCAGTTGGTGCTCTGTCGTACAGGCTTAATCTGCATTAGCAGTACTGTTTGTGAATCCGCAAAATGCACTGAATCATACACAAAGCCCGCGCGGCCTTGAATAAACACATCAACGAGGCACATTCAGCAGCTCCAGCGATGAACCGAGGTAGACCGCCGCTACCGCGTCCGACGACTAGGCCTCTCTCACGAGTACGGCACGGTGATTCGATGAATGACAGCTGGCGATAACAAAATGCTTGCTGATCTGCAGTTTACGTCTCGTTGTTTTTCCCATGCACAGAAATAGGTGTCCGCTGTCCATGCAGTTTAAGCTACAGAGCGATAGACTTAAACGAACGAGACGGTTCGCAGTCGCTGTTCCCGTTGCTCGCATGCATTGCATGGGCATGCTTGTATGCCGTACGCTGTTTCTCTGTGTCTCCGCCTCCTTCGGCGCTCGCCTTCGAGTAGGTCATTTGACAGCTGCGGTCGGAAGGTGCAGAAGTCTGTTATTCATCCTAGCAGCCTTTATTTTTTGAAAACACATTGATTGCCTCGCCGGTAGTCATATGCTAGCTAGCTCGTAGAGCTCGCCACGGCGGCCGGTGCGCAGTGCGAGCTCGATACGATGGCGCTTGATACCGATGACACAGCGAGGCCTTCTTACCGCTTAGGTGTTGCAGCCGGTGAAATACCGGTGACACTCCGAGAATCCATCTTCGGCGGAGACGGGGTGAGCGCGTTGCCGGCGCAACTCTCACACTGGTTGCCGGCCAGCCCGCCGTAGTCGAGCGAAGCCTACTTCAGACCGCTTCGAAGTTCTTGACGGGGAAACTTTAGAAGCAGCCGCAAACAATCGTAACAGCTTACTTTTGCTACCATTAAATTATTCTTCGAAGTTTTCTGTCACTCGGCCCTTTGAAGCGCGGCATTCACGGCGTCTCGTTGAGGAATCGGACCGATGTGCAGTGTGGTTTCACGGTGCGAAATATATTGAAATGTTAACAGTAAATACCAACCGGTCGTTGCAATTCTTCCCTGCACTTATAATTTCGTTGCCTGTTGACAGATGCTCACACGGTTAGCTACACAATGCACCTGTGTTTCACACCGACGTGCAAACATATGCCCGTACACACACACACACACACACACACACACACACACACACACACACACACACACACACACACACACACACACACACACACACACACACACACACACACACACACACACACACACACACACACACACACACACACACACAACACACACACACACACACACACACACACACACACACACACACACACACACACACACACACGCGCGCACGCACGTCACGCCCAAAGATGGTTTTTAAAGCTCCCTTAGGGAGTTTGTAACAACGTGACCTGAAACTCCCTGGGGAGTTTAACAAGGTCATGCTGTTCATAAACTCTGTCATTAAACAGGGGGCGTTTTACGAGGACATGTGCTGAGTTCACTCCCTACCAGGGAGTAAATAATTGGGGCAGGGGAGGTTTGTGGGCTCATGTGCTGGAGAAACACCCATCTCGGCTAACTTCAGCTTACAGTGTACCACGCATATATTGTAGCGGCAACATTTGATGTCTTATTGTGAATCTCTATACAGTACGCGTGTTTGCAAAGCATGAAAGTTATTTTTCACTGCTTTTCCAAGCAGAAGAAGCTATTTTCTCTGTATTGACATGCAGAGGAGTGGCCGTGCGGCGAAACACCCGATTTCCACGCAAACGACCCGGGTTTGATCCCTACTGAAACGTAGAGTTTTTCGTTAGTTTTATTTGCATCTTTCTCGATTTTTCGATCACGCAAAAGTGATTTTTAGCTCACAACCGCTGACACCGACGCCGGAATTTTTCGTGATACGAGCTCTTTAACGCTATCGCGGTCATAAACGTCACTCCACTGGGTGAATAATCTGTAATCGTTTATATCAGTCACCCCACATATCGAGGGAGACGAAATGTGGGCTGTGCGGTGTCACCAGTGCGTGTTAAACAACACCGGATGATTAAAATTACCGGAGCTCACCACTATATACGGTGTCCCTCGTAATCATATTGTAGTTTTGAGACGAACACACGCAGATAATATTATTATAGTTTACATTATCACCTGCCACATTAACGTTTTTCCACTTTTTCTCCCAGCAGAAATCAGTGCCGATTTAGTGGTGGAGCTGCCGTCGCCACTCCATCGTCTGCATTGAGGAAGAGTCGAAATTCAAGACTGCACTAATCGACTATGTGTTGTGCCCATCATAGCTTTGCGTTGTTTGAATATGCATTCTTCTTAATTTGTTGTATCTATAATTGTTGCTTTTCTACTGCATTATATTGTTTATTTTTCATTACCCACCCCCCTCTGTAACGCCTTTATGCACTCTGAGGGTTACGTTAATAAATAAGTAAATAAATATCAGTCTCGAATAAGAGCTCAGTGTTGCATATAAAGAAAGCACTCAGTGAAAACAAAGAACGTCTTTGTGGTGTCACCGCCTTGAATTTGAACGCTGAACTTTCTTTATAGAAATATAAAATTGCGCCCAGTTTAGTACATGCACGTGCCAGCAGCCACAACAACATATCGTACACACGAACTGTGTGTCAAGGTTACGCATCTGCCAGATTTTATTGGTAAACTAAATTCACGAAAAATACAAGTTCACGGCAGATGTCACGCATATAAGTTGGCACAAGCTCATTTATCGTTCGCATCATGTTTCTCACAAATGTTCACCGAGGCGGAGGGTCATGAATAAGATTCAATAATTTGCGCAAATTGCAGAACTTATTATATTGTTTATCTCTCAAAAGTTTTTCTGCGATATGTATTCTACATGACTGTATTGGTTTAGCCATTTCCCTTTCGATACGCTATATTTTTTTAAAAAGGACTTGAATTAAGTAATTAATAATTGACGTCAAATGTACTACGAACTTACTGTTTTCAAGTGTTCGGAAAATTTTCAGCAATGACGCGAATTATGCAGTGATAGAGATTAACGGATTTCTACGCTCACATTAATCGATCATGTAGGCTTTCGTATACCTTGAAAGACCGCAAAATAATGCTCGTCAGTTTGTCGAAAATAAAAAAAGCAAGAGTTATCGCTTGTTTGTTGATTGATATGTGGGATTTAACGTCACAAAACCACCATATGATTATGAGAGACGCCGTAGTGGAGGGCTCCAGAAATTTCGACCACCTGCGATTCAGCAATTGTTAGTCAGGATGCTTGGTGCAGTAAGATTGCGTATACGTTTACATGAGTGAAGCATGCATTAATAGATGTTGTTATCATTGTCTCTGTATACGACTACGTGGTTGACAAAGACTTCACTAATGGATACAAAGCATAGAGTTTCCTAAATATACACAAGAGGGAACTAAGGCGCTAGTGTCTATGGGAGCTCCAACGCATAGCGCTTCAGCGAGCATGGGAATTATGGGTATGGCATGGATTTGCTTAGTCGTCGTACTTCACGTTCGTTCTGGCTTCGCGTGGCTTGAAGCTGCTTTGTCTCGAGATGGCAGTCGGCAAATGTTCGGCAGATACGTTTCAGCACCTTGATCTTTTAGGCTTACCACTTCAAATCTGGTTACAAGGTGAAAAACGGTTTGTTCTTTCCTTCGAAAACAAAACCAAAACACGGCAATAAGTGAAGACACAAGTGCGCCCGCAAGCACAAAGACTAGGTGAATACATGTCATACCCATAATTCCCATGGTCGCTAAACGATCGCAGCGCCAGTCCCCTCTAGTTAATTTTAGTAAACTCTATGAGATAAAGGACCGGGTGACCTTATACGGGGTGAATCAAACGGAGCGGAAAGAGGGAGGTTAGACTCCGGATACCCCTCCCCCCCTAAAATATATATATATATATATATATATATATATATATATATATATATATATATATATATATATATATATATATATATATATATCGAGGAAGAAGCAGGTCATTGTAACGTTGCGCGCTATGTAAGCTGCGCCATAAGAGCTCCCGTGCCCCAGGAAACGCGGTCGGTAGCGCGGCAAGGAAGGTCCTGCAGAGGAAAAAAGAGAACTGGGCGAAGTGTATGCGGAGGGTGGGTCATTAGTGGTATTTCTGTAGCAGAGAGAACTAAAATAATAATAATAGTGTAGTATGATATGCGCGTGCGCACGAAAAGAAGGAAGTAAAGACGGAAACTCCGCCGTGAAAATGCACGGTGCGTTCGCCGACTGTGTCAAGCGAGCGCGCTTCCTCGAGGTCACGTGGGTTCGTGAGGCGTTACGTAATGACGCCGGCTCGACGCGATCTTGGTCGTGCTGTGGGTGTGTACGGACAAGCAAGCAGCGAGTGCAGGTAGCTCACGAGCTGAGTGTAAGAGCAGCTGGTGGTAATCTGCAGTCGAGTTGCATGTTATTCGCACTCGTAATAGGTCGGCAGAATAGGTGGATGTTCGCACTCGCTCGCTTTCTCACACACTCATTCGCTCACTGGCTCACTCACTAGGTGGCTCTGCAATTGGCAAACAGGAGTATAGTGGTGTAGCAGCATGGATAATTGGGTTGTTCGTATTGATTCATTTTAAGGCTGGAGGCGCGCACCGAAACACCATGATAGCGTTTTCTTCTTGGGTCTGCGTTTGTGTGCGCGCCTTGTCCAGTATTAAAGGGGGGGAGGGAGTGTTTAAAGGTGAAGCATAATCTGCCCTCTCGAACATCTTTCGTACAGGTCCGTGTTCTCCAGGGTGGCTTGTTCGACAAGTTGGTACATGGTCTCGGTGGGAATGCCAGTGGCACCAAATGAGGCGGAAAAAACTGACACAAGAAAAAAAAAAGATACAATGACAGGACAGCATCCTTCTTGTCCTGTCTCTTTTTTTCTTGCCTCGGTTTCTTCCACTTCATTTAGTGTTGCTGGTATTCCCACCAAGACAGGTCCAGGATCTTAGAAAACTGATTAAATAGAGATCCCAGATATTGCTTAGAGAGATAGGCCAATACGTCAAACAAAACCAGATAGAACAGCTGTTCTCGCAGATTAAGAGAACAGCGTTAGATCGAATGGTATATAAACTGCATGCTTCCAGCGGAAAGCCTTTACGAGTGTCTCCGATTCCCCGGTGGACAGCGAGCGAGTTCCAGGGATAGCGGAACGGCCCTGAAGGAAACAACAGATTCAGTTAGTGACGTCAGTACACATATACAGTTGCTGTGGAGGCGGAAAAAAAGTGTATCTGGAGGGTCACTTATGCGTCACGGGAACGCGGATGCACGAATCGAACGAGGATTCCGCGATGCATGTGGTCGTTGTTGGTGGCGGTGCTGCGCCGCAGTAGAGGCCGAATGGGGCTTTCCTCGGCCCGCTGAGAAAAAGAAAATTCGCCTGCAGCGTCCGGTCATGAAGAGAGCCCGCTTCGGTGTACAAACAGCTACACGGAAATGTTTTCCTCTCCCTTCTCTTTTAGTGCCATTGACTCTAGATTCCAGTCGCGCATTCCGCGGCGCTTGGTAAAGGGGGGCTATTTTGGCATGTACTTATAAGGATCGAGGATGCAATCGGCGATTTCTTCCTTGTTTGTTTTGGCGGCGTGTTATCAGCTTAGGACTGCTCGCGAGCAATGTTTCCGCAGCCAAAGCAAGACAGAAGTTTACGAAGAAAAGGAAGCTTGAGGAGATGAAAAAAATAAATAAAAGATAGCTATTTCGACCTTGGGAGCCTCATCATTGGGTCATTGCTACCGGAATTTTCTTCCGTATTGCACAAAATATTAGGGAAATAAGAGGGGTTTAATCTCAAGCGGTTTTGATCTCAATTAAGGATTAACGTCATTGATCTGTTCTAGCTGTTCTGTGATTGATTAGTCATACAATTCTTATGTGATCGCTTTTACTTATGAATTATTGATTTCTTGGCCCAGCAGTGTGGACGTAAGCCATACATACATAGACTATTATTATCATCATCATCTGTGGCCTGGTGTGAAAAGGTGGTTAGGTGGCGTTAAGTAGGTGAAGAAAACTGCGGAGGGCCGAAGCGTTACGGAAAGGCGTTTCGCTTCACCTACCCGAAGCCTGGGGAGGGTCGATACACGCAGCGTCCTGAGAGGGATTTCTTTCTTGAAGCGCCAATGGCGCCAATCATGAAGCCGGGCAAGTAGCGCCGGGGGCGTTTCCGCTCCACGCACGTATGTTTAGACGTAGACGCTAAATTTTCTCGGAAAACAGAGTCGGAATGCAGCTTAGCCTAAGGTGCTTCTTCTTTGCCTTCCCTACATATCCGATTTCAGTTATCTGCGGCATCTAGTCATTCAGTTAAGGAGCTTTATTTATAAATTGTCCTGGGGAGCCTGCTACCCTCACGAGGGAGGGTTTTCTGTGGGCCGCCTCCACGTGGGCCGCGAACAGGCAAAAAAAAAAGTGTTCCACAATTTTGCCGTAATGCCTACGGGAGGCGCTAACCTAAACTCCCACGTTTAGATACACTTGTGTACCCCATAACATGTACGAGGAGATGGCCGCCGCTGTAACTCAGTTGGTAGTGCATCCATGGGACACGACTTGTTCGAAGGTCGCAGGTTCTGCCCCTGCCGGCGGCTAGTTACAATTTTCTCCCGTTTTTCTTTCTTCGCACTTACACTACAACTGCTACTAATAGTATCACCAATGCTTTCCTCGCCGTCATTCTCTGTCAGTTCTCAATAATACTGTGCATAACAAAGATAAACGAGCCGCGAAATTTGCATTTTACGCCCCCCCCCCCCCCCCCTTGGTAGCTCCCGGGACCAACTTTCGTGATTCCAGTCCCTAGCAGAGGTAAGTTTGAGACTCTGGTGCAGTATTTTCAAGCACGAATGCCAGCCTTTTAACTATACTCGTGTCTGTAAAGCATGCATAGTTAGCTTCTCCGTGGGTCCTGCCAAGATCGTTGGTTATCCTTTATATGCCTGGGATTAAAAAGAAGTTTCTCGTACACCACCCATTGGCCTAATAGAGTTTACCCTGTTTGGCACTTATGCCTTATATAGATGTACGGCACACGCATACACTCGTGTATCTACCACGTCATCTATTTCAGCGGCAGGCTTTGTCATCCCGTAGACGACTATCGCTCGGCGTTTCAAATCAGACATGGATTTCCGCAGAACTATAGTTGCTATCCTGGAGGCAACACGACTCCTTTCCACTGAGGCTACTGTCTGATAGACAATATTCTGCGATGCCAAAGCTACTCTTGAAAACCATCGCTTACGTTATGAGACAAAACTCGTATTATATCATTGCAAGCTTCTTGGGATAGCTAGTATGAATAATGGCCATCATGTCACATTCGAGTGAATACCTGCACATTGTGGTGAAATGTGGAGTGAAGACAGTGACGCTCAAGATAAAATATATTTAAATATTGCCCCAAAAGTGCTCATTGTCTTTTCACGAAAAAATGTCTTGCTTATAGGTGCGTAATGCGCAACTCCGCATTATAACACTGGAGAAAACCAGAACGAATGCACAGGCGAGAGCATAAACGGGACCAGGAAATGAGGTGCGGCGTGCCTCACCATCTAAAGGGAAGAAAAGATGAAGAACTAGATGGAGTAGACTGGACCTGGTAATATGTGTCCATTACTCTTGGCATTCGCTTCAATCGTTATTTGGTCACATATGTGAAAAAAGGACTCAATTTGTTTCGTGGGCTGTTCATCTTTTGCAGCACTCTGTATGCCATACCTCTACTGTAGAGTCTCTTACAAGTTAAAAAAAAAAAAAACGGTACGTATTTTCTTGCTAATTGTGTTTCTGGCTCTCCCAATTGCAGTGAAGGCACCTCAACATCACAATGTTGTTGTTTTTTTTTCAAAGATTTCTGTCAGGTTGTCGCAACTCCTTGTTGGCTGTCAGTCTGTGGCATTGTTAACGAGGAAGCTGGCGTTCAGGGGAACACACTGCCGCTGGAACTGGAAGCGGCTTATACCCTTCTCTTGCGGTCACCACGGAACTCCATTTAATAACATAGTCTTTAAACGGAGTACTTAGTCTTTAAAGTACTTTAAACTACTTTAAAGTCTTTAAAGTACACAGCCTTTAAGCGTCAACGAGCTTGCTTCACATAAATATCCAGCATGGGCTTCGTCGGTTGTGAGCGAAACATCACCTTGTCCGTGACCGAAAAAACTAGGAAAGATGCAAATAAAATTAATAGTAAAGGTTTCCTGGTCCGAGTGAAGATCTATCTCACGCCTTTTGCGCGTAAAGCAAGTGCTCTACCATGCACGCAGCCACGGGACTGCTTGGGCATAATGAAAGTAACTTCATCCGCTTGAAAATGACTTTCATGCTTTACAAACGAATGCATCTTGCATATAGGTTTCACAATACATGCAATACGGCAGTAATATTGTGTTACACGAACGATCGGGTGTCCGAACATGTTTACTTTAAGGAATGAGTGCTTTAAAGGCAGCCACCTATTACAAAATGCCCGCTCGTTACTGCGGGTTTAAGACCACGTAGTGGGTGCATAGCAAGTTTGAAAAAGATTTCAGGCGCATAAACTTCTGGTGGTTTAGAGCATGCTATACCCACTATACCATACACTTTCCTAATACACACTAGAGATAACTCTATGCTTGTGTCTATGGGAGCTGCAACGCATGGCGCTTCGGCGAGCATGGGAATTATGGGTAGTACACAAATTTGTCTAATCTTCGTACTTCTGGCTCGCTTTTGGCTCCGCACGAGTTCGTGTGGCTTGGAGCTGTTTTCTCACAAAACGAAAACCACCAAATGTTCAGCGGTTGTGCTTCACCACTTTATTCTTTCAGACTTGCCTTTCCAAACCGGGTCGCGAAGTTCAAAAGGGTTGAATATTTCTTGCAAAGCAAAACCGAAACACATCAATAAACGAAGCCGCAAGTACAATTCGCCACCCGCAAGTGCGAAGACTAGGCAAATGTGTGTACTATACCCATCAATCCCATGGTCGCTGAACGATCGCAGCGACCGAGTCCCCTGTGGTTAATTTTAAGAAACTATGCATTACACAGAGCGCAGCCATATGCGAAAGCTTCACTGACAGAGGCTATCGTTAACCATCGATTTAGTTGTAGTAATTGAAAATTTGGACTTCCCGATTAACATCATATAAAGTTTATGCACGAATGATATCAACCATCGGCAGAATCGGAGCACTTCCGGTAATACTTTCTTTGGCTCCATGCAGAGCAAGTCCATCCATTGGTGGATTGAGAGTGCTCCCTGTATGTTCCACTGGCAGATCTGGAGCAGCTCCGTCGCGAGGTGCACTCCGTGCAGCAACGTTTTCTACGCCGCGAAAAGTACAACATTCATCCGGAAGCCGCAAGTGCCCCGCCCCGTTCCTTGCTGAAAAGGAAGGAACTGCGGGCGCACCGACGGGCGCCAGTCGCGTCGGTCGGACTCGCGTTTCGCAAGCATAGCGTTGCTGTGCCAAGCGTGCACATTCATGCAAGAAAGGAACAAGCGCACCACGTTTCATTCTGACCCTGCGATTTGCGCCAGCGTGAGCACGTGCGCTCTGTTGGTGGATTCTCTTTGTTTACTCTTTGCCAGAGTGGAGTGCTCCGGCGCAGAATTAGTGGACCACATCGAATATGCCAATAGATGACACCATAAGTGGTTTAAGTACGCACTAGCGACAGAATATTGTTACCGCGTTCAAATCTCAAAGGCGAAGTTTGAGGATCCCACAAATTTTTTTTCGTTTTGAGTATCTGAAAGCGACATTTGAAAACAACGACGTACCTGTCCATGCTCCACATTGAACCGGCCGCACGTCAACCGCCTATTGAAAAGACTAACGCACGTTGTAGGAACTGTTCGAAATCGACGGAATATTCTTTCAGTTATTTTCATTATGCTGGCCAAACATGCAACATACATTAGGCCCTTCCAGCGCTTTGAGGGACATGGTTCCATGACGTAGTTAGAAGTTTAACTCAACCTTAAACCGAGTTGCGGCGACTGATACCGCGAGAACTTTATGGCAGGCTTCCTTTGACTCAACTTGTCGCACGGATTCAGGCTAAAACTTCAATGCGATGCCCAGTTGCACCAGGCTGGGCAACTTCGTTCGCAAGACAAACGTGTAGGTCGATATATAACGCCGGTGAATTTGCGTCACGGTCTCAAGCTCCTCCGGTTGATAGAGCTCTTGGTAACTCCGTACAATCATCCTTCCGGTAATATCTCCGCGACATAATCTATGCAACGCACACTCAATGTCATTGGAACCTCCACAACTGCCGCTTCTATTCGTTGCCAAAGGGATATCGCCTAGATATTGCATCAAGTGCAGTGAATACCCTTTCGTTACAGCGCCTTTTTATGCTGCTTATACTCTCTTCAAGGCGAATGCAAGGTCGAGATTCTTATCGTTTCCGCAGCAAAAGTATATCGCGTAACTCGAAGTGCCAAAAGTGTGCCTATCCATATATAGGACGTCCTCGTAAGGACAGACCTTGACTCAGTTTTGCCTTAAAGATAACACTTAAGATCCTGCAGTAATAACCAGCCTCGTTGGCGTGGCAAGATTTATACACAGATACTTCGCAGTGCTGCGCTGTCACTTCTAGTAAGTGGTTCCCAGAAAACAAAAAAGTCTGGTGTTTCACGTGCACAAACTCTTATAAAGATTTACAGAGTAGTGAGGGACTCCTAACAGTCGTCAACTATATACACCAGAAGTAACTTGTACCTCAGAAAAGTTCATGGACGTTTCTGCATCGCTGTCCCGTCCAATTGTAGCTGCCCGTGGCGGAAGAAGTAGAGGCAACGCTTTGGCTCCGAGCTACAGCGGGGGGGGGGGGGGGGCGATGATGGGTCCATACTTTGTATTAAATTGTTACATAAACTTTGCTCTTGTGGAATGCTCACTGTTCACGAAAAATGAACTGAAGGTGCAATGAGTTAAAAAGTAAATTCTAAAGACCGTTAAAAACAGCACAAAGACAGCCGTCGTATTTATTTTGAGAACTACTCTTGAAATATATACCACGCTTTTGACTGATATACGCCTAAAACATTCAATATTAACCTGTTTTGTTTCATTTCAACGTAATCTTTGCGCACATAACGTCGAAGGTATCTGCCGATAAAACGAACAGAAGAAATAGTAATCGTCATTTGCTTTTATGAAACATAGAATTGTACAATATTATAAAGTATATTGCTGTAAAAAACAAATATATAACACTTTAAATTTCTTGTGCAGAAAACAGTTGCCCATGTTTTGATTAAGTGTGAACAAACTGTGTATAAAATGTACAGATTTGTAAAAGTAAACTGTCGCCAACGACGCAGCAATAAACGTTTCAATATAACGACGGCGCAGTCATGCGCAGGGAACACTTCGAATTGTGTTCTTCATTATCACTAATTCATTTTGTTCACTCTCGAGGTCTAGCAATACGTGCCACCATACTTCTTAGAGTCACGACTCATGCGTGGCGTTTCTTATCGGGCTGTGGATTTCCCGACCTTGTGTGTGTCTTCCCAACGTTTGTCAATAGAGGCAACGTTGAAGCTGGCTCCAAAACTGTAGCACCACTGGCTAGGGGTCCTCGCTTGTACTGCATTGTAATGTGAACTTGTACACTCAATAGCTTCGTGTCACAATTTTCACAAGGTGCGATAACCATGACAACACCACCAACGTAAGCATCTAAAGAACCGCCGTTACGTCACATCCTACCGCACAATACTTCGGTTCACCAATCCCAGCGCACGGTGTATACACGCAAAATGCACGAGCCACCAAACATACGCAACGCGCACCGATCGCACTCTCAGCACATCAACGAACGACAGGACTGTCCTGATCCTAGAAACGTCGCACAGATCCGATGTACAGAATCACGTCCGGATCACAGCTGCGGATGAGGAACATGAACGGCCGATTCACGTTGTAGTTGAAGCTGACGCCCGCGTAGCACATCATGATGAGTGGCGTCAGGAACAGGCCCTCGACGCCATCTTCGTCCACTTCGACGACCGCCTTGTGCTCGACGCCGGTAACCCTGAGTCCGGGGGTCTTGCTTATCCCTCCGAGGTCTGCGCGGTCTGTGAAGAGGTCCTGAATGCCCAGCGCCTCCAGGGTTCCTCGGAGGCTGGTGCTGTGCTCGAGCTTGAACTTGGGCAGGTAGATCTCGACGTCGTGGTCCTCGCCCAGCGACTTGAGCAGGTTTTCCAGCAGCGCCGGGGTCAGCTTCTTCTCGAGGCGGTCGAGACCGTCGATCTTTTGCGGCCGCAGAAGGACCAAGGAGAGCTTCTTGCCCACGAACGGCATCTCGAGGGCGTCAACCTCGAGCTTGTCGCAACAGCTAGTCTTGTAGTTCTTTCGCTGGTACATCATCTCGACCATGGTGGTCTTCTCCTTCGTCTCGTGGAACGGGCGCAGCGCCGTGTACTGCGGGTTGAAGTGCGAGTCCCAGAAGCCCGTGAAGTACATGGCATTGACGAGAAGCAGCGAGGTGCGAGAGTCGACCTTCCCGGACTGGAGGATGTCGGTGACCTTGCACTTGGTCTTCTCCTCGACCCAGGAGTTGATGTCTCCGCAGGCGCCCTTGGGGTCACTCCGGAAGTCGACTTGCTTGACGGCGCCGTCGTAAGCGGTCTCCATGAGGTCGCAGTAATCGTTCGGCACGTCGTAGCTGCGGTCGGCGAAGATGGCGTTGGCCAGGTGGATGCGAAAGTCCGGCCCGCAGTCGGCCAGCCGCAGCGTCATGTCCGTGAACTCTTGGCGCACCTGGATTGGAAACAGTAGCATATCACGTTTTCGCATAAATAATCGTTACTCCATGCACGAGGAGGAAGTTTGCCAGGTGGCCATTTTTCAGTGAAGGGCGTGTTTTTCGTTCAAGAAGCGGACCACAAGTAAATTAAAACGATTAACACAGGCTCTTAGTAGGAGAGTGTTCATGAGCACGACAAATGCATAAAATTTGCGAAACAACAAGGTAAGGTTAAAGAAAAAAACTTTACAGTACAGTTGAATAAACATGTATACACCAGCGCCTAAGCATAAGTAAAAGTTCCGGTAGAAGTGGCTAACCTCCCTGTACTTCCGCTTATTTTTTCCTCCTCCTCCACCCGTGCGTTTCTTTATGAGAGCCATACGAGCGGGTTTCCCTAAAGCTCGAATACTTTCTGTTGTTTCTGGCTGAAATATATTATCCTAGCACAAATAGGATATTTCACAATACTTTCGAAACGCGCAAGTTTTTTTTTTACGTAGTAACAGCGACACAAACGTATCTGTATGCTGATATTCCACCACCGTAAACACACTGAAATTTTTGATATCACAATAAAATAGCCAACGTAATGGGATGCAGTTGCCCTGAGTACTCGTTTTGGTAGAACAGCGATGAAGGAAAGCAGAGGTTATACTTAATCGCAAGTTTTCGGCGGGCATATTTGGTCGTAGAGTTTGACAGTACAACAGGGAACTGCAGGGTAAATGTTGAGACGATGTCGACTGCAGCGATGGATTATTCCATGCATGAAAACATTGGCACGGAGTACATGCATATATCACACACACCTCTTCGATGAGCTCTTCGGGCAGGTGGAGGGCCTTGGCTATTTGCGCCGCAGTGGCCTTCCCGCTTCCGGCGTGCGTGGCTGCAAGCGCCAGCGCGATGGCGAACGGCGCGCTGAGCACGTTGTCCCGGTAGAGGGCGTCCTGCTCGGCCAGCTGCTGCTTGTGCAGCTCCACCGAGAAGTTGAGGAGGATCTCACGCAGCCTGTTGGGCGGCGCGGGAGCCCTCCAGAAGAGGTACCGCAGGAATCTGCGAAAGACAAAAGACGAGCAAATATTGAAACAGTGCGGTTAGTATTTCCTACGCGGACCTTTCAGGGAGAGCTGCACGGGCTTTGCCATACTGCCCTCCCCCAACACACACACCCTTGCACAGTCCAAAGAGGGGCTTCTCTCCCTAGAAAAGACTTAGAAGTGTGGCAGCTTGGGCTAGTTGGTATGACATGACGATAGTTATAGCGCGAGAACTGAATGGCGACACAGATACAAGAACACGAAGGACAAGAGCGTTGGAAGTTAGCGTGTGTCTGTGTCGTCGTTCTGTTCTCGCGCTATAACTATCGCCAAGGGAGACGTCTAGTTAGGCAGCCAAGTCTTGTTGGCGGTCCACTCCTGTTATTACGTCATTCTTGTGCGTGCAGTCTACAGGAGGCCGAGGTTAAGGAAGTGCAAGGATTACCCAAGATATTTGAACGGATACGAGAGGTCGGTATTTTACGCAACTGCCAGTGTTATTCACGGTAGGAGGCGAGGCTGAAGAGCACAATTACGGGGACTTTTATTCAGTGGCATTCACCCTATTCTTTATTCATGTCCACTTAATCGTTACGTCGCCTTGAATGAAATTCAACTAGTCCAAATGAATGTTTCTGCACTGTGCGCGCGCTACAGATTCGGAACAGCGGTGTAGACCTGTACGCACTTGACACCCTATATTTGCAAGTTTTGCATACCGTCTGGCCTGAATGGACGCTATAGGGAATATCTGGCGACTCCTCGAGTTAACGCCCCAAATACTGAACACTGTTTAAAAATGAAATGTTAACATCACTGCTCTGGCTTGTGGGCGAAAATTACGAAAAGACGTGACAAGCGTGCTTTATCTGAACTTGCTAGCTACCTGTAATATAAAGGGAAGGCCGAATTTGTAAACTGGACATTTATTTTTATTTACATACCCTAAGGACCCGGGAGGGCATTACATGGGGGGGGGGGGGGATAAGGAAGATTTTCAACATGTGTACAATATATTAAATGTTCAGAGGCATCAGTATATAAAGCTTAAATGAAAAAAAAAACTGCACAAAACGGCAGTGACAAAGAAAAAAGCATAAAAGATTTAACAGTATTCTCTTGAATTTAGACGCGTTCTTCGCCTGTGGACTACCGCACCTGTGCATTATGTAACGAGGACATCTTTTAACTTCTTCACAAACACTGGCAACTTTGAAGGGCACAATGTATAAGTACTGTGCACTGCGTTCATACATGTTCTGTGGCACTGCTTTGCTGAGCAAAATGTTATTTTTCGTCATGCATATCTGAAGTGACACTAACCTCGCTGCCAGGCAAACTACCGACTGATTGGCCACTCTCATTACATTACGTAGTGCAAAGTGTCAGCGAGAACTGTAGCACAACAGCTATAGTGTCGTTTTTCTCGAAATTGTGGACGCGACTTCGCAAGCTTTAGTATGATTTCCCCGGACTGTTCTGTATACGCCGTGCGGGAGTTAGCATTGCTTACTCGACATCTCCGCGAGTGATCAACTGCTTACGTGGTATAAATTGTCCAGTTGGCGATATGCCCGGCGTCCCTGGCCTATATAGGCACAATGGCACAAGCCAACTGAAGGATGAATTGGTAGTGTACTTTAAACTCTAAAAACCAAGCTGAAACAGGCTGTGGAAAGAAGCGTTATTTAGGTCCACCCAAAGACGGCCAGTAAACTTTACTTGGGTTTTGACGTCTCGAACCCTGACTTAATGCGGTCAGACAAGTGTAATAAACTTGGCGACTTTATTAGGCATGGTGAAGCTTGCATTTCGCATAAAATAAGAGAACGAAGAGTGAGGACAAACGTGGTATAAATGAAAAGTGAAGGATATGCGCTTGTCTTGTCATGAACTAACTTCACACATTTTAAGCGCATCTCTCGATCTTCGAGCCGAAAGTGTGACGTCAGGGTTTCCTGTTGATTGCTAAACATTGTCACTAGTGTGAGAAAGGAAGAAGCTGGCCAGCATTGAACCAGTGCTTTTTTTTCAGGCATCGTGTCGCATGCAGCCACAACTGGACCGACACCACGCGTACATATAGATAAGCGGTGCACGGTGGCCGACTTCTCCAGCTATACCGAGCTGACCGAGTTTCTTGCGCCAGCAAAGATAATCCGAAGCGTAATCGTAGTGACCCGCCGCGAACACATCCCATGGCCTTGCGAATGAAAGGGACGTATAGCGCTGTTGCGTCGGACGTAAACAAAGCCTCGTCTCAAGTAAGGACCGTTAGGCCACAGCAACGTGCGAGAAATCGCGGGAGTTGCCGTCATACAATCATCTACTGCACGACCTTCGTATGTGACAAATCCGCAAGGTCATAAGAGGAAGAGATGCGGAGTTGATACGCTACGGCCGATCTGATAATACCGTTACGAGGACGTTATCACTTACCGCAGTAAAATAAAATAAAAGCACATACTATACATATATTAACGAGAAGGTCACGGAATCGTATACCCCGACCGCGGGGCTGCCGCATCTCGATTTACACCATATGGTGTCAAAAGTTTTTGACTTCTTTACTATGAATTCCCTCGACCATATCGTTTTGGTCCGTGAAGTCCTGACCGTTATTTAGGAGCCAGCAAATTGTTCTCACAGAATGCTGCAGCACTTCCAGTATATGACGCAAGAATGGAGACCCTTTTTAGGCCTATTTTGCGGCACCGCCTTCATCACCGCTTGTTACGTATGCAAGGTTCATTGGAGCTTACTTCCAGATCCTTTTTCTGTATAGCGATATTTCTTAGAAAAAAAAAAAGAGCTCTAATGCAACCAGAGTGCGTTAAGGTCACCAGGCAGACTTCATTGGCCAGCGGCCAAGTGTGTCGCTTGGCAACTATACCCGCACGTCCGTGCAGTGGATGTGCAGACCTCTAAATATGACACACTTGGCGCTACGCAGATTTGGCTGCGTCTGTGGCTCTGGCTATATCAGCAGACAGTTTCACTCAAATGATTTAAAACACATAACGCGCGCACGTACACATACAAAGACACCGAATGCGAGCGAATGCTTTCGGGCTTAGGTGGTTTGTTGCGCCCTCTATGTAACCATGAACGCACATGGGACCACAGTCTACTCACTTGGGGTATCTGTTTCAGTGAAAATTATTTTGTGACATTGTGACACTACTCAGCAAAGCACGCATTATAGAATCAATCAAGCGCGTGACACGACTCGCAATATTACTAAGTCTGTAATCAGACTCATTACAAAAGTCCAGATCTGGTAGCAAAAAAATAATAAAAAGTTCAGCGTGGCTCTACTTCAACGCACTCGCCCCGAGCTCATAATTCGATTTTTATTTCAAAAGTACTAGCCTTAGACATAGTACTACGCGTTAATAAATACACGTAATAATTTGCTTCATGTATAGAATCTAACGTTGAGCGCTGAAATGGTTCGTGAATCCAGCGATCAAGGTCGGGTAGTCTTGATTGCACGCTCGGCTAGTTCAACGCCGAATGCAAGATACCTATGCGTCGAGGCTGTAAACAAATGAAAAAACAAGGGCAAGGCACTCGCTCATATTTAACAAAGTCGTTGCCATTATTGTCAAAAGCATGCACACGCAGTATCGAGAAGCCGATCTTCCGGGAATTGTTTACCTCGCAAGGCACAGACCATACCTGCTGATTGCGTCGGACACTGAACGGTACGTTAGAGAAATCGAGACTAAAGGCAAGGCACTGCTTTATCGCCTAGCATATGTGTGCACGGGTGTTTCTGGGTTGCTCTTTGATCGAAACACGTAGCCATGGAAATCTATCCCACGTACTCGTGCTTAGCGCATCGCACTAAGCCACCGCGCGGGCACGTTGCTTCATATCCACATGTGAAAGCTACTTGGAATATATTCTGCGTATTGAAAGGCGTACAGAGATTGCCTATAATGCTCCAAACTTTCTCCGCCATTTTCGCATCTGTAGAATGATTCCTGAACATTCGTGATTTGCTTCAGTTGAAAAAGAAAAATTGTCTAGTTTTTTTTTTCTTTATGCTAAAACATTTTCTTCGCCAGTACCCGCTGAAAAGGGCCATGTCGAGAAGATTTCAGTTATAACTTAACGCACTAGGTATATTAACTTCATTCTAGAGCAGTCAACAGCAAGATATCAGAAAGTTACGGTGCAAGAAAAGTTGTAACAGCTGCAGTTACTATGACTATTTGGTTGTGGTTGGTAACCCTGATCTCACGTATGCAGTAAACACCAATGGCGTAGTCATGGAGTGGCACACTATGCCCGTGCCCCCACCCCCACCCCAAAATTTTTATTTGCCGCCGCTCCAGCAGGTGCCCCTCTCCGAAAAAAAATTGTCTGTGCCCCCGGAAGACAGGGAGCAAAAAGTAACGGTTGCAGCTACTAACTGTTTGCTAATATATGTGAAAAACGAGTAGAAAAAGGTTAGTGTTTGCAGTTTTTTTTTTGTGTGTTTAGTATGTGCAAGTTGTGCGCCCCCCAATAAAATAATTTTCTCTGAACGTGGGTGAAGCAGGATACTCATCGCAAAGACGAAATCATCCTGCATCGCGAACAGGCTGCGCTTACGTTATTTTCTCAATTAAGATTCCTGAGAAAAAAAAAACCCTTCGGTTTGGCAGCTCCCACGTAGCGTAACTTTGACGTTCGTTCATTTTCCGCGCAAACGCCGTACATACGTTTACGATTTCACGGCTAATATCCTCGAGCCCAATGATAACTTGTGCCGTAACGACCTGTTGGCTGAATAGGGTCGAAATTACAGCATCCCTTCTGTTTTTGTTCAAAAATGAGCCTGAGTAGACATACTCCAACATGACACAAACGACACGCGGATCATGCGAGTCTTTAGTGAAACTTTACAATATCCTCCTAAGTACCGGCGTCTGACGTCATTGCAGTATACAGAGCTTTTAATCATCTCATCCTGTAGCTCACTAGCTTTTACATGTATAAGAAACTGCCCACCCGGTTCAGGAGACCTTCAGGAAGTATGCTCGGTGCGAGAAGGAAGCCTTTAAGCCCACGGCTCTGCTGGCTCAATCGTCTTGTCGCGACGTTGCCCAGGCTTGTAGCGCGGAGCGATAAAGTAATTGAGCAAGTAGCAGGCACGTGCTAAAACGCAATGACGGTTTTCCTAACGTGACAAGCTGTTCGTGCTCGCGCTTTTGTTGTGAAAGGCGCTTAAAAGCACGTCAAAGTTAAACGATGCAACTGTTTAAATGGTAAGTCTTTTTAAAGCTACTGTCGTTAATTTCTATATCACAGGTTGGCTATTCGAAGAGAAGGCCAAAGTTTCACTTTGGAATCTCTCGCCGAAACTTTGGCACCGCCATGACATCATGGTGACGTCATGGTCTTTCGTATTTTCGAACAGGTTTATTAAGATTTTCTGAAGCATGCCATGTTCAATATGGCGGGAACAATTTTTGGTCTAAAATAGTTATGAGGGCCGTGGTAGACGTCGAAATTCATGATTTCTCGGCGACTCCCTACATAAACCTCAAAGCCCCGTCGATACCTATATTGGTAGCTTTTCAAAAAAAAAAAACAGTTTCCTCTTAAGCATACCTTTAAGGGCAGTGTAAAAGAAGTTAACTACATGAGAGATTTTTTTTTCGGAAAGACCGCGCTAGAATAGATGCTATGCAATGAAGTATCGCTCTCTTTCCACATTTGTGGGAGATAATATGTAGGCTCAGGGAATAACTGCGACATGATGGGTACAAGCCTTTTGCATCATGTTCAGTATAACCTAATTTATAGAGTCAACGTCCCAAAACCACGATGCGATTATGAGAGACGCTGTATGTGGAGGGCTCCGAAAAGTTCGACCACCTGGCATCCTTTAATGTGCGCCTAAATTAAAGTACACGAACCTCCATAATTTTCGCACCCAACGAAAACGCAGCCGCCATGGCCCGGATTCGATCTCGCGACCTGCCGTTTAGCAGTCAAGCATCCATGACCACCATAGACCATCCCAGCGGGTATTCGCACCATGCTTAACCATATTTGCACCGCAGACAAGGTCACGTCATCGGCATATTTTTTTTCTGGTTTTTGTAGATTACGCTACTATACGACCTATAGTATCGTGTAACTTAGCCTACAACATAACCCCCTAACTTTGACCTGTCCGACGCACGATGGTGCGTCGGACAGGCAAGTACAGACGCACATTGCAGACGTGCATGATGTGATAACGCCAAAGCGGGCTGCCGATTTGAGATCGTCAATTAGTTAATTATGAATTAAATCATTAATTACGAATTTCACTCGATTTCGAGTACGCACGCCCCGCGACAGCAATTGCCTTCGAAGAACGGGCTCAGAATATCACCGTGAATAGCGGAAAAAGCTTGGAGGATACGACGAGACACCGCCGCCGATAAACAACGAAAGAATAAATAAAAAACGGGGGAATTCTACAGCGCACTCGGTTACGTTCTTTCTCGCTATGGTTCGCATAGAATATTAAAAAAGAGCACAATCGGGTTGAAAAACCCAAGTAATCAGCAAAAATTGCTCTGCATTCTACATTTACGAGGCGGCACAGGCGTGTTATTAAGATGCACGCCGATGACTGCGCGCGAAAAATAAAGATGAAGCCAGTGGCGAGATTATATGGTGCCACCGGGGTGTTATTTGGTTTCACCTTGAATTCGTAGCGCGCGCGTCATAAGCGCCGTGCACATTTATCTGCATGCGCATGGGAGAAACGGGTTTCGGTCATTGTTGGTTCACCTGTGCCGTCTCTCTCAGGACGTCAAGCCGGTGAACGCTTTTATGCGGCAGACAAGAGGTGCTTTGTACGCCTCCTTCCCATGGCATGGACCCGAGTGTGTCTACGTGTACAACTGGACTACTCGTTTACTCTGCCTAAAGCGTCCACAGTTTGCTGGAGACAACTGGTTGGTTGATTGGAGCGTTTTTTTTTTCTCCTACAGCCGGGTGAATCCTATGCTTGCCCTGGCAATCTTAGCCAGTAACCAGTAATTGCTTAATTGTACGGCGGCTTCACCGTACATTTACTTTTTTTACCGGATGCCTGCAAAACAGGTACATATATTCGAGTTTAAGGCGCCAGAAACAGGATCTGGTCGCTATTCTGTAGCCGATTGATTAAGGTTCCCGCAGCTTTCAAAACAACGAAATAAATGTGGCTGTGAGTATTCATTCGGTATTTTTGTTGCCTTTGAAGCTACTTTCCGAATTTAGAGCCTCGCGTGAAACAAGAGTAAATTCTTGTTTCACGCCACCACTGCCTGTACCTCATGTAAATGGGGGGTGAAAAGTCAGTAAAGAGGATAGCGACTTCTCATAACCCCCAACGCTGTTGGTAGGAATGAAATTATCCCTATTATAAAATCAATATATTGTTAATATTATTATAAGTGTATAATCAATATATTATGCGTTGCGGCCGATATCTCGGTGGCTCTCATGTGCTAAGTTTAGCTTTAAAAATGATATTTGTCACTTAAGTGAGCCGAAGGTAAGCAAAGTTGGAACTTTGTTCATTATAGCCGAAAACTCGCTGTATTGGTATTCGTTATAACAAGGTTCAAGCATAATAACCAAACGACAGAAAATACAGGTTGAAATAAAGTAGGAACGCTGCAAGATTCGTAATTGAAAATGTTTGCAGGCATCTGATTGCAGCTGATCATGTTTTGCTGCAAACAATACGGATGCGTCACCTGGCGCTTGTTTTTCGAAACGAGTTAGAAATGCTTTGATCAGATATACCTTTTCTTTTATAAAGCTTCCTTCATTACTCCGGCTTCCACAGAACGAATGCGCCGACCGTATATTCCTTGACTCATTTTACCGTGGAAACATCTGCCCGTTATTTTTCACCTTGACCTGTCAAACTATACATAGCATGAAGCGTTTATAACCCACACGCACACACACTGAGCACACTCTCTCGCCTGACATATTCGGTAAGAATACCAGGTTGTAATTATACGAAAGACGCGGGTCACTTAAACAGCAAAAGCTCTCTCACTATACAAGCCACGCTTCAAGCAATCGGTGCGGGCAATATCCAGGACCGCACAGTCACGCTTCTAACAGTTTACGCACGCGCAAACCAACACAAACACATAAAAGAAGCTAATCGTAAGGGCCGTGCCGTTAGCTGCGTGTCAAAATTACACTTCCTCGATCGCCGTCCACTCAACTGCATGGCACCGCCCAATAGCCAGCAGAGTGGCTTACGCAACCGCATAGCACGCCGCTGCGCTGATCGTAACGATACTCTCCATTACGGCGAGACATGGTGGCTTAAGTGTCTCCAGATTGCTGCTGCAGAACCCCGGAACCACACGAGTACGAAATGAGGCAAACAAGGCACGAAGGGCCAAGGGCAGCGCCATTGAATTCGGCCGGCCGGGCTCGTAAGATGTGGCGGAGCATTTCTCGTACCGTTACGTACAAAAATTATGGCGATGGTGGTGATAGTCAAAGATTGCGTCCTACACACATGCAAGCCGGACCCGCGGGCCATGAATGGAGTGGGTTTGACAAAAAATGCAGTTAAGTGCGAAGCCTTTCAGGGGTGCGGGCTGTCTACGGTGTCGCCGCCGCTTTGCAATAACGCAGGCGAAATCAAATATTGCGCAGCCATGTTTTGTTCTTTCATTTTTTTTTCGTAGAAGGACGCAGAATTATGAAACATGAACGTTACGTCTCTCTGCGTACTTATCCAACAACCGACGCTATCTATGGATCACTGACACCAACTATAGCCAAAAAGACCCCCTACTTTACAGTTTGAACCTAAAACAAGAACCTGATCCTGACAGTGAAAGATATTAATATGATGGGTTTAACGTCCCAAAACCATCATATTATGAGAAACGCCGTAGTGTAGGGCACCGGAAATTTCGACCACCTCGGGTTCTTTAACGTGCGTCCAAATCTGAGCACACAGGCCTACAACATTTTCACCTCCATCGAAAATGCAGCCGCAGCAGTCGGGATTCGATGCCGCGACCTGCGGGTCAGCAGTCGAGTACCTTAGCCACTAGACCACCACGGCGGGGCGACAGTGAAGGATATAATATTAATATGTGATGCGAGGAATAACAAATACCTTTAAACTAGATAGGATAAAGGCAAATGACTGAAGCGACGAGAAACTTTGGGTCGATAACTTTTACGTACTGTATACGTTGGGCAATTTACTGGAAACAAATATACGCTATAGTTGGTCCAAGTGCTTCGAACGTATTCTCTGTAACTTCGTCTTAATGAAACGTGAAGTGGTATGAGCTTCTGGTGAAGCACAAGAGCCGGGTCAGAAAAGAGGTGGCTGAAGTTAAAAAAAATAAAGTACATTAATATTGACGGCAGTTCCATACTGAAGTTTTAATAGTGTTCCGTTTTTTTAAGTAGGAACACTACAAAGCGCATTTTGATTCGATTTGAAATTCTCGGACCGTCGAAGCCAACGTTTCGACAGGTATGCCACCATCGCGATTTTTCAATATCGCGCGAGCGTTTACGCCTGCACATGGTGGTACCTAATATAAGCGAAAAGTAACTAAGTTGGCTAAAAGACCAAACTATTGAGATACATATCTATGAAACACGCGAACAGATTGTTAGTTAATATTATTGTGTCTAACAAAGAAAAACGAGCCCTAAATTTACACTTGTTTCGTACATGGACACAAACGTACAGTAGACTCAACGGGAGCTGTTCGATCACGAACTCGCTCGAACCAAATTTCCGCTAGAGCCAATTCCCTACAAGAGGCACAAGCGAAGTGAACAGTCTCGTGCGAGCGCCATCTGCTGTTTCGCTTAGAGTTGCACACACACTCACCCTTATATGGGCGATCGTGTGTTTGTAAAGGCGCTGTGACAGTGATAACTGCAGTATCTCTGATGTCGTTGCTGGTCGTCGATTTTTAAAAGAAACTATACCATATCCCGAGGTCGTGACAACTAGTGTAACATAATGCAACTGTATGTCTGAGGGAATATTAAAAAAAAAAGTCAATGATAGGCTCTTGTCGAAACAATGGCTCCGGTGACACAGACTGGGACACCATTTCTCGTCACAAAAAATATATCGCGATTTAAATAGGAACAGCACAGGTGCTTAAAAAAATTTCGAGCGTTAGAACAGTTTAATGCGGAATACACTGTACGGACTTTGAATCCTTGATAACTTAAAACCGACAGAGATAAATAGTGTGACTCTGTAGTTAAACGTGAACGATATATAGTCTGCGCGTTTTAATAACCTGAATATTACAATATAAGAAAAAGGTCCGAAAAAAAGGTAATAATTGTTGGTTTTAACGTCCGAAAACCACGATGTGGTGATAGGGGACACAAAGGGCTCAGAGAATTTCGAGCATATATATAGTGAACCTAACTGTAGATAAACGGGCCTCAAGCAACATGAAAGCCTACAAAATCATTTCATAGGTATGAAAATATTAGGGACCCACTTACTAAGTGATAAGAATAGTGACTTCAGTTAGTAAATTGAACGAAAAGCGTTCTCGTTAGAAGAGCGGAAGAATCGCTTAACGAAACTTTCGATCGCACACTTCTGCCTCCGCTTTCAACGTGTTGCTCATTTGCAGCCCTGTACACTGAAGAATTTCCTTAAAGCACCAGGTGTTAAAAACCCTGGGTACCGTGTAATCAGCACATAAGGATAGTGTCCAGGGCAATTCAACGACACCTTTTCCTGTGGCTTGTACAATGAGTCGAGGAAAGACGCAAGGAGGAAAACGACAGGGACTAAATGCACCGCGTGACATGCTTCGATACGCGCCTGTTGTTAAAAGTATACACGTAGACAATGAGGGTCGTTCTTTCTTTTTTTTTTTTTTGCTGGCGCATATTTGTCATATGTTCCGGAACAGAGGATCGCAATGCTAAAAGAAAAAGAAAAAAATGTGGCCTGATTACGAAGCATACCACATAGCACGAAGCTTCAGACAAGCTTTTGACCACTTGGGGTTTTGTAAATGGGGCAGACATTTTGCAAGTTCACTGGAATTTTCACACTGAAGCATAATTGAAATGCGGTCGGGCCACCATGGCTAGGATGCAAACCCACGTCCTTTAGCCTGGCATCGGATCCACTTTTCTACGAAGCCACCTCGGCGTGTCGACACATGCTAACTGAGATCTGAGTAATCACTATGCTTATAGCCGGTTCTTGTACACAAGTTTGTTTCACGTAATAAAATACGGCCCCTCTGTGTGTACTTTGATACAATAATAAGTTCATTAAATACCATACAGCCCATTGTGATTCAGTAAGAAGGTCGGTAAATCGCACTACCGACTACTCTTTGAACCAGCGGCACTCTAAATTTACCAACCTCGTTGTGTCGTTACTGAAGTTCTTTCTATATCAGTAACTCGCATACACTAATGAAAAAAAAAGGGGGGGGGGAGGGGGGTATAGGCGTGACTCTTTAGGTGAGTCGTAACTTGCCAAGTATAGAATCTAAAGACATGTTAACTCATATTAGGTTCCGCGACCCTCCGACGAGAGATTTCCAGAGCCTCTTTAGAAAGAGTCAATCATGGCACGCGATGCTCACACACACAAAAAAAGTCAAAGTACTATTTCATTTCTTTGAGAGTATATCCGGCCAGAGCAGCAGTTGTACCCGCTATAGATTACGTATAGAATTGTGCAAATATGGAAAGATAAAGCAATGTTGCTCACACTATAGTGACCCGATGAACTTATCTGAACATAGTGAGCGAATATCGTGTGGCATTATTTTAGGCACCTCGAATGTCGACTGGTAATAAAAGGCTTTGAAATTGGTATACCACTTCCCCTTGGTAACCTGAATGAAAAAGTAAGGTCGTACTTGTTTGAAGAAAAAAAAAAGAAAATGGCATGCAATTGCATCGCTACTTTGACGGCATATGTGAACCGCGGTCGCCAACGAGGCTGTCCGATTCCTTATTTGCAGATCGTCACAAGATTTACCATTTTCTCGTGACAGGCATGGTGTTACAGCTGCTTGCCACAACTATGAAAAAAAAACAGCGAGTTCAAACGCGTTAACATCGTATAGTTAAAAGGTGGTAGGGCTATACAATGTTGGCGTTTTACGTCCGAAAACCGTGCACGATATGATTGAGACGCCGTGATGACTAACAAAGCTAAAGCTTGTGTTTGTTTGGTGGTTCATAATTTTGACTATCTGGCGGGCTTTGACGGGCGCCTAAATCTAAGCCCACAAGCCACTAGCATTTGAATTTCAGCGAAATGCGGCAAAAGCCCAGTGGCGCGACCTCCGGGTCAGAAGTCCACTAAACCACGGGGACGGGTACCTTACCGATTATTTAAAATGGGAACAGCATGCGGTGAATGGAAACCGGGCCTCTGGCCTAACAAAGATGTTTAAAAACAAAGCGCTTTTGCGACAGGACCAGAGAGTAAATTGGTATATAATGAAAAAAAGTTCGACGTTCGAAGGAAAACAAAAACAAAATAAAAGGGTTTTCAATGGTAGGTGGTGATTCAGTTCAGCGCAGGCTTGACGCAATAACGAGGAAGTGCTTTTATAGCTTAGTCATGCCCCGTCTGTTTCGTGATTAGCAGACACGCAAACTGAGAAAACTAGATGGAAGCAGGTTCACACGCCTTCTCAGAGTACAGTAGGCGATTTTTCAGAAAAGTATCGAGGAATTCAGAAAATGAGGGCCGTTCTTTGAAGCCTCGCTCCTGGAGCGAGGTATCCACATTTCGAGCTAGCCGGCTGATATAACACTGGAGGATTTAGTGCACCAAAGGGACAAGGCACGCTTGAAGTCCTAACTTTCAGTTTGTCATTCGTTCGTCTTTCAGGCTGTGCTCAACGCAAAGTCGTGTTCCAGGGCATAGGCATCTGAACACATTCACGTGGTTCTTGTCTCAAAATGTTATACCATGTACCGAGTCGTATCGTTAGACATCTCCGGCATGTAGGGCTGCTGGTAAAAAAAATCAACATGGGAGAAAGTCACGCATTTTAACTCGGGGCTACGAAATTCGCGACGCTTCTTCGGGATGTGTCGCGGACCACTGATGTAGATGCACAGCCACGACAGAAGGAAAAAAAAAGTACCATAGACAGTAGTCGCTGAAATGACCAATGGGCACGCTTACCTGGAAATTATGTCCATTGTGTCGTGTGCTGTTGCTTGGAGCTTTCCTCGTATATTTTTTTCTTCTTTCACGTCGTCTGTCTGCCGTCTGAATTCTTCAGCAGTAATAGTCGAACAGTGCTAAGCCACGCCTCCAGGTCTTGCGGTGTCACGATGTAAGTGCAGCGATACAGAGGGTGCGGACACTCGGACACAAGGTATACGGGCTCGGTGCTACGGTCGGGACGGGCGCTCGCCGGGTATGCGACCTGTTCGGCCGACTGCGAGCCGTGCTTTTCCTGGGCCGTCGGCTGCCGCTTTTCCGACAGGGGCCGCGGGAAAGGGCGAGATCTGGCCGGTTTCGAGACGAGGCTGGAGAGAAGGAAGACACCTGTTCCTCCTTGGACGTGATGCCACCTTCCTTCCTCCGCTGGTCTATAAAGGAAGGCGATGCAGAAACGTTAAGTGGCGCCTTCTTGCGTCGAAGAAGGCGCGGAGGAGTGCGCACAATGCCAGAGCGGCTAGCTCGTGTCTTTCAGCGCAAGTGCACGTGGTGACCCTCTTCCGCAAGGTGGTGCTCGAGAGTGCGCTTGCGCGGGAAAGGGGCAGTGGCTGTGGTGTTTGCACTCGGTCTTGTTTGATGAAGCGATGCCGCTGTCGGAAGGCTTTGACCTCATTATCTCTGACGATAGACGCGTCTTCGAAGGCCAGATTTTCGCACCACGATATTGATTAATGAGGACCCTCGAATCTTGGAGCTATTACGCGGCAAAACGAGAACGTCATCACACTTTCCCTAGCGCTGCGCGACGTCAGCAATGATGTGTCTGTCCTGGTGACGAATACATATGGCGATAACGTTTGCGTACGTACCCCAAAAAATAAAAAAAATACATGTTTCACATATTCTTGTCTCAGATTTCCTGTGTAGCTGAGAACGAGACACGCCTCAGTAGCAGACCGCGAATTAACTTTGACAGTAGCAAGTAAAGTTTCGGTTAATTTGGTGGTTCACGTTAGAACGGTCATGCTCCTACACATTGACGAAGCAAAGAAGCACGAAAGAAAATTTTACCTTCTGCTGTTTGCTAACCTGCGTCTAAGTCAGGTAAGCCAGCGTTTATGCATTTCGCCTTTACCGGAATTCAACAGTCGTGGGTGCGCGGGATCGAACCCTTTAGCCTAGTGGTAGGTCAGCACCTTAGTCACGTGGTGTCCCTGCGGACCTCAGGTTGTGGTGGAAGGTGAGATTAAACTCGCTATTATGAATAGCTTTCCTACTGCGTCTTTTATTGGTCGTCAAGATCCGTGTTTAGCGTAAGTACCAATCACGTTTATAATTTGTTTCAGAGACCTTAGTTAACCTTCAGTAAATCACACGCCCTGCCATTTTCACATGACATGTTCGTTTTCCTCGTGCCTGACACTGCTTTATAGCTCAGGTCCAGTGGCGTAGCTGGGGGGAGGCAGAACGAAACCGTTCTCTCTCTCTCCCCCCCCCCCCTTCCGCCGAAATTTTTTTTCGCCATGGCAGACAGCAAAAAATGACCATATCAAGGAGCATACCCCCAACCCCCGAAAAAAATTTTTGCCTATACGCCCCATGCTCAGGGTGTATAATAACATCAAGCTAGATGAAAAAAAAAAAAGCAAACACGCCAAGAACACCTTGTCTGTAACCTGGCCCAAGTTCTATCTTTTCTTTTTTTAGTTTCTAGCTACGACGCCTAGTTCGTGGTGCTCTATACGAGCAAAAACTCAAATCATCGTTATGCAGCTCTCACATTTGTGTAGAAGAACGTGTGAATGATTATTAGAAAAAAATAGGAATAGTGCACCCACCAACTCTTTTTCTCAGAGCAACACTCCTCAGCGATTGTGCCCAAGGGAAAATATAAGGATGAGTTAAAAAAAATGCAGGGAAGGAGTAGGAGACAGCGTAACTGATCGGCGAGAAGTCTTCGGAGCGAGGGCAGCGCTTGCGGTACAACCGTCAAACGTGAAATCCGCCGAGCGCCCACGTTGCCTAAGCGTATCTGACTCGCTTGCTGGATTCCGCGGCGTGCCGAACGGTTGTTCCCCCGCGATCTACTCACGCTAGCGCAGCTCTCGCCGACTGGTTCGCCCTCTGCGATCTCCTGACTCTCTCTGAGTGGTGCTCTCTCTGAGTGGTGCCCCATCCTCGGTCTCCTTCGACCATGACCCAATTCTTCTATATCAATCTTTGTTTCTCACTCTATCCTTTTAATCCCCCCTTGTCCCCTTCCCTCATGAGCTACTGCTGATGTGTCGCACTTAGATGCAGACCATTGCGGGGCTCAGTTTTCTCTTGCTTTCACCTTTTCAAAGAATTAACCCTCCTCCTAAGCGTATGTGCTTTAGAAACGACGCAGTTGTGGATGGTATTGTTTTCGGTAAAGCTTTCAGGGCCCGCAGATTTCGGCGGTGGCGTGGCGTACGAAAACACCGACGCCATCGAACGCGCGGAAATGCGGCCCTTCAAGTTGCATCGGTGACGTGCGTATTCGTACGCGCCCTCTTCCAATGACCAGGGAGCTTTTGAATAGCGTACGCAAAACATTGCGATAGCGTTTCGCGCCACTGCGCATGCATCGTCATCATCAGCCTGACTACGACCACTGCAGGACAAAGACCTCTCCCATGTTCCGCCAGTTAACCCGGTCCTGTGCTTGCTGCTGCCAATTTATACCCGCAAACTTCTTAATCTTATCTGCCCACCTAACCTTCTGTCCCCCCCTAACCCGATTGCCTTCTCTGGGAATCCAGTTAGTTACCCTAATGACTGCGCATGCGTCGTACACTAAACGCTTGCGGGCCTTCGCTAAGTGACAGAAATAGCGGGTGACTGCAAAGCCGGCTACCTTAGCGTACGCTATTCGAAAACTCCATACTGACACTCCCAGGTGCGTTCTCGAGCGGCAAAGGCAGCCAGCTGCTGACCCGCAGGTCACGGGATCGAATCCCGGCCGCATTTCCGATGGAGGCGAAAATGCTTGGGACCCGTGTGCCTAGGTGCACGTCGAAGAACCACCAGTGGTCGCAATTTCCGGAGCCCTCCATTACGGCGTCTCTCATAATCGTACCGTGGTTTAGGCACGTTAAACCTCAACGATTCTTACTATCTGTCGATACTGAGTTCTTCGGCGATCAGCCGCTTCTGACATGGCAGTGGGATGCTTTATGTCGGTAACCCGTGATTTCACGTTATCGTGTTTTATTGTTGCCTGCATGAACGTGGACGCATGTCCACCATTGTTGCCTACACAAACTGAACTGTTGCGCTGCCAAGTACACAAGAAGGTTGGATTCCTGGCATAGATGAAGGAAACAGTTTCGCAATGTGACAGATAGCTTAATAAACGAAAGAGGCATTCTGAGGGCCCGTTTTTTTTTTGCTTGGGGCACCAATAATTCGATCTAACAGACAAGGAAACCTAGGAAAGTTTAAGGCATGTTATTTGTAGTATTTGTGATTGAAATCTGATTGCGGAGAAAATAAACTGGATGATAATATGACTTGCCACTTGTCGGAACCGAACCTGTGACCTTCGAATACTGCGTTAGATGCTCTAGCGACTCGGGTATACAACGACGGTAATCCCCTCCGTCCGTATCTTAGGGTATATTTCTGTATATAAGTCCAGGAGTGTTAGTCAGGGCCGCTAGTATAGTCATGATAGTGGGTGTGGAACGCTCTTCTTTCCCCTTGTTGGCGCCACGTAGCACGTGATCTTATTGCGAGCTGGCAGCGGACCAATAATGCCTCGCTAGTTACTTTCTTCCCATTTGCGTCATACTTACTAAAGATGGCACCCCCCATGCTTTCCTTGGTGTTGTTTTATGTTTGTTCTAATTATGTTTGCGTCTAAATAGACAGGCAGACAGACAGACAGACAGACAGACAGACGGATAGATATACGGATAGACAGACAGACAGACGGATAGATATACGGATAGACGGACAGACAGAGACAGACAGACGGATAGATATACGGATAGACGGACAGACAGACAGACGGATAGATATACGGATAGACGGACAGACTAATAGATGGACGGATGGATAGACGGACGGACGGATAGATGGACGGATAGATGGACGGATAGATGGACGGATAGATGGACGGATAGATAGATAGATAGATAGATAGATAGATAGATAGATAGATAGATAGATAGATAGATAGATAGATAGATAGGTAGATAGATAGATAGATAGCAGCAAGGCTAGCATGCGCACAAAGAAGTTTCACTTGTGCCCATTTGCCTATTGGGGCAAGGGCTGAGAAAATCTTTGTGCAAAAATGGCGCGCTTTTAAATAATAATATGCGTAGTATTTATGCTAGCAGCTCAAAAGTATACTTACGCTTACGACGGAAACCCCCTCGCAGGGCTATGCTGCACAGATGAATGGCAGGCGCGCCGCAGTTATGCGAGGCGGAGCTTTGTCTGTCTTCTTTTTTCTTTTTATTCTTAGGTTGCAACTGACAATAGGCCTCTTCACATAATGAAAACGCGAGGGCTGATGCAAGCCTTCTGCCTGAAATGAAAATCGTGGACGCCGACCGGCGTGATAAACGCGTGCAAGCTGCGCAAACGACAGGACAGACTACGCAGCAGGGGCCGATTGTCTCCTGCTGGGCGAGTCAACTCAGCGCTGCTGCAGTACACTTCAGCAGCGCTTTTGCACACACACACACACACACACACATACATATATATATATATATATATATATATATATATATATATATATATATATATATATATATATATATATATATATATATATATATTGCCGCATTCATATATATATATATATATCGCCGCATTCAAGCTGCAGAGGAGAGCTCGCGCAGCCAGAGAGGAAGACGAAGCTCTTGCCCGGTCCTCTTTACGAGCGCCTTTCATTTTTAATTAAAGTGAGCTTTTCTATATCGGACTCCTGCTGTGTCTGCGTCGTGACACTGGTGGAGGTGCTGGGTACATGTCTAGGGCACCTTCCAACAGCCCGGGATCTAGTCCACAAAGACTTTCGCTCGTCGAAACACCCGTTCACCGCGCCAGCCGCCGCCTGTTAGGCCTGAGCCCAGAGTTCGTTCCTTGGACGGAAAACATGACCGCGCCAGGAAGCAGTTGCCCCACCATGACGAGCCCAAGCACGACAAAGGTGACTGTTTTCACCCCTAAAACTCCTGTGGACTTCTATGGCAACACATATGAGGACGCAGATGACTGGCTTGAGGAGTTCGAGCGCACAGCCAACGTTAACGGGTGGAACGCCGCACAGAAGTTGGGGTGCGTGTATTTCCCTCTTCAAGACGGGGCTCGCACATCGTTCACGAATCGCGTGTGGTGAACGTGGGACGAGTTCCGGCGGAAGTTCCTGGACACCTTCGCAAACACCGAAAGGTGGGAGCATGCACAGCGACTCCTCGAATCACGGATTCAAAAGCCCAACGAGTCTGTTGCTATGTTTGTTGAGGACATGGCTCGTCTCTTTCATCGAGCCGATCCCGATATGTCCGAGAACAGAAAGATCAGCCACCTCATGCGTGGTGTTAAAGAGCACCTGTTTGCTGGTCTCGTACGGAACCCACCTTCAAGCGTCGACGAATTTTCGAAGGAGGTGACCACCATCGAACGCGCACTACAGCTACGGTACCGCCAGTACGACCGCCCAAACAACAGCGGACAAATCAGCGCAACCACCGTGACCACTGTGACACCTGACGAGCGTTCTTTGCGTGACCTGATACGCGAAATTGTGCAAGAAGAGGTGAAGAAGCTCACCGCCACACCGAATAACTGCGCGATTGCGTCGGTCACAGAAGTTGTTCGCCAAGAAATAAGGCAAGCGCTTTCACTTCCCGAGCCGAACACTGAAATAGTTAGGCCAACATATGCAGATATTCTCCGTCGAACGCCTAGATCTAACGTGCCGCCACTTCAGCAGTACCACCAGCAACAGCCGCCGACAGTGCCTTGGTACTACAGGGAAACGTCGACACCGATGCGACCCCCACTCCGCAAAACCGACATATGGCGTACCCCTGACTACAGGCCCCTGTGCTTCCATTGTGGGGAAGCAGGCCACATCGTGCGGTATTGTCCTCATCGCGTGGCCGGGTATCAAGGATTTCCGTCCGCTACCCCTCGGCGCTATTTCGACGGAAGACGCAACGTTGAAACGAGCACGACGATCCCGCGGGACGTTTCTCCTGGGTTCCGGTCACGCTCGCCCTCCCCTGGTCATTTTCCCCAATCTAATAGAGGTAGCACCACGGACATGTCGAGAGGAAGATCTCCCAGTCGAGAGGAAGGAACTCCGATTCTTAGGACATGTGGTGAGCCATGAAGGTGTTTGTCCGGACCCCGACAAGATTGACGCCGTCCGAAAACTTCCTGTGCCAACAGAAAAGAAGGCCGTAAGACGTTTTCTTGGCCTTTGCGCCTACTACCGCAGGTTTATCGCCAATTTCTCGCACATAGCGTCGCCCTTAACACGCATAACGAGAGACAATGTTCCATTTTTATGGGGCGAAGAGGAACAAGCAGCATTTGACGGTCTACGACAGCGCCTGCAGACACCACCTGTGCTTGCTCACTTTGACGAGGACGCTCTAATCATGATCCACGCTAATGCCAGCAACGTAGGTTTAGGCGCTGTACTCGTCCAGAGGCAAGACTCAGCCGAGAGAGTGATTGCATATGCAAGTAGGACGCTTTCCCGTGCCGAGTCCCATTATTCCACAACGGAAAAGGAATGTCTTGCTGTAGTATGGGCAGTTCTGAAGTTTCGCCCATACCTCTACAGCCATCCCTTCCACGTAGTCAGCGACCACCACTCCCTTTGCTGGCTGACCAACTTGAAGGACCCATCCGGTCGGCTAGCGCGCTGGAGCTTACGCCTACAAGAATTCGATATGACGGTCGTCTATAAGTCGGTACGGCAGCACTATGATGCTTATTGCTTATCCAGGTCGCCTATAAAGCAAGAAGATGTCTCAGAAGATGATGGCATGGCATTTTTAGGAGTGGTCGACACAGTCACCATTTCGTCTAAGCAGAAAGAAGACAGTGAGTTGCTCCCTCTTATTAATTTTCTTAACGGCCAGTCTACAAGCGTTCCCAAGATATTTGCAAGGAGCCTGCCGTCATTCTGCTTGCGCAGTGGTGTCCTATACAAGAAGAACTTTGCCCCCAGCGGAAATGCCCACTAACTTGTCGTTCCGACATCCATTCGCGATGAGATCCTGAGCGCTTGCCACGATGAACCAACCTCCGGCCACCTCGGACACACGCGCACATTGGCCAGATTCCAACAGAAGTACTACTGGCCGAAGCTTCCAGGCACTGTAAAGCATTACGTCCGCACGTGCCTCGATTGTCAACGACGAAAATCACCACCTTTAAAACCAGCCGGATTGTTGCAACCAGTTCAAGTGCCCACTACGCCTTTTGCACAAATCGGAATGGATCTCCTTGGACCATTTCCGACTTCGCATACTGGAAACAAGTGGGTAATTATCGCTACGGACTATCTTACTCGCTACGCAGAAACAAAGGCTTTATCAAGTGGAACCGCAGTAGAAGCGGCACGATTCTTCATTGAAAATATCGTTCTGAGGCATGGTGCTCCTAGAATTATAATAACAAACAGAGGTACCGCTTTCACGGCCATGCTCCTCAAGTCAGTGCTTGAGTTGAGTGGAACAGCGCATCGAAAAACTACCTCCTACCACCCACAAACCAACGGCTTAACAGAACGCCTCAACAAGACAATTGCTGATATGCTCAGTATGTACATCGACGTGGATCATAAAAATTGGGACGACATTCTACCATACGTGACGTTTGCCTATAATACGGCGCAGCAGGAAACTACACGAAGCACGTCATTTAGTCTTCTTTATGGCCGTGAAGTGACGACAATGCTTGATGCCATGCTGCTGCACGACTGCGACGATACAGACACGGCTGTTCAAGCCTTTACCCAACGAGCTGAAGAGGCACGGCAGCTAGCACGAGTGCGAATCACCCGACAGCACAACGTTATAACGTTACGACGCACAACGTTATAACCTGCGACACCGATACGTCACTTATCAACCAGGCGAGAAAGTGTGGGTCTGGAGCCCTATTCGCCAACGCGGCCTTTCCGAAAAGTTACTGAAGAAGTACTTTGGTCCCTACAATGTTGTACGGCGCCTAAGTGACGTGAATTATGAGGTCATCCCTGACAGTTCCTCGCGAGCTCAAAAATCTGAAATCGTACACGTTGTGCGGATGAAGCCATATTGCAGTGAGCCAGTTGCGTAATATACCTCAACTACATACACCGCGTTTTCTGTAGCCGAGCATCGAGTCGATGCTCTTCCTGGAGGGAGGCAAATAACGCATTCAACCTGCAGAGGAGAGCTCGCGCAGCCAGAGAGGAAGACGAAGCTCTTGCCCGGTCCTCTTTAGGAGGGCCTTTCATTTTTAATTAAAGTGAGCTCTTCTATATCGGACTCCTGCTGTGTCTGCGTCGTGACAATATATATATATATATATATATATATATATATATATATATATATATATATATATATATATATATATATATATATATATATACGGACACTGAGTTACCACGACAGCAATCCCCACAGCTAACACGGAAAAAATGAGCCCTTAAGTATACACTTCCTTCCTTATTCATTAATGAGGGTCTCGTACTGGCAGCCTTGGTGCCTTTAGGTTTTATACGAAGGACTATTGGTCAGCTGCCAGCTCTCAGTAAGTTCACGTGCAACGTGACACTAAACAGGCTCATAAAGAATGTGCCACACTCGCCGCGATGGCTACTGGTGGCGCTGACTGACACTCCCACATTTAAATTCCCATATATACCTAATAATGTGGGTGGGGGGATAATGCCATGGTAGCTCAGGTGTAGAGCATTGAACGTGGTATTCCAAGGTCACAGGTTCAGCTCGTACCCACGGCAAGTTATATTTTCACCCACTTTTCTTTCGTCATATTTACATTACAATTTGGTCTAAGAACAACGTCCCCTATACAAGGTATGTATATATATATATATATATATATATATATATATATATATATATGTGTGTGTGTGTGTGTGTGTGTGTGTGTGTGTGTGTACGGTCATGCATCATTCATTATGACCGGTAAGAATGTTATATTATATCCTCCGTCTTCAACAACACGTCAGAATTTTATCCACGTGAACTTATCGCAGCAGTCTTCACGACACGCTTATTCGTATTTTATCACTCCCTCTTATGTCTCAATTCTGTGGTGTGTTTAGAGAAAGCGGTTAACAATTTAGAGCGCTCGGTACTCATGCTATGGGTGAGCTGAAAGCCGTCCCACGGGCCTCACCCTAGATGAGGCCGCTATGAAGCCACCGTGTTCGGTTATCGCTATGAGGTAGGTACAGGATTTCGTAAAACGCGAACATTCTTTTCAACTGATAACACCAAGCGATCGCAGTCGCCTTTCTTACCTGGTGAAGTGGTGATAATTATCATTGTGATGTTTAGGACGGTTCGAGCCCTTTACTACTGTGCAGCGGCGCAGGAAACAGATAGGAAAACGTGTTCAAACGTTTATATACAAAATAAGGGATATGAAAAGTCGGTGATGTGGGCGCCGTCGGGACGACAACCACGGCACATAAGGAAGAAGAGTCCCGTGGTCTCACGACTCTCGAGCAGCGGTGGCGTCGTCTAGGAGATGCCTGGACCAGCGCGACCTCGGACCTCGTTTCCGAGCTCTTGATCATTGCCCGGGCGTAGCGATTCCACGTGTAGGTTCTGGCCAGCACAGCACCGTCTGTGCCATGCTTAAATGCTGCTTGCCACAGCTGCGGTGCGGCAGCTCAGTCACCGGCGTTCCTCGCCAAGGCCAGGGCACCACCAGGTACCCTGGGGTGCACAGCTCAAGAGCTCGCGGCCCACGTCCGAGTCTGGCGTGTCGTTCGGTGCGGCTCGGCACCGCTCGACGATCCTCGATTCATCCAGCAACTCCCCTGGCACCTGGATCCTCGGCCACCCTGCACCTCGCCCGGCTCCGTGGTCCTCCGTGCACACGCACGCGTCTCGCCCGGCAGAACGTGTCGCTCGTCCAAGCTCGGAATTGCACGCCCTGGCCCGAACACTGCGAGCGCGCCTCGTGCCACCGCGCTCTTCTTTTTTGTCCCTCAGTGCTCGGTGGTCCGCGCCGACGTTCTTGCGATATTTACACGTGACAAATTATCTTATTGAGGCTGTAAGTCGATACACATTGTTCTTTCTTGCTCACTGCATTGGTCACATGTTCGTTCGCGTTTTATCCACTATCCTACCTAATGCCAGTGACCTCGAGAATGAATGAATGAACAAATAAATCAGTGTTTTATGTTCAGTGTTTTGTGTTCGAAAAAGAAAGTAATAATATGTACACATACATACTAGGCCATGCAGCTATCAGTTTTACTGCGGTATGTGATATCGTTTGTATAGTTGCGCATATTTTGGATGTACAAAATATTTTGGAGATACTTTTTTGGTGAGCGCGTACACATGAAACAACCAAAATTATTGAAGACAGAACGTGCGTCACCAAGGTAAGCTGTTGCACACGCTTCGCACTCTCTGCCATGAGTTCATAAACTATTGATTCTAGTTTAATATACCTTATTTAATGCGCCATGTTCGTAATGCCCAGCTGTACAAGACCCTGCCAAGCAAAATAAATGGTTTTTTTAATGTGATAGCGTTAAGCAGCTCATATCGCAGCAATTGAGGCGTCGGCGTGGTTGGTTGTGAGCGAAAAAGGAACGTCGACCGTCAGTCATAATACGAGGATGGAAATAAAGGTAGGAGCTGGAGGGCTTTGTGCATGTGAAATAAAACGCTGACTGACTCGCTGTCTAACTGGTTGATTCGTTTATTGGTTGAGTAATTTGAATTGAATTGATGGCACTAACGACTAAATACACTCGTATACTTTTCAGTAAAGTGTGCCTTTCCGAGAATAGCGACACATAAACACATGTGTGGAGATACCGGCCCACGCGAAGTGAATATGGACGGAAAAAAACGCAGACGGAGCGCGACGAGGAAATGCCTGGTTTTGTTGCCCGCATTACAGAATGCACACGGAAGTAATGACACGCTATGCTGTGACCTCGATAAGAACACTTGGTCACGCAGTTGCCTTACGAGCGTGCCACTCCTGGTAATATGACGGCCGGTGAGAACATTTTCTTAACATCACAGGTGTTTAACCTCGGTGGATCCCTGGTTGTCGCGAATTTCAATTATCCATCGTCAGGAACCGGCCCTCGCCGTCTTATACATTTATTTATTTATTAATTCTTAATACCCTACAGGCACCGAAGAGCATTAGGTAGGGGGAAGGGGGTTACAGAAAATGTACCATAAAGAAAGCATAAATAAAAACTGCACCAAAGAAAAAAAACGAAAAAATTGTACAATGGAAGAGAAATGAACAAGCGCTTTATTACATTGTAGTAAAATACAAAATGAAAAAAGCACACACACACACACACACACACACACACACACACACACACACATATATATATATATATATATATATATATATATATATATATATATATATATATATACAAAAATTAAGGCAACATATAATTACTTCTTTCGCAGAATCCGTGCACCGGTTTGTCCGCCATGTGATGTAATTACTGTGTTGGTCTAGATAACGAGCACTGTGTGTGAGAAAGACAGAGGTAGTATAAAAATAAAAGATACATATAAAGAAAGAGATACTTCGTGAGTGGATTGAAATTAGGGAGCTTTAAAAAAAAAAGGTCAAAGTGCTGAAGCGTAACTTTTGAACGTTGGCTAAACTGCGTCTTTTGGTGAAGCCAATGCTGGCCATACGAAGCCAAATGAAGCCTAAGAACGAAGACTAGGCAAATCCGTGTACTAACCATCATTCCCATGCTTCCTGAAGCACCGTGCGTTGCAGCTCTCATATTCAGTAGCCCCAGAGTTACCTCTAGTAGCTATTGTAGGAAGCTCTATGGTCATAATAGTCGAAATTTAACGTCATATTAACGTTATTTGATGGCGTACACGTGTCAGCACCACTTGTTCAAAAGTGGACCGACAGAGGAGGCAGTGCAGGGCTGCGTGAGGTGCTGGAGGGCAATGCCGGTATAGGATCAATTCAATGGACTCCGAAGAAGAAAAGCAAAAAGACAGCTGTGCTTTTTGTTAATACCTTCCTGTAGAGTTAACGTGGTGCTTGTGCAACGTCTGTATGTGTTTATAGAAAATGTGCATGCAGCTGAAACATTTTAATTGTTATCTGGAATGACCACCTCTGAGAATCAGCCTTCCCCTCTCATATGCACAACTAATCAACATAAAAAAAGAAGAAAGAGATATAAATGCTGACAGAGTAATGAAGTGATATAAAGTCTATCGTTTTGGAACTTACTCGTATTCGCGTGGTACTTATAAGAAAGGCACAACACTAACGTAAATAGAAAGGCAGGTGTGCTAATGTTTGTCTCGTTTTTGTCGTGTTTCCTTCTTACATGTACCGAAATAATACAAGCTAAGTTCATGGATGACCAACTCATCAGAGCTACAACACTTCTGAACAACACTTCTATCGTTTTTCTCTTTCATGCTGCTTCAACGATACTGCACGCGTCGTTTTCTGTGGTCCAGCGAAGGACGCTTTTTCCTCAGTCGCTGCACGACGGACGAATAGACAGAACAGCACAGAGAGTGTAATGTAATGGCAAGCGAAAATAGCAGCCGTGCCTGTGTAACAGACGGACGTGTAATGTATAGAACGATGACTCAGTTTATGAAGTTGAGATAGTCTGAGTCATGCATTAAGATTGCCCTGCGAGGCTAATAAAAAAGGAAAAGGAAATGTAGTTGTCTCCGGGCCCTCCAAGCGTACATTACCGCTTTCTTTCGCGGCTAGGAGGGGAAAAAAAAGGAGGGGGGGGGGATTGTTCCCACGAGAGGGGCGTACTATTCTGTAGCGAAAATAAAAGGCAGTGTGAGAACTTATGCGGTGACTCATGCGACAGGTATCTCGGCAACCAAAGGCAGTGAACTTCCATTGTTAAACTCCACTTATCAACTTCTTAGCTTCGCTGTTCTGTCCCGTAGGAAGTCAGTACTAAAGATGAATGGCGCAAAAAAAAAGCGTGACTATGACTACACGAAAAGCAAGCAGACATCACAGTGTTAATATTCCATTTATAGATTTATGATATTTACTTTTTGTTTTAATTACCACACGAAATTTCATTGTCTTACTGCTTTTTTTACATTAAATATGGAAATGACCACTGTTGTACACAAACTCATTTTAGATATGTTTTGATCAATATGTTGTTATCGATGCAACTCATGTACACTTATTTACTTTATTTTGTAGCACGCTGTCTATAGCGATGCCATAAAGGGCTTTCAGGCAGTCTCAAACTTTTCGCAACCGCTTTTCGGCTGAAGGGCAGTTGGAAATACAGTTGAAAAGTTGAAGGACAGTTGAAAAAAAACAGTTAGAAATAAAGATTTGATTGATTGATAACCTACTTGCCCCGTAGTAATGAAAATAAACAAAAATACCAATATCTGGGGCGTAACCAGAAAAAGATTACGAGGGACGCATTGGTGGAGGGCTTCGCCTATTTCAACCAGTTAATGTTGTTTAACGCACGCTGACAGAGTACACGAGCCTCTGCCATCTCGGCTCCATGGAAATGCGACCACCACGGCCTGGATCAAAGCCGCGACCCGCGGGCCAGCAGCCGAGATCCGTAACCTCCGTACCACTGCGGCGTACAATCTATAGCTTAGTCGGACAATTTAGTAAGTCAGTGCTATCTTTTTCTTCCTACCAGCTTTCTACGGTAGTGTCGACCGTTGGGTAGTTCAATATCAGTAATAAAAAGATAAATTTAACCGTTATTTCTTACGGTGCCGGTGTCAGGACTTGAGTATATTTTGAGACGTTATTTCTTTATAGCAGAGCATTGTGGTCGAGGTTTGCTGTGCATCGTACATAGAAAATGATCGTCATAATAAACAGGCATGCGCTCTACCGCCGCCCAAGTGCTCGGTACACATGATTAATAAAAGACGATGAAATAGGAGGCCCCTAATCGATGTAGGTGTCCCGTGTGTTCCCTGGTGAATCTATGTAGCGGCCCAGGATTAGTGGTGGGATTACATGTT